>NC_140947.1:64083895-64746395 GCF_014529385.1 Adiantum capillus-veneris
CACTCACTCACACACGCTGTAGTGAATGATGCTCTCTCTCTCTCTCTCACACACACACACACACACACACACACACACACAATGTGTGCATGATATCTATAACAAATTGATGGACTCCTATTTCTAAATTGTTGAGATCAATGTACTTCAATAATGCATTGCAAATGTGGAAAGCCTTGCAATTCACCAACACCTCGGAGAATGGCACTTTGACTTTGTCTCTTATATTCACACACATCGAGACAATGGGTCTCTCTCTCTCTCTCACTCTCACTCTCTCTCTCTCTCTCTCTCTCTCTCTCACACACACACACACACACACACACACACACACACACACACACGCACACACGTGCACGCACGAATACATGCATCTAGCTTTTGAGCTTCAAGCATCGAAATCAAAGATCATTTACGACGTAGAAGGTCCATGCAAACATGCGAAGGGAGGTTCATTGAACAATACATGGAGAAAAATTCTTTCTAGCCTTCAAAATGTAAAGGAAAACCACCTTTCAAATGATTTTTAAAAATAAAAGTAGTTAGTGGTCAGCTTTGAAATTGAGGACCGGAGTGAAATGGCCAACCAAAAACTATAGGCTTAAGTAATATAATTTAAATAGAGTACTAAGGTCTTTTTGACTCTCCATTGTCAAGCTAACCTCACAAGTGTTTTCATTTTTTACCATCTTAGTACTTACTTTTCACTTTTCATTTTCAATCAATTTTTGTTTCTTTCTAAAAGAAACATTAGTGTTGTGTTGGGCTATTGAGACTTTCATTGTTTTTCAGTGCATGATGGAGACTTACTTTAAATGTTTATTTCACTTTCATTTCATGTCTTTACATGTCTTGACTTTTTTTGCATTCTATTGTTTTAGAATATTAAGGTGAAACTTCACTTGCATAATTCTAGAAAATTCTATAGATATACACACATATATATATTAATGAGTTTTTTTAATTTCACAGCCTCACATGGCTTGACTTTTCTTATATTCTATAACTTAATTCTAGTCAATATTCAGGAAAGTCTCTTTTATTAAGCAGTCGGCGCGGCTGAGTTTCCTTCCCACAAAGAAGCAAACTGGAATTACTATCATAAATTTAAAATTTGCACGATTTTTGAACTATTTTCTCACACATTTCACCAGTTTTCCTCCCTTTTACCATTGTTTACAACCAGGTAGTCTCCATTTTCAACCAGCTCAAGGCTAAGCTGAGGCAATCCTTTCTTGAACACTGATTCTACTTAAACTCAACCTAATGATTTTATGACGTTTTAATTATTTTAGAAAGCCGACGTGATTCTTTGACTTGTTTTTTAAAGATTCTCTATGAAATGAAGCAGAATGTGCCACATGGAGGGTCTCTCCTTCCTTGAAAATTTTAAGCTGTTTCATATATAGTATAGATTATATTAGGGGAAGCAGTGTTTGAGAATGTGTCCTGTCTTGACTTTTTTTGCATTCTATTGCTTTAGAATGTTAAAATGCAACTTCACTTGCATAGGGTAAAGGGGCTAGTTTAAGAACCTTTAAGCGGTGCTCGGACGCATTTTTTGTCTGTTGCATCATTTTGAGGTTTGTTTAACGTAGAGGACAATTGGGACAAAGGCCTTGGTGCAACAAAATTTCAAGCTCCCACGGTGACTCTAATAGTCGCACGACAGGCGCGAAAATTTTCTCGTGTAAAAAAGTCGGGCTCCAAAAGTAATACAACCAAAGCGGTATTTAAGGAAATTGATGCCACATAGGATCGAACTGGACACTGGTGGTAACCATGTTGTCATGGGAGCTTTGTTGTACTAGAAGTGGCACGTACAGAATATAAATTATAGAGAGACGTTAGTCTCAAAAAAGGTGGTCGTCCCATTATGGGCCCCTTTGCCCTGATTCTAGTAAATTCTATGGACACACACACACACACACACACACACACATATTATTGAGTTTTTTTAATTTCACATTTCATTTCACAGTCTCACATGGCTTGACTTTTCTTACATTCTATAACTTAATTCTAGTCAATATTGAGAAAAGTCTCTTTTATTAAGCGGCCGTCGATTGAGTTTCCTTCCCACAAAGAAGCGAACTGAAAATACTAGAATAAATTTAAAATTTGCAGGATTTTTGAACTATTTTCTCACATATTTCACCAGTTTTTCCCTTTACCATGGTTTGCAACCAAGTAGTCTCCATTTTCAACCGGCTCAAGGCTAAGCTGAGGCAATCCTTTCTTGAACACTTATTCTAATTATACTCAACCTAATGATTTATCACATTCTAATTATTTTAGAAAGCCATCGTGATTCTTTCACTTGTTTAAATATTTTGATTTGTAAAGTGTCTTTTCATTTAAGGACTTAACAAAGATTCATTTTATTGAATTGTTTTATTATTTTTTATATTTATAAAATATATCTTTTTTATGAAATCATAAAATTAAATCTATCTTTTTTTTTGAAAAAGTCACAATTGTGAGTGCATTATATTAACATAACCAAAAAATTATAATTTTTTGCCATGCTTGTGATGTGTGATGACAGCTGCAGAGGGTTTAACTACACCGGTTGTCAAGGGAGCCACCCCTAAAATAGGGAAGAGCTGACACATTTATCCAAGCGAGTCAACCATTTTGATGCCCAAGGCCTTGTTCCACTCAACAAAGTTCATCTGTTTCCCAATGGCAATGATTGCCCCCGTGTTTTCTTTTGTTTTAGTCTTTCAATGTATCTTTATATTTAATTTAATTTAATTAATTTGTTTGTTTTCAAAGAATGCAATGTGTCCCTTTCACCTTATTATTTAAGTGGAGCCTTTTCTAATAAGTAAACCATTTGTGATTATGTATGTATTGTAACGTACTATTACAGGAGAGAGACTAGACCAAAACTAGACCTCCTATTCATTAATCCGTCATCTCTCTTATAGAAAGAGAGGTTGGTTACATATGCCAAGAACCTACTAGTGTCCTCCCACACTAGGTGGTCGGGCACACCTACAAGACCCACACACCACACCTCCCCCCTTAGGGAGAAAAAGATGAACATCTTTTACAAATTTGGACGTAGAAGGGACTCGACACAAAGGGATCAACTCCAACGCCTCATCTGGGGGGAGTGATCATACAACGGCTTTGGGGCTAAGGGACTGAACTTGGGGGCTGGACTCGTCATCATGCTGAACATCATCAAGGCATGGAACTCATACATCTCGCTTGTGCAAACATTAGGTCGCTATCCTAATGAAATGGACAAAACGAGGAAGGACTGACTGAGGATTGGGTGCGAAATTTTTGCGACATGCATCCCTTCCCGAAGGAGCTTGGTGTGATGGTAACGGTTATTCAATAAAAACTAGATTGCGAAAGGAACCAAAGATGAAAAGACTACCACTAAACACAATGAAAAGTTGAGCTTCACGATTGACACTCTGCTTCATGACCAGCAAGACTAGAAGATTAGGTACCTCTGCAACAGTCAAGGTGCAACAACTCCCGTCTTTTAGAGCATGCTCACAACAAGAACATTTGAAAACCAACAGCAAACTGCAAAATATCCCAAGAGAATCGGTTGTGTAGAGCATGTTCAGTGTAGGTTGTCGCAGGAAAACACTCGCCAAAATCCAAATGCATTAACAAGCTAGCCACTGCTTTGATGGGACTGTCTTGCAGGCGTGATCCCGAAAGCTCCATGAGAGAGGGTTCTTGCAATAAAAGGGGCTGAACATGCTAGGGCTGTAACCGTCCATCTTTCTTGCACCACTAGCCTTGGAGGCGTCCTAGTCCCCCACGTGCACCTTGATGGCCCTCGTATTCAACAGCACCTCGCACACGTCACCTTCTATGCGCTCTCGCCCCAGCTGCTTCATTGTTTGCACTCGGTGTGCCTCCTCCACAGCTCTCTATAGCTCATGCAACTTCACTCGAGAAGCGAAGGGCGGAAATGTGACGAGAGCTTGAGCTGCAATAGGGCTGCCTCCTCTTGCAGTGGTTCATACAGTGGTCTGGAAACCCTTCGTAAGGGAGGAGGAGCATTGGCGACCTTGGCTACACAGGTTAGCACAAGACCTTGGCGTGCCGGGTTATTTTTTCTCAGGTAGCGTTAGCTGTAGCAGAGTTGCAAGCAGATAAAGAAGGTACAACTGCGAGATTCAACTCATTAGGTGCACCATCTTGCATGGAATGGGATGCAAATTGAAGGTAGCAGCTATCCTGGGTCGAACAATAGCGCCATAGCTGTAGCTATTTGACAGACAAGCAAGAAACGATTTCAAGAAAGAAGACTTGTAACAAACCTATGCCCGTCTCCTCCACCAATGTAACGTACTGTTACAAGAGAGAGACTAGATCAAAACTAGACCTCCTATTCATTAATCCGTCATCTCTCTTATTGCAAGAGAGGTTGGTTACATATGCCAAGAACCTACTAGTGTCCTCCCACACTAGGTGGTCGGACACACCTACAAGACCCACACACCACAGTATAATGAATAATAAAATATATATTTCTATTTTATTTTTTCATTTTTTTATAATGATAATGTGCAATGTGTACCTTTCACCTTATTATTTAAGTGGAGCTTTTCCTAAAATATAAACCATTTGTGATTATGTATGTTTTATAGATATTCTAATTTTATATTAAAACACAATAAAAATTTCATGTGATTGTAGGCACTTACTTAAACTTCCTTTCAATAAATCTCATCCTCCTCTTAACTTAGTAGGCCTTTGTGCCTCCTCACCTTGTTTTTTTGTCAAACTCACAATTGTGAGTCAATGTATTGTATTCTTCAAAATAAATGTACAAAGTAACCTAAAGCTTGTGTTGAGATTTGAGGGATTTTGTATTACATCGACAAGCAACCAGGCTTCAATAAGAGGCAAACAACTACCCATATTCTGGTTCACCTTCCTTTTACCAATGGGAACAATCGATTCCTTATTTCTTGAATGATTTCTATGAAGGTCATTATTGGGAAGGGATAGCCCTTGAATCTCCCCACTTGAAGCATTGTCTTTGAGTAGTGTCACCAGGGGATGAAATACAATGGCAAACAATAGAGGTGGTAGTGTGCAACCTTGCTTGATCGATCCTTTTACCTCAAAATCCCCCACAATCCGCTCATTAAAGAGAAGCTCAGATTGGCTACCAGCACCCAAAGTACTAGCCAACCGACCCATCCAAAGCCTAGTGCTTTCATGACCTCTTCAATGAAGGACCATGTGATCCTATCATATGCTTTATCTAAATCCAATTGCAGTAGTACAAAATTTTTCTTAGTGAAGTGTTGGGGTATAAAGCCCAATGTGGTCGCCCAGGTAAGTGGGCGGGCCGCTAGGTATGTACACATATTCTTTTGTAAAAACCTAATAAGAACTCACTATGCTCTACACATTACAGTAGAGCGAGTTCACCATATCATCGTGCTCTTCTTCTCGCACTCTCTCTCACGTCGCACTTCCGCTCGTACTCCTTCAACTGGTATCAGAGCTCAGATCGAGGCTCGGGGCAGCACTGCAGGAGGCTAGAGTCACCAGCTCAGATTGGAGTGAAATTCGACAGGCAAAGACACGGTCCCAAATCCTCTGGGAAAGCGCTTAGAGCTTGGTGTGCTCAGAATTTCATTCTGAGGTCATCTCGGTCACCGTTCGGCTACGACAAAGTTCTGCGCAGGCCATTTTCGACTACGTGATCTCAGCGGGTGCAGATCCAACTCTACAAATTTGGGTTTTTCGGCCTACGACTGCAGGTGCTGAGGATATCGACACTCCCAGAGTGCTGATTTGTGGCGGTCTACACATCGAAGGACGGCTCACAGTTCTTGGAGGCGTGTCACATACGACACGGGCGCATCTACACACAGACTGTAGGCGACATCCACTAGTTCATCAGGTAGCTTGTGTTTGCTGCTTGATATTCCAGATTTCATCCTGACATTGCAGGTACTTCCACATGGGATGTATTGTCAGAGATGATGTATGTTTGTTGAGGGTTTGCTGGCTGTGAGTCACGCAGCAAACAACCTCCGCAGCGGTTATAGCATATAGTGGGAAATTTGTGGATGTATGACTTTGTGGGAAGTCTATGTACTGTCAGATTTACTGTAGCCTTTGTTGAGGGTCGAGTGAGGTTTTATTGAGCTGGGGGATTCTCGAATGTTGAGATCCTTTCGGTGATACAGGTCTTGGAGCGATCCCTCGAGCACCCTTAGATAGGCAGCTAGGATGTATTGACTGTGAGTTAGACAGTTGGGATTGCATCTTTGCTTTACTGCCGTTGAGGCATTGTCACAGTCTATGCTTACAGGACAATGACAGGATAGTGAGAGGCAATACAGGTGCCGGACAGGTTTACCCGCAGCTTACAGTGTCAGAGAGACAGTGTTTTTTGAGCTGTTTTTTGGTCTGTTTTTGAGTACACCAGAGCCATTTTACAAAGGAGACTCTGCCGAAATTTATGCAAAATCTGAAGCTTTCTTGGCTCATTTGTTAGGTTGATATTGGTTTAGAGGTCAGTTTACAGGGGAAACTCTGCCGATTTTTTCCCAGGAAAGTAAACCACTGTGAAGCGTAGCTATGGCTGGATCATAGGACACTGATCTTTACAATATCAAGAAGCTGGATGGAACCAATTTCCCATTGTGGAAGAAGCACATTTGGCACGTGTTGGTACAAAAGAAGCAGATAAAACCTATAAAGCTCAAGGGGATAAAACCAGAAGATATGGACGAAGATGAATGGAGCGAAATGGATGAATTGGCACTTTCTACCATTATGTTGACTTTGGCAGAAAGCGTTTACTTCAATGTAGCAGACGAGATGTCGGCTTATCAACCATGGTTAAAGTTGAGTGATCTTTATGAGAAGCAGAGTGCAGCTTCACAGGTATACTGGCTTAAGAAGCTTGTTGACTTGAAGATGAAAGAAGGGACACCTATGTCCAATCATCTGAATGAATTCAACACAATCTACAGTCAGTTGTCAGCTCAAGGTGTCAAGTTTGATGAACCTATTAGAGCTATGTTCCTGTTGATCACATTGCCGAAAAGTTGGGACACTTTTCGCACAGCTTTGAGTAATTCTGTACCTCCAGATGGTTTGAACATAGCAGGTGTAGAAGGAAGTCTGCTTACTAAAGAAACCAATAGAAAGACAATGGACAAAGGCAAAGGAACAGCCTTAGTTGTCAGGGGAAGGACCAAAGAAAAGTACAAAGGTGGAAAGAGGAATCAGTCTCGTAGCAAGTCCCGCAGTGCTAAAGGCAAGAGTGACATAGAATGCTACCATTGTGGCAAGAAGGGTCACATGAAAAGAGAGTGCAGAGAATGGAAAGCAGAAAAAGGCAAAGAGAAAGCTGAAGACCATGGTGAGAAGAACAAGTCCTCAGTGAAGATTCAAGAAATAAATGTGACAAACACTGTTGCAGAGGATGACAGTCTAGTGTCAGGAGACATCTACTTCTTGAAGAATACAATGGACTCAGCTCTTCTTACAGCATCTGATGGAAATGCACCGAGTGACTGGATTATAGACTCAGGGGCATCACTTCATGTGTCTCCAAACAAGGAGTGGTTTACCTCTTATGTGACCACTAAAGATCATGTTCGGCTAGGCAATGGGCAGACATGTGAGATCTTAGGTGTTGGAGATGTTCAATTGAAGTTTCAGAATGGCTCTTCTTTCACGCTGAAGAATGTGAGACATGTTCCCGCAATTACAAAGAGCTTGATCAGCACAGGTTTACTTGATGATGCTAGCTACGTCACCACTTTTGGACAGAACAGGTGGAAGATATCCAATGGTTCTATGACAGTAGCACATGGAGTAAAGTCTGGAGGACTTTACATGATTTATGTATCAAATGTCTCTAAAAATGTAATCAATGTAACCGAGCAGCCGAACGTTTCTTTGTGGCATAGCCGGTTAGGACATATGTCCAAGAAGGGAATGGAAATCTTGTCCCGTTTTGGTTATTTGCCTGGCTTTTCATTTAATCATTTTGAATTCTGTGAACATTGTCTGTATGGTAAGCAAACACAGCAGCCACATAAGCATAGAAGCACTAGAAGAGATACACAGTTGGCACTTGTTCATAGTGATTTGTGTGGACCTATGCCTAACCTATCTCTAGGGGCAGCTTCTTACTTTATGACATTTATAGATGATTACTCGAGGAAAGTATGGGTTTACTTTCTCAAGCACAAGGATGAAGCGTTTAGTGTTTTCAAAACGTTTGTGACACTTGTGGAGAATCAGAGTGGCAAGAAGCTTAAATGCTTACGCACTGACAATGGTGGAGAGTATGTTTCAAAGGCCTTTCAGGACTTTTGTGAGTCAAAAGGTATAAAACGTGAACTTACTGCTCCTTACAATCCTCCTCAAAATGGTGTTGCTGAGAGGATGAATAGGACCATACAAGAGAAGGTCAGAAGTATGTTGTCTAATGCACAGCTGCCAAATGGATTTTGGGCTGAAGCTGTATCAACAATTGTTCATCTTATAAATAGATCTCCTAGCAAGGTTTTGCAGAAGGATTCAGTGCCAGAGATGGTATGGTCAGGCAAAATGCCCTCATACAAGCACCTCAGAGTCTTTGGCTGTAAGGCATATACTCACGTTCCAAAGGAATTTAGGAACAAACTTGAGCCAAAGAGTAGAAAGTGCATCTTTCTAGGCTATGGTAATTCTGGTGAGATGGGGTACAGACTTTGGAATCCCGAATCCAGAAAGGTTGTCCGCAGCAATGATGTTCACTTTAATGAATCCAAATATCATTCTAAACCAGAGAGGGTTGAGGAGATTAGAAGAGTTGTCTTCCAAGAAGATGGACCAACACGTGCAAGACAAAATGTCAGGGCTCAAGAGGAGCAAGGACAGGATAGAGTGGAACCACAGGTTGTGGCTGAGCCTGAGCCACCTATTGTGCGTAGATCTGGACGTGTCACGTGACCTCCTGATAGGTTTGTTCCATCTATGAACTATGTCATGTTGACTGATTGCAATGAGCCTTCATGTTACAAGGAAGCAGTGCAAATGAAGGACTCCGGGAATTGGCAATTGGCCATGCAGTCAGAGATGATAGCTCTGCATAAAAACAAGACATGGAAGCTAGTTAAATTACCACAGGGCAAAAAGGCTCTACCTTGTTAATGGGTTTACAGGTATAAGATCACCGCTCATGATAGTCAGCCAAAGTACAAAGCAAGGCTTGTTGCCAAGGGCTTTAAGCAAGAACAAGGAATTGACTTTGATGAAGTCTTCTCTCCGGTGGTCAAGATGACTACATTGAGATGCTTTCTTGCATTGGTTGCCATATTAGATTTGGTGTTGCACCAAATGGATGTCAAGACAGCGTTCTTGCATGGTGATTTAGATGTGGAAATTTACATGCAGCAGCCAGAAGGGTTTGTTGAGAAAGGCAAGGAAGATTGGGTATGCCAGTTGTTAAAGAGTCTTTATGGCTTAAAACAATCACCGAGGGCATGGTACCATAAATTCCACAAGTTTATGCTTTCTCAAGGCTACAAACGTAGTGAGTTCCATCACTGTCTATATACAAAGAAGGCTAAGGATGGTAGTTGGTTGATCCTTATTTTGTATGTGGATGACATGTTGATTGCTGGAAAACACTTGGAAGAAATTTCAGCTTTGAAGTCAAAGATGGCAAAATCGTTTGACATGAAAGACATGGGTGAGGCAAGTCATATACTTGGTATGCGCATTGAGAGAGACATATCAAAGAAGTTGATTTGGTTATCTCAAATAGAGTATATTGACAAGGTTTTGCAACGTTTCAATATGGAGAAGGGAAAGGCACTGAGTGTTCCATTGCCACCATATGTGAAACTTAGCAAACAAGATTGTCCCGTGTCTGAGGAAGAACAGGCTGAAATGGATAAGATTCCATATGTGTCTGCAGTGGGTAGTTTGATGTATGCAATGATTGCTACTCGCCCAGACATTGCATTTGCAGTGGGAGTAGTAAGTCGATACATGTCAAACCCAGGCAAGAAACATTGGGAGGCAGTGAAAGGAATATTGAGATACCTGAAAGCTACAAAGAGTATGCGTATATGCTATGGGAGTCAGGAGCTAAGTGTAAAGGGTTTTACAGACTCAGATTATGCAGGTGACTTAGACAACCGAAGGTCTACGTCAAGGTATGTCTTTACATTGCCTGGTGGAGCAGTATCATGGCGTTCTAGATTACAAGATTGTGTTACTCAGTCTACTACAGAGGCTGAATATGTTGCAGCATCAGAGGCATGCAAAGAATCAATTTGGATTCATCGACTAGTAACAGATTTGGGAATCAAAGAAGAGATGCCTGTGTTATATTGTGATAGTCAAAGTGCTATACAATTGGCTCGCAATCCAGTTTATCACTCAAAGACAAAGCATGTGGATGTGAAGTATCATTTCATCAGGGAAATGCTCGAGGATAAGAAACTTCAGCTTGTCAAAGTTCACACCACAGAAAATCTTGCTGATCTACTTACAAAAGGACTGCCCTCAGAGAGCTTTGCGCATTTTTGCAAGCAGTTAGGTGTAGGGTAGTACATCACTTCTCTAAATCTCTTGTATATTAGCTTGTATAGTAGCTTCTCTCACACTTAAAGTACCACATTGGACTTTAAGTGGGAGGTTTTTGGGGTATAAAGCCCAATGTGGTCGCCCAGGTAAGTGGGCGGGCCGCCAGGTATGTACACATATTCTTTTGTAAAAACCTAATAAGAACTCACTATGCTCTACACATTACAGTAGAGCGAGTTCACCATATCGTCATGCTCTTCTTCTCGCACTCTCTCTCGCGTTGCACTTCCGCTCGTACTCCTTCATGAAGAAAGGCACACTCCATGCCAACCAACTCTGTTGTAGATTGACCTTCCTTTAATAAATCCATGCTGGTGGGGGGTGATGACCTTGTCAAGCAGGGGAGAGAGCCTAAGGGCAATACTTTTGGTAGTTATTTTGTATGCCACTGACATTATAGTTATGGGGCACCATTGCTTCAACTGGGAGAAAAAATTCTTATTTGGGGATCAATTTGATGAGGCCTCTTTTGACGTTCAAGTCAAGAGCTCCATTGACCAGACTTGAGTAGCCATTTGTGTGATTGGAGATTTAAGCTCATCCCAAAATTCTTTGAAGAAATCCGTAGTCATGCCATCCCATCCATGAGACTTGTCTTTGCCAAAGGCTTGCACCACAAGAGAGAATTCCTCCTCAGAGAACACCTTCTCTAAGAGGTTGACGTTTGATTGTGATAATGTTTTTTTGACACTTCCTAGAAGAATAGCTCTGGCTCCATCCATTCCTGGGGAGCTTGGCCTTAGGATAGCCAATGATCTATTGCAAGTGGTCAAGCATCATATGAGCCATTTCATTTGGGTCCTTAGTCTCCTTTCCTTCCACATCAGACAACACGGGGACAATGCCCCGATTTCTTTTGACTTTGAGGGCCTTGAAGAAGTGAGAGCCTCCTTCAGCTAGAGGAAGGTTTCTCTGGATAGAATTTTGTCCTTCTTCACCTTCTCGAGTTGTTGTTCTATCGAGTCACATTTTGCTTCAAGACACCCTTTGTGCTCGGCTTGTGAAGTAGAACCTTCATGTTTTTTGGTGGTTAATAGCTCTACTTCTAATGCTCTTCGCCGTGTTTCTTTCTTCTAGGGCTTACAATCTTGATTTCTTTTTGAATATTCTTGGCAAAGATATCCCACGCCTTAGGGCTTACCAGATCCACATATTTACAAAGATTTCTTATAGATTTCAAGACCAGGATTTTGAATAGAGGGTCTTCAAAAAGATGAGCCCCCGTTATTAGTAACTTCTTCAACCCTTGGGGGCAGTGACCTTCTTCTTTGGGTTTTTGAAATTTGATGCTTAATGGTAGGTGATCCAATAGGCATTATGAAGTTACCAACTTCATTTCAATCAATGGTGGCAGCCAACTGGCTTAATGGAAACAATAACATCTATCCAATTGAGATGCTCTGCCAGTATATTGTAGGTTGGTATACATGAATCTTGGCATGCTATTCCATGGACCCACTCCCACAAGTCCATAAAAGCCCACTTCTCACACAAGATTTGCCATCTGGATCTCTTTGATCCCGCAATCATGTTCAATGACCATGTTCTATCCTTTCTTTTCTCTACCATATTGAAGTCTCATATCAAGATCCATTCCCCTTCCACGTGGATGCCTTTCAGGTGTTCCCAAAACTTTGCTCTTTCCTTTGCCAATCATGTTCCATATATGTTGACAATGGTGTTATGTTGGTCATCCAAGTTGATATTTACTCACAAAGCTCTCTGAGATGGATGATTGAGCACCACCATGGGCTCTAGGTCCCTGCCCAAAATCATTAGGACACCATTGTACCCATCAACACCCTCTCCATAAAAATACAAGCTTTTTTCCTAGTTCTTGATTTCTTTTACTTGTGGCATCAAGGTGATGCTCCTAGACAGTCCAACAGTTAACTTCTTTGCCTTATCTAACTTCCTCCTAGAAGAGGGAGCTCTTCTTTTGGGTCTTAAGCCCCTTCACGTTCCATGATTGGATAATCGACTCCTCCATTACTGAGAGAGGGGAACAAAATCCTCCACCTCTAGAAACTCTTTGTCTGTGCCCTCTTTCCTGATGTCCTCCTCCATTGGTCCTTTCCCATTCCCCTCAAAAATATTATCATAGAGGAAGGGGGTTTTGGAGGGTTCTGGTGGGCCTTCTTTCATATGCCCAACCGCTTGCACATGGGATTTGAACCACTTACATGAGATGTTGGGATTTGTTTCCTATTGGGCGGTCGAGGTGAAGCAGTATCTCTTTTGTTCAATGAGACTGCACTTAGAATCTCTTATCAATCATGGCTTTACAGACTCTTAATTTGTCTTTATTCATCTCAGCTAAGTCACTTTGATCACATCCATTACCAATCTTACTTCCTTGTTGCACCTTATCATCTTGAGAACCCTCTCCACTTTGGTCGGATGGTAAGCCCTTGGGCGATCTTGCTTTTTCCAAGAACGCATCCGTATATGAGGGTTTCCAAGAACGCATCCATATATGAGGGTTTGAATCCCTTCTCCATCAAAGCGCATGCCCAGATAGCTCCGGTGTAAACCAAACCCCTACCACCTCAATGCAAACTAAGGCCATGCCCTTGAGCCCAACCCCTCACAACAAAAAGTTAAAAAACCGATTAAGATAAACATAGCTAAGGATAAAAAAGAAAGTGCACGTTACAGACTCCTTCATAGACAAAGCAAAAAGCTCTTATTATACCATAATATGCATGATATAGATGGAGAGCCCTTTGCAGGCTAAGCAGAAAGATCTTATTATCTACTTAACATAATATGGAAGAGGGGAGTCCCCTTTACACGTGGCGCAAGCTGCGAGATGAAGGCTACGTTCCAAAAGAGGGAGAGAGAAAGAGAGAGAGGCCATTGAAGGCGGCAAGCCATAGCAGTACTATAATATGCGTGCTGAAGAAGGCCTCTAAGTTCTTATTAGAGAGGAATGAGTGCACTTCTAATCAGCCTCCCTTGCTCTCCCGAGTCCCATGTCCTGCACCATCGAGAACCAATGAAGAACTCCCAATCTATAGCGGGTTGCAAGGCCACAAACCAACATTGAAAGCCCTTGGATCTACATGCTTCAATACCTTCTCAAGCACTTGCTACCATACAACATGTGCCTAGTTGCGGCCTCCCAACAACCCACCAAACAATTGAGCATACTCACATCTGCACCCCCACATGGTCTCAAGACCTAAGCATCATTGCAAAGCAAACAAAGAAAGCCCTATTAATATAATCCACTCACAATTGTGAGTTGTGCCAAACAAAAAGATTAAGGTGGAGAATCATATCATGACATACTAAAATTTAAGTGTTAGGCACATGTAGTCTACTTGCTAGGAGACCATTTTGTTGGAAATGCATTGGATTGGCAAAAATAGGCACAAAAATTTAGTGAGCATTTATTGACTATTTTGAGAGAGAGAGAGAGAGAGAGAGAGAGAGAGAGAGAGAGAGAGAGAGAGAGAGAGAGAGAGAGAGAGAGAGAGAGAGAGAGAGAGAGAGAGAGAGAGAGAGAGAGAGAGAGAATATTGAGATTGGGAAAAGGGACTAGTTTTCTATCCTAAAGGACATACATAGGCAAAAGTTCATAAGATATTCCAAGCAAACTTTGTTTGAATTGGATTTTCTGAGTTGAAACCAACAAGCTAATAAGCAAAGCATCAAGAAAAATGCAAAAAGAAATTGATATTTGCTAAAATTGACTCCATCTTCCAACCATATTTCAACTAGAAAGCAATTTTGGGGGGTTAGTTACATATAGCAAGCATATTGAAAGAAGGACATGGAGATTCAAGGGTACACAACTAAATATCCTTTTTTTTTTCAAAGAGGCTATATCAATAAGAGAAAATCATTACATCAACACCACACTCAATCCAAGCCATGGAGATTGATTAGGATTTTCACAAGGAGCCCCAACCTCACATACATTAAGTTGTCATAGTCCTAACGGTGAGAGTTACCCTATTCCATTAGTTTGAGATCTTGATTTTCCCAATCCCAATAATAGTTTCCCTCCTTTCTTGGATAATCTCTAAGTAGATGACTATTGAGAGATCGTGGACAAACACTTGTCCATTCCTAGCCTTCCAGTTATGGTGGAGACTTGAGTACCTATCAAAAGCGCTTGGCTTTTCATCCTTTCCCTCCAAGGAGAAAATCATTCTTAGAAAACCTTATCTTCCAAGTCTTTTGGATCCATTTGCATACCTCACCTGCCAGGCTGCTAACCCTTGAGCACTCCATGAATAAGTGGGGTAGGTCCTCCCTAGCCGTTCTGTAACCCAAGCACCTAGTATTAGAGCCGATACCTTGGGCTAAGATCTTGTCGCTTGTTGGTAAGGCCCCCCATAACACATCTATAGAAAAATCTTCATTGATAGGGGTAATTGAAGGTTCCATACGCTCTAAGTTGTAGATGCTAGCCACCGAGCCTCCAACCATTGCTTCCCCCACTATTTGGTGAGGGGGGCAAACCATTTTGCCTTGTGCATAAGAACTAGGTATATGCCCTTGGTGAGTGGTTTGAAAAAGTGGCTACTCTATGGCCATCACCACGCTTTCCACTCAAAATTGGACATGCTTAGGTGCATTGAGAGATTACCCAGCCTTGAAAATGTTCTATCAGTCATCAATACCTCCATGTCATTAAGGTGAAATTGGGCAGCCACAAGGTCTACCTCTTTCCAGTTCAGGTTGATGACGTCCCACAGGTGGGCCAAACGATGGATTACTTTGTTAACATTCATCTTTCTAGAAATCTCTCTTCAATAAGGTTTCAAAATTATGTCAGAAAATTTGGAGAGCCAAGGGGACCAAAATGTGATGGATTTCTAGAAGTATTTGGTTAACTTCCCCAACTCCAAATCCTCTATCACAATGTTGCATTGTGCACCAACTCACCCGCTGTGCTACTCAGTCTCAGGTGGGTCCATTGAGGGGCTAGCAATCTGTCATGAACCTCAACCTCTTTCCACCATACCCTTCTAAGAGAGCTTTTCCTGGTCCATCATATCATAAGTCATAATAGCCCATGCTTGGTCTTGTTGCGCAATCAAGACCACAAAGTTGGCATAGAGGGCCTTCACATGAACAAGAGGGTTGAGGATACCTAAACCACTTTGTCCCACTGGTCTTGCGCTTGTGTTGGATTTTGCCCACTGCCAAGACATTAAGGCTTTGTATTATTTTTTCATAAAAACCTTTTAATTGGTTTAGAGAACTCTTTCCAGCTACATTTGGCTATTTTGAGTGACAGGCTAATAAAGGAAATGTAAGGGATCATGAAGGACTTGATCACTTTGACCCGCCGGCTAGGGAAGGGCAAAAGCACATACTCCCACCTTCTTATTTCGCTCATGACCTTTTCTAAGACCCACTAGAATCTTTGTCTGTGTGTGTTATGACCACCCCCAACGGGGCTCCCAAATGACAAAAAATCTAACCTTTTGGTACAATCTCTCCTATTCAAAAAGATAGGTCCAATGAGTTGTTCTCATATAGAGAGATCAACCTTGATTTTTCAATACACAATCTAAGTATTCTTACCATACTACTCCTTTCCTAACCCCATGCATGCAAAACCAAAGATGGATATGACACAGAGACATTTTAGAAAAATCCTTAGAAACCTTGTGGATGCTTATCTTGCCATGCAAAACCATTAGAGGCTTTAGCATTGTCAATGTGACAGATAAAAGGGAAGGGACAATGATTGAAGTCATATTGATAAAGGCAATGTGAAGCATCAAATTTGTTTTGGCAAGTTCTAACAGCAGCATCACAACAACCATCACAAGTGTCTCTTGGTGGTTTCTACATTCTTTAAAGCTTCAAACCACCTGCATCAACAAGCTATGGTTAGTCCACGACCTTAGTGTATATTAGACTACTAGCTGATATCTAGAGTCCAAAATACTTTATGGAACCTTGGGATATTTCTCTAGTAAAACGCTCATGTCCGATGCACACATGCCCTCCAGCACTTTTCCAAAAGAATCTATTTCATACCATTTTCAACAAAATTATCCTCGCCCATCTTGAATGTGTTCTTGTTTCTCACTAATTTGATGTTGGTGACAATCGTGGCTTTCACCCCTTAAGATAAGTAGAGCTTACACACACACACACACACACACACACACACACACACACACACACACACACACACACACACACACACACACACACACACACACAGAGCCGTGGTGCCTAAGTAAGGTAAAAATTAAACTAGAGTGTTGAGTACTCAAAACAATTATATGCCACCACTTATACTTTCTAAGGTTCAATTAAAATCTTCTATGAAGCTACAATCTATACGAGGTAATTTGTATGTGTACGATAAGTAGAGCTTACACACACACACACACACACACACACACACACACACACACACACACACAGCCGTGGTTCCTAAGTAAGGTAAAAATTAAACTAAAGTGTTGAGTACTCAAAACAATTATATGCCACCACTTATACTTTTTAAGGTTCAATTAAAATCTTCTATGAAGCTACAATCTATACGAGGTAATTTGTATGTGTACGAGACATAGATAGATAGGTTTCATTGTCATTCTCAAAGGTCAAAATTGACCTATGGGACAAAAGGAAGCATATCATGTGGGCTATGTGAAGTTGATAAGTGACTCTCAATGCTCAAGAATAGTGAAAAAGAGCATCACAATAGAGATTCCACATCATGGTTGGGAGAGGTATGAGGTTGCAGTGAGAGCCCATTTCTCAAAGTGCGGTGAAATAAAGCTCTAACAAAAATTGAGAACTAAAGTAGGATGTG
Source organism: Adiantum capillus-veneris (assembly GCF_014529385.1). Lineage (NCBI taxonomy): Eukaryota > Viridiplantae > Streptophyta > Polypodiopsida > Polypodiales > Pteridaceae > Adiantum > Adiantum capillus-veneris. Next base: position 64,101,288 of record NC_140947.1, read on the forward strand.
TAAGGTCCTCTTCTTAGCCCTCACTCTTGATGACATATCTAAGCCGCCGTCGACTTTTTGAATACAATCGAAAAAAATTGTTCTATAGTCAAGCACCCTAGCTACCCACGAGACACTTTCGGTTTTCACCATGGGAACGTGGATATAACCAATGCAAGGCTACCCACGAAACACTTGGTTTTCACCATGGGAACGTGGATATAACCAGTTCATGGGATATTAGTTTTATCTCAAGAAAAAAAAGAAATGCATAAGAAAAAAAAGAAAGAATAACGGTAAGGTGAAAAAATAACTTGTCAGAAAAGTAGCTTCTTGCATAAGCCACTTGTTGAAAAGTAGCTTGTTGGAGAAGCTTTGAAAAGGAAGAAAGGATATCAAGATATGCAAAAGTAACTTATCAAGAAAAGTTAAGGGTCTTATCAAATTAATCTTAAGGTCTTCCCTACTCATTAAACACTTCTCCTCACATTTTGATAGTGCAAGCTTGATAGTGAGATATGAAAGCCAAAGCTAATCCTCCTTCACACACACCCTACACTCCCCTCTCTCCTCAAGAGAAGCCATAACCATAATCCAAATTATCATTACACTCTTCACCTTCTCTCTCCTAACCTACAAGATTTCCATAGCTTGAATTTTCTTAACCTTTCTTTATTCCCATAGCCAGTTCGGTGGTTTTCAAGCAAAATGAAGTGGAAAAGAACAGGATTCCTGAGTCCTAGGACGAGGATAGGAATATGCCTGGAGGAATATATGTGATTGTTTGAAAGATAACTGGATAAGTTTACTTACATTACAAAAAAAGGAAGTAAAAATATTCTATAAAGGAGAAAGGTGGGAAGGACATGATAAATGCACATTTGCAAGGGTATGCAACAGTTTGCATGCTGCTTTCAAATGCTTGAAATGTATTCTTGGTTCGACATGATTGGAATGTTACTCTATAGTATCATAGTATTACCTTGGGAAGGTGCATTTATCAAATGATTCGGTGGGTGGGTGGATTCCGGAGGGTTAATTTTTGGCCGGAAGGTTGAACCCAATTTTATGTTGCGGGGAAGTGGGATTCCAATCTACGGAGCGGGAGAACAACTTAGGATTGAAGGATTTGTGTAGACTATAATACACTCACCTTAGGGGAATGCATTGATGCCTGTGCTTGATCATAACTGGAAGGAAAATGTCAATGACCTTGAACCAAGGGTGAATTAGAGAACTTCCACCAGTTGACCCTTGAAGGTTGAGCTCAAAGTTAGTCTAATGACTTTGATTGGTAAGTTTGATCGGTAAGAAAAGGTTCTTTGAGGCTAAGGGATCCATATGAGAGAAAGTGAATGTTATCACCCCCTTGAGTTGGCATCAAAGAGCAGGAGGAGTCCTGTCTTGGTGTCGGTCTCAAGCGGGAGGGATGTCAGAGATCACGGTGTATCCATTTGGAGATGGTACAGTTGGTGGTCCCCGGGCATGGACCTCATAGGACGTGATGCTCAAAAGTGAGAACTTTGTGGGGCATAAAGTGAATAGTGGGTGATACTCCTCATCCGTGTCCCAACACCTTGTCTTGCATCATAGGGGATAAGAGTTGAGTTAAATGGAGGTGATAGTGTGGATCACATTCAATGGGATAAGCTCAAGCATGTAAATTTGGGTGTAGTTCCATCATTTCAAGCATGTAAGGGTGGGTGCACTTCCCTCATGTGTGTGTGTTGCTGTATTAAATTTATAATTATAAAAAAATATAAAAGTTCAAAGGACAGCTGGCTTTAGACAAAGGACAAACATCAGCACAAATATGACTTAGTCTTTGCTTTATTTTTGTACATCAAAGGAAGAATGAAGTATCATTCTAGTGCATTTATACATTAGATAAAAGAATATATGGTTCTAAAGTGGAGGAATCCAGGTACTTTAGTGCTGGACAATAGTTAAGCCAAAAAGATCCTAAGAAAAGATAGAATTCTATGTGCATCCATATAAACAAGATAACAGATTTGTTAGCCCCCTTGAATATGTATTACAGGTGTCAATGAACCTATCAGTCATTATTCATGTCCTACTTAAAAACCTTCTAGCTTAAAACCTACTATCCTTTTTAGAGTATCAATTATATCAAAATATCTAGGAGACTAACAACCAGTTCAAGAGTAAATATATTATGCAAATGAGGTGTATATTTATATGTTTTGATTGTAAGGTTTCCAGTTTCCGAAACCTTCAAAACTGTACTAAGCTTGAAAAACTTAATGGAAAATGCTATTGCAGGACTCCAAACACTAATTAATTTGGCATTTTTGGATTTATAAGCAGAGCTTTACTATTTCTAGAAATTTTCAGAATCTGATTCCGATAAAAACAGAAACAGTTACGGGACCTGGAAAATTACCATGGAAATTTAATTAATAACAAAAATTGAATGGTTTCATTTTAATCATTAGCAAAAGACTTCTTTACACTAAGGTTCTAGAGTTAAATAGGAAATTCCAAATTTCATCATGGAAAATCTACAAAAATCAAACAGGCAAATTCTGGAAGGTATGGGGTGAGTATGGAAGCTGTGGAAACTGGCCAGAAGCAGTGATGGCTGAAAAATGCACCATTTTCAAGCTGGGGGGCTGCTTGGACTAGTGGAAAGCTGCCAAAAGCTGCCAGATGCTCAGAAAAACCTATAAATAGGACCATTCTCTTCATATCTTGTTAGACTCGGAGCCTTGAGAATTTCTCTCTCATCTAGGGAGAAACACTACGCAAAAATCATTAGAGTTAAGTCTCTAATTGATTAGCCTAACAGGTAATTAACCTAATCCCGCTCAATTAGTAAGGTTAGATTAAGATAAATGATTAATTAATCAAAGATTAGGCCTATATAAGCTTCTTAAACCTTTTTAAATTAATAAATCTCTATTGATTATTATAATTAAGCTTAGTAATACTAAGCTAATTATTTATTCTCTCATATTAGGACTGGAATTAGCCAATTTAACCATGAATTAATGGTAAAAATATTAATTAGGATTAGATTAAGTTGAATTATTTATCAGAGATACATTAGATAGTTATTAATCTAGGAAAATTATCCTATAATTTTCTGAGAAGTTTTCCTAATTAATTAGACCAAATTACTCTGGTTTTTGAACAATTTTAATAGGGGAAATTAGTAAATGGAATTGAAAGGCTTCCATATAATTATCAGTGGTTAATTAGGTGATCAATGACCTGTGACAATAAGGATAAGTTCAGAAAGTTAATTTAGCTAATTATTTTAGCTAAAATACCCTGTTTTTTGAGTAATTTTAATAGGGGAAATTATTAAATTGAATTGAAAGGCTTTCATATAATTATCAGTGGTTAATAAGATGATCAATAAATTGTGATAATTAGGAGAAGTTCAGAAAGGTAGTTTAGCTAATTATCTTAGATAAAATACCCTGTTTTTTGAGTAATTTTAATAGGGGAAATTAGTAAATGAAATACAAATGCTTACATATAACTATCAGTGGTTAATTAGGTGATCAATGACCTGTGATAATTAGGATAAGTTCAGAAAGTTAATTTAGCTAATTATTTTAGCTAAAATACCTTGTTTTTTGAGTAATTGTAATAGGGGAAATTAGTAAATGGAATTGAAAGGAATCCATATAATTATCAGTGGTTAACTAGATGATCAATAACCTATGATAATTAGGAAAAGTTCAGAAAGTTAGTTTAGCTAATTATCTTAGCTAAAATACCCTGTTTTTTGAGTAATTTTAATAGGGGAAATTAGTAAATGAAATACAAATGCTTACATATAATTATCAGTGGTTAATTAGATGATCAATAAACCGTTATAATTAGGAGAAGCTCAGAAAATTAGTTTAGATAATTATCTTAGCTAAAATACCCTATTTTTTGAGTAATTTTAATAGGGGAAATTAGTAAATGAAATACAAATGCTTCCATATACTTATCAGTGGTTAATTGGATAGTCAATAACCCGTGATAATTAGGAGAAGTTCAGAAAGTTAATTTAGCTAATTATCTTAGCTACAATACCTTTTTTTGAGTAATTTTAATAGGGGAAATTAGTAAATGAATTAGTAAATAATTAGGTGATCAGTACACTGTGATAATTAGGGGAAGTTCAAAAAGTTAATTTAGATAATTATCTTAATTAAAATACCCGGTTTTTTGAGAAATTTTAATAGGGGAAATTAGTAAATGAAATTAAAATGCTTCCATATAATTATCAGTGATCAGTTGAGTATTCAAGTACCTCTGATAAATAAGAGAAGTTCAGAAAGTTAAGTTAGCTAATTACTTTAGCTAAATTACTCTAGTTTTTGAACAATTTTAATAGGGGAAATTAGTAAATAGAATTCAAATGCTTCCATATAATTATTAGTGGTTAATTAGGTGTTCCATAACCCGTGATAATTAGGAGAAGTTCAGAAAGTTAATTTAGCTAATTATTTTAGCTAAAATACCCTATTTTTTGAGAAATTTAAATAGGGGAAATTAGTAAATAGATTTAAATTGAATTGAGATTTTTGTCAAAGGTTTATTAGACCTCAAGGAACCTGTGATAATTATTCTACCTCTAGGAAATTAGTTTATATATCCCAGTAAAATTACTCCAATTTTGGGAAAAATAAAAAAGGGAAATATAGTAAAGTAAATAGAAAACCTTTGATATCAATATCAGAGAAGGAATAGACCTTGGAAAATCTATTATAATTATCCTAACCTTAGATAAATAGTTTAGGTACATATTTTGGTCAAAAGTAACCAATTTTGTATATAATGGATAAGAAAACTGAAGAAATAAAATTATCTAAGTACCAAAGAATTAACCGAGGTCCAAAACCCTTATTTTTGGGTAAACAAGGAAAAATAAATGTTATTCAACAAATCCTCTAATGGATTAAGTCTTTTTATAAGGCTGCCGAAATGGCCCCCAAGAGAACCAGGGGAAACCCTATGACGGAAGATGAAGATACTAGTAAAAAACGCAGCAAAGCCACTAACGACCATGAAGCAGGGCCTAGCCATAGGCCCACAGAGGAGAGTTTACGGGCACCTAGCCCACAGCAGATGGACGACCAGTCCCAGGTGGTTTTCAATTATGCCATTAATAAGCTTTAAGAATTCATTTTAAGTTAAGCATTGCATACGAAGATTTAAGAAGGAAAGCATTGGCTGAAAAAGGAAGGTAACTTCCACGAAACCCACGATCAATGAGTGTAATTAGGAAAGGAATGATTGGGTTATTACTGGTTGAAATAGGAAAGAAATGTTTGACCATCCTTAAGACAACTTGTCTCAAGACACCTCTGATTCCTTGGAAATATTTTTACTCCAGGTAATGAGTAATGAGGGAGATACCATCATGGAGGAGTCGGTTACCTCTGCACGTGTGGAGTCTTTACCCCGTGCTTGTTTATGTTTATGGATAGTACTTTTAAGTTTATCCTAGAGGAACCGCCCGGTTGTATGGGCAACTGGTTTTTGGCGTATGGGCGCCCGGACTTTGGGTGAAGACTTTTTCCACCCCAGTTATATAAATAAGGAATGGGTGCCGTTTTTCACCCTTGTATAGGTGGTCTTGAGACAAGTTAGTACTGGTCAGTGATACCTTAAAATGACAGTACCTTGTCTTAAGTATAAAGATGTCTGTTTTCTGAAAGAATGTCTTCAATGCTGCTTTAAAAGGTTGATTTAAAGAAATGCAGTTGAAAAATAATAATAAAAAGGAATCATTATTTTAAGTGTGGAAAGAATGTGGTAGTAAGTAAACAAAAAAAACAAAAAAAAATCATGTGTGAGTGCGGGGTGGTAAGTGGGGATTGACTCGGGTTGTCAATCATGGACGGGTGGATCTGATTAGTCAGGTAAGTATCCATTCCCGCGCACTAAAACGTGTAGAAACTTCACTTGGATGAGGAATCCACCAGCGGCTGTGCCCTCACATATGTTAGAGGGAAAAAAGCGTTGGCTAAGGAGATCTTAATCTAAAGGATGAAGATTTAGGGCCGGAAATTTTGTTTTGGGTCCCGTTTCCATTGCGAGACAGGACTAGGTCTCTTCTAGGGCTATAAACCTAAACCATTGCCAATGGTAAGGGGGAATTCCCTGGAATTTTTCTTGTTAAAGACTTCGACTTTAGTAGGCCTAGAGACCTGTCAACGGTTCCATCCCGCTTTTGGTGTCGGCGAGTTTGGAGACTTTACAAGTGGTATCAGAGCATGGTTTAATAAGGTCTTGACCTTAGAAGGGTAAAAGTTGGGAAATAGGCATAAGTTGTATTGCATTTTTAATTATAGTATATTGTGAAATGAGAATTTCCCTATCAATACAAGAAAATATCCGCCAAGCTTACCAAAATTTTGTGATTTTCAACATCATGTTCGAGGCTGCTTGCAGCTCCAACAACTTTGTACTTCGCAAGAGCATCATGCAATTGTTAGATTTAATGTTTTCCCCTCCTCCTACATGGGGAATCAGCTGGTCACAGTTTGACGGAATTTTCCTGATTGATGCGGGACAGTTAGAAGGGTTGACACTCAATCTAAAAAGACTCAAGTGGGCAGAAACACTTCGGACCATCGAAGTTTTCTTCTTTAGTGGGACTGAAGATCCAGCTCAGACCATTGTGGTAGATGGGGTAGAAGTGTTACAAAATCAGTGGGTCTATGATCAGGTAGCCATAGTAATATACCCAGGTAGGATTAGGCCCATGAGGGTAGGCCCAAGGTTTAGGGGACCAAAAGACGTCATCTTTTTTGATCCCCTGTCAGACCCACCAGTGGTAAAGAGGTTGTTGATTTAGGGAATCACACATTGTATATAACATGAGTCCATCTTGTATATAGTATGAGCCCATCTTGTACATAGTATAAGTCAGTGTTGTATCAACCTTTGTATATACCATGGTTTTATGACATGCTTGTGTAGTTAAATTGAAACGGTGTTAATGATTGTCAGATTTCTGTTTTTAGTATGTTAAAAAGTATACACATTAGAGAGCTGCATGACAAAACAAAAGTAGTATAAACACTAAAACCTCTTCATTAATTACAAACCCAGGGAATTGCCAAAAGTCTCTATACTCCCACCCAGGAAAAGAAACTACTGTTAAAACAAGTTCAACTCCCAACCTTCAAGGGAGAAAGAACCAATTTAGAACGTGATGCCGAAGCATGGCTCGACGCCATGGATGATTATTTCTTGGCAGCAGGAACTGCTTCAGAGAATCAAGCAATGTTAGGAATGTTCTGGCTCACCGGAGACGCCAAACTTTGGTGGAAACAATACTGTAGAGATAGTCCTTCCATTAGTCCCTCTTGGGAAAGAATGAAGCAGGCAGTGAAAGAAAGATATCTTCCTCCAGCTCACCAAGCTATCAAGATGAATGAGTTCTTTGCCCTCAAACAGTTAGGGCTTACTTTGGAAGAGTATTATACCAAATATGTGTCTTTACGACGTTATGCCCCGCCAATGGCTATGGAACAACAGATTGCTCGTTTTTGTCAGGGTTTAAACAAACCCTTGAGTAACCGGCTGGAAGCTATGAGACCCACTTCTATTCAAGATGCTCTTCTAAGAGCTAAACCACTTGCAGCGGAAGGAAACCCTCCTGCCAGAAACTATTACAATTACAATAACTCTAGAGGAAGAGCAAGGGGGAATTATAATCAAGGAGGTCAGCGAAGGGCAGTGTCAGCTGCAGCCAATATAGAGTAGACTTTTCCCAACATCAGATGCTATGGATGCAATAGAATGGGACACTACAGAAGCCAATGTCCTGAGGGACAAAATCCTCAAACGGCTATCGGAGCCCCTTCGCAGACTCAAATAGGACAAGGGAATAATCAAAGAGGTAGAGGCAATAGAGGACGAGGCAGAGGAAGAGGTAGAGGAGCCAGAACTTATGCTGCATTAGGAGAACCTACATTGCAGGATGAGGAAGATGAAAGAGCTACTCTTTTTGCTGCCATTGATAATCCTGGAGCTCGACAACAGTACGTTGTCATCCAAACCACTGCAAACAGAGAAGGTGAACAATTTGAACTACTTATAGATTGTGGCAGCACACACTCTTTTCTCTCCCCTAAATGTTTAAGAAAACTTAAATTGAACCAATATCCTACCAAGAAATTAGTAGTAGAATTAGCAAATGGGAAAGAGGTTCTATCTCAATTTACAGCTGGGAAAGTTGAGTTTGAACTAGGGGGAACCTTGACTTCATCCTACTTCCGAACTCTTCCAGTAGGAATCTATGATGGTATCCTAGGAATGGATTGGCCAATCAAAAATCAAGCCCAAATTCACTGTGCTCAAGGGAACATAACCTTCAAAAATCACTTAGGTGAAGAAACATTAGTACAGGGATTAAATGGGAAACCTAAGGTTCATTTAGTCAAGGCTAGCCGACTTCTGAAGGGGTTACGAAAAGGGCAACAGATCTTTGTAGTAAAACTCAACAAGGCAGATGATTCAATGGACAACCCAACTCCAGAATGGCTTAAAGAATTTTCGGATATATTTTCGAAAGATCTTTCGAATTTACCTCCTCCCAGAGATATAGACCACGAAATTGAAACCTTCCCAGGTAGTGAACCAATTTCAAGAAGACCCTACAAAATGTCCCTCCCTGAAGCTATTGAATTAAAAGAACAGCTTCGTCAGCTTATTGAGCAGGGATTCATAAGACCAAGCATTTCACCTTGGGGAGCACCTGTTCTATTCCAAAAGAAGAAGGACGGATCGTTACGTCTCTGCATTGATTATAGGGGCTTAACCAGGTATCAGTAAAGAATAAGTACCCCATTCCTCGCATGGATGAATTGCTTGACAGGTTACATGGAGCCAAGGTGTTCACAAAAATTGATCTCAGATCAGGTTACCACCAAATCCGGATTCAGGAGGCAGATATTTACAAAACTGCTTTCAACACCCGGTATGGGCATTATGAATTCATAGTGATGCCTTTTGGCCTTACGAATGCTCCAGCCACTTTTAACCGTCTCATGCAAGATATATTCAGAGAATATCTGGATGACTTTGTGTTGGTGTTTTTCGATGATATCCTGGTATATTCTAAGGATGAAAAAGATCATGAAGACCATGTACGTAAAGTACTCCATCTTCTATGCCAACATCAGTTATACGCCAAGATGAGTAAATGTGTGTTCTCCACACCAGAAGTTAGTTATCTTGGTTTTATAATCAATCCTGAAGGATTTTCAGTAGACCCCGCAAAGGTTAAAGATATAATAGATTGGCCACAACCCAAAACAGTCAGTGAGATTAGAGGATTTTTGGGCATTACAGGATGGTATAGAATCTTTGTCAAAGATTATGCAGTTATCGCCGCTCCCCTGACGCAGCTACTTAAAAAGTCAGCCAAACTTACATGGGGGAAAGAACAGGAATATTGTTTCTTCAAGCTAAAACAAAATCTCACATCAGCTCCCGTACTCAAACTTCCTGACTTCACTCAAGAGTTTGAAGTAGTAACAGATGCCAGCGGTCTTGCTATAGGAGGAGTCTTAAACCAAGAAGGTAGACCAGTCGCCTTTACTTCACAAAAATTAAGAATCCACGAGCTGAACTACCCAACTCATGATTTGGAACTTCTAGCTGTCATCCATGCTCTAAAACTATGGAGGCATTACCTTCTAGGAGGAAAATTTCAATTAATCACCGATCATCAGAGTTTAAAATGGATTTTCTCAGAAGCAACACTCAACATGAGGCAGAGAAGATGGATTGAACTGCTACAGGAATATGACTTTGAGATAAAGTATAAACCAGGGAAAGAGAATGTGGTTGCTGACGCTCTTAGCCGTAAGGTTTTTCTTGGGGCTATTTCCACAGTTGACAATCCCATCCTCTACAAGGTTAAAGAAGCTTCCCTGGAAGATAAGGATTATCAAAAACTTTTACAGGTTATCAATCAACCGGATCTAAAAGAAAAAGAGAAAGACAAGATCAAGGATTATTCACTTGAAGAGGGGCTTCTCTATTATAAGTATCGGCTTTACATTCCTAAAAATACGACGTTAAAGGAGTTAATCCTTTATGAAGGACATAATGCTCCAGTTGCCGGCCATCCCGGCTATCCAAAGACCCTTAATGCCATAAGGAAAAGCTATTTCTGGCCAGGAATGAAAGGAGATATACTTCGCTACATCAGACAATGTCTTTCCTGTCAAAGGATTAAGGCTGAACGGGTCATGATGCCAGGAAAACTTCAACCTTTGGACATTCCTCAGATGAAGTGGGAACTCATAAGCATGGATTTTGTAACAGGACTTCCCACTGTTCAAGGGGGTTATGACTCCATTATGGTGGTAGTAGATATGTTGACTAAAGTCTCCCACTTGATGCCTGTAAAAACAACTTATACCGCATCAGACATAAGCCGTCTCTTTATCAAAGAAATCTTCAGATTGCACGGGCTTCCTAAGAGAATAGTTAGTGACAGAGATGCAAAATTCACCTCAAAATTCTGGAAAGCTTTATTTGAATCATTAGGAACTCAGTTATGTTTCAGTACATCCTATCACCCCCAGACAGACGGCCAGACAGAAAGAGTAAACCAAGTCATTGAAGACATCCTTAGAGCGTATTGTGGCAGAGAACCCCGGAAATGGATCCAATTTCTTCCTTTGGTGGAATTCGCCTATAACTCCGCTTTTCATCAAAGCATTGGGATGTCCCCATTCAATGCTCTTTATGGGCATGAGTGCATATCACCCCTAAATTTTTCTTACCCTACTACAAGGGTAGAAGCTTCAAAACAGATGTTAGAGGAAATGGATGCCCAAAGCAAATCCATAAGGCAAGACATTCAGGCAGCCAAAGATCGCCAGAAACAATATGCTGATAAAAAACGGTCTGATCGGGTTTTCAAACAAGGAGATAAAGTGTTTCTAAGGGTTCGGCCAAAAAGAAGCACTCTATCGTTGGGAAAATACAAAAAACTAAGCCCCAGATATTGTGGACCATATGAAGTGATTAAAGTAATCAGTGATCAAGCTTATAAACTAAAATTACCTGAGCATCTCAAGGTCCATAATGCCTTCCATATCAGTCTTCTAAAACCTTACATCCCAAATCCAAATCATACCCTAGATGACGAACAAATTGTGATGCAAAAGCAAGGAATTCTTGAACGCCAACCAGATTGTATTCTCGATACCAGGGAAAGGAGTTTAAGAAACAGGGTTATCAAAGAATATTTGGTCAAATGGAAGGACTACCCTACAGAGGATGCCACTTGGGAGGATGAAGTATCCCTTCACAAGGATTTTCCCAATTTCGGTTGAGATGAGGACATCTCAAATCCTTAAGTTGGGGTGATTGTAAGGTTTCCATTTTCCGAAACCTTCAAAACTGTACTAAGCTTGAAAAACTTAATGGAAAATGCTATTGCAGGACTCCAAACACTAATTATTTTGGTATTTTTGGATTTATAAGCAGAGCTTTACTATGTCTAGAAATTTTCAGAATCTGATTCCGATAAAAACAGGAACAATTACGGGACCTGGAAAATTACCATGGAAATTTAATTAATAACAAAAATTGAATGGTTTCATTTTAATCATTAGCAAAAGACTTCTTTACACTAAGGTTCTAGAGTTAAATAGGAAATTCCAAATTTCATCATGGAAAATCTACAAAAATCAAACAGGCAAATTCTGGAAGGTATGGGGTGAGTATGGAAGCTGTGGAAACTGGCCAGAAGCAGTGATGGCTGAAAAATGCACCATTTTCAAGCTGGGGGGCTGCTTGGACTAGTGGAAAGCTGCCAAAAGCTGCCAGATGCTCAGAAAAACCTATAAATAGGACCATTCTCTTCATATCTTGTTAGACTCGGAGCCTTGAGAATTTCTCTCTCATCTAGGGAGAAACACTACGCAGAAATCATTAGAGTTAAGTCTCTAATTGATTAGCCTAACAGGTAATTAACCTAATCCCGCTCAATTAGTAAGGTTAGATTAAGATAAATGATTAATTAATCAAAGATTAGGCCTATATAAGCTTCTTAAACCTCTTTAAATTCATAAATCTCTGTTGATTATTATAATTAAGCTTAGTAATACTAAGCTAATTATTTATTCTCTCATATTAGGACTGGAATTAGCCAATTTAACCATGAATTAATGGTAAAAATATTAATTAGGATTAGATTAAGTTGAATTATTTATCAGAGATACATTAGACAGTTATTAATCTAGGAAAATTATCCTATAATTTTCTGAGAAGTTTTCCTAATTAATTAGACCAAATTACTCTGTTTTTTGAACAGTTTTAATAGGGGAAATTAGTAAATGGAATTGAAAGGCTTCCATATAATTATCAGTGGTTAATTAGGTGATCAATGACCCATGATAATAAGGATAAGTTCAGAAAGTTAATTTAGATAATTGTTTTAGCTAAAATACCCTGTTTTTTGAGTAATTTTAATAGGGGAAATTATTAAATTGAATTGAAAGGCTTTCATATAATTATCAGTGGTTAATAAGATGATCAATAAACTGTAATATTTAGGAGAAGTTCAGAAAGGTAGTTTAGCTAATTATCTTAGCTAAAATACCCTGTTGTTTTAGTAATTTTAATAGGGGAAATTAGTAAATGAAATTCAAATGCTTACATATAACTATAAGTGGTTAATTAGGTGATCAATGACCTGTGATAATTAGGATAAGTTCAGAAAGTTAATTTAGCTAATTATTTTAGCTAAAATACCTTGTTTTTTGAGTAGTTGTAATAGGGGAAATTAGTAAATGGAATTGAAAGGATTCCATATAATGATCAGTGGTTAACTAGATGATCAATAACCTATGATAATTAGGAAAAGTTCAGAAAGTTAGTTTAGCTAATTATCTTAGCTAAAATACCCTGTTTTTTGAGTAATTTTAATAGGGGAAATTAGTAAATGAAATACAAATGCTTACATATAATTATCAGTGGTTAATTAGATGATCAATAAACCGTGATAATTAGGAGAAGTTCAGAAAATTAGTTTAGATAATTATCTTAGCTAAAATACCCTATTTTTTGAGTAATTTTAATAGGGGAAATTAGTAAATGAAATACAAATGCTTCCATATACTTATCAGTGGTTAATTGGATAGTCAATAACCCGTGATAATTAGGAGAAGTTCAGAAAGTTAATTTAGCTAATTATCTTAGCTAAAATACCTTTTTTCTTGAGTAATTTTAGTAGGGGAAATTAGTAAATGAATTCAAAAATTTTAATAGGGGAAATTAGTAAATGAATTAGTAAATAATTAGGTGATCAGTAAACTGTGATAATTAGGAGAAGTTCAAAAAGTTAATTTAGATAATTATCTTAATTAAAATACCCGGTTTTTTGAGAAATTTTAATAGGGGAAATTAGTAAATGAAATTAAAATGCTTCCATATAACTATCAGTGATCAGTTGAGTATTCAAGTACCTGTGATAAATAAGAGAAGTTCAGAAAGATAAGTTAGCTAATTACTTTAGCTAAATTACTCTATTTTTTGAACAATTTTAATAGGGGAAATTAGTAAATAGAATTCAAATGCTTCCATATAATTATCAGTTTTTAATTAGGTGTTCCATAACCCATGATAATTAGGAGACGTTCAGAAAGTTAATTTAGCTAATTATTTTAGCTAAAATACCCTATTTTTTGAGAAATTTAAATAGGGGAAATTAGTAAATAGATTTAAATTGAATTGAGAACTTTATCAAAGGTTTATTAGACCTCAAGGAACCTGTGATAATTATGCTACCTCTAGAAAATTAGTCTAATTATATATCCCATTAAAATTACTCCAATTTTGGGAAAAATAAAAAAGGGAAATATAGTAAAGTAAATAGAAAACCTTTGATATCAATATCAGAGAAGGAATAGACCTTGGAAAATCTATTATAATTATCCTAACCTTAGATAAATAGTTTAGGTACATATTTTGGTCAAAAGTAACCAATTTTGTATATAATGGATAAGAAAACTGAAGAAATAAAATTATCTAAGTACCAAAGAATTAACCGAGGTCCAAAACCCTTATTTTTGGGTAAACAAGGAAAAATAAATGTTATTCAACAAATCCTCTAATGGATTAAGTCTTTTTATAAGGCTGCCGAAATGGCCCCCAAGAGAACCAGGGGAAACCCTATGACGGAAGATGAAGATACTAGTAACAAACGCAGCAAAGCCACTAACGACCATGAAGCAGGGCCTAGCCATAGGCCCACAGAGGAGAGTTTACGGGAACCTGGCCCACAGCAGATGGACGACCAGTCCCAGGTGGTTTTCAATTATGCCATTAATAAGCTTTAAGAATTCATTTTAAGTTAAGCATTGCATACGAAGGTTTAAGAAGGAAAACACTGGCTGAAAAAGGAAGGTAACTTCCACGAAACCCACGATCAATGAGTGTAATTAGGAAAGGAATGATTGGGTTATTACTGGTTGAAATAGGAAAGAAATGTTTGACCATCCTTAAGACAACTTGTCTCAAGACACCTCTGATTCCTTGGAAATATTTTTACTCCAGGTAATGAGTAATGAGGGAGATACCATTATGGAGGAGTCGGTTACCTCTGCACGTGTGGAGTCTTTACCCCGTGCTTGTTTATGTTTATGGATAGTACTTTTAAGTTTATCCTAGAGGAACCGCCCGGTTGTATGGGCAACTGGTTTTTGGCGTATGGGCGCCCGGACTTTGGGTGAAGACTTTTTCCACCCCAGTTATATAAATAAGGAATGGGTGCCGTTTTTCACCCTTGTATAGGTGGTCTTGAGACAAGTTAGTACTGGTCAGTGATACCTTAAAATGACAGTACCTTGTCTTAAGTATAAAGATGTCTGTTTTCTGAAAGAATGTCTTCAATGCTGTTTTAAAAGGTTGATTTAAGGAAATGCAGTTGAAAAAAAATAATAAAAAGGAATCATTATTTTAATTGTGGAAAGAATGTGGTAGTAAGTAAACAAAAAAAACAAAAAAAAATCATGTGTGAGTGCGGGGTGGTAAGTGGGGATTGACTCGGGTTGTCAATCATGGACGGGTGGACCTGATTAGTCAGGTAACTATCCATTCCCGCGCACTAAAACGTGTAGAAACTTCACTTGGATGAGGAATCCACCAGTGGCTGTGCCCTCACATATGTTAGAGGGAAAAAAGCGTTGGCTAAGGAGATCTTAATCTAAAGGATGAAGATTTAGGGCCGGAAATTTTGTTTTGGGTCCCGTTTCCATTGCGAGACAGGACTAGGTCTCTTCTAGGGCTATAAACCTAAACCATTGCCAATGGTAAGGGGGAATTCCCTGGAATTTTTCTTGTTAAAGACTTCGACTTTAGTAGGCCTAGAGACCTGTCAACGGTTCCATCCCGCTTTTGGTGTTCGCGGGTTTGGAGACTTTACATTGATAGTGACCAAAAGGCCACAACCCCTTCTGATCCAAGTGTCAAAAGTTTCCCTTAATTTTAGAATTTGTTCAATATGATTAGATGGTGGCCACCCTTCTGATCCAAGTGTCAGAAAGACCCCTTTAAATTTTTAAATATATAATAATTGAATATCCATATTTTTTAATATGGTTGGAAGGTCACCACCCCTTCTGATTGAAGTGTCAAAATTTTCCCTTAATTTTAAAGTTTATATATTTTGATAAGAAGGCCACCACCCCTTCTCATTTAAGCGTCAAAGAACTTCACCCCCCCCCCCCCCCCCCCCCCCCCACACACACACACCCCACCGCCTTTTTTTTAGAAACATTATGTACTCAGGTAAGTTATGCAGCTTTCTTACTACCAAATATATATATATATATATATATATATATATATATATATATATATTACTATTATGTGGATCAAAAAGCAAAAGGATAGAGTATCCAAGCAAAAGTTTGCATCAGAGTCCAATCTCACTCGGGATAAGACAATATGTATAAATTTATGTCAAGGGTAATAAACCCATTGAGAGTAAGTTTTGGGCAATATTCTCATCAGGAGGACTGGCACTATTGTCAACAGACTATCGTAATTTTATTTAGGACAAAAAAGTGTTGGAAGGTGTGTGGCCCATAGGAGGAAAGATCCAATCTTTTTAAATCAAGTAGAAGGCCCATTAATGAATAAGGTAAACTCACAATTAATATTATAATTTAAAGGTCTGATCCCACGCAAACACCCTATAGGTTAATCACAATTAATAAATTTATTAGCTTTGATAGCCACAATCACCCATTTAGGCTAGCTTGTGTTAAATACGTAAGGTGTGCACAGTATAACCATCTGCTTCATCTGGTAAGTACAAGCCAACAATAGTGGCTATAGAATAGCAACTTGAAGTACTTATCTTGTGTAAGTATAGATAATTGGTGCAATGTAGTTGGGTGTCTCAAGCAAAGTCAAATGAAGAAAACCTTCCCATGAGCTCCATTAGGCAAAAGAGTTTAGATAATGCAGCTCCAATAAGATTAAAGTGCCTGAGTGTGAGTGTGTGTCAAAGTAACCATCTACTACAATAGTATTTCAGGTGTAAGTGTCTGTAGCTACATGGAAGATTATTGTGCTCTTGAATTGGACTTGTTATGAGTTGTATTGTGTCATCTATAATAGCCCAAACCCCAAGGGGAGTGTTGTTGGGATTTATGAGCTTTGGCCTATGCTTAGGATTCTTTGTGTCATAAAATCTAATATCTAACCAAACCCAATGATTTTCTCATATTAAACTGATCATTTAATGCGAGAAAATAAAAAGAACAAGCGTTAGAATATAGACATGTGCTTATGGATCTATCTCAACACGGGGCCAAGGTTAAAAGGGTCCAAATGAGAGAGGGTCTGTCAAAGAGAAAGGCTATCTAATGGAGCTTAAAGACCTTAGGGTTAGCTTCATTAAAGACCTCCAAAGGTTAGTGTTAAAAGTCCCTTGACCTTAGGAAATCTAGGAATGTACTTGAGGTGGGAGCCCGTCCCAAACTTGAGGTGCTTGTGGTGGTTGCTGACTAAGGTGCTTGAGGTGCTTGTTGTGCTTGCTGACTAAGGTGCTTGAGGTGCTAGGGCTGAGCTTGAGGTGCTAGGGCTGAACTTGAGGTGAGAACCTTACCCAAGCTTGAAGGGTTCAAGGTGTTCCCAAAAGTCAACATGATCCCTACTCAAAGGGGGGCGAGCCCTCATTGTAGGAGCTAGAGAGAGAACACACACACCCTCACACAAGTCAAGCATTGTCTAAAGAAGTAACAAGGAAACTTGTCAAATTCCTCTTCGTGTTTCCCTCATGGTGTGCCTAAAGCCTATTGGTTGGCCTCTCAAGGGGTCCAATGATAATTTAATCAATTGCGTATGCATTTATCAAGTCCTCTCTCTCAAAGGGTAAAGGGGGATACTTGTCCCAAGGCTAGCATGCTTGCTTGATATGCACTCTACACATGATTGGCCAGGATTGAAGGGGTCCAATGAGCTTCCACCGTGAGCTAGAAGAGGGGGTCGACCAAAGCAAGGAGGGGACTAGCTTGGGGGGTGCCCCCCCCCCCCCCCCCCCCCCCCCCCCCCCCTCTCCACACACACACACACACACATTCATTGTGTGAACTACAAAGTGCAAGAGCTCCATCTCCTTCTCCAAGTTTGTTGAGAAGTTGAGAGCCTACAACAACACTCTTGGCTATAGAATGCAAATCCAACCAAGAGCCATGCTTCAATGCTTAAGCTTGCCGTCTTTGTCATCTTCATTACTATGCTAAGCAAGAAGAGTGATGATAAGTTAGGAAACATTTATTTCTACTATGAATGTTTCTTCTTCCTCTTCCCTACCCTCCTTCCCCGCTAGCTCTCTCCACCTTTGAAGGTGTTTGAGGCCTTTAGACTGAGGCCGGGGATGGTTAATGCTTTTACAAAGATTATGTTATGCTCATGATACACGAAGCTTTCCATCGTCATTGCATCACCTAGGTCACAAGGAACACAAAGATTGTATTGTACTTAGTCTCTCTTGATGGGATAATCTATAATAAAGAAGCCTATTGGAGGGGGGACCGTCTCCAAATAAATATGGTTCTCAACTGTTGTCATGTTCTCTGATTCTCTGTCTCACAAAAGTATTGTTCATGCCAAGTTAATTAAGTATAATGGTTATGTTGCTACTGCCAATTAATTTCACCCTCTATGTTCTCAAAGTAGTCTCATAAAAATGCTCACTCAATTCTCTTAATTCCGCTATTCTCAAAGTTCATAGGCCATTTCCATCACATTGGTATCAGAGCGATTGGTTTCTCTTTTCTTGCTTAAGAAGTGAGGTCCTTAAGTTGTCCATAAAAGGTTCAAGTTGTTCATTGCAATAGGGTAAGTCGGACAGGGATCTATTATCTTCGTTGAGAAGGACTTAGTTTGAGGACACCATTGGGAACTATGGTCTTAATAATGGAGTCTTTTGGGGCTTGCCTTTGGGTTAACCATTATTGAGCTACGAGCAAACTCAACAGTAACCATAATCAACCGAGCAATGGTAGACCCTCTCCACTAGTCTTTGCAATCAAAAGAATCTAAACCACGGGTGTGGCTTCTTGAGAACTAATTTTCAAAGGTAAATAAGAGTAGAGACTAAGGTTTTTGAGGGTACGAAAGCACAAAGTAATCTATACATAAGTTTAATTAGCATGGCTAACAATAACCAAGAGAGTATAATGAACATTGATAATGTTGATTTTTCACATGAAGATTCTAATGATGATGCCCCAATGTTTGTTAATTATCTTGTTACTAAGTTGCAGCAAGCTATGGGAAGCCCTGCTTTGCAAGCCGAAGTTACTCAACAACTTCGTGCTTATGGGATTCTCCTTCCTCTCCTAGAGAAGAGAGAGCTTAGGAGGCCTCTTGATGAGACTCCCAAAAGAATTCTCTCTCCCATAAGAGAGGAGGAATCCAAAGAATGAGAAGGAAGTGAATCCCTACGCTCCTCTGAAGATGTGGCTCCATGAAGACGGTGGTTTAGACGGTGGCCAACTCCCCCTAAGAGGAAACGGTCAACCCATAGTCCTTCTCCTCGTCACTCTGAAAGGAGAGAGAGGAAACAAAGGAAGAAAAAGGAAAGAAAGAGGTCATCCTCTTCTCATTCTTCTTCACCTTCCTCCTCTTTCGATAAAAGCAACGGATATTCTCCTAGAGAATACAAGAGGAGAGGACATTGCAAATCCCACCCTGCATGGTGAAGGTCCCAAAAGATCAAGAAGTTCAAAGAGGGAGGAAAGAATACATCTTTTCTCACCTATGATGGCACCTTTGGTGCTACCAACAAAGTGTTGATGTGGCCTTTGGAGACAAGGGCTTCACAAAGTCCTCCAAGCTATGCTATGTAGCTATGCACTTCCATAAATCTGCTCGTCAATGGTGGGCTAGCCTTCATGGCAACGATGAAGACCCAAAGACATGGAAAACTCTACAGGTTTCCATCATGAAGCAATTCCTTACAAGCGATGCAAAGGACAAAGTGATTACCAAATGGAGGAGTTTGAAGCTGCAAATAGATTCTATCCACAAATATGTGGATAAGTTTTGGGATTCACATCTCAAGGCTACTGTCTCAAAAAGATAGACTTCGCCGAGCAAAAGCAATAATTCTATGCAAGATTACCTGAAGAAATGGCTGAGTATGTCAACTCTCAATATCTTGGTTCTATCACCAAAGTAATCCACCACACTATGGTTGCTTTGTGTATCAATTTTCAACAAGGGGCTAGAAGGAATGCCAAGCCCATGGAAAGCAAAGACAAAAGTGATGGAAAGGGAAAAAACAATGCCCAAAATTCTTCTTAGGGAAATTCCAACAACAACAACAACAACAACAACAACAACAATTGGTCCAAGGAGAAGGGAGTTTACAAAGGTAAAAATAAACTCTCTCCAGAAGATCTTGAAGCTTTTTGTAAGGACCACAAATGTTTTACGTGTGGGGAGCAAGGAAATGGCTACTGTTCTTTCCTCAAGAGAAATTCCCGCAATGACACTCCTAGAGATTCCACGATCAAAGCTCCAAAAGAGGATGCTCATTGCAAAGGATCACCTCTCTCCTATTCTTGGGGAAAGGTAAGGGAGCATGATTCCTTCATCTTGTTTGACCCTGGCCTACTCACAACTTCATATTAACGGAGTTGGCCACTAAGTTGGGCATTCAAACTTTTAAGATTGGAGATACTGTAACTACCGATGGAGCTTTCAAGGGACAGCAAGCCTCTGTTACTCCCTTGATTGGGACGTTGAGGCTTCATGTACAAAGCTATGTCGACAAAGAAGACTTTTTCATCTCTCTACTCCAACATGAGGATGTTATCCTAGGAGCACCATGGTTCAACCACATGGCTGCCAACATGCAGTTCCCTGAAAGGAGAATCTACTTCACCTACAGGGGAAAGAACATGTATATAGATGCTAGTGAGTCCGGTCATACTATACCACTTGAAAATTCACCTGGTTTTGACAAGTCAATGAAAACTTCAGTTTCTGCTTACATGATCTTTGTCAAAAAGTCTCTAAATAATGCTAATGTTTTAACAAAGCAAAGTGCTAGGAATCAAGAAGAATTAGACTTGTCTAATTTTCTAAATGGATTCCCAGATGTTTTTATCGATGATATCCCTTTGCACTTACCTCCAAAATGAGGGGATGATGACCATGGAATTGAGCTCTTACCAAGAAGCTCACCGCCTAACAAGCCACCTTATCAAGTTTCCCAAGCTCAACAATAGGAGATCATGAGGCAAGTATAAGAATTGGTAGAAAAAGGGATGGTGAGGCCTAGCTCCTCTCCCTTTTTTTCTCAAGTCCTTTTAGTGCAAAAGAAAGATGGTACATACCGCATGTGTGTGGACTATCGAGCACTAAACCATATCACTATCAAAAACAAATTTCTTGTACCACGAGCAAAAGATCTATTAGATAAGCTACAAGGTTTGACCTATTTAAGTAGGATTGACCTTGAAAGTGGATATTATCAAATAAGGACAGTGAATGAAGATATCCTAAAGACCACGTTCCATACAACGTTTGTTCTTTATGAATATCTAGTCATGCCTCTTGGCTTGACTAATGCACTGGCCACATTCAACATTTGATGGAGAAAATATTTAGACCCTACCACAAGTTCACTGGAGTGTTGTTTGATGATATCATCATCTAATCCAAGTCTTTGGAGGAGCACAAGTAACATCTTCAAGTGATTTTTCAAGCCTTGAGGGAGAACCAATTTTTTATCAATCAAAATAAGAGTGAATTTTTCCTTCAAGAGATTCAATACTTAGGTCATATTATCTCTCAAGATGGTATCCATATGGATCCATCAAAGTTGGAGGTAATAAAAGCATGGCCTAATCCAAGGAATCTACATGAGCTAAGAAGCTTTAATGGTATATGTGAATACTATAGATGCTTCATAGTCAAATTCTCTCAAATAGCTGGACCACTGTATGACCTAACAAAGAAGAACGTTAAGTACTCATGGACTTCTAAAGAGAAAAATTCTTTTGACAAGCTCAAAGAGAAGCTTACCTCCCAACTAGTCCTTATGCTTCTGGATCTCTCAAATCCATTTGAGGTCCAATGTGATGCTTGTGGTGATTGCCTTGGAGTAGTTTTTCTTCAAGAAGGGCATGCCATAGCATATGACAGTCTAAGGCTCAATGCTGATAAACGGGTCTTGGGAATATATGAAAAAGATCCTTTAGCTATTCTACATGTCCTAGACACATGGAAGCACTATCTTTTGGGGACTCCATTTATTTTGCGAAAGGACCACCAAAGTCTCAAATACTTCGTGCCGCAAACCAAGCTTTTGGACAAACAAAGGAGGTGGAAAAATTTTCTTTTGCAATTTTGTTTTCATATTGCTCACATTGTGGGTAAGCACAATCAAGTGGCCGATGCATTTTCATGATGACCAAGGGTTAATGTGGTATCTATAGAAAACTCACAATGATCTATCTTCTATGATAGATGAGTATGCTATGGACCCTGAATTTAAAGACATATTGTCAGACCTTGCATTGAGGAAGAAAGAAGAACCATTCACCTTGCAGGATGGTTATCTTCTCCATGGACACAGGCTATGTGTTACCTACTCCCTTTGTGAGAAAGTTATGTATGTATCCCATGCTCCTCCCTATGCGGGGCATAGAGGCATTCAGCCTACTCTTTGAGGAGTAGAGATGTATTTCTATTGGCCTACCATGAAAGTAGACATACAAGAGTATGTTTCAAAATGTGTGGTATACCAAAAGACCAAGTATGATAGAGGGAAGCAACCTAGATTACTCCAGCCATTGCCAATCCCTAATTCATCATGGGAGAGTATATCCATGGATTTTATCTTTGGATTACCCAAGTCTATCCATGGAAATATAGGAATATGGTAGGTTTAGCAAGCAAGCACACTTTATTCATGTCAAAAATACTATTAAGGCACAGCAAATGGCAACACTCTTCATATATCTGATTTTCAAACACCATGGATTGCCAACATCCATCGTGTCAGATAGAGATCTTAGAATAACCATTAATTTTTGGAAAGGTCTCTTTGAAAATCTAGGTACAAGATTGAATTTCTCTTCGGCCTATCACCCACAAACAGATGGACAAAGTGACATAGCCAATCTTATGATTCCTTATCTACTAAAGACTTATGTTACAGAAGTAGATCAACGCTCACAATTGGAAAAGTACTTACCCCTTGTAGATTATGCGTACAATAATACTATCCATACTACTACGGGAATGGAACATTTTGAGATCATAGAGGGAAGACCTAAAATCCCTTGTTACTTAAAGTACATGGGAAGATCTTCGCCGTTGTTGCTGATGAGTATAGCCGTGACCTAGAAGAATCTTTCCTTTTGCAAGCTTCAAAGAAGAGATACATAATAGTAAGAAAATTGAAACACTTACTACGACTTGTCCTTTAGAAAACCATGCAACCCGAGGGAGTAGACATAAGAACACCCATATTATTATGGATGCCACACAAGTCACCCAAGGTAGGCAATCTAATGCACCAATTTCTCAATCAACCATCGGGGCCACTTCTACACCTATTGTTAGCATTCTTGACAAGAAAGTTAAAGGTCTTATGGAACCACCAAGCACCTCAACCCAACCACAAAAGAAGAACTTGCCAAAGTTCTCTTTAGCACACACTAATTCCTTTGTTGCAGAGTCATCTCTAGGCTGAGAAAGTTGGGAGAGATGACCTATGACTTGTTCCATTAGTGAGTTGTATTAAAAGGATTAAATTCTAATTTTGTTTTCATTTAACAATTGTTTAAGACACATCACTTTACACAATGGTTGCAGGGTTCCAATACGAAAATTATGTTGATGCTCTCCTTGTTCATATCACCCAAATTAATAGAGTTTCCCTTGAGGTAAACACACCAACCATGTAGCACTGCATCATCCTTACTTTTTAATATATGACCATGTATTTGTTTTTGAAATAGCATCAAATTTTTTTTTTGTTGCGACTCAAAAGACGCATCTTTACACAAAGATAGAGTGCCATGTCAAGAGGTAGCGCGATTGATATTTTTAGATTTCCCTATGAGTTTTCTAGTGGACAACCTTGGTACCATTCCTTGGGGTGAGGGTCTTTTATTTACATCAAAGGCTTACTTGATGTTTCACATTACATATCGAAGCCATACATGCAATTGTTTGATTACTTCTTAAGGGAGCATGCAATGTGAGTGGCTACCTGGTATCTGATATGGTCTTCAAAATGCTTTATGTTGGATTCAAAATTCTTTTGATTTGATTGGATTATCAAATTCATTGCAAAAGCTCAAAAAATTCCAACCGATTGAAAAGCACAAAAATGGAATCTTGCATTAATAATATCCCCACAAGCTTGTATTGTAATCAAAGCTCTCATTAAGAGAATTATAATACAAAAGTCCTTTTGGAGGGGGAAGGACAGGGGGCCATCTCCACGCAAATATGGTCCTAAATAAGTTGTCAATCTTAATTGCGTGATTCTCTTCAAGTTATGTGCATGAATTTGACGTTCTAATGTGTAAAAGGTGCAATGTAATCAACCCATGACAATCTAAACTTCAAGTTATGTGCATGAATTGCTGGATTCTCTTCAAGTTATGTGCATGAATTTGACGTTCTAATGTGTAAAAGGTGCAATGTAATCAACCCAGCACAATGTAATCAACCCAACACAATCTAAACTTCTCCTTTGAAGAATACTCTTTAAGGAAAGTTCCCCTGTCATAATTTAATTCCAGTATGTGAAAATACTATATTCTCTGACATTGGTATTAGAGCTAGGTTTCTCTTTTCCAATCTAAGATTATATCTCCTTGTGTAATCTATGAAAGATTTAATTTTTTCATTGGCATGCTTATTTATAGAGTATGAGGGACAACATCATCGAGAATCATGGTCTTAATAATGTATTCTTTGTGGACTTGCTTATGGCTTAACCATTATTCATCAACAATTAGCAAACTCGATAAGAATTGGTGCCATCTTAGCACTGTTAAACCCACTCCACTAATTTTTGCAAATTAACAATTTTCCAAACCACGGATGTAGTTACTTGAGTGCTTATTTTCAAGGGTTAAGAGGATTAGTAGCCAAGGTTTTGGAAGTGCCAAGGCAAGAGCTAGCATACACATAAAAGTACTCTAATCATGGCACAACGTAATCACAAGAGAATATGATTAATATTGAAAACATGGATATAGCACATGTTGTAGCCACTGATAATGGTCAAAGATACATCAACTATCCTGTTGGCAAGCTTCAAGAAGCTACAAAAAACCTTACTTTGAAAGTGGAGGCTCAAAACCAAATACTAGCTCTTCAAGTTTTTCCAGGTACCCTGGAAGAGAGAGCTCATGTAGGCCTCCTTGTGAGACCTCAAAAACAAGAATTTATTTGGGTAATGAGGAGAAAATAGGACCTCCAAAAAAAATTGTTCAAGAAGAAGTCATGCCTCAAAAAATTTCAAGGGAGAGGTATAAAAGTGACAATTCCATTACCTCAGAGAGTGATACATGCCCAAAAAGATGGCGGACATGGCATTCACCAAGCCCTCCCAAAAAGAAGGAGTGGATTTCATCAGGCACTCCCTCCATTGCCAATCCCAAGAAGGGAGAAGACAACCCAAGAAGGAGGAAGCAGAGAAGGTGGTCACCATCCTCTCCTTCTTCTTCATCTTCCTGTTTGTCATCATCATCTTTTGATAAGGAGAGAAATGACTCACCACCCAAGAAAGTGAAGAGAAGAGGTAAACCAAGAATCCATGTGGATGGAAGAGGTCACACAATCTTAAAAAGTTCAAAGAGGGAGGAAAGAACATAAGTATCCTTTGGAGATGAAGATTTCTTGGAATCTTCAAAGCTGCAAAATGTCTTTGTGCATTTCCAAAAGTCATCCCATTAATGGTAGGAAAGCCTACATGTCCAAGGTGAATCCCCAAAGACATCGAAGGCCTTAGGATTTCTATTATGAAACAATTCCTTGCAAGTGATGACAAAGATAAAGTCCTCACAGAATTGCAAAGCTTGAAGATGGAACCTTATGAATCTATTAAAAAATACATAGATATGTTTGGGAGTTACATCTCAAAGCCACTATCTACAAGAAGATAGATGCATTTGGAGGTAAACCTCAAAGACTATGGAAGCTAAGGAACAAACTAAGCCAAAGAGGAAGAACAACCTGATGCAAAATTCTTCCAAGGATAACAACAACAACAACGATGACAAAAAGCAAAGGTGAAGGAAAACGACTAAAAATGTAAAAACAAACTTTCACTTCAAGAGGTAGAGCGCTATTGTAGGAATAAAAAGTGTTTCAAGTGTGGGGAGCAAGGACATGTTTCATGGGTATTTCCTGAGAGGAGTGAACATAATGACCCTCCTAGAGCTACCATGGTGGAAGCTCTAAAAGAGAAAGGCATTGCAAAGTAGCACCACTATCTTATGCTTGGGAAAAAGTAAGAGATCATGATGCTTTCATACTTTTTGATCCCCAATCCACCCAAAACTTTATATCTGTAGCGATAGCTACCCAATTAGGAATCCATGACTTTAAGATGGGGGGGTGTGGCTAAATGAGATGGAGATTTCAAAGGGCAAGCGACCTCAATTATTTATTCTATTGCGAATCTAAAGCTCCATGTGCAAAGCTATGTAGACAAAGAAGATCTCTTCATCTCCCCATTCAAATCCTAGGAGCACAAAGATTGGGAAGCTAAGGCTCCATGTGCAAAGCTATGTAAACAAAGAAGATTTCTTCATCTCCCCACTCAATCATGAAGACATTATCTTAGGAGCACCATGGTTTGATTCATGGCTATCACTATAAAGTTTCCTATGAGGTCAAGGATGTTGCACTTGATGTAAATAGTGGGGGTAACACTATACCACTTAGACATACTCAAGCTTTGGAAAAAGCAACGAGAGTTCTCTTTATTTGCATATTTTTGTCAAAGAGTATAAGGAAGTTGAATGTCCTCCTAACGAGGTTAGGAATGAAACTAAAGAGGAATTATTATTATCTAAGTTTCCTAAATGAGTTTCAACATGTGTTTGTGGATGTCATTCCTAGGGAGATACCTCCTAAAACAAGATAAGATGACCATACCATAGAACTTCTACCTAGTAGTTCACCTCCTAATAACCCTCCTTATTGAGTCTCATTAGCTCAACAAGAGGAGATTTCATAAAATTTAATATATAACCAACCCAAATGATTTTCTCATATTAAATTGATCATTTAATGTGAGAGAATAAATGGGAAAAAGGGTTAGAATATAGAAATGTGCTTATGGATCTGTCTCAACACGGGGCCAAGGTTAAAGGGGTCTAAATAAGAGATGGTCTCTTAAAGAGCAATGCTACCTAATGCAGCTTAAAGACCTTAGGGTTAGCTTCATTAAAGACCTCCAAAAGTTAGTGTTAAAAATTCCTTTGACCTTCGGAAAGCTAGGGCTGACCTTACTCAAGCATGAGATGCTTGTCGGCTTGCTAGCTAAAGTGCTTAAAATGTTTGTGGGAACCATGCCCAAAGCTTGATGTGATTTTTATGCTTAAATTGACTAAGGTACTTGAAGTGTTCAATTCAAAGATAAAATCTCAAGAGGCATCAATGGTTTCCATGCTTGATTGACTAAGTGCTTGAAGTATTCAATTCAAACCAAATGACTTAAGAAGCATAAAAGAGACATGTTCAAATGATCCTCCACATGTAGCCCTCATGGTGTGCTTGAATCCTATTGGATAGGTTTTAAAGGGGTCCAATGAGAATCTAGATGCATAAAAATAAATAATTAAGTTCTTTCTCTCAAAGAGGAAAAAGAGGACACGTGTCCAAATGAAATAATTAAATAATGCGCGCGCGCGAGAGAGAGAGAGAGAGAGAGAGAGAGAGAGAGAGAGAGAGAGAGAGAGAGAGAGAGGTGGACCAAGCATGAGATGTGGTATACTCTCCCACACACACACACACACATTCTCTCATTGTGTAGAGTGCAAAGTGCAAGAGATCCATCTCCTTCTCCAAGCTTCTTGGAGAAGTGGAGAGCCTACACCAACACTCTTGGCTATGGAATGCAAATCCAACCAAGAGCCATGATTCAATGATTAAGCTTGCCATCTTTTTCATCTTTGTTATTATGCTATTATGCTATGCTAAGCAAGAACAATGATGATAAGTGATGAACTATTTCTTTCTCCTATCGATGATTCTTCTTCCTCTTCCCTACCCTCATTCCCCGCTTGCTCTCTCCACCTTCGAAGGTGTTTGAGGCCTTGGGATAGTTAATGATTTTTGCAAAGTGTATGGTATGCTTGTGATGCATGAAGCTTTCCATCTTCATTGCATCACCTAGGTCACAAGGAACACAAACATTGTATTGTATCAAGTCTCTCTTGATGGGAGAATCTATAGTACAAACATCTTTTGGAGGGGAGAGTAAATCTGGTCCTCAACTATTGTCATGTTCTCTAATACTCTCTCTCTTGTAAAAGTATTGTTCATGCCATGTTAATTAAGTACTATGTTTATGTTGCTACCATCAATTAAACTCACCCTCTATGCTCTCAAAGTAATCTCACAAAAGTGCTCACTCGAATTCTCTTAATTTCGCTATTCTCAAAGTTCATAGGCCATTTCCATTGCATTGGTATCAAATCATTTAGGTTTTCTTTTCTTGCTTAAGAAGAGAGGTACTTAAGTAGCCTATTAAAGATTGATTTTGTTAATTATATTAGGGTAAGTGGGATTGGGATCTATTATCGGTTTTGTTGAGCCCACTATGCGAGATATGGTGCACACCTCGGGAGTTTTGGTCTTAATAATGGGGTCTTTTTAGACTTGCCTATAGATTTACCATTATTGATCCATAAGATGTTCAAAAGGAGATATCCCTGGGAAATTTTTTCTATGTTAGACCCACTCCACTACTCTCTATAATTAAGCAATTTGAGCCGTGGGTGTAGATACTTAAGTGCCTATTTTCAAAGGCTAAGAGGAGTATCAACTAAGGTTTTGAATTGCCAAAGAATACACTAAATAAACACATAAGTATAATTAGCATGGCTGATAATAACCAAGAGAGTAGAATGAACATTTATAACTTTGATTTTTCACATGAAGGTGCTAATGATGATGCCCATATGTTTATCAATTATCTTGTCACTAGGTTGTATAAAGCTATGGGCAACCCTACTTTGCAATCCAAAGTTACTCAAAAACTTCGTGCTTATGGGATTTCCTTTCCTCTC
Source organism: Adiantum capillus-veneris (assembly GCF_014529385.1). NCBI lineage: Eukaryota > Viridiplantae > Streptophyta > Polypodiopsida > Polypodiales > Pteridaceae > Adiantum > Adiantum capillus-veneris. The sequence goes on from NC_140947.1 coordinate 64,130,057, forward strand.
CAAGAGGAGAGAGAGCTTAGGAGGCCTCTTGATGAGACCCCCAAAAGAAGACTCTCTCCCATACAAGAGGAGGAATCCAATGAACAAGAAAGTAATGAATCCCTAAGTTCCTTTGAAGATGTGGCTCCACAAAGACGGCAGTCTAGACGATCGCCAACACACAGTCCTTCTCCTCAACAATCCAAAAAGGAAGACAGAAAAAAAAGGAATAAAAGGTCAAGAAAGAGGTCACCCTCTTCTCCTTCTTCTTCACCTTCCTCCTCTCCCGACGAAAGCTATGGCTATTCACCTAGAGAATACAAGACAGAAGGACATCGTAAATCATACCATGCCTGGCAAAGATCACAAAATCTCAGGAAGTTCAAAGAGGAAGGAAAGAGTATGTCTTTTCTCCTCCTATGGCACCTTTGGTGCCACCGACAAAGTATTGGCCTTCATCCAACAATTTGATGCGCCCTTCGGAGATGAGGGCTTGGAGTCCTCCAAGCTACGCCATGTAGCTATGCACTTCCAAAAATTGGCTCGTCAATGGTGGGCTAGCCTTCGTGGCAATGGTGAAGCCCCAAAGACATGGAAAACTCTACGAGTTTCCATCATGAAGTAATTCCTTGCAAGCAATGCAAAGGACAAAGTACTTACCGAATGCCGCAGTTTGAAGCTTCTTCACATGATTCTATTCACAAATATGTGGACAAGTTTTGGGATTTACATCTCAAGGCTACTATCTTCAAAAAGATAGACTTTGCCGAGAAAAAGCAACAATTTTGTGTGGGATTACCTGAAGAAATGGTTGAGTACGTCAACTCCCGATGGCCTGGTTCTATCACCAAAGTAATCCACCACACCATGGTCGCTTCACGCAAGTATTTCCAACAAGGGGCTTGACAAAATGTCAAACCCATGGAAAACAAAGACAAAAAGGATGCAAAGGGGTAAACCAATGCCCAAAATTCTTCCCAAGGCACTTCCTCCTACAACAACAACAACAACAACAATAGGTCCAAGGAGAAGGGAGTTTACAAAGGTAAAAACAAACTCTCTCATGACGAGCTTGAAGCTTTTTGCAAGGACCATAATTGTTTTAAGTGTGGGAATCAAGGACATGGCTATCGATCTTTCCCCAAGAAAAATGCTCACAATGAGACTTCTAGGGCTTCCACCATCAAAGCTCCAAAAGAGGATGCTCATTGCAAAGGATCATCTCTCTCCTATGCTTGGGTAAAGGTAAGGGAGCACGATTTCTTCATCTTGTTTGACCCTGGCTCTACTCACAACTTCATATCAATGGAGTTGGCCACCAAATTGGGCATTCAAGATTTCAAGATGGGAGATATTGTAATGGCTGACATAGCTTTCAAGGGACAGCAAGCCTCAGTTACTCCCTTGATTGGGAAGTTGAGGCTATGTGGACAAAGAAGACTTTTTCATCTCTCCTCTCGAACATGAGGATGCTGTCCTAGGGGCACCATGGTTTGATCGCATGGCTGCCAACATGAAGTTCTCTGAAAGGAGCTTCACCTACATGGGAAAGAGTATGTATATAGATGCTAATGAGTCTGGTCGTACTATACCACTTGTGAATTATCCAGCTTTTGATAAGTCAATGAAAAGATCGATTTTTCTGTACATGATTTTTGTCAAAGAATCCACTAATGATGCTAATGATTTATCAAATGAAAATGGTAGGAATCAAGAAGAGTCAGACTTGTCTACTTTTTTACATGGATTCCAAGATGTTTTCATCAATGATATCCCTATGGACTTACCTCCAGAACAAGGGGATGATGACCATCGAATTGAGCTCCTACCAGGAAGCTCACCTCCTAACAAGCCTCCTTATGACTTTCCCAAGCTCAACAAGGGGGAGATCATGAGGCATGTACAAGAATTGATAGACAAAGGGATGGTGAGGCCTAGCTCCTTTACCTTTTGTTCTCCAGTCCTTTTAGTGAAAAATAAAGATGGTACATACCGTATATTTGTGGACTATCGAACACTAAACCATATCACTATCAAAAACAAATTTCCTGTGCCTCGGGTAGAAAATCTGTTTGATAAGATACAAGGATCTACCTACTTAAGTAGGATTGACCTTAAAAGTGTCTATCATCAAATAAGGATAGTGGATGAAGATACCCTAAAGAACTCGTTTCGTACAACGTTTGGTCTTTATGAATATCTACTCATGCCTTTTGGCTTGACCAACACACCAGCCACATTCAATCATTTGATGGAGAAAATATTTAGACCCTACTGCAAGTTCAGTGGAGTGTTCTTTGATGATATCATCATCTACTCCAAGTCCTTAGAGGAACACAAGAAACATCTCCAATTGATTTTTCAAGCATTGAGGGAGAAGAAAGCTTTTTCTCAACCAAAAGAAAAGCAAATTTTTCCTTCAAGAGATTCAATACTTAGCTCATATTATCTCTCAAGATGGCATCCGTACGGATCCATTGAATTTAGAGGTAATAAAAGCATGGCCTAATCCAAGGAATCTACATGAGCTAAGAAGCTTTATTGGTAGGTGTCCATACTATAGACGCTTCATAGCAAAAAAAATTCAAATAGCAGGACCATTATATGACTTAACAAAGAAGAATGTTAAGTATTCATGGACTCCTAAGGAGCAAAAATCTTTTGACAAGCTCGAAGAGAAGCTTACCTCTCAACCAATCCTCATGATTTTAGATCTCTCAAAGCCATTTAAGGTCCAATGTGAGGCTTGTGGCGATTGCCTTGGAGCACTCTTGCTTCAAGAAGGGCATGCCATAGCATATGAGAGCCAAACGCTCAATACGGATGAACGGGTCTTGCGCATTTATGAGAAAGACATACCCTAGAAAAATGGAAGCACTATTTATTGGGGACTCCACTCATTTTATGAACAGACCACCAAAGTCTCAAGTACTTCATGACGCAAACCAAGCTTTTTGACAAAAAAATGAGGTGGGCAAATTTTCTTTCGCAATTTTATTTTCATATTGCTCACATTGCTAGTAAGCACAATCAAGTGGCCGATGCACTTTCACGACAACCAAAAGTCAATGCGGTGTCTATTGAAACTCGCAATGATCTATATTCTATGATAAATGAGTATGCTATTGACCCTGGCTTTAAAGATGTAATGTCATCCCTTGCTTTGGGTAAGAAAGAGGAACTATTCACCTTGCAGGATGGTTATCTTCTCCATGGCAGTAGGCTATGCGTTGCCCACTCCCTTCGTGAAAAATTTATGTATGAATCCCATGCTCCTCTCTATGCGGGGCATAGAGGCATTCAACCTACTCTTTGAGGAGTAGAGACATACTTCTATTGGCCTACCATGAAATTGGACATACAAGAATATGTTTCAAAATGTGTGGTATGCCAAAAGACTAAGTATGATAGAGGGAAGAAACTTGGATTACTCCAGCCATTGCCAATCCCTAATTCACCATGGGAGAGTATATCTATGGATTTTATCTTTGGATTACTCAAGTCTACCCATGGGAATATGGGAATATGGACAATAGTCGACAGGTTTAGCAAGCACGTACACTTTATTCCTATCAAAAAGACTATTAAGGCACGCAAAATAGCAACCATCTTCATATCTTATATTTTCAAACACCATGGATTACCAACATCCTTCGTGTCCGATAGAGATCCTAGAATAATCAGTAATTTTTGGAAAGGTCTCCTTGAAAATCTAGGTACAAGATTGAATTTCTCTTCAGCCTATCACCCACAAACGGATGGCCAAAGTGAAATAGCCAATCTTACAATACTCGATCTACTAAAGACTTATGTTATAGAAGTAGATCAATGCTCATAATTGGAGAAGTGCTTACCCCTTGTAGAGTATGATACAATAAAATTGTCTATACTACTACGGGAAAAGCACCTTTTGAGATCATAGAGGGAAGACCTAAAGGGCCCTTGATACTTAAATTACATGGGAAGATCTTTGCTACTGATGAGTATAGCCGTGACCTACAAGTATCTTTTCAAAAAGTTAAGGAGGCTATATCCATCTCTCAACAAAGGAAAAAAGCTACTTCTGACAAGCACAGAAGGGCCTTAACATTCAAAGAAAATAATTGGTCTTACTTAAGTAACCCAAGGCTTGATTGAGGCAAACGACGGGCAAAAATCCTATGGGCCATCAAAAGTATTATGCTAAATTAGCAAAAAGATACTATGGTCCTTTTCAAATCTTGAATCCAATCAATGAGATGGCTTATCAACTTTAGTTGCCCAACCATTGGCTCATTCACAATGCTTTTCATGTGAGCCTACTTAAGCCCTACAAAGGAGATCCACCAAGATAACCAATTATTGAAGACCCTCCAAAAATCAAAGACCAAGAAGAGGTACTACAACCCGAAGCTATCTTTTGGCATGAAGACAAGGTACTACGGCATGGTAAGATTATCCGATGATATCTTATTAAGTTAAAAAACGATCCTTTTTAAGATGCTAGATGGATGCAAGGAATACAGCTTAAGGATAGTATGAACCTTGTGAATGCTTACAATGCTGCACTAGAGTAAACAAATGTAAATGCTTTATAAATGAATTTTTTTTGTCTTATAAGACTAATCCTTTTTTGTGAACAAATTTAAGTAGTATGCATGCTTAGAATCATGTTTGTGATGACGACATCACTCAAACACCAAGAGCAGACATGTGTGCGATAGCTACGTCTCCCAAGCACCAAATGGACTAGTCACCCGTTTTGCAATGATGTCGCAGGGTGAAAAGGGATCCTCTACCCACTAAGAAACGTAGATTAATGACTAAGACTTTATCTCTTCTACCTCATATTCGAGGACGGCTATGACTTCAAGAGAGAGATTATGTCATAAAATCTAATATCTAACCAACCCAAATGATTTTTTCATATTAAACTGATCATTTAATGTGGAAGAATAATTGCGAAAAAGGGTTAGAATATAGACTTGTGCTTATGGATTTGTCTCAACACGGGGCCAAGGTTAAAGGGGTCCAAATGAGAGATGGTCTGTTAAAGAGCAATGCTACCTAATGGAGCTTAAAGACCTTAGAGTTAGCTTCATTAAAGACCTCCAAAAGTTAGTGTTAAAAAGTCTTTTGACCTTATTGACCTTAGGAAAGCTAGGGATGACCTTGAGGTGGGAACCCTACCCAAGCATGAGGTGCTTGTCTGCTTGCTAACTAAAGTGCTTAAAATGTTTGTGGGAACCTTCCCCAAAACTTGAGGTGATTTTTATGCTTAAAATGACTAAGGTTCTTAAAGTGTTCAATTCAAAGATAAACTCTCAAGAGGTATGAGCCATTTCCATGCTTGATTGACTAAGTGCTTGTTTGAAGTATTCAATTCAAACCAAATGACTTAAGAAGCATAAAAGACGCACGTTTAAATGATCCTCCACATGTGGCCCTCATGATGTGCTTGAATCCTATTGGATAGGTTTTAAAGAGGTCCGATCAGAATTTAGATGATACAAATAAATAATTAAGTTCTTTCGCTCAAAGAGGAAAAAGAGGACACATGTCCAAATGAAATAATTAAATAATATGAGAGAGAGAGAGAGAGAGAGAGAGAGAAAGAGAGAGGTGGACCAAGCATGAGAGGTGGGTATACTCTCCCACACACACACATACACATACACATTCTCTCATTGTGTGGAGTGCAAAGTGCAAGAGCTCTATCTCCTTCTCCAAACTTGTTGAGAAGTGGAGAGCCTACACTAACACTCTTGGCTATGGAATGCAAATCCAACCAAGAGCCATGCTTCAATGCTTAAGGTTGCCATCTTCTTCAACTTCATTACTATGCTATTATGCTATGCTAAGCAAGAAGAGTGATGATAAGTGAGGAACTATTCCTTTCTCATATGGATAATTCTTCTTCCTCTTCCCTACCCTCATTCCCCACTAGCTCTCTCCACCTTCGAAGGTGTTTGAGGCCTTGGGACTGAGGTGTGGGATTAATGTTTTTTACAAAGTTTATGGCATGCTTGTGATGAATGAATCTTTCCATCTTCATTGCATCAGCTAAGTCACAAGGAACACAAAGATTGTATTGTATCAAGTCTCTCTTGATGGGAGAATCTATAATGCAAATGCCTTTTGGAGAGGGGACCGGCTCCAAGTAAATCCGGTTCTCAACTAATACTCTCTCTCTCTTGCAAAAGTATTGTTCGTTCCAAATTAATTAAGTACTATTTTTATGTTGCTACCATCAATTAAGTTCACCCTCTATGTTCTCAAAGTAATCTCACAAAAATGCTCACTCGAATTCTCTTAATTCCGCTATTCTCAAACTTCATAGGCCATTTCCATTACAAGAGATTATGAGGCAAGTGAAAGAGCTTGTGGAAAAAGGGATGGTCAGGTCCATTTTGTGGGGGTGGTTATGGAGAGATCTTTGGAGAGAGTTTTTTATTTTTTTTTCATCCCACTACCGCTACCGCCCATTGCCACCCCTTAGCAACCATCACCACCACCATCCTAGCCAAACACTGGTTGTTGGTGATTCTAGCTTGCTGTCACCATGTGCAACCCCTACTCCTACCACCAGAATCCATTTCCTCCCCTCCCTCCAATAGATTAGCCCCCCCCCCCCCCCCCCCCCCCCCCCCTCTCTCTCTCTCTCTCCCCCACCCTTCTCACTCTATCTTGTTGATTAAAATTTGTATTACCAATCAAAAGACATATGTCTCTCTCTCTCTCTCTCTCTCTCTCTCTCTCTCTCTCTCTCTCTCTCTCTCTCTCTCTTTGGAACTAGGATTGCAGAGAAATGCACACAGCTTGGAGAAGATGAAGGAAGCTCAAGGCACACAATAGAGAATGTGTTTCTTAGTATGCAATGGAAAGATAGATAGCCCTAGAGTGATGGGCGTATATACAATGCTCAGGGGAAAAAACCTCCTAAAGAGGGGAAAAAATGCCCCGGCGGTCCTAGTGTGTTCACACATATCACTACCACATACATGTATATGGTAACAAATCCCCCCTGGAGTGATGCGGTGAACGAGAGCTGGCACATGAGTAAAGGGAAGTGCCATGCCCTGAGGACATGATCAATCCACAAAGGGGAGTAAGCCCAAAGCTTTGCGGAAAGATTCAAGCTTCTCTCGAGACAATGCCTTTGTGAAAAGATCTGCAAGGTTGTCCTATGTTGGCACATAAGCCAAGCTAATCTCTCCTGCTGAGAGCCTCTCCCTGACATAGTGGTAATGCACCTCAATGTGCTTTGTGCGAGCATGAAACTGGGTTCCTCGCAACTACCAATGCGCTCTGACTGTTAGTGTAGATAGTGTTGGAAGTGTCCTGTCCAACACCCAAATGAGCCATAAGGCGTCTGAGCCATACACACTCAACCGTAGTTGTGAAGACTGCCTTGTACTCAGGCTCACAACTCAAAGTGGCCACAGTAGGTTGCTTCTTGCTCAACCATGATATACATGAACTACCAAGCATGAAACAAAAACCACTTGTGGACACTCGTGTGTCAAAACAACCAGCCCAATCTGAGTCTGAAAAAGCATGTAAGTCTGGCGGAAACGATCCCCTCTTGGGATAAAACAAGCCAAGATGTAAAGTGCCACTAAGGTAGCGGAAAATCCTCTTGACAGGCTGCCAATGCTTAGACCCTGGGCTATGCATAAATCTACTAACGTGTGAGACTGCAAACTGAATATCCGGCCTCGTGTTGCATACATAAATGAGGCAACCAACAACACTTTGGTAAAGGATTTACATCAGCAGGATCACCAGCATCATGTAGACTCAATTTCAAACATGTTTCCATGGGAGTGGCAATAGGTTTTCACTCCTCCAGTCCAAACTTACATAGCAATGTCTCTATGTAACTTTTCTGACACAAGGCAATACCACCATCACACTGCTTAAACTGTACCTCAAGTAATGATGCAACAGCCCCAAATCTTTCACCTTCAAAGTAGCATTCAAATCAGCCTTAATTCAACAATATGTCTCTCATTTGGTCCAGTGATCAGCAAATCATCGACATAAAGAACCACAATGAGAAGTACATCACCCTCACGCTTTACATACAATGTGCTTTCTATTGGACTGTTACGAAAGCCTCGTTTAACCAAATGAGTGTCAACTTTCTCATACCAAGCACGAGGAGATTGCTTCAACCCATACAAAGACTTCTTACATCTGCACACTTTGTCCTCTTGTCCTTTTATGACAAAACCGCAAGGCTGCGTTACATAAACTTCCTCAAATATGTCACCGCCATTCAAGAAAGCAGTAACAATGTCTGATTGATGTACATCCCAACTAAAATGAGCTGCCAATGCACATAGAAAATGCACAGTAGTCATACGACAAGTAGGAGAAAAAGTCTCTTCATAATCAATGCCTTTTTGTTGTGCATAACCCTTTGCAACAAGTCGAGCCTTATGGCGATCGATCTCACCATCCGGCTTGCGTTTCAACTTGTAAACCCACTTTGTACCAATGGCCTTTTTGCCAGGAGGCAAATCAGATAAAGTCCATGTGTCATTTTCTATAAGTGCATCATATTCTGATTGCATGGCAGCCATCCAATTTTCTGAATTTTGTGCTTCATTAAAAGACAGAGGCTCCTCAACATCATGTAAGCTAGACACAGCCAAAGCATAACAATCTAATGCATAAGATGCATGGCAAGAGCCTGAACGAGTACGACTAGACAAAGGTGCATCCAATTTACTGGCACGCAAAGTGTGCACCAGCCATTTTGGCATACCTCTAGCCTGCTCATTTTCAGCCCTTTTCTCATCAAGTACATCATGTACATCTGCATCAATAATAGGCTGATCTATAACATTTTCAGAAACCCCCATAGGTTGTACATTTGCCTCATTGGAACTTACATTCGTATTTCCACCACTAAAAAGAGGCAACAAAGTGTCATAAATGTCATGTGAGCTTACATTACTGTCTCTAGTACATGACAGCAAGGGCTGAACAGAATCTTCCACAAACACTACATCCCGTGAAACCAGAATACATTTTGTTTGCGGTCGTTTGCGGATGATACAACCTGTAACCTTTGCTTTCAGCACTATAACCAACAAAAATACATTTGACAGCCTTATCATCCAATTTTCTGTGTTGTGTTTGTGGCACCAAAGCATATGCCAAACAGCCAAAAACACGCATGTGCTCAATAGAAGGCTTTCTATCATGCCATGCTTCATATGGAGTAATAGACTGCAAAGCTTTCATAGGACACCTGCTAAGTACATAAGTGGCACACATGATGGCCTCAAGCCAAAAAGAATGCGGCAAAGCTTGACTTTTGACCATACATTGTGCCATTTCCGTCAGTGACCTGGTTTTCCTCTCAACAACACCATATTGCTGATTATCGGAACGGAGGGTGCCCATAGTACATTTCGAGACATTTTTAGCCATAGCCAGAAATTGTTTGAAGCACATAAAGACTTCAGACTTCGCTTTACCTTTTTCTTGTCTTGATCTTTGTCGTCTTCACCATAGCTTTCATAAGAGGAAGAGGATGAAGAAGATGGAGAAGAGGGTGTCCTCTTTCTCGCCTTTTTCTTCTCTTGCTTTTTATCATCCCTCTTTGAATTATGACGTGGAGAAGAGTGTAATGGTGTTCTCCGCTTTGGTGGTGATGGAGAGCGTTTAGCCCGCCGTCTTCGTGGAGCCATCTCCGCCGAGGTGGCGGGAGACTCGCTTCTTTCTCGTTCCTTCGGTGGAGGCTCTTGAGGTCTCCTTTGGGAAGGAGATGCATCATCAAGAAGTAAATTCTTGAGCCCTTCATATAGATTCTCTTCTTCTTCCCGAATCGGAGAGAGACCTCTTTTGGTAGTCTCACAAGGAGGCTTCCTAGGTGTTCTCTCGTCATGGTGATGAGCTTGGAGAATCCCGTGAGCACGGAGCTGCCGTTGCACTTCACTTTGGAGAGATGGATTGCCCATGGCTTGTTGAAGCCTAGAAACAAGATAGTTAACAAGCATTGAAGCATCATTAGTAGCTTGCTCATGAGCAAAATCAAAGTTATCAACATTAATTTCACTCTCTTTACTATTGTCAGCCATTCTAACAACTTTTAGGTGTAAACTTTTTAGGTGTACTTTGGCACTTCAAGCCCTAGTTGCTACTCGTCTTTACCCCTTTAGAAAAAGCACTCAAGCTACTGTACCCGCTGCTCGAATACCATTAATTGCAAGGAATAGAAGAGAGGGTCTTTCGACACCAAAACAGCACCGGCTCCTGTCAAGCTTCTAATAGCTCAATAGTGGTTAAGCCGTAGGCAAGCCCCGTAGGACTCCACTATTAAGACCATAGCTCTCGACGGTGATGCCCTGTTAACTGCACGAAGGCAGGCGCACTGCAAGGCTGAAAAATCCCTATTCTACTTACTCACAGGAAATTAATAATACCAACCATTTGTAGCTAGCTTGAGGACCTCCCTTCTTGAGCAAGAAAAGAGAAACCTTGAGCTCTGATACCAATGTAACATTTAATGGCCTAATAACTTATGTGTAGCTGAAATTAGCATGAATATAGTGGGCATTTCATTAGAATAGATTCCTAATGAGAATTACAAGAGTGCTTGGGTGGAGAGAGCAACAAAAAGCATAACACCTAGTTAGATAGCATCGAAAATACTTTCAAAAGAGAGAGAAATTAAGCTATTGACAACAGTTGAGGACCGGATTTTCATGGAGCCGGTCCCCCCTCCAAAAGGCTTTGTATTATGGTTTCTCCCATCAAGAGAGACATTGTACAATACAATTCTTTGTGTTCCTTCAAGACTAGCTAGTGCAATGAAGATGGAAACTTCATGCACTAAGCAAAACACTTAACAAACACAACTTGAATTATCCCCGTTCTCAGACCCAAGACCTCACACACCTTCGAAGATGGTGAGAGCTAGCAGGGTATGAGAGTAGATTGAGAGGAAGAAGGAGTATCTTACGAGAAAGATGTACATCTCCTCACATAATCACTTATATGTAGCATAGCTTAGCTTAGTAATTAGCTTGGTAGAGGAGATGAGCATGCATTGAAGCTTGGATCTTGGTTGGATTTGCATCCACATGCCACGAGAGTGTTGATGTAGGCTTCTATCTCACAAGCTTGGAGTAGGTGATGAGTTCTCCATTAAAGCTTGGGAAGAGATAGTCTTCTCTTTCTTCACACATGAGCTTGTGTGAGTGTGTGTATGATAATGCCTTGAAAAAATCAGCCCCCTCTCTCTCTCTTGGGCTATCCCTCTTGCTAATTGCTCTTGCTGAAGCCTCATTGGCCCTCCCCAAGTCAAGCCAATTACAATTAAGCAGCATAAGTGATAGCCTTCTGACATGTGTCCCCCTTTCCCCTTTTGTGAGAGCTTTAGGTAATTAAATAATTAAACTAAACTCTCATTGGATCCCTTTTCCTCCTGGCCAATAGGAATCAGGCAAGCCATGGGGCTCCTGAATGCTCATTGGACCCCTTGGGAGACTGCCCAATAGTCTTCTAGGAGACTTAATTCTCATTGGTTTCTTTTATTAAATGTTTTTAAATTAATTAAACTAGATTTACTCTAGCTTAATTCTCATTGGTCCACTTCAAGGGTCATCCAATAGAAATTGGGCACACCTTGTGGGCATCTGGCCTAGGGAGCTGACATGTGTCCCTCATTCCCTTTGTGTAAATGGAGCCTGTGTGTGTGTGTGTGGCTTTCTCTCTCATCCCCTACCTTTAGGGCTTGCCCCCTCCCATGTAGGGATGTGCAAAGACTTTTAGGGCACACACAAAGCATCCAATTTTCCCTAGGGTTGACCTTTGGACACAACCTTTGAATTTTGGAACCTTAGCATTTTGGAAGTCTTAATGGGCTGAACCTTAGGGTCTTTTTAGCCCATTGTTGCACATGGCTCTTTTGCAGATGGCCCCCCCTTTGGATCCCTATTTTCCCTCCTTTGGATCCCTACTGTGGCCGGTCTGCTAGCTTAACCAATATTCTAGCTTTTTCTCCCCTGGCCTTCCCCACATTAAATGATCAATTTAATATGAGAAAATCATTTAGGAGAATTAGATATTGATTATTATGACAACAGTCTCCTTTCACAGAAGACTCAACAATGGCTGCATTTGTAGTGGAACCAGCATTTGCAGTGGAACCACCCTCTTTCTTCTTAGCCTCTTTGGCCTTCAACTTAGGACACAACTTGATCATGTGATCATTAGCTTTACAATAATGGTAATGCATCTTCTTTTTGCCCTTATCACCAGAATTTCCAGACGAAGTGCTGCCAGCAGAAGCATTGGGAACAGAAGTTTTGCCACTCGCAGCAGAACCATAAGAAGTGGTTGCATTGCTATTACCACCCTTTCTTTGAGAAGTAATAAAAGCCTGTTCAACTGCACCCTGTCTAGTCCTGTTTTTTTTGGAAAGTGACTCTTGCAACAGCTATGTGCATAATGCATCAAACTTGACAACTTCAGGATTTCCTTGGGTCATAAGTCTCCAAGTACTAGCAAAGTCTGGTAAGAATCTGGTAAGGCATCAAGAACAGTCTGCACAAGTGAACTGTCTGAAATGACTTCACCTGCAGAAATAAGCTGCTCATTGATATCCTTGACACTAGCAAGGAAAGTTTCCATATCATCTTACTCATGCATAATCTTCGACTCCAGCTCTTTACGCAGCAAAGCAATTTTAGCCTCATTGCGACTTGCATAAAGACCTGCTAGAATATCCCAAGCCTGTTTTGCAGATTTTGCTGAACGGATGTGAGGAACAATGGTGTGCTTCATAGGCAACGCAATCAATGCATGAGACTACGCATCCTTAACATTCCAACGAGCTTGTTCTGCCATAGGAAAAACAACTCTAACAGTAGCAACCCTCGCAGCAAGACTTGCAACATCCTCAACATCGCCTACATCCTCAGAACCAGGACATACATCAATGCCCTGCACAATATTCCAGACGCCCTTTGACACAAGAACATGTTGCATCATATAAGCCCACATAGGGTAATTGTCCCCATCCAACCTGTCCTCAGAAGCAAACATCTTGAACACATCTGTGTTGTTGTTGTCAGCCATGGTAAATGCAGCACCTGATGTGAAAACTGCCCAAAAATAGGAGAAACGGAGCAGGAACAACATGTGCTATATAGCACAAACCGTAGTAGACTATAAGGAACCTGTTATGCAAAAAACGGCACTGACAAAAATTCTGCACAAAATGACAAAATTGCCTGTGCAGACCTGCCTGTAATGGAAACGGAGGCCGTAATGAACCCGAATCAAAAATCTGAGCAGACCAAGCTCTACGAGCTATCCCGAAATATTTGTCGACCTGCGAACGCGTACCAAACCTCATTATTATCGGAGAGAGTGAGCAGGCGTGTGCTGGAGCAGCTGGTGACTAAGCCCGGGAGGACGCAACCTGCTTTGATACCAATTGTTGGAATTAGGGTTGCAGAAAAACGCACATAGCTTGGAGAAGATGAAGGAAGCTCAAGGCACACAATAGAGAATGTGTTTCTTAATATGAAATGGAAAGATAGATAGCCCTAGAGTGATGGGCGTATATACAATGCTCGGGGGAAAAAACCTCCTAAAGAGGGAAAAAATACCCCGCCAGTCCTAGTGTGTTCACTATGTATGGATTTCAAACGGGCACCAATGTACATTGAAATGGTTGAGAAAAATTTATGGATGACAAAGCTTCAATATGATGCAGCATTGGAAAATAAATGGTCAAGAAAGTTATTTGTTCTTATGCCAAATAATGCTTTTCCATAAAGCATCTCCATGGTATCAACAAAGATAGATCACGCAAAAGGTGGTTTGATAAAGAGTGTCAAGATGCTTGTAAGTCTTTGATAAATCTTGATGCAACTATGGACAAAGACAACTATCAAAGTCATTTGCATACATACAAGGCATTGATTCAAAAGAAGAGAAGAAGATGGGAAGTAAAGCAATAAATTTTTCAAGTCCAAGAAAAATCATGCATGTGGAAGATTTTGGAGGAACTTGAGGGGCAAGCAGGTTGAGAATTTTGGTAGCTTGAGTCTTGTGGATATGTACACATTGTAGGAAATTCTATGAGCAAGCAAATGTTGGAAAAATACCGTTTTATGGTTCACTCCCATGTATGCCCTCCTTTTTTTACTATTGAGGATGTATGCGATGGGCTTGAAAAGTTGGCCACTCGCAAAGCGGGAGATCTTCAAGGTATCAAGGTGGAGATGATCAAATGGACGGGAGATTTTACCCATGAGTGGATGTGTGATATGTTCAACCTTGCACTTCAACATGGTATGCCTTATGATTGGAGTACTAATTGGGTTAAGCCTTTGCATAAAGTTGGGGATGCAAAGAATGTAAACAGATACCGGACTATAATGATTAGGTCTCTTATGGCAAAGTTAAAGCAAAGAGTCAAAAGATGAAGAAGAAGATGGAGGCAGGATTGTTGCAGTCTATACTTGCGGTAGCCAGTGGACCTAGGCCCAAACAGATTGATGAGCATCGAGAGGTAAAAGCCCTTTCTTTTATTGATATGCATTTGATGAAAGCACGTGAAGCTGATGTCAGGCTAGAGGAGGTAGAACAAGTGCCAACTAGGTCTCAAAAGATACAGAGAGGCATATTCAGAGTGCCACCCAATTTGCTTGCTCAAGAGGATGGGATAAAAGGCCTTGAAGAAGAAGTGTTGGTTCGAGAACCAACAACAAGAAGGATAGCAGAGATATCAAAACCGGAAAATTTAGAGAAGGAATATGAAAGCTCTCAAAGCTCCAATAGTGCTTTGGACACAGATAGCATGTGGGAAACAGAATCCATCTCTTCTAGGTATGAGACTTATGATGTTTTTCATGTGGATGAAGTGATAAAATATGTATACGAGTTGTCTGTTAGCCAGCTGAAGGTTGAGGAGAAGCATAGGGCAAGTGTGGAGATACCTTGTGTGAACCGGCCAGTCGAGCAGCCCTATCTTATATCTTGTGGTGGTGAGTCCTTGCTAGCAGAAGAAATATGGTTTGATTGTGCATCAAATCTAATTGAAGAGTAGGTTTTTGAGGATGACTTGCAGGAGCTAGAGACAATAGCAAAGGTATGTCACCAAGTTGATTTGTCTATGCATGGGGTGGGGCAACCTTGCCTTGATGGGCATGTAGAGGTGCACAATGTGGTTCCAGAGTTTGTTTGTAGCCGTGGAGAGATAGCTCCGGTAGATGACTCTATGGAAATAGATACTGGTTCAGCCTATAAGAGTGAGGCTCCATGTAGAAAGGAAGGTGCCACCAACCTTGCACGTATGCAAGGAAAACATGTTTTCTTGGCTATGCAGCAGTGGCGAGGCTTTTTTGAAGTGGACTATACTATGGAGGGTTCTGTAGCAGATGACATGATAGCTGCTTATGGTACCGGTGCTTCAAGTGATCAAAAGTATGCTTATGGTCTATTGGCCTACGAGTGCAAAGAGATGCTTCAATATGCATGCTTTACAGGTGGATGGCCATGGCCAATGCTTTAATTTTGATATAGGTAGAGTGTACACCATGTTTGGGGAAGCTTCGAGCTTTCCATTTGATCCTGGAGGGTGATGCAGCAGACGCTCTTCTCTCTATCTTTATCCTATTTATATAGCCACTATATCAATTTTTCCTTATGCAGTCTATATACCTATGTTATATCATTCTCTCTATACAGTCATATTTTACCTAAATAATGATATGGTTGAGCATGAATGCTCAACGAGGGGGTGGGCAATGATGGTGCAGCCAAACACTGTCGACCCAGGGATATGCAAGAAGCAGGTACATAAAGCTTAGGAGGTGGTTGGCACGATGTTCGAGGCCATGCTAGATGCAAGGTATATTTGGTCCAATTAGGAAGTGTTGTCAAACACGGCAATCAAAACGTTTATGGATTTTCAAGATTCTCTAATAAACGGAACTTATAAGTGCTACCATCACTGGAGATCTCGAGCATCATTGTTTAAAGTGCAGGTTATGTTCAACTATAGTCGGTTGCGGCCATGGGCTCATCGACGTCTTGAGAAATGATCCTTATTATGATGCTTCATGTGTGGCGGAGTTGGATATAGACGAGGGTCAAGCAAATGCTATATCTCTCCGGGCTCTTGCTCAATCTAAAAGGTAGAGAGGAGTTATTACACGGGAACACGGAGTTATGGCGGAGGCTTGAGTGGGATGGGAGTGTCGACAATCAAAAGCAGTCTCGGATGCGTGAAACGAAGCTAAACAAGAAATTCAATTATAAGGCAAAGCTGGAGTTAATTTTTCTATTAAAAAAAACAAGTTGGACTGTAGTGCAACGCTGATTGCATGGAGGTGAAGCGCCATCTATGGGGTGTGATGAGAAGGGTGGTGGCGCCATCTGGATACAAGGGGGGACCATTTTTGCATGCGGGGGGGCCAATAGACTGTTTTGAGGGGCTGCAACCTCCAGAGGCCAGGGACTACAAGGGGATCGGCAGGTTGATAGTGTGCAGGGTTACGAGCTGCATGGGAAGCCTGGCCAATTGCAGAGGAGGTGACCACTAGCGATATCGCTAGTGGCCAAAGCAAGGAAGGCAGGGGGCTGACAGGGGATTGAGGGCCACAAGGTGGCGCTGCTTACAGAGGACGACTTCAGAGGAAGGAGGTGCAAATGAGTGCAGGCTTGAGGATCAACGGGAGAGTTCTGAGGCATGCACGCAAAACAAAGTTGGAGCTGAGTTGCCGCCTTCTCTGAGTAATATGAAGCGCAAGGGGTTGGTGGTGTTGGGGACCCAAGAATGACAAGAAGTAGGGGCTGATGTTGGTTGTCATGCGAAGTAAGGGGTGGCCATGTCTATGAAGGAATAGCCGTGCTTTTGAAGAGGAGGCTCCGAGGGAGCTTGGCAAGGGATCAAGAAAGCCGCCAAGGGCTATTTTTCATGGAAGGAAGCCGTCATGGCTTGAGAAACATGAGGACTCCAGGTGCAAGGCTGGTAAGAACAAGGTGGGCTGATTGAGAAGCCAAAGAGAAGCTGCCAGCGACCTTGCATGAGAGGGAGGCCAAGGTGAAGAGGGGAGGTTGAGTGTCTAGAGGTTACAAGCTCCCCTTTGTATCTGCTTTGGAATCGACACAAGCGACGTGACAAGTCACGCATATGTGGAAAATTACGTCTACATCGGCATAACTTCTAAATTCTTGATATTTAAATGAATATTTTCTATATCTCTCTCGCTCTCATGTCTACGTGTCTGCTGTGTATCTAAATGGTTCTTGTATAGTCTAATGGTATGTTGGGTATATGCACCCTTTTATGGTGTAATGATGAGTGAGTGAGTGCCACCTATATGGCTGTGTACATGTCTTGAGGACAAAAGTTGGGGTCAAGCTTGAGTCTGCCAATGATCTTGGGATGTCTGTGTGGGTGTCCGGACTACTTATATGTGAGTGTATGGTGCTATCAAGAGTCCAAGGTCGAGATAATTGATTGCATGCTTTGCCACCAGGTGTATATAGCTAGGGTTGGTCGGGTTTGGGCACGAACAACAGTTGTTAGCAGATCGGGTCTTTGTGAGTATGTTAAATAGAGGATAGGGGTGTTGTGAAATCACTGGGCTATATAGAGGCAGTGAAATTATGTGTTGGGTGTTTTCCCATTTCCCCCTTTCCAATGGTATCACTCAAAGTGTAGACATTAGGCTTATTTCTCTCACGATTGTAAGGTTTCCAGTTTCTGAAACCTTAGAAATTGTACAAAGCCTGATCAAATTAACTTGGTTGTTAAGAAAACACTATAGAATGATCCAACTATGGTAAATATTGGAATTTAATTAGTTAAGTAAAATTGAATGGTTTCAGTAATTATTACTACAAAATACTTTTTATCTTAAGGTTCTAAAAATTGCAGATATTTTCAAAATTAATCATTAAAAGTCAACAAACTAGCAAAAAATCGATTCTGTGTATCTGGGGGGTTGTGTGGGGTAATGATGAACTTTCCCAAACTAGATTTAGCAGCAGGGGACGTGTTTGGAGCTGTAGGGCCCAGAAACCGATAAATATGACCCTTTCTTCACAATTTCAGACAGACGGGGAGCCTTGGTACATTCTCCCTCATCTAGAGAGACCTCTACGCAAACATCACTAGAGAGCAAAGCTCTAGTTGGTTAATCAATGGATAAGAAGTTATGGCACCCAAAAGGACCCGAGCAAATCCTACATCTGATGAGGACGTAGCTCCAAAACGAACTAGAGCGTCTCATGATGACGAGGCCGGGCCTAGTAGTAGGCCTACAGAGGAGAGTCTTCAGGCGCCAGCGCAACAACAGATGGCCAATCAATCCCAGGTGGGTTTTCCATTATTCAATTAAGTCTTTAAATAGTTTAAGTTCTTTTATAAGTTAGCATTGCATACGTAAGGAGTGAGTAAGAATAAGAAAAGGAATAATTGACAAAAAACGAAGGGTAACTTTCAACGTGCATTGTTTATAATGTAGGAAAAAATTGTTTGGGTTAAAATTGGTTGAATTAGGAAAGATATGATTGATCATCCTTAAAACAGCTTGTCGCAAGACACCTCCGACTCCTTGGTATATTTTGATGATAATGATGGCTTTCCAGCCATGGATAAGTCGGTTACCTCCATGAAAGTTGAGTTTCTACTCCGTGTCATGTCTTGAGGTTTCTACATAAGTTAGGATACCGTTTTTTATCCTAGGGGAGCCGCCCGGTTGTATGGGAAATTGGTTTGGTGTATGGGCACCCGGAACCTTGGGTGGGGGTTTATCCACTCCGAATTATGAATAAGGAATGGGTGCCATTTTTTTTACCCTTAGGTGATCTTGAGACAAGAAGAGTACTGGTCATGGTTACTATGGACAATGTTTTGATTGACAGTACCCTGTCTTAAGTTTAAAGATGTCTGTTTGCTAAAAGAATGTTTTCAATACTGTTTTCAAGGGCCGTTTTAATAAAATCTTGCTATGAAGGATAAAAGGAATCATTATTTTAATTATGATAAGAACGTGGTAGCAATTAAATAACAAAAGAATCATGTGTGAGTGTGGGGTGGTAAGTGGGGATTGACTAAGGTTGTCAATCATGGACGGGTGGGCCTGATTAGTCAGGTAACTATCCATCCCTACGCACTAAAACGTTTAGAAAACTTCTTCACTTGGAAGAGGAGTCCACCAGCAGCTGTGCCCTCACATCTGTTAGGGGGAAAAAAGCGTTGGTTGAGAATACCTTAGCCAAATTTGTGGAAGTTATAGGACCGAAATAGTTATTTTGGACTTTTAATACGTTGTCCCGTTTCCGCTGCGGGACAAGCTAGGTCTTCTTCTAAGGATATAGACCCCAGCCATTGTTAATGGTAAAGATATATTCCTTGGATTTTTCTTTTTTAGAGACTCTGATTTTTATCAAACCTAGAGACCTGTCAAGGATCCCATCCCGATCTTGGTATTGGCTGGTTGGGGATGTCACAACAATACAAGGGGAACTTAAGGCATCAAACTAGGTGTGATTACATGGAAGCAGGAGTCCTATCATCTAATACTAAACATATCAATTGGAGCGTCCCTTGACTTTATCGTGAAAGTGTCCCTCAACGTAAAAGGAGCTCTTCTAATTGTGCCACGCATCTTTCTGAGTCGCGGTGGATAGCCTTTTCTCCGTGCAACACCTCAGTATATAAAAATTAGAGTCTTCCTCCTCAGCATTGACTGCAAAGTTATCTTCAACTCATAAGGCATCTCTCAAATCATTGTGATGGCAAGCATACATAGGTGCATCAATCTCCTCATCGCTTGAAATATCTTCATCTATGTCACACTCTATTGGTATGATCCTCAAGTACTACCATGCTTCTATGTGAGCTTTGTTTGCACATCTTCTCCATTGACCATGCACACAAGCATGACAGAAGAGCTGGACAAATTTCTACACCTCAGTGCAGTCATATCTGTTGAAGAGAAACCATTCACACAATGCATCAAGCATGATCCACTGATTTTCTTGCAATCCCATTCTATATCTCTCAGCACATCACCCACCTTGATTTCCCAGAAGACCCTATCAAACTTATTCGTGGATGACCAACATTCTTTCCTATTGTTCATTAGGGTGAGGTAATTGACCACTGTTGTTGCATTATACAGGGGGTGTCCATCCACCTTCAATTTCTCATGGGTTAATGCCCTCTTTATGACTGTGCCACCACCCTCATGTTCACCTTTTCCATGACCTGACCCAAAATAGTTGTGCATCATCTCAAGCCCAGTATGCTGAGAAAACCTTGCACAATAAAGAAGAAAGGTTGTCGTGCTTTGAATTGTGATGCTGCACCATCAGACCATACCCAGTGTCGCTTTAAACAAAAACCCTGGTACTGGTCATGCAAAAGAAATCAATGTTGAATGAACAATGTGTTATGCACATTGTCATTGGATATATAAAAATGGAGAATTTTTATGATGTCGCCCATTGTCGAGAGCGTATAGCAATGTAGACCAAAATGCTCACCTAACTAGAATATCAATGCACGGACTGGATCTCATTATGAATTTTAAAACTATAATTTTCTACAAAGTCCACGACAGAGACAACGACATCACTTTGAAAACTTTGTAGACACTCTTTTAATTGGTTGGCCTGCCATTTGTAGATGTAGTTATGTTTGATAAACTTGGTCAGCTTGTCTTTCATGAATGAAATGAAAGTGGAGCACCCAGTCTGCCGAATAACAAGATCTTTCCTTTTGTGGTGTTGGCCCTCATCATGTATAGATTGTGTCTCCACACCAACAAAAACCTTTGCAGCAACATGAAAGTTGGCGTTCTGTACTTCAAGAAGACAACGTCTGAGTTTTTTGGCACCACACTGATTGCATTTTCCCATCAAGCAGATGTGTGAATGAAACATGAAATTTTTTGGTTTAGGACACAAAAAGGACTCCCATAGTGTTGTGAGGGTCTCAAATGTTGACTTTGCAGCCACACCTATACTACCACATACTGCAAGGTCACAAACATCACAAGCACATTGACAAGATTCTCCATGTACTTCAAACCTACCTTGATGCATTTGGTTGAAAGCATCCTTCAAGTAGACAGCTTGCACATGATATTCCAGCAGCAGGTATTACGGTCTTGCAATTTCGAACAAAAAAGGGCTTCAAATTCTCAAAGCATCTCAGCGAAATGTGCACCGTCGGATGCATTTCTTGAAATCGCCTATAAAATTCCACCTGCACAAAAACAAAAGGCAATAAAGAGATAATGTGAGAACAAATAACCAAAATGGTTGGTACCATCACCTACAAGTTATAACACCCACTCTCGTGTTTGTGAAAGCACATAAGAGGAACATTTACCACTAAGAAGTTGTTTATGTTTGAAAGGGGCTTTAAACTTCTTGAAACCACATGAAGCACTCTAAACCACCTGAAGGTGATTGAAAAATGTCATCAAACCATTTTCAAGTGGTTTGTATACCACTTTTAATCACCTTCAAGTGGTTTGAAATCTTCCAAGTTCTTACATGGGCTCTCACTTAAGCACTTTAAACCACCTATAGGTGATTGAAAGTGGTCATTTAACCACTTTCACGTTGTTTGTTTACCACTTTCAATCACCTTCAGTTGGATAACACCCAAATCTTGGGTTTTTAAAAGCACTCAAGAGGAACATTTACCACTTAGAAGTGGTTTTGCATGTTTGAAAGTGTCTTTGAACTACTTGAAACCACTTGAAGCACTTTCAATCACCTTCAAGTGGTTTGAAATCTTCCAAGTGCTTACATAGGTTCTCATCTGAGCACTTGGTAGATTTCAAACCATTTGGAGCACTTGAAACCACCTAAATGTGATTGAAAAGGGTCATCAAACCACTTTCAGTCATCTTCAAGTGGTTTAAATCTTTAAGGTTCTCACCCATGCACTTGGTAGATTTCAAACCACCTGAAGCACTTAAAAAGTGGTCATTAAGTGGTTTGTTTTTCACTTTCAATCACCTTCAGGTGGTTTGAAAACTTCCAAGTGCTTACATAGGTGCTCATCTAAGCACTTGGTAGATTGCAAGTGGTTTTTTAAATACTTTAAAGTGGTGACAAACTATTTTTAGCACTTTGCAAAGAACAAGCTTCCACACTAAGGGGATTGAAAGCAGTATTTTAGGTATTTTAAATCACTTTCAGTACTTTAATTGCTTTGCAAAGTACTTGAAGAGGGATTCAACCACTTTTTGATTTTTTTATTAGTTCGCAGAGGTTTTTAATAGTTTGATAGTGGTTCTGACAGTTTGACAGTGGTTTTGACAGCTTGAAAGTGGTGAACAATGGTCACTATACTACCTGACATTGGTTTTTTACAGTTTGATTGTGGTTGTGACAGCTTGACAATGGTGAACGTTGGTCAATATACTACTTGGAAGTGGTTGATAATACCTGAGGTTGATCCAGCAAATGCAATGGATGAATAAGAACAACCTTTTGGCATATGTCCTTGTTCGGAGAGACTTGGGTCTCTACTGTCTATAAACCAAACACAACCTCCTTAATGTCCTTTGTGATATTTGTAGAACAATGAGCTTGCCGTTGACATGCTAAGACTGGAAATGTTCTATTCTCATCCTCTAAATGGAGTCGTGTATTCACAAAACCGATGTTTCTTTTGTGTATGCGCAACGACTTTGCAAGTGCTCTATCCGTAAAGGGCGTGCATCTATTTTGTCCCTCAAATTAATGCATATCATCACCGTTGCCCTCTTGAAAAGCATTTCCATGGCTGAGTGTGGGGCCTTGACTTCTGACAAGGTGTTGCGAATGTTGGAATTAACTGTTCTCTGTATAGAATGTGCCGAGTTCTGCAGGTTGCAAAATACTGGTTGCTGGAGTAACTGTTCAAAAATATCTCCTTGGAGTTTGGCTGTCAATCCTTGCGTCTGCTCTTGCCAGTGCCTTGATGTGGCACAAAGAATCTTCCTTTTCTCCTTCTCATTGAGCTGGACATCCTTCCACTTGTAAGCACAGAAAGTATGCTACCTTTACCTCTCTCTTTGTTCCCTTTTCTTTGCCACCCAAATAATCATGTAAGTAGCCTATGAACTGCTCGAGAAACCTTTCTCAACTATGTATTGGTGGGCACAGAGCCAGATCAAGAAAACCTGAAGAAACAGAGCTCAACGCATGAACATACATCATGAAGAGCCCAGGCATCACCAAGACCAAACATGTCACAGACACTCACACACCTAACCAGCGAGAAGGGTCCATCCTTAGAGAGAGAGAGAGAGAGAGAGAGAGAGAGAGAGAGAGAGAGAGAGAGAGAGAGAGAGATGGAGAACTAAGCACACATAGCAAAGAACCACGCACGGAGGAAGAAAGGGAATGTACTACACAAACATCGCACAAAGAAGGAGAGAAAGGTCCTTTGCTCTATGCAAAAACCAAGTGTAGAGAATTCCCTAAGCTTGTATGCTCTGTGCCCACGCAGAGAAGGAGACAAAGGGGGTTCTCGTACGTCCAACACGTCCAAGAACTACGGGGGGTGGTAAAAAATGCGTACCCCTCTTTTTTAAAAGATTCCCCCCAATCTTCATTACTCATCATTGAGTTTCCTCCCCAAAAAATCAAATGTAGACTCAAAAGTTCCCCAAAACTACTTGAAAAAGGAGTGTCCAAGATAGCCCTTTCTGGACCACCTATACATGCTTTCACCTTTGTTGGGTTCTCAAGAAGTGCCTTTTTGATGCATTGTTGACACCGGTCCTTCTTTATGGAGTTGAAGTGTGGGGAGTGAGCATCTCAAAGTCTACTTGGAAAGAGTTTGAGAATGTCCAAAAGGATTTTCTTACAAACTTTTGCCAAGTTAAGACACAAACACCATACATGCTCCTACTTCTTGAGTCAGAATCTTTTCCAATTGAGGTTATGGGCATGGAAAGGGTTGTGGAGTACATGATAAAGATGCGTCAAAACCCCTCACATTGACTTCCTACAATTGCATGGGAAGCAAGAAAAAAAGTTCAAAAGGCTCATAAAAGCAAGATCTTGAGCACGTGATGGATGCAAGACATAAAGAAGTGGTTTGGGAGATGGGATGCATTACACTTTCTACATGATGCTTCAATTGACTCCCAAGTGAATGAAGCTTTACTACAATGCCAATGTATTACGGCTTGGGAGAAATCCGGTGGGTCACACTTCTTACATTACACCACCCATATTGCCCCCAGCTACAAAACTAGGTTCTTCGCTGAAAGAGGAAATCATACTCACACTTACAAGCTTGAGCCTATCCCCTTGTTGTCGATACACACTATCGCAGCCATTCGTCTTAGTTCCCATTTCCTTCAATGCGAGAGGGCGGTGGGGCAATGGAGAAGAGTCAAATCAATTGTGCACATTATGGTCACTGCAAGTTTGAGAGTCTAAGTACCACACACTACTAGAGTGCTCAGTTTTTGGTCACATCTGAACTTGCTTCTCTCACATTTTCAGCCATGACTTAGACCAACACACTTTCCTCTCCGAGCCACAGTGTGGGCTCTCCATTGCGACTATCATCACCACAATTTTGGAGCATCGAGAGTCACTCATCAGCCATACACATACTACATCACATGTAGCTTTGGTCCCATAGGTCATATTTGACCTCCGAGGATAATAATAAAATCTATCTATGTATCTCTCTCTCTCTCTCTCTCTCTCTCTCTCTCTCTCTCTCTCTCTCTCTCTCTCTATCTATCTATCTATGGAGAGAGAGAGAGAGAGAGAGAGAGAGAGAGAGAGAGAGAGAGAGAAATACAAGGAAGAATCAATATGTGGCACTATGCACGTCAAGCGAGGATGGAGGATTATGGCAGGGCAAGTGACATGCCCATGTACGACACCACAAGGAGAGCACCAACTAGCAGATGATAGTTGTCATGGAGGCGACTAGCGGCGGGCTGATCCACATCGGGGTGAAGGACGGACTTTGTGAAAACCGAGGTTACAAGCACAGAGAGGTGGGAGAAGGAGGCCATAGTAGCTTTAGTTTTTTGCTACTACAATACTTTGTTACAACGGCAATAGACCTTGCATACTTGAGTGGCTTACTCCAGCTGATTGGTTGCAATGCATATAGAGCCACCAAGGGAGAAATGCAAAGAGTCGTAGGGGTCTTGAGAGAGCAATAGACTCCGGTCATGAAGAGGGCCTTGTAGTGAGCGAGGAATAGGGCAAAGCACTAACATGCCTTACGTGAAAAAAAGTGTTTTCAGCTTGCGTCAAAAAAAAGAGCAGCCAATTAAAAGAGCCGATTTCAGCTTGCCTTCTTGTGATTAAAAGAAAAGAAGAACCAAGCTAGAAATATCTCTAGTGCTTGGTTCTTTTCTTTTTTGTGAAAATTACCAAAATACCCTTTTAATTTATGGAAATTCTCAAAATATCCCTCAAATTTTAAAATTTCCAAAATACCCCCAATATTTTGCCATAAATTCTGAAAATGCCCTTCAAATTTTTCCAAAATTTCCAAAATACCTTGGATTGTGAGAGTAAAATTTTCCAACAATAAAATGAGGGATGGGGAGAGAGAAGCGGGAGGGGAGGGGCCAACGAGAGAGAGAGAGAGAGAGAGAGAGAGAGAGAGAGAGAGAGAGAGAGAGAGAGAGAGAGAGAGAGAGAGAGAGAGAGAGAGAGAGAGAGAGAGGAGAGAGAGAGAGGAGAGAGAGAGAGAGAGAGAGAGAGAGAGAGAGAGAGAGAGAGAGAGAGAGGGAGGAGAGAGGGAGAGAGAGAGAGAGAGAGAGAGAGAGAGAGAGAGAGAGAGAGAGAGAGAGAGAGAGAGGAATTGGGGTATGGGGAGATAAAATGAGGGATGGAGAGAGAGAAGCGGGAGGGGAGGGGCCAGAGAGAGAGAGAGAGAGAGAGAGAGAGAGAGAGAGAATTGGGGAGAGTGGGAGAGGGGAGTGACAGGTAGACAAAGGGAGACTGAGAGAGAGAGAGAGAGAGAGAGAGAGAGAGAGAGAGAGAGAGAGAGAGAGAGATTTTATTATCATCCTCGGAGGTCAAATATGAACTATGGGACCAAAGTTACATGTCATGTAGTATGTTTTTGGCTGATGAGTGACTCTCAATGCTGCAAAATTGTGATGATGAGAGTCGCAATGGAGAGCCCACATTGTGGCTGGGAGAGGAAAGTATGTAGGTTTAAGTTATGGCTGAAATGTGAGAGAAGCAAGTTCGAATGTGACCAAAAGCTGAGCACTCTAGTAGTGTGTGGTACTCAGACTCTCGAACTTGCAGTGAGAATAATGTGCATAGATTATTTGACTCTTCTCCATTGCCCCAACGCCCTATCTTGCATCGAAGGAAATGGAAGCTAAGCCGAATGGCTGCGATAGTGCGTATCGCCGACAAGGGGATAGGCTCAAGCATGTAAGTGTGAGTACGGTTTCCTCTTTCAGCGAAGAACATGGTTTTGTAGTTGGGGGCAATATGGGTGGTGTAATGTATGAAGAGGGACCCACCGGATTTCTCCCAGGCCGTAATACATTGGCGTTGTAGTAAAGCTTCATTCACTTGGGAGTCAATTGAAGCATCATGTAGTGCATCCCATCTCCCAAACAACTTCTCTATGTCTTGCATCCATCCCGTGCCTAAGATCTTGCTTTTATACCTCTTTTGAACTTTTATGCTTGCTTCCCATGCAATTGTAGGAAGTCGATGTGAGAAGTTTTGACACATTGTTATCATGTACTCCACAACCCTTTCCATGCCCATAACCTCAATTGGAAGAGATCCCGACTCAAGAAGTAGGAGCATATATGGTGTTTGTGTCTTAACTTGGAGAAAGTTTGTAAGAAAATGCTTTTGGACATTCTCAAACTCTTTCCAAGTAGATTTTGAGATGCTCCCGCCCCACACTTCAACTCCATAATGAAGAACCGGTGTCACCAATGCATCAAAAAGATACTTCTTGAGAACCCAACACTTGATGTTTCCCGTATTACACATGTTCTCAAATGCATAACATGCTCTCTTTTTCGCTTCCAAATGCGCATAGCACATTCATGCCACTTGTGATTGGACGGAACCTCAAGGCCAGGGTACTAAAAGCTCTCAACAAATTCAAGTGTCTCATTGTTGTACACAATGCATGGCTTCTCCTTATGGTTGGTTTTCACAAGCATCATGTTTGTTTTGGATTCATTCACAATTAGCCCACTATGCAAGCAAAAGTTCTCAAGGACAACCATAAGCTTTTGTGCATCTTCTAAAGTGTGTTTTAGAAGCACTACATCATCTGTATACAAAAAAAAGCATGATTACCCATTGCAAATAGTGACCTCTTCAATGCATTCTTCTTGCATAAAGTCAAGTACCATTTGTTCTAATTTATCGATGCAAAGAGAGTTGGTGACAACGGACATCCTTGTTTAACCCCAATAGTGCTTACAAAAAAATCTGAAATTTCTCTTCCCATGCACAATTGACAAATCACCTTGTCATAGATTTGAGAAACTGCAAGCATAAACTCACTTGGCACTTGAAATTCTTCCATCCTTTTCCACAAATTGTTACGTGGAATCATATTAGAGGCTTTCTTAAAGTCCACAAAACAACAATACAATCGCTTACCTTTCAACTGACTTTCCTCCATGAGAACACAAAGAGTGACAAGATGATCAATGCTGCTATGGCATCGACAAAAACCCGCTTGTCCCTTTACACACTTGTCATTCTCTTCAGCCCAATCACTCAATTTCATTTCCATTATGCACCCAATTTTTTTTTTCATAAGAGACCCAATCATTATAGTCGAGTAGTTGTTTACATTCTTTATATCCCCTCCTTTATGCAAAGGCTTAACCCAATTAGTACTCCAATCATAAGGCATACCATGTTGAAGTGCAAGGATGATCATATCACACATCCACTCATAAGTAAAATCTCCTGTCCATTTGATCATCTCTAGCTTGATACGTTGAAGATCTCCCGCTTTGTGAGTGGCCAACTTTTCAAGCCCACCACATATATCCTCAATAGTAAAAACGGAGGGCATACATGGGAGTGAACCATAAAATGGCATTTTTTCAGGATGTGCTTGCTCGTATAATTTTCTACAATGTGTGTATATATCCACAAGACTCAAGTTACCAAAATTCTCAACCCGCTTGCCCCTCAAGTTTCTCCAAAATCTTCCACATGAATGTGCCTTTTCTTGGACTTGAAAAAGTTGTTGCTTTACTTCCCATCTTCTTCTCTTCTTTTGAATCAATGCCTTGTATGTATGAAAATGACTTTGATAGTTGTCTTTGTCCATAGTTGAATCAAGATTTATCAAGGACTTTCAAGCATCTTGACATTCTTTATCAAACCACCTTTTGCATGATCTATCTTTGTTGATACCATGGAGATGCTTTATGGCAAAGCATTCTTCTGCACAAGAACAAATAACTTTCTTGAAAGCTTCCCATTTAGTTTCCAATAGTGCATCATATTGAATCTTTGTCATCCATAATTTTTGCTCAACCATTTCAATGTAGATTGGTGTCTGTTTGAAATCCATACATAGTGATAATTTCTTTTTCCTTTGGCTCACATTGTCATGCTTATTTGCTTCTCCACATGAAAGGTCAATACATGAGGTGAGATGGTCGGATTCCGGGGTCCATTGTCTAAACATAAAATCTTTATGCTATACATGATGGCTTTGGAGAGTAGCGTATAGTCAATCACAGTGTCCTTATTATGTCTCCTACATGTAGATCCATTGGTTCCACTCCAGAAAGATACACCATTGGCAATGAGTATACTAATGCTATTACACATGCGTAACAGTAACTTTTCATAGTGATCCAGCTCTTTCGCATCCAGTGAAGTACGATTATACAAGTGAACTTCCTCCAACTCCCTTGAAATGTATAGCATATCAAATTATTGAGTATCATGTTGCAATGTTTTTGCGTGAGCATTCATATCCCCAAATACAATAACATCACCTTCACCTTTGAATTAAGCAATGTCCTCTTCTAAATCAAAAAATGCATGATCTCTATCCATGCAAGCATAAAAGGGGGAATCATGATGAGGAATGTAGCAACCAGCTACAAAAATGGGTACTCTTTTTGGTGTCATAATTTTCAGCCATACATAACGTTTGTACTTGTCATCTTTCACAATCGATACAAAATCTTCCAATTCTTTCTTAACTATACATGCTACCCCTTCTTTTTGTCTTTGTTGCTTGAAATTCTTTGATCACATCAATGAATGTACATTGTAATCCTCCAAGGCATTAATCCTTTGTGTATCATGCTCCCAAGTTTCAACAAGAAGTACAACATTGGCTTTGCTTGTTAGTTCATCAATGCCAACCCCCGCATTCCATGGGTATCCATTACAATTCCAAAATCATATTTTCAATTGTAACTCGGTCTCATATGTCATGCATCCCTATTTGCTCGAGGGACTTGCCTCCTCCTTGGGCACATTTTCTTCATGAGAGATCTCCTTGTTTTTCTTTTTTTTTTCCTCATATGCATTGTGATGCATATTTTATTGCTCAATAGTGTGATCTTCACATACAAAAAAATTTGTATCCCTTAAATAGTTCCAACTATTATCAAGGATAATCTTTCGCTCCGTCTCATTCGGCATGGTGCATACAATTGGGTGTTCTCCCGAGCGAGGAGCTCCTTGCTTTCTCACTCTATGTGCTCCATAGACCATATCTCTTGACATGCCAAAGTGGGTTTTGAAGAAATCTTTGATAACAATGGCAAGAGAAGGAGGTGTCTCTAACTTCTCTTTGGAAATTCCATGAATAACAATGTTCTTGGAACATCGCTCCCATTCCTTCAACTCCTTCACATCCAAATTCTCAACATTCTTTGTTTGAACCATAGCTTGCATGAGTGAGGAATTAGAAACCACATTGCTACCACATACATCAGCCCAAGACTTTTGTTTGTGCATACATTTTTCATGTCGCATACATCCTGACTCATGGTGTCAAATTTCTTCTCTTTCAATACATGGTCATGCTCTACTTTGCTCATCCGCTCCTTCAAAGCATTCAAGTCCACAAGAGAGCATTTACAATCCTTGACTTACTCTTCAAGTTGCATCAAACGTGTTGTTTGCATCTCAAGTGTCCTCTTGAGATTCTCATTCTCAACCACAAGTACCCTTAGTGTGCCATTCTCCATTGCAAGTGCTCATAAGTCTTCGCCTTGTTTGTTTATGGTCTCTTGCAATGATACCAAGTATGCCATGATCATGGTTTCCGATATCGTTGGTTGGGTGGTTGTGTTGCTATCTCCACACTTAGGAGATTTTGGATCATTTTCCACAATGGTTGTGGACCTTGTTGAAGAAGAACCATTGTGAGTGGTGCCGGAAGAAATTGTATGTAAAATAAGAGATGAGAGTCAATTTTCTTGAACCTGTTCACTTCGGATATGTTTCTACAAAAAGGCCTTCCATAATTGTGTGTGTGTGTGTGTGTGTGTGTGTGTGTGTGTGTGAGAGAGAGAGAGAGAGAGAGAGAGAGAGAGAGAGAGACGGTTTGATAGGGGTTAGAGAGAGACAGGGAAAGAGAAAGGGTGGTAGGGGAAGAAGGGAGTTGGAGAAGAGGACCTTGAGGAAGGTAGGAGGAGATGGAGGGAGAGGATTGAAGGAGGAAATGGAAGAAAGTAGGGTGGCTGGAGGAGGAGATGGAAGGAGGAAGTGGAGGAGAGGGAGGATGTTGAAAGAGAAGACTGAGGAGGAGAAGGGAAGAGGAGGAATCACATGGGTGGCGATAGGAGGAAGGGGAGGTAAGGAGGGTGGCCCTCAAAAAAAAAAAAAAACTCGCTCCATTGAGCTTGCTCAAAGACCTTACTCCCATTTTGTTCAACAGTTCTTCTAGTTTAAAAGAAGGATGGTACTTATAGAATGTGTGTGGACTATTGAGCACTTAATCAAATAACCACCATAAAGAATAGATTTCTTGTTCCCAAGATAAAGTATCTATTTGATAAGCTCAAGGGGTCTACCTACTTAGTAGAACAAATGTCAAAAGTGGTTATCATTAGATAAGGATTGTGCCTGAAGATATTCATAAGACGGCCTTTCATACAATATTTGGCATATATGAATTCTTATTACGCTCTTTTTGGCTTACCAATGCACCAACCACCTTACTCAAATGATGGAGAGGCCCTTTAGACCTCATCAAAGCTTCACTATTTAATGACATAATTATCTACTCCAAATCTATTGAGGAACACAATTAGCATCTTTAGGTAATATTTCAAGTTTTGAGGGATAACAAGCCTAATACTATCAGAAGAAAAGTGATTTTTTTAAAAAAGAGATTCAATATATAGGTCATATCATCTCCCAAGTAGGAGAGAAGCAAATGCATGTCATTAAGGACAAATCCCTTATGTAGTGTGTGCTCAGTGGTCTCGACAAGCTCTTGCAAGTATGCCATAAGTTTATCATTATTCCCGTTGTTTCAGCCATGATTATCAATTTATATGTAGCATTGCACTTAAAATTGAATGCTAGCACGATATTTGAATTCATAAACAAAAATTAAGTGAGGCTTGAACTTAAAATACAGATGTATCTAACCAAAAACAATAATCGTATGGCAAGCAAAATTTATTCAAATAAATAAAACAATACCTTCCAAGCATCAAAGACCCTCTTGGTGAAGTTAACATTGGGTATAGCTTACTTGATGTTTGTGTGTAATCCAGTGGGAGCGAGGTTGTAATAATAAATCAAGGAATGAATCCTTTTGCATTGCCTTTGCAACATATTAGTTAGTATCCTTGGAGATATCTTGTGTTATCTTTGGAGGGCAATGGAGGACAATATGTGGTCTTATAAATTTGAGTTTTTGTCACATAAGAGGAGTCACCTCAAGATTATGGGACTTTTGCAAGCACTTTGTATTGCTAATGGAGTGTTGGCTAGAGATGATCCTATACTAAGCTTTGTCCATATCTTTTTGGGGCACCTTGGCAAGAGGTCTTTTAAAATTTGAATTAGTGGGCATCAATATAGTCAATAACTCCTCTTGCTTTCTGCCCTCAATAAAATCATGAGTTAAAATCTTAACCCAATCGATGTTGAGCCTTTAATACACATAATTTGACAAAGTAAGAAAGCATTGCATGACATCAATGTTGAAGATAACATCCACCCCAAAAGGATAATATTCCTTTATAATCTCAAGGGATGCCAAAGCCTTGTTTGCTTTTGTTCCTACGTCCTCAGCCTTAGTGTTTGAAATTTGAGCTTCAACCTACACTAAGATCATTTACACCTCCATCACTTGTGAGTATCATTTACATCTCCATCCCTTGTGAGTATCGGCTTTTCTTTTGTTTATTTTTGCACAATCACCCCTAGAGGAACTAATTTTGTATCATCATTTTTGTTGGTTTTTGCCAAGGTTTTGGCACAAGTGGATCCTGGGACCTTTCTTTGCCACCACATGCTTCTGTAGCAATACTTTGTCTCTCCAAAGATTTGGATCTTCTAGAAATATTATCGACAGTTTTGGAAGCGCTTGCACTGGATTTGTAGGTGGATCCAATGCACTCTTGTTAGTACTTTTTAATGGGGTCACATCACTAGATGTAGCAACAAACAAGCGCATCCTTAACTATGACTTTTCCTTTTGTTTCAACCACTTACTTGGCTTGGGTCACAGTCCTCCTCTTTTTGGGCAAGGATTTCTTTTGTCTATCGAAAGCTTGATCTACTTATTGCATATATCCTTGAACAAGTCTTCAACACTCTCAATCCTAAATTCCTCTAAATCTAAGAAGTTATCATTTTCTAAACCTCTGCTTAACAATTGAATCTTGCTTTCCTAGTTTGATGTCAATCATGTCAAGAGCTCTGAAATGCATCGGAGGACAAAAACAATCTTTTTCTTTGTTGGCCTCTCCTCTTGGAAAGATGTAACAAACAAAATATGGGATTTCTCTTGAATCAATCTCATTTTTTATTGCCATAATAGTCCCCATATCTCCATAATGCATGTCACCATGGGCCAAAAAATGATGTAGGTCACATTTATAGTGCAATGGAATCATATCCACAAACCACTTAGCATCAGCCTCATTCATCAACTCGTACTTGGCCTCCACCTTGATCCTAGGAGGAGCACATTTAGCTTGAGTCATTGATGCAAGAGCTTCCAATGTAAAGACTTAACCTTGGGGTGTTGAAGAAGTTGGTGCAATATTTGGTTCTATTTCTATTCAAACAAAAATATTATTTGCAAGTAGTTTCAAGTAGAGAACTATTTCAAAAAATAGTTTTTTCTACAAAACTTATGTGTATACAAAACATCATCTATAGAAGTAGATACTAGATGTGACATTAATTGAGCCACATTGGGGGGTATTCTTGAGCTAAAGTGTGATCTTAGTTTATGGCGAATAGGTTCAAGTTTAATGCCAAGCCTCTTTCCTCACAAGAAGGTGTTTGTAACCCTATTGGGCTATTAATGCAGGTGCCACACTAAATAAGGAAATTGGAGTGGTCTTGATTAACGTTGCATGAGCCACACTAGGGAGAAAAGGCTCAAATTTAAGTTTGAGTATGATGCCTGTCCCAATTCATCACCCTTGTTAAAGGGACATGAGGTTCCCCCATGTGTGTTTGCTAGCATGTGCTTCACTAGAACATTGGCAGGAGGCTAAGGGGCTCAATGTAAGTGCAAACGTATTTTCTCTCATGCAAGTCCTTGCTGGTGGACAATTTATGCAAGTGTCACACCAAGCATATGACAGTGGGGGTGAGTTCTTGAATTATGCCTGCTTGCTCATTCCAATTCATCACCCTTTGGAAAGAAACCTGAGGTTCCCCCCATGTCTTCTCCCTAGCATGTGCTTCACTAGCATATTGGCAAGAGGTTAAAGGGATTATTCCAGTCTCTTTGCTCACATGCACACCCAATGGACTCTATAGCAAGTGCCTCACTAGCACATTGGCAAGAGGCTAAGTGGCTTGAACTTAAGTTTGAGCCCAAACTTAAGTTCAAGCCTCGTCTTCCACATGCAAGTGCTTGCCATCCCGGTAGATTATTTATGCAAGTGCATTTTTAGAATATAATGTTGATGCTGAAATGTAATCTTGAGTCTCATCCACAAATTGAAATTTTAGTGATCCATCATCCTAAAATTATATTCCAAGAAAAATTCAGCTATAGTACTTCATGAGGTTAAGGGGACTGAACTTAAGTTTGTGCCTTTTGCTCACACTCAAGTGCTTGCCACCCTAATGGACTATTTTTGCATGTGTCACATCAACATCTAGAGAAATTTCACTTCCATGTGTGAGTGTAGGAGGCTTCAACTTAATTTTGAGCTTCCTACTGACCTTGCAAGTGCGGTTTCTGTAGATAAAGATGAGGCTCCAACATAAATTTTGGCTATTACGAGAAGACTAATGGGAAAATTAGAGGATGGTTAGTGATATTGAAGCATGAGAGAGAGAGAGAGAGAGAGAGAGAGAGAGAGAGAGAGAGAGAGAGAGAGAGAGAGAGAGAGAGAGAGAGAGAGAGAAGGTGGGACACACACACACACACACACACACACAATTTGAAATTAGTTAATGATAGGGAGAGATTAACAAGAGATCAAGAAGAGATTAGTGATGAGGGAGAGATTACATAGAGAGAACACACATACATATACAGACACTAGTAAGAGAGAAAGAGGGTGGGAGACACACACATAGAGAGCAATACACACATAATAAATTTGAAATTTAAATTGGCTTGGGTCAACAACACAATTTATTGCTCCATGTTTATTCTTCCTCTTCAATGTTCTGCCAAAATCTTTCTGATAGGGACACATAGAGAGGAAAGGGGGGGATGAGAGGGGGGATGAGAGGAGTGTGTGTGTGTGTTTGTGTGTGTGTGTGTGTGTGTGTGTGTGTGTGTGTGTGTGTGTGTGTGTGTGTGTGTGTGTTGGGGGTAGCATCGTAGCATAGCTCCAATGACCAACAAAATCATCAATATCCGGCTAGGACATGGAAACACTCACGCAGTTAGTGAACTAGTTATGGCAACACGAATGGTCACTCTATGAAGTGAGCTTCTTGGCCTATGGAGGATCTAAGCCACAATGATTGGCAATCTCCATATCCACTTCCCGTCACCTCAAATCAACCCAATCACACACACTAACGATTGCAAGATGCACACAACACTAATCCTATCTTGCAACACACTAATCACAAGCGCACACACATAGATCTATTGAGCACCACACTCCAATCAAACCTACATGCACACACAAGAAAAAGAGGGCAATCACACAAGATTAGAGAGGGATTAACCACTAATTAGTTATGATCTAGCTAATCAAAGCATCATTAGCAATTTCAAAAAGTATGAGAGAGGCATAGTGAAAGAGAATTAAGCATTGATTAGTGTTAATCAAGTCACATGAGCAAGGAGAAGCTTAAGGACTCCATAGCCACACACCTCAAGAGCTCTCATCAAAGAGTGGTCTCAACCAATGAGCTTGAGAACCCTAATTTCTTTTACACACTGCTTTATATACCTAGGGTAAAAATATGCAATGTCCAGGTGTCCAAGGCCTTTAGGGCTTCACCACTTACTGAATCTGCGACTTAGGCACCCTAATTGATATGTTCTTTACAACTTGGAACTCAATTGAGCCCGTAACACATTAAAAATGTTACAATCGCTTGAAATAAATCAAGAATTTACAATACATGGCCATTTTGGAAAATGTAAAAAATGTGTAACTCCAATCTTCACTACTTCTTTGTATTCATCCTCAATGTGCATTTATATGTCTTCAATCTTTAGTAGCTTTTGTTAACTAATGTCGGCTCAATTAACATTCCCCCCCTTTTGATTTTAGTGCACGTCCTCGGGCACTATTGAAAAGTGTTCGTGGAGGCGGTGGAAGGTTTTTGATTGCTTGTTGATGGGCTGATTGCCGTTGAGTTTGTTGATGAGGTTCAATTTGCTGCAGCATCTTGATTGGTTTAAATATGTCTTATGTGACAGATGATGTTGCATTTGTCCATTGTAATAGCATAATGATGAAGCTGCTATTTATTTGAGAAAAGTATGTACAAGGGAAGTAGAATGATGAGGTTCTAAATTAGGGTCTACTACCTGGATGACCAAAGGAAAAAAACCCAGTGGGAAAAAAGTGCCTTTGGGATACTTGCACTATTGGAATACTTATTAGCATGGGAAATATTAATAAAGTACTCAAGGGATTATTTGCTGATAGATATGGAATTAAAAAGTCAGCAAATATGAGAGGGTAGCATGATGGAACATTGGTTTGCCTATTGTAGTCCACTCAAGGTGCATAGGTGGAAGCAAAAAAGAGTGTCTAATGCTTATGTTCAATGGTGGGACATCCTATATGCATATATAGAAATGCATGGGAAAAAATATGCCGTGCAAGAAAGATTTTGAGGGGTTCTTCAGAAAGATGGTGTAGCTATAAAATCATATGACATAGCTTTGCAAGCTATCGCCCCTTTAAGAATGGTTTTCGTTGTCAAAGATATATGCTCTCGTCTTACTATGCACTGTGCATGAGTGTTAGACTCTACGGCAATACACCAATTCTAAGGTAATAGAATTTGACTCTTATGCTCATCTCATCCAGCATGAGCGACACGACTTAGATATGCTCAACTCTTCCAGCTTGAGCATAAGCCTAATAACTACAACTTTTAGCACAGAGTTTATTATGACTTGAAGCTTTGGGACTAATGTTTTTCTCATTTTATGGCTCAAAAGCCCGACACTGACTATGCCAAAGAGTGTTTTTTGCACCCTAGCGACTTGACTTTTACATTCTTGTGATTACTACAAACATTTCTTTAAGTAAAAGTAATCTTGATTCTCAAAAAGAGGATTAATGAAGGGCCAAGTTGGCATTGAAGGTTTCTTTTGCCATACATGTTTTATCATCTTTGAATTTGCATTTGCATTGGTTGGGTTGTCCTTCTTTGACTGTGAAGACTCCATTATCTATTTGGTTCTCCAATTGGGCTTGTTGTAAGAAGTCTTTGATGTTGTTGTAGGCCTTTGTTGGCTACAACATCTGGCTTTTGACTCAGAGCATTGAAAGACTTAGGAATTCAAATCTCTTGAGGACCTTTGTAAGTCCTTTGTTGACTTTTCTTAGCTCTAGGTCTTGTTGAGTTCTTGAGATCCTCATGCAGGTATGGTGTAGTTGTAGCTGGCTTGTGGTTGACTGGTAGCCTAATCTTTGTATAACCTGTGTAGAATCCTTGTCTAAGAGGAAGATTCTTTGAGATTTGTCTTTGTTTTGTATCCTCTTGAGAGTTCTGGTAGACTTTAGCATCTTTCAATGTTGTTTCGTTGTATACCTACTTCTTAGCTATCCTAGAATATTGTCGAGGTTGATACTTTGTGGCCTTCTTTCTTGGGAGGGACTTGACATTACTTCATATGCTCTAACCTACGATTTTGGTACCCATATCTGTCTATTACCTCCATTGTAATCCTATTCTTTTAAGCTCCATTGTGATGCTATACATCCCATGTGTTTGTCTTTGTGTGTTGATTTCTCGTCCTTTGTCCAAACATCATTGACTTTGACTAAACTGCTCAAAACAAACACTTGCTTGACTTTCCTTTGCTTTCTTGACTATTTTGGCTAATATACCTTTGATTTGTTGGGTGGCTCCCTAGAGGTTTCAGTTGGGTCAACAATTGACTTGAAGTTTTGAAAACCTGACTTGCTTGAAGTAGCTGATCCATGAGGGTTCTTTGATGTAGAGGCATAAGCTGTCACACCTTTTCTAGTCGGTGAAAGTTCCACTTTAGCTTTACCTTTGTCTAAAAAATTTGTCTTTGATTCTTGTGACTTTTGAAACTCCGAATCTATCATTAATGGTATCTAACCGTTTCTTGCTACCACTTGGAAAAGAAAGTAATAGCATTATGTCTTCTTTTTATGCTTTGTGCTGGTCTAACCCCACTAATCTCCAAGGATGACATCTGCAAGCATTTTCTTTGAAGGCTTCACCTGAAACTTTACTTGCTCTTCATGTTGTTTGATCCTAAGAGTAGCAACCATTTCTTCTTGACTTGTAGCCTTACCCATGATTTCTTTGTTACCTGGCTTGTCTAAAGTAATGTCTAGAATGTTTTCTGCAACCATATTGCAATTTGCTTCTTTATCCAGTAGAGCATTGCATCTGACACTTGCTCCAATTGTATTACTGAGTACTATAGCTATTCTCATTGTGGGTTTTATTGAAGATCTTTGTCCTGCTTTTGCCATGGTCTCATCTTGATCTATTTGTGTCTCTATGGAGGGTGGCTTGAGACTCTATTTTCTATTTGACTTGCATCGGCTGATTCAACTGGTGTCATAATAATCAATATCTAATTCTCCTAAATGATTTTCTCATGTTAAACAGATCATTTAATATGGGTAAGTGCCAGGGGAGAAAAAGCTAGAATATTGGTTAAGCTAGCAGACCGGCCACAGTAGGGATCCAAAGGAGGGAAAATAGGGATCCAAAGGGGGGGCCATCTGCAAAAGAGCCATGTGAAACAATGGGCTAAAAATACCCTAAGGTTCGGCCCATTAAGACTTTCAAAATGCTAAGGTTCCAAAATTCAAAGGTGTCCAAAGGTCAACCATGGGGGAAATTGGATGCTTTGTGTGTGTCCCATCAGTCTTTTCAAATCCCTACATAGGAGGGGGCGAGCCTAGCTTGTAGGGGATGAGACAAAAAGTCACACACACACACACACACACACACAAGCTCCCTTTACATAAAGGGAATGAGGGACACATGTGTGGCTTCCTAGCCCATATGCCCACAAGGTGTACCCAATTCCTATTGGATGTCTTTGGAGGTGGACCAATGAGAATTAGGCTAGAGTAAATCTAGTTTAATTAATTTAAAAACACTTAATAAAAGAACCAATGAGAATTAAGTCCTCTAGAAGACTATTGGGCATTCTCCCAAAGGGTCCAATGAGCATTCAGCAGCCCAATGGCTTGCCTGATTCCTATTGGCCAGGAGGCAAAGGGGTCCAATGAGAGTTTAGATGAATTATTAAATTACCTAAAGCTCTCACAAAAGGGGAAAGGGGGACACATGTAAGAAGGCTATCACTTATACTGCTTAATTACCATTGGCTAGGCCTGGGGAGGTCCATTGAGAGTAGAGCATGAGCAAATAGCCAGAGGGGTCGACCAAGAAAGAGAGGGGGCTGATTTTTGCAAGGCCTAATCACACACACACTCACACAATCTCATGTGGGAAGTAAAGAAGACTCTCTCTCTCCTTCTCAAGCTTTAATGGAAAGCTTATCACCTACTCCAAGCTTGTGAGAAGGGAGGCCTACACCAGCAACTCTTGGCTTTGTGATGCAAATCCAGCCAAGAGCCAAGCTTCAATGCATGCTCATCTCCTCTACCATGCTAATTACTAAGCTAAGCTATTCTAATATGAGTGATTATGTGAGGAGATGTACATCTTTCTCGTAAGAATACTCCTTCCTCTCAATCTACTCTCATACCTTGCTAGCTCTCACCATCTTTGAAGGTGTGTGAGGTCTTGGGTCTGAGACCAGGGATAATTAATGTTGTGTTTGCTAAGTGTTTTTCTTGGTGCATGAAGCTTTCATTTTCATTGCACTAGCTAGTCTTGAAGGAACACAAAGAATTGTATTGTACAAGGTCTCTCTTGATGGGAGAAACCATAATACAAAGCCTTTTGGAGGGGGGACCGGCTCCATGCAAATCCGGTCCTCAACTGTTGTCAATAGCTTAATTTCTCTCTCTTTTGAAAGTATTGTTCATGCTATCTAACTAGGTGTTATGCTTTTTGTTGCTCTCTCCACCCAAGCACTCTTGTAATTTTTATTAGGAATCTATTCTAATGAAATGCCCACTATGTTCATGCTAATTTCCGCTACACACAAGTTTTTAAGCCATTAAATGTTACATTGGTATCATAGCACAAGGTTTCTCTTTTCTTGCTCAAGAAGGGAGGTCCTCAAGCTAGCTATAAATG
Source organism: Adiantum capillus-veneris (assembly GCF_014529385.1). NCBI lineage: Eukaryota > Viridiplantae > Streptophyta > Polypodiopsida > Polypodiales > Pteridaceae > Adiantum > Adiantum capillus-veneris. The sequence continues at coordinate 64,170,083 of NC_140947.1, forward strand.
GTTGGTATTATTAATTGCCTGTGAGTAAGTAGAATAGGGATTTTTCAGCCTTGGTGTGCGCCTTCCTTTGTGCAGTTAACGGGGCATCACCGTCGAGAGCTATGGTCTTAATAGTGGAGTCCTATGGGGCTTGCCTACGGCTTAACCACTATTGAGCTATTAGAAGCTTGACAGGATCCGGTGCTGTTTTGGTGTTGAACGACCCTCTCTTCTATTCCTTGCAATTAATGGTATTCGAGCCACGGGTACAGTAGCTTGAGTGCTTTTTCTAAAGGGGTAAAGAGGAGTAGCAACTAGGGCTTGAAGTGCCAAAGTACACCTAAAAGGTTTACACCTAAAAGTTGTTAGAATGGCTGACAATAGTAAAGAGAGTGAAATTAATGTTGATAAATTTGATTTTGCTAATGAGCAAGCTACTAATGATGCTCCGATGCTTGTTAACTATCCTATTTCTAGGCTTCAACAAGCCATGGGCAATCCATCTCTCCAAAGTGAAGTGCAACGGCAGCTCCGTGCTCATGGGATTCTCCAAGCTCACCACCATGACAAGAGAACACCTAGTAAGCCTCCTTGTGAGACTTCCAAAAGAGGTCTCTCTCCGATTTGGGAAGAAGAAGAGAATCCATACGAAGGGCTCAAGAATTTACTTCTTGATGATGCATCTCCTTCCCAAAGGAGAACTCAAGAGCCTCCACCGAAGGAACGAGAAAGAAGTGAGTCTCCCGCCACCTCGGCGGAGATGGCTCCACGAAGACGGCGGGCTAAACGCTCTCCATCAGCACCAAAGCGGAGAAGACCATCGCACCCTTCTCCACACCATAATTCAAAGATGGAGGATTAAAAGCAAGAGAAGAAAAAGGCGAGAAAGAGGACACCCTCTTCTCCATCTTCTTCATCCTCTTCCTCTTATGAAAGTGATGGTGAAGACAACGAAGATCAAGACAAGAAAAAGGCGAGAAAGAGGTCACCCTCTTCTCCACCTTCCTCAAATTCTTCACCTTCTGAAGAAAGTGATGGTGCAACCTTTGAACCATCAAAAAGAAGAGGCCATAGGATATCCTATGCAGCGTGGAAGAGGTCTTCCAAGCTCAAGAAGCTCAAAGAGGGAGGGAAGAGCATCTCTTTCCTCACCTATGATGGCACCTTTGGTTCTACGGACAAAGTCTTGGCCTTTATCCAACAATTTGATGCGGCGTTTGGAGATGAGGGATTCAGGGAGTCCTCTAAGAGACGCCATGTAGCTATGCACTTTCAAAAGTCTGCCAGGCAATGGTGATCTAGCCTACGAGCCAACGATGAAGCTCCACGAACATGGAAAGCTTTAAGAGCTTCCATTATGAAGCAATTTTTGGCCACCGATGCCAAAGACAAAGTACTCACCGAATGGCGAAGCTTAAAGCTCTCTCCCTATGAATTCATCCACAAATATGTAGACAAGTTTTGGGACCTACAACTCAAAGCCACTGTCTTCAAAAAGTTGGATTTTGGAGAGCAAAAGCAACAATTTTCCGCGGGCTTAACCGAAGAAATGGAGGAGTATGTCAACTCCCAAAGGCCATGTACCATATCGACGGTAATACACCATACTATGGTGGCCTCTCGAATCAATTTCCAAACGGGGGCTAAAAGAAATAATAAGCCCACAAAAAAAAGGGTTCCAATGAGCCTAAGGCGAAGGACAATGTCCAAAAGTCTCCTAAGGGCAACTCCAACAAAGCTAAAGAGAAGGGAGTTTACAAAGGTAAAAACAAACTCTCTTCTGAAGAGCTTGAGCATTATCACAAGGATAACCGGTGTTTCAAGTGTGGCGAACAAGGACATGCGTACCGCGCTTGTCCCCAAAAGAACAACCGCCAAGATCCTCCTAGAGCTACCTTGGTTGAAATCCAAGAGGAGGAGACTCACCAAGTTCACCACAAAGGATCTCCTCTATGCCATGCTTGGGGAAAGGTAAGAGAACATGATGCTTTTATTCTCTTTGACCCTGGTTCTACTCACAATTTTATATCTATAGAGTTGGCCACCAAGCTAGGCATACAAGCCTACAAGATGGGAGATGTCCTACCCGCAGACAATGCTTTCAAGGAGCAAGAAGCTTCAGTCACTCCCTTAATCGGGAAATTGAGGCTTCATGTCCGAAGCTATGTGGACAAAGAGGACTTCTTTATCTCTCCTCTCAAGCATGAGGATGTAATCCTAGGGGCACCATGGTTTGACCGCCTGGCTGCCAATGTTAAATTCCGTGAAAGGAGAATCTCCTTTAAGCTCAGGGAAAAAGACATGTATATAGATGCTAAGGAAATGGGTAACACTATCCCCATTGTACATACACCAGCTTTAAACAAGTCAATAAAGAGCTCTGTTTCCGTGTACATGCTTTTTGTTAAAGATTCTCAAATGAACCTAATGCTTTAGCAAAAGAAAATAAAAGCAACCAAAAGGAATTAGAGTTATCCAATTTTCTCCAGGGGTTTCAAGATGTTTTTATTGACGATATCCCTTGTGAGCTACCTCCTAAACGAGGTAATGATGACCATGCAATTGAACTTCTTCCAGGAAGTTCACCGCCTAACAAACCTCCTTATAGAGTTTCTCAAGCTCAACAAGAGGAGATTATGCTGCAAGTGCATGAGTTAGTTGAGAAGGGCATGGTTAGGCCTAGCTCATATCCATTTTTCTCACCTGTGCTATTAGTGCAAAAGAAAGATGGCACATATCGTATGTGTGTCGACTATAGAGCACTAAATAGGATCACTATCAAGAATAGGTTTCCCATTCCACGGGTAGAAGACCTATTTGATAAGCTACAAGGATCGACCTACTTCAGTAGGATTGACCTAAAAAGTGGCTATCATCAAATAAGGATAGTTGATCAAGACATTGTAAAGATCGCATTTCGCACCACATTTGGTCTTTACGAATACATTGTCATGCCTTTTGGCTTGACCAATGCACCAACCACATTCAACCGCTTGATGGAGAAGCTGTTCAGGCCTCATCAAACCTCACTGGAGTGTTCATTGATGATATTATCATCTACTCCAATTCATTAGACGAACACAAGCAACACCTCCAGGTAATATTTCAAGTTTTAAGAGAGAATAAACTTTATGTTAATCGAAAGAAAAGTGAATTTTTCTTGCAACAGATTCAATATTTAGGTCACATTATCTCTCAAGATGGCATCCAAATGGATCCATCAGAATTAGAGGTAATAAAAGGATGGCCTAAACCAAAGAATCTTCATGAACTAAGAAGCTTTATAGGTATGTGTGCATACTATAGACGCTTCATAGAAAAGTTATCACAAATCACGCGACCATTACATGACCTAACAAAGAAAAGCGTTAGGTATACATGGTCTACTAAGGAGAACAATGCTTTCAAAAATCTTAAAGAAACGCTTATCTCTCAACCTGTGCTTACACTACCGGATCTCTCAAAACCATTTGAGCTCCAATGTAATGCTTGTGGTGATTGCCTTGGAGCTGTTTTGCTTCAAGAAGGGCACGCCATAGGCTATGAAAGTCGAAGGCTCGACCCTGTTGAGCAAGCTCTAGGCATATACGAAAAGGAACTCCTTGCAGTTCTACATGCCTTAAACTCATGGAAGCACTATTTATTGGGGACTCCTTTCGTTCTGCAAAGGATCACCAAAGTCTTAAGTACTTCATGACGCACACCAAGCTCTCTGACAAACAAATGAGGTGGGCAAATTTCCTTTCGCAATTTCATTTTCATATTGCTCACATTGCTGGCAAGCATAATCAAGTAGTTGATTCACTCTTAAGACGACCGAGAGTGAATGCGGTTTCCATAGCAACTCACAGTGATCTATCTTCAATGATAGATGAGTATGCTATTGATTCCGATTTTAGAGATGTGATTTCAGCCCTTGCATTAGGGAAGAAAGAAGAACCATTTACTTTACAAGATGGTTATCTTCTCTACGGCAGTAGACTATGTGTTACTAACTCACTACGTGAGAAAGTAATGTATGAATCTCATGCTCCACCTTATGTGGGGCATAGAGGAATTCAGTCTACCTTAAAGGTAATTGAAATATCTTTCTATTGGCCTACCATGAAAGTGAACATACAAATGTATGTTTCCAAATGTGTGGTATGCCAAAAGACAAAATTTGATAGAGGGAAGCAACTTGGATTGCTTCAACCCTTGCCAATCCCTAATTCACCATGGGAGAGCATATCCATGGATTTTATCTTTGGATTGCCTAAGTCTATCCACGGGAATACGGTAATATGGACGATAGTAGACAGGTTCAGTAAACAAGTTCATTTTATACCTATCAAAAAGACTATCAAAGCCCATCAAATGGCAACCCTCTTCATTTCACAAATTTTCAAGTACCATGGCTTGCCAATGTCCATAGTGTCGGATAGAGATCCTAGAATGACCAGTAATTTCTGGAAGGGTCTCTTTGAGAATTTAGGGACAAGGCTAAACTTCTCTTCGGCCTATCATCCACAAATGGATGGCCAAAGTGAAATAGCTAACCTAACAATTATCGATCTACTAAAAGCCTATGTAACGGAAGTAGATCAAAGATCCCAATGGGAGAAGTACTTACCCTTAGTGGAGTATGCTTACAATAACATTTTACATACTTGCACGGGAAAAGCACCTTTCGAGGTAATTGAGGGAAGATCAAAAAGTCCCTTGCTGCTTAAGGTACATGGGAAGATCTTCGGCAAATGAGTATAGCCGAGACCTACAATAATCTTTTCAAAAGATTAAGGATGCTATCTCTATCTCACAACAAAGGCAAAAGGCTGCTCCTGACAAGCACAGAAGAGCCCAATCCTTTAAAGAAAATGATTGGGTCTTATTAAAATTTCCCCAAGGCTCGATTAAGGCACACGACGGGCAAGAATCCTACGGGACACCAAAAGTACTATGCTAAACTAGCAAAAAGGTACTATGGTCCCTTCCAGATTCTTAGGCCAATCAATGAGATGGCCTATCAACTCAAGTTGCCCAATCATTGGCTCATACACAATGATTTCCATGTGAGCCTATTAAAGCCTTACAAAGGAGAGCCACCTCAAGAACCAACTACTGAAGACCCATCGGAGATCGAGGACCAAGAGGAGGTGTTGTAGCCTGAGTCCATTCTCCGACATGAAGACAAGGTACTAAGAGGCGGTAAGACTATCCGACGATATCTTATTAAGTTTAAGAATTATCCTTTTGAAGATCTAGATGGATGCAAGGCATACAATTAAAGGATAACCTAAACCTTGTCAATGCTAACAATGCTTCCCATGAGTAAGCAAATGTACAAAATGTTAAAAATGAACAAACTTTTTGTCTTATAAGACTCTCTTTTTCTTTATTGTGCACAAAAATGAAGTAGCATGCATGCTTAGATCAAGTTTGCGGAGACGACGTCTCCCGAACACCAAGTAGAGCTTGTCACTCTACTATGGAAGATTGATAGGATTAATGTGCATACATGCTTGCGGCAGCCTCAGGCTCTCAAGCGCCAAATGGACTAGTCATCCATTGTGGATCGTAGGGTAACATAGGGATCCTCTACCCGCTAAGAGAAGGACTCATTAATATGCTTTATCTTCTCTACACCATAGTCGAGGACGACTATGATTTCAAGAGAGAGGTAATGTCATACTAATAAATATCTAATTCTCCCAACTGATTTTCTCATGTTAAACTGATCATTTAATATGGGAAAGTGCCAAGGGAGAAAAAGCTAGAATATTGGTTAAGCTAGCAGACCGACCACAGTAGGGATCCAAAGGAGGGAAAATAGGGATCCAAAGGGGGGTCCATCTGCAAAAGAGCCATGTGCAACAATGGGCTAAAAAGACCCTAAGGTTCAGCCCATTAAGACTTCCAAAATGCTAAGGTTGCAAAATTCAAAGGTTGTGTCCAAAGGTCAACCATGGGAGGAATAGGATGCTTTGTGTGTGTCCCAAAAGTCTTTTCAAATCCCTACATAGCAGAGGGCGAGCCTATCTTGTAGGGGATGAGACAAAAAGTCACACACACACACAAGCTTCCTTTACACAAAGGGAATGAGGGACACATGTGACGCTTCCTAGCCCAGATGCCCACAAGGTGTACCCAATTCCTATTGGATGGCCTTGGAGGTGGACCAATGAGAATTAGGCTAGAGTAAATCTAGTTTAATTAATTTAAAAACACTTAATAAAAGAACCAATGAGAATTAAGTCCTCTAGAAGACTATTGGACAGTCTCCCAAGGGATCCAATGAGCATTCAGCAGCCCAATGGCTTGCCTGATTCCTATTGGCCAGGAGGCAAAGGGGTCCAATGAGAGTTTAGTTGAATTATTAAATTACCTAAAGCTCTCACAAAAGGGGAAAGGGGGACACATGTCAAAAGGCTATCACTTATACTGCTTAATTACCATTGGCTAGGCCTAGGGAGGTCCAATGAGAGTAGAGCATGAGCAAATAGCCAGAGGAGTCGACCAAGAGAGAGAGGGGGCTGATTTTTGCAAGGCCTAATCACACACACACTCACACAATCTCATGTGGGAAGTAAAGAAGACTCTCTCTCTCCTTCTCAAGCTTTAATGGAAAGCTTATCACCTACTCCAAGCTTGTGAGAAGGGAGGCCTACACCAACAACTCTTGGCTTTGTGATGCAAATCCAACCAAGAGCCAAGCTTCAATGCATGCTCATCTCCTCTACCATGCTAATTACTAAGCTAAGCTATGCTAATATGAGTGATTATGTGAGGAGATGTACATCTTTCTCGTAAGAATACTCCTTCCTGTCAATCTACTCCCATACCCTGCTACCTCTCACCATCTTTGAAGGTGTGTGAGGTCTTGGGTCTGAGATCGGGGATAATTAATGTTGTGTTTGCTAAGTGTTTTTCTTAGTACATGAAGCTTTCATCTTCATTGCACTAGCTAGTCTTGAAGCAACACAAAGAATTGTATTGTACAAGGTCTCTCTTGATGGGAGAAACCATAATACAAAGCCTTTTGGAGGGGGGACCGGCTCCATGCAAATCCAGTCCTCAACTGTTGTCAATAGCTTAATTTCTCTCTCTTTTGAAAGTATTTTTCATGCTATCTAACTAGGTGTTATGCTTTTTGTTGCTCTCTCCACCCAAGAACTCTTGTAATTCTCATTAGGAATCTATTCTAATGAAATGCCCACTATGTTCATGCTAATTTCCGCTACAAACAAGTTTTTAAGCCATTCAATGTTACAACTGGCAATGTCTGGATTTGTGGACTTCCTACAACTTCTTGGTTGTCTGCAACCTGTTCTTCTTAACTTCTGGCTTTGGTGGCATTCTCTGCTCAATAGCTATCGTGGTTGCGCTTTGCTCTATTTGATCTGCACTTGCTATTGCTTGATTTTCTTCAAGATCTTTTGAATCTATTCGATGGAGATTAGTCATCTTCAACAAGATATGCTTTGATATGAGTCTCCATTTTAACTATACTTGAGGACTTTGTGTTGTTGTCCACGGGTGACCAGTGTTGGTCTTCATTCTTGGTTGTCTCTGAAGATTGCATCTTGTTTGCATTCTGTATCTCTAAAACCTTTTGAGATAGTGGCTTTCCCAATATGAGGCCATCAAGTACATCTTTTATTGTGATCACATGGAATTGGGCTATAATGTTCTGTAAACTTACTTCAATGGTGGTGGAGATGATTCCCCACCAGCTTTTGCTCGTTTGTTTCTTGATATGCTAACAAATTCAGGAGCATCTTCCAGTTGTGGTTGGCCACATTTTTTCCAAGTGTGAAAATACATGAGGTTCTTGTCTAGCTAAAATTCTAGCTTTACTTTGCTTGAGATTTTTTCTTCATTTTCACCAACAATGTTGCACTTGATCGTCTCTGGATTTCTTTCTGTATTGATTGATTTTGTTGCGGCAGTTTCCTTTGGTTGAGCTTTATATGTATTCTCTTTTCTTTAACCACCGACTTCAATCGATGTTGATTCCATTGGCTGTAATATTGCACCTTTTGATTGCAAGTGTTGAGAATTGTCCGCCTGCATTTGGGTAACTTTTGATATAAGAAGATCCACTATACTTGGAGGAGATTTTGGTGGTGACCTTTGTGTATCCTTCTGGACTTTAGCTTTCATTGATTTTGACTTTTCTAGCAGCGTGAGGCTTTGCATCATCTTCAAATAGTATTTGACTTGTAATAGAATTGGCCTATTTAGCTTGAGAGTAGCGGAAGTTAATTAGAGTACGTTTGAGAAATTACTAGGTGAGCATAACGGGTGAACATAGATGAAGATAGCAACATAATCATAGTAAATAGTTAACTTTGCATGAACAATACTTTTGCAAGAGAAAGAATTTAGAGAACGTGACAACAGTTGAGGACCGGATTTATGTGGAGCCTTTCCCCCCTCCAATAGGCATTTGTATTATGATTTCTCCCATGAAGAGAGACATGTTACAATACAATCTTTGTGTTCCTTGTGACCTAGGTGATGCAATGAAGTGGAAAGCTTCATGCACACAAGCATAACATAAACTTTGAAGAAAGATTTAACTATCCCAAGCCTCAGTCCCAAGACCTCAAACACCTTCAAAGGTGGAGAGAGCTAGCAGGGAATGAGGGTAAGGAGGAGGAAGAGGAAACATTTCATAGGAGAAATAATTAGTTCCTTACTTATCATAACTCTTCTTGCTAGCATACATAATGTCAGGACAATGGCAAGGCCGGACTAGATAAGGGCAAGGCCGGGCTAGGTAGTGTGGAAAGGGAGTCCAACTAGGGCAAAGGGCTAGGAGCCATGCTATATAGTGGTTGGTTGGGAGGTGGACTCCAAGTCTCTAGTTCCCCTTCTCTAACATTGGTATCAAGAGCAAGGTTCCTATTTTTAAGACAGGACAAACGTGGTGTTTTAGAGCCACAAAAATCTTTGCATGCTTTGCATGTCGAGGTCAAGAGCACCGTGGAGCTCATCCCTTGTGAGGAGGACAAGAAAGAGCACTGGGTCGGCAACCCCGCTTGCAAGGAGAAGGGGCCAAAATGGGACCTGCACCAAATTTCCCCCTCTCGGGCTTGACGGCATCACACGGGCCTTCTAAGCACTTCGCATGCTTGTGGCAAGTGATTTTGACCAACACCCAAGGCGGGGTGAGAAAAGCTCGCACCTCGTGCTGCTTGCGAGCCCGCCATCACCTATGTCACGTATTTTTTTCACACCCAGTGGGCGCCCAACCCTTTGGGTTAGTGGCTACTCAAATTTTTTCCACAACCAAGGGTCGGTACCCACAGCAGGGTACCCCCCCTCCCTCTTGTGAGGCTTCGGGCAAGGCTTGGCATACTGACAAGCCAAGGCAATCCGTGGCTCAAGGGCAAGGCCGGGAAATACAAAGGGCAAGTTGCTAATTTTGCTGCATATACTGCATATTATTTTTTTGTAACTTCATTCACGTCGTCTTCAAGTCATATCCAAAATACAAAGACCAGTGCAGTACGGGTGCTCAAGGCAAACACACCTACACTATCGAATTGTTTTCTTGGAACCCGGAGCAAGATTACATCCTCAGCGCCAATTGGAGCACAAAAAGAATTAGCAAGTCTAGTTATTGGTATCAGCGGGATTCTTTATCGGTATTTACCGGTTGCGGTACATCCTACATCTACGGAACATATTGTCGACATCATGTATTTTTCTTGCTATTCCTTTCATTGCATTGTGTCGCCATGGATACAGATATCAATATGACTTTTGATTTCAAGAAAAATACGCCTGATCCTATGGCTTGCGGCCAGATGCTTTCATGGAGAGTGCCTGCGAGCTACTGCAGGTGACGACACTTATGAATTGCTTGATATTCAATAATTTTGTGCACTTCAGACACGCATATCAATCATGGAAGGAAATTTTAAATCTTTGAATGAAAACGTCACTAAATTATCCACGTTAGTGATCTAATCAGCAACAGCAATCAAAGGGTCCTGCTGACACGCACATACATGATCGCGTTGCTACACAAGGCAAGGCCCTTCTGATCATGGACAAGGTCCATCTGCCGATACTTTGCACACTCTCACTGCAAAAGAGGTGGATGAGTTGTTGAAAAACACCAAACCACCGACTTGTAAGGGAGAAGACCGAGACGCAATAAGGATGTAGTGAATATCTTTCTCAGCAAGTGGGATGGAATTCATGCCTTACGTCGTACTCCGGATGCAATCAAAGCACTGCAAACAAGTTTAACTCTGGAAGGCAAGGCCTACAAATGGTGGATGTCTCTCAAGGAGAAGAATATCATACCACAGAGTTAGGTAGCTTTTGAAACTATGTTTTGCAAAGAATTCTTGCCTACAAATGAGGTAGATCAGAATTGGACGGCTTGGGACACGTGTTCCATGCGCCAATACCCATCGGGATGTTATCCTCAAGTTGGAAGGCCTAGATACCTTTCAGCAAGGGAGGGGGTTTATACGTGGTCTGACACCAGAGCTTAAGAAGCACGTCAAGACCCAAGACCCTAAAACACTTGAGGAATCCATAGTGAAAGCACATATTCACGATGATCCAGATGAAAAGAAATCACACCATAATCACGTGCCTGCTAATACACATTGGTAATACATGCACACAGTATGGGCACAATAAAAGGAAATTTATAGTAGCCAATTCAGAAGCATCTAAAAAAAACCAAGGGGTCTAGAGGTCCTCTCTCTCATGAGGACTTTGATAAAGCTAAGAAAGAGAAATTATGTTTTCAATGTTTAGGAAGCGGTCATGGCAAAAAGGATTGTCCGAAGGGAAAATCTTCTCCTCATGGCAAGGATAAAGCAATGCACATGGTGCAACTGCTGCCTCTTGAGTCTTCCTCATGATTCTCTACAGTGGAAGTAACACACATTGAGGTGGTGCATGAATGATGTCTCACAGCTTCCATGTGGCAACAGACCTTTGGACCACATGAGTTAGTACGTATGCACGGATATCTACAAGGGCACAAGGTGCACATCTTGGTAGATGACGGTGCTACTCACAATTTTATCAATTACAGATTGGTGAAAAAACTCAAATTGCCTCAAACTCTGAGTACCCACCGCTACAAGGTAGCAATGATGAATGGACATGATACCAAAATCTGGGATAATCAAGTCCGAGATGTTTCGTTGGAAGTACAAGGCTACTCCATATCCTTGGATTTTTAGGTTATGAACATGGCGAGGGCAGACGTGGTCCTTGGTAGGGAATGGTTGCATAGCCTAGGACCATCACTGAAGTGTAGCTATGATCACAACAGTTTGATGTTCTCATCCCATGTCACACATGTGTTGTTGTTAGGAGAGAAGGATGTACCTTCTTCACCATTGATATGTACAGTTGAGCTTATGTAGCTTGTTTCTGATAATGAAATAGGTCAAGTTTTATTGTGTTACTCATTGTCGCATTTTCTCTCTAACATTGAATCTGTTGAACATTCCTCAATGCCGCATGGTTCTCTCTCATCTCTTCCACCAATGGCTACTTCCAAAAAAGCAAAAGTTGCTAGGGAGTTACAAAATTTATTAAAGGAATTTCACGATATTTTTTCTAATGATTTGCCACCAGGTTAACTGCCGCGGACACAATCGGTGCAACATAGCATCGATGTGGTTGCAGGCAGTAAACCTGTCAGTAAACCACCCTACCGTATGAGTTACTCTGAAGCTGCTGAGGTGGAATGTCAGCTTGCTGACTACCTTAGCAAAGGGTTTATCTAACCCAGTTCTTTACCATGGGATTCTCCTATCGTATTAGTAAAGAAAAAAGATGGCAGTATACGCATGTGCGTAGACTACCGTGGCTTAAATGCGGTTACTTTTAAGAACAAGTATCCATTGCCATGCATGGATGAGTTGTTTGACGAACTCACTCATGCTCGTATTTTTACAAAAATAGACTTGCGGTCAGGTTATCACCAAGTCCGTATTCGACTTGCTGATATACCCAAAGCTACATTCCGAACAAGGTTTGGACACTATGAGTTTTTGGTTATGCCCTTTGGGTTAACCAATGTGCCTGCAACATTCATGAAATTCTATAGTCTATAGTGCTTCTGAAGAAGAACACTTACAACATCTGAGGCAAGTATTCAAATTGTTACGAACAAATAAATTATATGCCAAGGAATCTAAGTATGATTTTTTGAAAGAAGAAATTCACTATCTTGGGCATGTTATTTCTGCTAATGGGCTATATATGGATCAATCCAAAGTGGATACAATCCGGCAGTGGCCTTCTCCTAAAAATATGGAAGAGTTACAGATTTTTTAGAATCTGCAGGTTTTTATCGAAGGTTCATTAAAAACTATGCTAATATTGCTGTTCCCATGACAGACAAACTGAAACGCAAAGGCAAAGCGTTTCAGTGGAGACCCGCTCAACAACACAGTTTCGATACGCTCAAGGATGCATTAGCTACAGCTCTCATACTAGCTATTGTAAATCCTTTGAAACCATTCATTTTGGAAACGAATGCCAGTGACCGTGCTATTGGAGCAGTCCTGTTACAAGATGGATGGCCAATTGAATTTGAAAGTAAGAAGCTTGACGCAGCTCAGCAGAATTACTCTGCTTATGAGTGCAAACTCTATGCAATAGTGTCTGCCTTAAAAACATGGCAGCATTATTTGTATGGTGCTCAGTTTGAGATTGTGTTTGACCATGAAAGCATAAAATGGTTTACACAACAAACGGATTTGAAGGGTCGGAAAGCCAGGTGGGTCGAGATAGGAATATGATGCCAAGCTCCGATATCGTAAAGAATGATACAATGTGGTGGTTGACGCTCTAAGTCGTATGCTAGAGATCAATTCTCTCTTGTTCATGGAACTTCGTAGTGAATTTTTGGATTCTCTAAAGGGAAAATATGAGCATGATGAAGCATATTCCAAAGTGTGGAGCCATGTACAAATGAGGGATCCTTCTAACTCCAATGATGGTAGTGTAACGTTAACCTCCACACATAGTTCTCCTCTATTTAGTGATGAACTATAGCGATGGAAGCATTTCACCATCGACAATGGGTACCTACTCCATAAGGGGAGAGTTCGTGTACTGACGGACATAGATATTCGGTGCCAAATTCTTTATGAATGTCATGATAGTCCAAGTGCAGGGCACCCGGGTATTAGAAAGACTTACGCTCTCATACAAGGATAGTTTTACTTGCCAGGTTTACATGGCTTTGTTCAAGCTTATGTCTTGCATTGCCACAAATGTCAAGTTAACAAAGTAGAGCGCCTAAAATCAGGAGGACTCTTACATCCTTTGGAGATTTCCAATGGTAAATGGGAAAGTATCTCTATGGACTTTATTGTGGGTTTACCAACCACTGTACAAGGTCATGACTTGGTATGAGTGGTCGTAGACCGGTCGACTAAACTATGTAATTTTATTCCAATCAAATCAACGATTAAGACTCCAGAACTAGCCAAGTTATTTGTGGACAATCTGTACAAGCTGTATGGTTTGCCAAGTAACATTGTCAGTGATTGTGATCCCAAGTTTAATAGTCATTTTTGGAGGGCTGTGTTCAAACGATTGGGTACACAACTAAACCTTAGTACAACCGATCATCCAGAAACAGATGGTCAGACTGAACGAGTTAACCAAGTGCTAGAGGATATGCTAAGAGCATATGTTAGCAAGAAACAGTCAGACAGGGAAGAATATTTACCTATTCTCAAGTTTGCCTACAATAGTGCTAAGCATGTCACAACTGGATTTAGTCCTTTTATACTCATGTATGGGTTGTCAACCTAGGTCACCTGTTACGGTGGGGTTGGCAACCAAAAAGCTCCAACAGGTTAAGGATTTTCTCCAAGACCACATGGATATGCTGAAACTCGCTCGTCAGAATGTCCGACAAGCGCAGGATCGGTGTAAGAAGTACGTTGATGAGAAATGTCGGCAAGTTACCTTTGACGAAGGGGAGGAAGTATTTTCACATGTGCTGGAACATTCAAAAAGTCTGAAAATTGGGCCAACACCTAAATTATCTCCACGATATTGTGGGCCTTTCAAAATACTCAAGTGAGTAGGTGATCGTGCCTACAAATTATTGCTACCTATAGATTCTCGTATTCATCCGGTGTTTCATGTAAGCCATTTACGTAAGTGGGTTACATGGGGATGACAATGTCATTGACCAGCAAATTTTTCCGTAAGTGGTTACATGGGGACGACAATGTCATTGACCAGCAGATTTTGGTTGATTTCATTGAACCTCTTACCTTACCGTAGGTGGTTACATGGGAACGACAATGTCTTTGACGAAGGGGAGGAAGTATTTTTCCGTGTGCTAGAACATTCAAAAAGTCTGAAAATTGGGCCAACACCTAAATTATCTCCATGATATTGTGGGCCTTTCAAAATACTCAAGCGAGTAGGTGATTGTGCCTACAAATTATTGCTACCTACAGATTCTCGTATTCATCTGGTGTTTCATGTAAGCCATTTACGTAATTGGTTACATGGGGACGACAATGTCATTGACCAGAAGATTTTGGTTGATTTCATTGAACCTCTTACCTTACCGCATGAACTTGGACGCATTCTCGACTATCATGATTTACGTACGCTTCATCATGTACGTCAACAAGCCTTAATCAAGTGGAAAGATCGACCTGAGGAAGGCGCCACCTGGGAAAACATTAGTGTTCTTAAGAAGAAGTTCCCCACTTTTGTTTTCGAGGACGAAACCTTTTCTTTAAGGGGGGAGTAATGTCAGGACAACAGCAAGGCCGGACTAGACATGGGAAAGGCCGGGCTAGGTAGTGTGGAAAGGGAGTCCAACTAGGGCAAAGGGCTAGGAGCCATGCTATATAGTGGGTGGTTGGGAGGTGTACTCCAAGTCTCTAGTTCCCCTTGTCTAGCACATAATAGCATAGTAATGAAGATGGAGAATATGGCAACCTTAAGCATTGAAGCATGGATCTTGGTTGGATTTGCACTCCATAGCAAGTAGAGGATCCATTTTTACCATACGATAACTTTCCAAGATGGATGACTAATCCATTTGGTGCTTGGGAGACATAGCTGCCGCAAGCATGTATGCTCTTGAGTCCATTTCATTCTCTCAAGTAGAGTGACAAATTCTGCTTGGTGTTTGAGAGACGTCGTCATCACAAACATGATTCTAAGCATGCATACTATTTAAATTTGTGCACAATGAAAAGAGAACTAGTCTTATAAGATAGAAATATTGGTCATTTAAAAGAAATTTGTACATTTTCTTACTCTAATGTAGCATTGTAAGCATTGACAAGGTTCATACTATCCTTAAGCTGTATTCCTTGCCTCCATCTAGCATCTTCAAAAGGATAATTTTTGAACTTAATATGATATCATCGGATAATGTTACCATGTCGTAGTACCTTGTCTTCATGTCAAAGGATAGCTTCGGGTTGTAGCACCTCTTCTTGGTCTTCAACTTTGGTAGCGTCTTCAATAATTGGTTCACTTGGTGGCTCTCCTTTATAGGGCTTACATAGGCTCACATGAAAGGCATTGTGTATGAGCCAATGGTTGGGCAACTTGAGTTGGTAAGTCGTTTCATTGATGGGCTTTAAGATTTCATTACCATAGTATCTTTTTGCTAACTTAGATAGTTTTGATGGCCATGTAGGATTTTTGCATGTGGTTTGCCTTAATCGAGCCCTAGGAAACTTAAGCAAGACCCAATAATTTTCTTTGAATGTTAAGGCTCTTCTGTGCTTGTCAGCATCAGCTTTTTACCTTTGTTGAGATATGGATATAGCCTCCTTAATCTTTTGAAAAGATTCTTGTAGGTCACGGCTATACTCATCTCGACAGCAAAGATCTTCCCATGTACTTTGAGTAGAAAGGTACTTTTAGGTCTTCCCTCAATGATCTCAAAAGGTGCTTTTCCCATAGAAGTATGTATAGTATTATTATAGGCATATCTACAAGAGGTAAGTAGTTTTTTCATTGTTGTGAGCAATGATCTACTTCCATAACATAAGTCTTGAGTAGATCGAGTATTGTAAGATTGGCTATCTCACTTTGGCCATCTGTTTGTGGGTGATAGGCCAAAAAGAAATTCAATCTTGTCCCTAGATTTTCAAAGAGACCTTTCCAAAAATTACTGGTCATTCTAGGATCTCTATCTAACATGATGGATGTGGGTAATCCATGGTGTTTGAAAATATGAGATATAAAGAGAGTTGCCATTTGGTGTGCCTTGATAGTCCTTTTGACAAGAATAATGTGTGCTTGCTTGCTAAACCTATTGACTATTGTCCATAATCCCATGGATAGACTTGGGCAATCCAAAGATGAAATCCATGGATATACTCTCTCATGGTGAATTTGGGATAGGCAATGGTTGGAGTGTTTCAGGTTACTTCCCTCTATCATATTTGGTCTTTTGGCATACTACACATTTTGAAACATACTTTTGTATGTCCACTTTCATGGTAGGCCAATAGAAATACGTCTCTTCTCCTCGGAGAGTAGGTTGAATACCTATATGCCCCGCATAGGGAGGAGAATGGGATTCATACATAACTTTCTCACGAAGGGAATGGGTAACACATAGCCTATTTCCGTGGAGAAGATAACCATCCTTCAAGGTAAATGGTTCCTCTTTCTTCCCCAAAGCAAGGGCTAACATTATGTCTCTAAAGTTAGGGTCAATATCATACTCATCTATCATAGAAGATAGATCATTGTGAGTAGCTATAGACACCACATTAACTTTTGGTCGTCGTGAAAGTGCATCAGCCACTTGATTGTGCTTACCAGCAATGTGAGCAATATGAAAATTAAATTGCAAAACACCTCATTTCTTTGTCGGCGGAGAGCTTGGTTTGCGTCATGAAATACTTAAGACTTTGGTGTCGGTTCGTAGAATAAATGGAGTCCCCAGTAAGTAGTGCTTGCATGTGTCTAGGGCATGTAGAACAACGAAAAGCTCTTTTTCATAAATGCACAAGACTCATTCATCAGTATTGAGCCTTCGGCTCTCATATGCTATGGTATGCCCTTCTTGAAGCAAAATTGCTCCAAGGCAATCACCACAAGCATCACATTGGACCTCAAATGGTTTTGAGAGATCGGCAAGCATGAGGACGGGTTAAGAGGTAAGCTTCTCTTTGAGCTTGTCAAAAGCATTTTGCTCTTTAGCAGCCCATACATACTTAACGTTCTTCTTGGTTAAGTCATGTAATGATCGTGCTACTTGAGAGAATTTTGCTATGAAGTGTCTACAGTATGCGCACATACCAATAGAGCTTCTTAGCTCATGTAGATTCCTTGGATTAGGCCATGCTTTTATTACCTCTAACTTCGATGGATCCATACGGATACCATCTTGAGAGATAATATGACCTAGGTATTGAATCTCTTGAAGGAAAAATTTGCTTTTCTCTTGGTTGAGAAAAAGCTTATTCTCCCTAAATGCTTGAAAAATCACTTGGAGATGTTGCTTATGTTCCTCCAAAGACTTGGAGTAGATGATGATATCATCAAAGAACACTCCAGTGAATTTGCGGTAAGGTCTAAAAATTTTCTCCATTAGACGATTGAATGTAGCTAGTGCATTCGTTAAGCCAAAAGGCATGACTAGATATTCATAAAGACCAAACGTTGTGCAAAACACGGTCTTTAGGATATCTTCATCCACTATCCTTATTTGATGATAGACACCTTTAAGGCCAATCCTACTGAAGTAGGTAGAGCCTTGTAGCTTATCAAATAGATCTTCTACCTGAGGCACGGGAAATATATTTTTGATAGTCATATGGTTTACTTCTTTCTAGTCCACACACATACGGTATGTACCATCTTTCTTTTGCACTAAAAGGATTAGAGAACAAAAGGGAGAGGAACTAGGAATCACCACCCCTTTGTCTACCAATTCCTGTACTTGCCTCATGATCTCCTCTTGTTGAGCTTGTGAGACTTGATAAGGAGGCTTGTTAAGCGGTGATCTTCCTAGAGATCTCAATGCGATGGTCATCATCCCCTCGTTTTGGAGGTAAGTCCATAGGGATATCATCGATGAACACATCTTGGAATCCTTTTAGAAAATTGACAAGTGTAACTCTTCTTGATTCCTACCATTTACACTTGATGAAACATTAGGATCTTTTAGAGACTCTTTGACAAAAATCATGTACGCAGAAACAGAGCTCTTCATTGATTTATCAAAAGCAAGAGAATTTACAAGTAGAATGGTGCAACCACTCTCACTAGCATCTATATACATGTTCTTTCCCCTATAGGTGAAGTAGATTCTCCTTTCAAGGAACTTCATATTGGTAGCCATGCAATCAAACCATGGTGTCTCTAGCATAGCATCCTCATGTTGGAGAGGAGAGATAAAAAAGTCTTCTTTGTCGACATAGCTTTGGACATGAACCCTCAACTTCCCAATCAAGGGAGTAACAGAGGCTTGCTATCCCTTGAAAGCTGTGTGAGCCATTACCATATCTCCCATCTCGAAATCTTGAACGCCCAACTTGGTGGCCAACTCTATTGATATGAAATTGTGAGTAGAGCCAGGGTCAAACAAGATGAAGGCATCATGCTCTCTTACCTTTCCCCAAGCATAGGAAAGTAATAATCCTTTGCAATGAACATCCTCTTTTGGAGCTTCGATGGTGGAAGCCCTAGGAGTCTCATTGCGAGCATTCTTTTTGGGGCAAGAACGATAACCATGTCCTTTCTCCCAACACTTGAAGCACTTATGGTCCTTGCAAAAAGCTTCAAGCTCTTCAGGAGAGAGTTTTTTTTTTGCCTTTGTAAACTCCTTTCTCCTTGGACCGATTGTTGTTGTTGTTGTTGGAAGTGCCTTGGGAAGAATTTTGAGCATTGGTTTTTCCCTTTGCATCATTTTTATCTTTGTATTCCATGGGCTTGACATTCCGTCTAGCCCCTTGATGGAAATTGATGCGTGAAGCAACCATGGTGTGATGGATTACTTTGCTAATAGAACCACGCCATTGAGAGTTAATTTATTCGGCCATCTCTTCAGGTAATCCCGCACAAAATTGCTTCCTTTTCTCAACAAAGTCTATCTTTTGAAAGGTAGTAGCCTTGAGATGTAAATCCCAAAACTTGTCTACATACTTGTGGATAGACTCATGAGAGAGAAGCTTCAAGCTGCACCATTTGGTAAGCACTTTGTCCTTTGCATTGCTTGCAATGAATTTCTTCATGATGGAAACTCGTAGAGTTTTCCATGTCTTTGGAGCTTCGCCATTGCCATGAAGGCTAGCCCACCATTGACAAGCTGATTTTTGGAAGTTCATAGAAGGTGCATAGCTACATGGTGTAGCTTGACGGACTCTGTGAAGCCCTCATCTCCAAAGGCCGCATCAAATTGTTGGATGAAGGCCAACACTTTGTCGGTAGCACCAAAGGTGCCATCATAGGTAAGAAAAGAGATACTCTTTCCTCCCTCCTTGAACTTATTTAGCTTTTGTGACCTTTGCCATGCAGGGTATGATTTGCGATGTCCTCCCCTCTTGTATTCTCTAAGAGAATATCCATAGCTTTCATTGGAAGAGAAGGAAGGTGAAGAAGAAGGAGAAGAGGGTGACCTCTTTCTAGCCCTTTTCTTCCTTTGTTTCCTCTCTTATCCTTTGGAATGATGAGGAGAAGGACTGTGTGTTGATCTTTACTCTTGGGAGGAGTGGACGATCGTCTAGACCGCCGTCTTTGTGGAGCCACATCTTCAAAGGAACTTAAACTTTCTTTGCTTTCTTGCTCTTTGGATTCCTCTTCTTGTATGGGAGAGAGTCTTCTTTTGGGTATCTCTTCAAGAGGCCTCATAAGCTCTCTATCCTCTTGGAGAGGAAGGGAAATCCCATAAGCGCGAAGTTGTTGAGTAACTTCAGCTTGCAAGGCAGGGTTTCCCAGAGTAAGTCTAACATAGCAGAGTTGCCGAGGGCTAGCTCCTTTTGGACTTCTTACGGCTCAATAATGGTAAAGCCATAGGCAAGTCTAAGTCCAAAGATCACGAGGTGTGCACCATATCCCACATAGTGGGCTCAATCAAACCGATAATAGATCCCAGCTCCACTTACCCTAATATAGTTAACAACATCAACCATTTATAGGCTACTTAAGGACCTCTCTTCTTAAGCAAGAAAAGAGAAACCAAATGCTCTGATACCAATGTAATGGAATTGGCCTATTTAACTTGAGAGTAGCGGAAATTAATGAGAGTACTTTTGAGAAATTACTTTGTGAGCATAGCGGGTGAACATAATTGAAGATAGAAACATAATCATAGCAATTAGTTAACTTGGCATGAACAATACTTTTGCAAGAGAGAGAATTTAGAGAACATGACAGTACTTGAGGACCGGATTTATGTGGAGCCGGTCCCCCCTCCAATAGGCATTTGTACTATGATTTCTCCCATGAAGAGAGACTTGTTACAATACAATCTTTGTGTTCCTTGTTACATAGATGATGCAATGAATATGGAAGATTCATGCATCACAAGCATACATAAACTTTGAAGAAATCTTTAACTATCCCAAGCCTCAGCCCCAAGACCTCAAACACCTTCGAAGGTGGAGAGAGCTAACGGGGAATGAGGGTAGGGAAGAGGAAGAAGAAACATTTCATAGGAGAAAGAATTAGTTCCTCACTTATCATAACTCTTCTTGCTAGCATACATAATAGCATAGTAATAAAGATGGAAAAGATGGCAAAGCTTAAGCTTGAAGCATGGCTCTTGGTTGGATTTGCACTCCATAGCCAAGAGTGTTGGTGTAGGCTCTCAACCTCTACTTGCTTGGAGAAGTAGAGGGAGATCTTGCACTTTTCACAATGCATAATGAGAGTGTGTGTGTGAGAGAGAGAGTATACCCCCTAAGCAACCCCCTAGCTTGCTTTGGTCGACCCCCCCTTGTAGCTCATGCTTGAAGCTCATTGGACCCCTCCAGGCCTAGCCAATCACAAGCAAGAGCCATTACAAGCAACAAGGGTAACCTTGGGACAAGTGTCCCCCCTTCCCCTTTGAGAGAGAGGACTTGATAAATGCAAATAAAATTAATTAAATCTCCTAAATTATCATTGGACCCCTTGGGTGGCCAACCAATAGGCTTCAGGCACACCATGAGGACAATATGAGGAGGAACTTGACAGGTGTCCCCTTTGATTTCTTTGTACTAGGCATGCCTTGTGTGAGTGTGAGTGTGTGTGTGTGTGTTCTCTCTCACCCCCCCTCATGTAGGGCTCGCCCCCTCCTTGTAGGGATTTAATTTGGACTTTTGACACCTCAAGCCCCTCAAGCCTAGGCCCAGTTCCCACCACAAGCTTGGCCCTTAAGCACTTCAAGCTTGGGCTGGGTTCTCACCTCAAGTAAAGCCCTAGCATCTTAATCATGTCAAGCATCTCAATCATCAAGCATCTCAATCATCAAGCACCTCAAACATATCAAGCATCTCATTCATCAAGCACCTCAAGCACCCTAAGCTTGGGTCGGCGGGCTCCCACCTCAAGCACCTCAAGATTGGGCCAGGTTCCCACCTCAAGCACAGCCCTAGCTTACCTAAGGGTCAAAGGACTTTTATATATATTATTGGAGGTCTTCAATGAAGCTAACCCTAAGGTATTATGATCCATTGGTTAGCCTTTCTCTCTGATAGACCATCTCTCATTTGGGCCCTCCCTTTACCATTGGCCCCGTGTTGAGATAGATCTATAAGCACATGTCTATATTCTAACCCTTGTTCCTGTTTATTCTCTCACATTAAGTGATCAGTTTAATATGAGAAAATCATTTGGGTTGGTTAGATATTAGATTTTATGACATGGCTTCAGTTTTACCATCCATAGGGGTTTGTACAAGGTCGTGAACCTGTTGGTATTCATTTCCATTTGCATCTCGATATGCATCTTCGTCACATGTAGCTGTTTAAACACTATTGGATTTGTTGGCTTTTGACTTTGACTTATGGAGATCAGCTGAAACTTTCGTCCCTGATGATCTCCATAGAGGCATTTAGTTGTAGGATCTGATGGAATCTGGGTCAATTGGAAACTTCCAAAAAACATATGATCTTTCAATGGTTTCTACTTTGAAGGGGTATGTTGGCTAGAGGCTCTAGGGCTTCTAACTTTCATTGTGGTTCTTGGTATAAGAGATGATTTTGATGAATGTACAGCTCCCCCCTTCCTAGGGTAGCATTGTTGATGTTTGGCATCTGTAATCCTTTTGCATAGTTTCCTATGTATCTTCATGAAACATGACAAATTATTCCCCCAGTCAAGCTGTAGATAGCATTATCTTTGCCTTGATCTTTTCTATCCCATGAGTCTCCTATGATATGAGCTTTTGTGGTTTTAGGACCCAAGGAATCATAGATCTTAGACTCTCATCTATATCTACGATTGTTTTGGTCAAAGTATATGCTCGTTTGGTCACAACATCGAAGCTTGATTTCTGATGGAGGAGATTTTGGCTCTGAACAGATTTCTAGGTTCACTCGGGTAATATCCTTCAGCTCTAGAGAGGATGGGCTATAATAGTTTCTATCCTCTAAAATGAACCATCCTTTCTGATCTATCACTGGACGCACTTCTATGAGCTGGGATGTGGGCCGTTCAAACATTGGTTGATCCTTTTTGTACAGTTGCCCTTTTTGGTCTACTTAGTGTGCATATGAATTATAGGTTCCATACAATGCTAACAACATTCTGTTTGATGTGTCCCTTAGACTCGTGAATGATTGCACATTTGTGGTAGTGAATGTAGAATCATTTGCAAACCTAACAGTCTTTTCAACATTCTGTGACATCCGGACATCTTAACCAGATTCATGCAGGAGTTTGTTGTTCAAAGAATCAATTTTAAGCTTTTTAGGTGCCTGTGACAATCTTCATAAAAATGTCCACCTTTTCATCCACAATCTAGGAAATACACCATGACTGATGGTATTTCATTTGGCTCTGTCATGTCAAGCTCTTGCAAAGGAGCTTCTATTTCTATGCTCGCCAAGTTGTCGACATCTTCTTTTAGAACACTAAGCATCAAGCTGTAGACTGCTCCATCTTGACCTCTGTACCGTCTTTGGCTTGGTTCTCCAATTAGATTGGCTTCAATTGGCTGATATGTTGGATGTTCGATTTTTGTTCTTTGACTATAGATCTGACCACTATAGTCCATGTACAATGATCCTGATTGCATATGCACCAACTGTATGTTTTGCTGGCTTGTGCAGATTTTTGGATAAACACTTGGGTTGACTTTGTGAACTTCTATATGCACTTCATCTTTGAGCTTGCAATACCTGGCCCCACTGAAGTCTGGGAACATCTAGGAGTTCTCTGAATCTTGCTTCACTCTGATTAAGAGGATCATGGCTCCTGTGTTGCTTTTGTTGCTCATCAAGTATCTATGGCCTTCTGAATCTTCATATAAGGCTTTATCTCCATTGTAGCCATATAGCTGTAAAATCTGCTATGTTGCACTTGTACCTATGTTTCCACTGCTACTGGCTTGCTCTGTTGTACTTGAACTCTTAGCTCTGTTTGAGTCCATGCTGGCTCAGTCTATAAAAAATTTATTCTAACAGATCCTGGTGTTGATTAGCATAACTACTCCTGCTCAAGTTTGATAAAACTACTTGTGTCAAAGAAATTTTGGCAGTTGACTACTCTTCAGACTCACAAGAGTTGATTAACTCTAGCTCAAAAGTGTCGGAATTGATTGCAGCCTTTGAAATGATGAAAATGTGGGTCTGCAATCCAATGTGATTTGTGCCCCTGTTCGTCCAATTAGAAGCTCAATTTGCAATGCAATTACTTGCACTTGCCCGTTTTTGGTCGGTATAATCAATTCTAGCTCCTTGACTGAATCGCGACAACTCTTTCAAAAATTGGCTAGAACAATGATGATCTCAACTCGAATGATTACCAACTGTTTGTTAATGATTCCCCTATTTCTAGGTCCAAATTTGAAACTCTCACAAGTTTTGCAACTCGCACTCACTAATTTTCACCCAAAATCTGCTATTTTTAGCCCCGAGTCGCAATTTCGATGCGTGAACAATGCCCTAGCAGCCAAATTTTTTGCAAAAATTCAATTTCAAATTTAGTTTCGTGTGGATGTATCCAAACCGGTCATTTCTCTACATGCTTTGACTTCTTAGTTACACTCGGTTCGTTTTTTGCTTGATTTTGACAAATTTTGAAATTTCTTCTGCCGCTCACGACTTTGAGTTCATCTCTTGTCTTGCTTTTTTCAGTTGTTCTTCTTCTGATTTGGTTCCCTTCTTCTCTTTTTTTTTTTCCTGGCTGCTCTACTCGACTTGCTCGCTTTGCGGTGTGTGACTCTCTCGGCTTTGCCTTTTTGCTTTCCTTTTTTTTGCCTCTTTTTTTCTTTTTTGACTCTCACTTTTTTGTTGTGAAGTTTTGAATTTTCTTTTAAAAATTGGTGTTTTAATGAATATTTACAATTTTTTTTCAATTTTTTAAATTTTTTGGTGAAGTTTTTTTCCTTTTTTAAAGATTTTTTAAAGTGTTTATAAATTTTATGCTTTTTTTATTTATCTGATCAATTTTTTTTATTTTTTATGGATTTTTTGTGAGGTTTTCTAATTAAAAAATTTTAATGAATTTTTTATGAGACTTAAGACCCCTTTAATGAATTTTTAATGAGTTTTAATGAATTTTAACTTGGTGCTTTTATGAATATTTACTTTTTTTGAATTTTTTGGTGAAGTTTTTTCCCTTTTTTAGAGATTTTTTTGTGTGATTATGAATTTTATGCTTTTATGTGATTTATTTGATCAATTTTTTATTTTTGATGAATTTTTATTTTATTTTTAAAACATTCTTCTTTTTATTGTGTGAATTTATGTGTGACTTGTTTTATTTTCTATGAATTTTAAAACCCCTTTTTTTAAAAAAATTAATAGATTTTTTTGGCTTTTATTAAATAAACAAAATACAAAAACAAATAAAAAATAAATTTACTACTCTGTAGTTGGCAGAAATGGCGTGGGAGGCGCACAGCGAGGGTGTCGGTGCAAAGGCAGCAAAGAGCAGAAGAGAGAGAAGCGAAGCGAGGAGGGCCCTGTAGCGGTGATTGCGCGCAAAGGTTCGCAACCGTTCCGCTACGATCCAAATTGCTAAAAGTCAACCCGCAATAGGTCCACAACCATTGTATTTTTTAAACCTGATTTGCAATAGTTCTAATTGTTAAAAGCTGGTTTGTAATGATCAATGACCAATCGGTAACATTGAATTGCAAAAATAAAACAAAATGGTATGCGATGGTCCACAAGCAGCTCGCTTTGCAAGAAGTCCATAATGGTTTGCAATTTACAATCAAACTCCAATGGTCCAGATTGTTACAAATTGTTACAATGTGAAGCTTCAACTTGAGTTCAAGGTTTAAGCCTCACCTTGATGAAAATGAAACGCGTTACTACAGACCAATGTGCAATCAACCTATAGAGGAGTTCAATGCCTTGTTTGATGTGGCAAAGGGTGGCTTTGTTCAAATACGACCTTGTTTTTCACCTTTCCAATATGTATAGGAGTGAGACAAGATTAGAGTGTAGACTAAAACCCTAAACCGACAACTCTGGGTCGCAAAATAGGGAATCACCACACTACGAAAGGGTGAAGATACAGTATTGACTACACATTGCAAAGAAGAAGAATATGACCGACGAGGAAGTTTGTAGAGACTACTGGAACAAGTATTGGCATGTGAATAAAACTGATCCACAACGATGGAAAGACACTAGTTGCATCATTTGAGCGTGGAAACCTAGAGGTAGAAGGCAGCTGCCAGATCAAGATCCCAAAGTTATTGATGGAAAAGACCAAGGCAAGTTTACAAACGGATATAATTCATATTATAGAGGATCCATCAAATATAAGTGTAGAGAAGGAGTGATGAATGCAAAAAGGCAGGTTTACAACCGGATATAATTCATATTATAGAGGATCCATCAAATATAAGTGTAGAGAAGGAGTGATGAATGCAAAAAAGTACCCTAATTTTGTATTAGATAAGTGAATATTAGTTAGACTCTGAGAGTCATATCACAATGCAATGTCTAATTGAGATTGAGAAAGTTTATTCAGTTTAGAAATTCCTTGCAGTTTTATTTAATTGAAGAATAACGTGCACTCTATTTTTTATTTGAGTGATTATAGTAATATTGTGCACTGTGTTATAATGTATGTGTTTTCTTTATGGGTGTGTAGAATGCAAGCACAACAACTCAAGCACCGGTGCTACAAAGAACTTGAAGTGTTCAAAGCATGACAACAATGCAACCTTCATAGTGGCTTTGATAGCAATGCAACCTTGACACTCGCTACAATGCAACAACTCATGCATCACTTTCACAAAGAGTTGTTCCAAAATTATGCATTTTTCTCAAATTTCCTAATCATGTCTTATATTGAGAACATGAAGGCCAAGAGTGCTAAAAGAAGAAGAGTTTGCCAAAGCTTAAGAACTAAAAAGGTTGGCAAAAAACCAAAGAAGGCTTGAATCACTTGCAAAGGAGGAGGCATGACGACAACAAAGGGATGAAACCAATAATTTAGATGGTTTGATTTTAAAACCATTGCACGTCGATCAACCAAAACATACCTATGCACGGAGGAGAGTTGAGAAAACATGTGCAGGTCTTGCACGTAAGTGACTACAAGTATGAGAGGCATTACCTCTGTGTGAGTTTGAGGTTTCTTTTTGAAGATTTTACTTGCTTAAGGAGACTACTACAAAATGTGGCTATAGCAGAAATGCCCACTTTGAACCTTTACTTTTCTCTACAATGCCATAGCTAAGGAGGAAAAAGAGATTGAAGATTGGCAAGAAGAAGGGATACAAAACCTCGGGGATCCACTCTTTATATAAAAATACATGCCACCTGTGAGCGGAGACTTTTAGAGACCCCCTACTTGCAATTAAGATAAGGTAATTAGTTGTAGTAAAAGAATTAGTATACCCCTATTTTACACATAAGGGTCTGTATGGTTCTTTAAAAATACACCATGACTAAATCTATTGTGTATTAAAAATCTCTTTTGTGTTTTGAATCTTTGATCAATATACCTTTGTGGGATTATCTTGATTCGCAAGCCTCAAATAACCTTAGCACCATACAAGAGAAAAAAAAATCAAGAAGTGTCATTAGGTAATCCTTGATGGTAGCGCAAGAGTGCACATGAAGTTGAAGTGATTTATATGAGAACTGTTTAGGTTTTGTAATATCAAAGATTAACTTTCATAATTATAAGTATAAAAGGGAAGTATTAGGGGTCTACCCCTAGCTATACGCTTATCTAGGTTTTGGAAAAATCCCCTCCCTTGTACCATGGTATTGTAAGTTTTTCATGGTCGATCCTCAGACACAATGTGTAATGGAAATGACCTATGAACTTTGAGAATAGGGGAATTAAGAGAATTAGAGTGAGTATTTTTGTGAGATTACTTTGAGAACATGAACTTAATTGATGGTAGCAACATGAACATGGTACTTAATTAACTTGGCATGAGCAATACTTTTACAAGAAAGAGAGATTAGAGAACGTAACAACAATTGAGGACAGGATTTACTTGGAGCCGGCGGTCCCCCCTCCAAAAGGCTTTTGTAATATAGATTCTCCCAACAAGAGAGACTTGGTACAATACAATCTTTGTGTTCCTTGTGACCTTGGTGACGCTATGAAGATGAAAAGCTTCATGCATCACGAGCATAACATAAACTTTGCAAAAAGCATTAACTATCCCAAGGCCTCAAACACCTTTGAAGGTGGAGAGAGCTAGCGGGGAATGAGGGTAGGGAAGAGGAAGAAGAATCATTCATAAGAGAAAGAAATAGTTCCTCACTTATCATCACTCTTCTTGCTTAGCATAGCATAATAGCATAGTAATGAAGATGAAGAAGATGGCAAGTTTAAGCATTGAAGCATGGCTCTTGGTTGGATTTACATTCCATAGCCAAGATTGTTGGTGTAGGCTCTCAACTTCTCAACAAGCTTGGAGAAGAAGATGGAGTTGTTGCACTTTGAACTTCACACCATGAGAGAGTGTGTGTGGGGGGGGGGAGAGTATACCCCCTCTCACGCTTGGTCCACTCTCTCTCTCTCTCTCTCTCTCTCTCTCTCTCTCTCTCTCTCTCTCTCTCTCTCGGATTATTTAATTATATCACTTGGACATGTGTCCTCTTTTTTCTCTTTGAGAGAAAGAACTTAATTATTTATTTTCATGCATCTAAATTTTCATTGGACCCCTTAAAACCTATCCAATAGGATTCAAGCACATCATGAGGGCCACATATGGAGGATTTTGACATGTGTCTTTTATGCTTCTTAAGTCATTTGGTTTGAATTGAACACTTCAAGCACTTAGTCAATTAAGCGGAAACCGTTTATGCCTCTTGAGAGTTTATCTTTGAATTGAACACTTCAAAAACCTTAGTCATTTAAGCATGAGAATCACCTCAAGCTTGGGCAAGGTTCCCACAAATGCTTTAAGCACTTTAGTTAGCAAGCCGACGAGCACCTCATGCTTGGGTAAGATTCTCACCTCAAGGTCATCACTAGCTTGTCTAAGGTCATTGCCTAAGGTCAAAAGACTTTTTAACACTAACTTTTGGAGGTTTTTATGAAGCTAACCTTAAGGTCTTTTAAGCTCCATTAGATGCACATTGCTCTTTGATAGACTACCTCCTTTTGGACCTCTATTGAGATGTAACCATCTTTCCTCTTGGTCCCTTGTTGAGGTAAATTTAGAAGCACTTATTCCACATTGCTCTTTGGTAGACTGTCTCCTTTTGGACCTCTATTGAGATGCAACCATTTCTCTTTTCGGTCCCCTGTTGATATAGGTCTAGAAGCACATATCTATATCCTAACTCTTGTTCCCCTTTTATCTTCCCATATTAAATGATCGGTCTAATATGAGAAAATCATTTGGTAAAGTTAGATATTATATTTTATGACACAATGCAAGCGCATTATGTACGTGTATTGATACACTGTCACTTGATGGTGGAGTTATGGTGCAATTGTAGTCATCATTGCTCGTAATTTCTTGAGCAATTCTCATAGGACTATAGTTAATTGTTCGAGCATGCCGTGCGTACGAGGGACCCATTCATACCCCCACTAACCTCCATATTTTGATAAAGAAAAATAAAAGACCATAATATGAGCCACCTTAGCTCACCTCCATGTGAGCAAGTGATTGCCATGTTTACAGAGACACCAGACGACCGTACTTACCATTACCCCAACCCTTTGTGTTTGCCATTTTGCATGCCCGTCCTCTACATTGCTCCCAATTTGGCCATCTCTAAACTAGCTCCCCTACCCTAAACATACTGGTATACTCCAACTCAGATCTATTGATTTTCCATGTTCTTCAAGATGACCCCACTGATTTGAAAGATAGACACAAACACTTGAACATCATCTTCTTACTTGTGGTCATCCCAACACTTATTGACAATATTCAAATGGAATTAGAGCACTGGCTTTCTTCTTAAGTTAGTTATTTATGCTTGAGTTACTTACATGTTTGTTTGTGTTCTAATTTGCACCAAGGGAATATGACAGAGATTTCAATGTTTGCCCCAAAAAAAAAAAAAAAACACATTGGCTGATTGTTGTGTAGTTGGGACTTGCAATTTAGCACCATAAGTCATATCAATATGTAGCACATAGAGTCTAGTACACATCTTCTAAGCCTAGGCGCCTCTTCAAAGACCTCCAAGAAAACCTTTGCTTTATCCTATTGTGAACCAAATTTGTAGTGACCTAATGGTTACTTTCCAAATTAGTGTTCCTTTCTGGCAAGCTTTTAAGAATGAGGTCTTGATATATGGAGGAGGTTCAACTTAATTATTTGTCTCGTCCACCCTCGATCTCAATTAAGGAGGATTGGCTAACATTGACCTTGCCATTTTAATGAATAGGATCACATCAATGGTTTCCATTCCTTGTTCAACAAAAGCCCTTTGACACCCATCTTAGTGCATAGTAGCAAGTCAATGCCCCACTCCTCGTTCAAATGATACCCTCTCTTCTAAAGGCCTCATCTCAAAGAAAAGTGGCCCCATACACAAATCTATTTTCGAGAGCACACTTTTTTGTAAATTAAAAGTGGATACTCTTTCCATGTGCCTACAATGGCATATGGAACCTGTAATGGCTTCATTAATGCACAAGTGAAATGAGAACCCTGATCAAAAGGAAATTGTTGTGCTTGCAAAAGTGAGAGAGGACGAAGGAGAGCAAACGGCTAAGAGTCCAAGGTCAGCATCTGCCACAACAACCATTTGGCAATCCCCGAAGATTCCAAAGCGACTCACATGTGCATCATCTTCATACCTAGACCTACAAATATGATCATATCCTTGAAATGGATTTGTGAATCTGGGTTTGACCAAGCTTTATAATAGCTTTAGTTCGGTGTAAAAGACCCAAACAATATGAAAATGGCAGGTTT
Source organism: Adiantum capillus-veneris (assembly GCF_014529385.1). NCBI lineage: Eukaryota > Viridiplantae > Streptophyta > Polypodiopsida > Polypodiales > Pteridaceae > Adiantum > Adiantum capillus-veneris. The sequence goes on from NC_140947.1 coordinate 64,200,555, forward strand.
GAGGAATCCCAAATTTCGAGCAAAATTTTTTGAGCGATCCCTGAACCATACATATAGAGCAGAGGTACAACTTGAAAAAACCCAAACAACTCCAAGGTATTTCTTCTAATGTCAAGCACCACAACGAAGGGTGAAACAAAATTCCACCCTTTTTCCATGACAATAGTAGTCAACAAGAGAGGAAGAAACAAGAAAGCAGAAGAATGACTAAGCGAGACATGCATCAGAGATGCCTCACCTCCCCTTTTACAGCCTCCTCGGACAGTTGAACCAGGGTTGTCAACTAGCTAATCTTCGTTTCTCTCCAGTTTGACGAAGCTCCACCATGAGCAGAGGCCCTCCTTATGCTCACTGCTCACTCAACAAGAATACAAGCCACTTTGGAGAATGCAAAGTAATTAAACCTTTTTATGAACTGGAGGCTAGAGGATCTGCTCACACCAGGCCTCTTAAGTTCATGATTAGCTCCTCTAGGGTTGATTCCCTTATGATTTACATACCTTAGTGTAAGTAATGTCAGGTAACCGTGGGGTGGGGTGGGGTGGGGTGGGGTGGAAGGATGGAATGAATAACCAAGAACAACGTAGCCTTAAACTAGCAACAACATCCTCCCATAAGAAATGGGCAGTTCCGAATTGGTATTATACACATTTACTATGGCATAACCCTTGATGAACTAAACTGATGAGCCACTTTTGTATCATCCCACCTGCCTGCAGATGCATGTAGGTTGGACAACAGAACAAAAGAGGCGCATTCTTGCGGATGCAAATCAAAAAGACGACTCGCAGCATGCACTCCTCTTTCCAAATCAAGATGCTTATTGCATGCACCTAACAATGTCATCCATGAAACAGCTGTTGGGTCCATTGGCATAAACTTTATCATGCTCTCCAGTTCATAAAGCTGCCCAGCCCTACCTAGAAGGTCAATCATACAATTAAAATGATCAATTGTACTCTTGACTCCATAGCCAGCCCTCAAGGAAACAAAAGCATAATAACCTTCCTCAACAAGACCTGCATGACTGCATGCTGTGAGGATACTAATCAACGTCACGATGTCAGGTACAAGGCTTTTCGACAGCATCATGTGAAGAAGACAAAAGGCACCATTTGCCTGGCCATGCTGACCATATGCCGCAATTATAGCGTTCCAGGATATAACATCATTTACTTCCATCCTTTCAAAAACATGCCTGGCATCCTCAAGGCTTCCACACTTACCATACATATGCACAAGGGCATTGCACACAGAAAGCTCAGACTGCAACCCCATGTCTACAATGCAAGCATGCAAAAGCCATCCTTCCGCTAGGAAAGACTGACTTGCAAAGGCCGATGAAACACTGATTAAAGTGACTTGATCTGTAGTAACATTTTGCATTGATTGACAAAGAACAAAAGCCTCCTCATTCTCTCCACACCGTAGACATGCTCCAATTAGTGCATTCCAGGAGACCGAATCTGGATTTGAAATTCTTCCAAAAGCCCTTCTCGCATTGTGTATGTCATTACATTTTCCATACATGCTAATGAGAGCATTCAAGACACCAACTTCCTCATTGAAAGAACCCCCAACGATTCGAGCATGCAGGTGGCTGCCTTCTTGCAGAGCCTGTTTGTTACCGCATGCACAGAAGAGACCTGCAAAGGTGAACTTGTCTGGAATGACTCCTTCCGTTTGCATCTCTTCAAATTTGCATACAGCATTGCTCAAGTCTCCACATTGGCCCAATGCATTAATCATTGCATTCCAAGTGGTAACATCACGTGTTGTTATGGTTTCAAAGACTTCCTGAGCATCCTCAAGCTTGACATGCTTACCATACATTGAGAGCAGGGCATTACCCATCATGGGGTCAGACTGAAGTCCCAATTCTCTGATGAATGCATGAACTCGTCTGCCTTCGAAGATGGTTGTCTGATCACTGCAAGCATCAATGATGCTTACAAATGTACCTTTGTCTGGCGTCATGCCTTTCATCTGCAAAAGCCATAGCAGTTTCAAGGCATCCTCTGTGTGCCCATTTTGAGAAAAAACTGCAATCATTGCATTGTACAGGACCAAATCTTGCTCTGTGAGGCTATCCATCAATGTCCAAGCCTCCTCAACAAAGCCACATTTACCATACATACTGACAAGTGCAGTCACCATCATCACATCTCTGGTAAGTTCAGTGCCAATGCAATAAGCATGCAAGTATTTTGCGACAGCAAGAGATGGTATATCCATAGCCAGAGATGTAATAACTGCAAGAAATGTGGCACGATTTGGTATAAAGGCCTCCATTAGCATCTGTTCAAAAAAGAACAGAGAAGACTGAGAGCTTACACCAATTATTGAATTCCAAGACACCACATCTCTGTCAGGCAGACATGCAAACATGCATTGTGCCATGTCAACACGATTGCACTTTGCATACATATTTATAAGGGCATTTCCGATGAGGTTATGTAATTCAACGCCACAGCCCACGACTAGGGCATGCATTTTTATTCCATCTTGAATGGCCACTACTGCAGCACATGCAGAAAAGATCCCTACAAACGTCACATGGTTTGGTAACACACCTTCCTGCAACATTTGTTGAAAGCACTGGAGAGCTTCAATGCCTGAATTATGTTGAACAAGTGACGTGATCATACTCGTCCATGAAACCACATTTAGGTCGGCCATACTGTCAAACAATCTTCCCAAATCTCCCATGCATCCACACCTATTGTACATGTTAATAAGAGCATTTCCTACAGCAACCTCAGAAAAAAAGATTTCAAATAAAAGACAAGAATGTGCCCTTTTTCCTCCCCGCAACCCTGAGAAAGAACCGCATATTTCGAGAAGTGTAAGGAAGGAAGCTCTGTTTGGTAAGAATCCTTCCATACGCAGGAGACCGAAGAGCTCAAGGCCTTCTTGACAATAACCATTTTGTGCACAAGCAGATATCATTGCATTCCATGCGATAATATCTCGGTCCAGCAGCTTCCAAAACACATCCCATGCGTCATCCATGCTCTGGCATCTTCCATACATTGAAAGAAGGGCTGTTGCGACGGTAACATTTGACTCCATGCTCTCAAGCATGACACAATAATGCAAGCATTGTCCATCACTGATGTAGACGAAGTTTTTGCAGGCTGACAGCGCAATAAGAAAAGATGCTCTGTTGGGAAGGATGCCCTGTTGATAGATGTCTTGAAACGTAGCAAGTGCATGCAAGGTGTGCCCACATTGCTGATAAGACGAGACCACCGCGTTAAAAGAGACAGCATCTGTTTTTGGCATAGAGGCAAACAGAGAAAGGGCATCCTGATGAGAAGCACAAGTGACATACATCTGCAGGAGGAGCTTGGAGAGGGGAGGGGTAGCTTGAAAGGAGTCATGGATGATACATGCGTGGATGAGCTGGCCATGGAAGAGGTCCTTGGCTTCTTTACATTGTATGAGCAGATCGACATATTTCCTGATTGCAGGAGGTTGATCCAGCTTAACCCATGTGGCCTACCAAGATACTAACTAAAAGGTCCTCTTGGACTTTCCGTAATGACGACACAAAGCGTCTGTTATGCCATTGCTGCTGAAGGTTGTGACTCGGTTCTTGCACACACACACACACACAGAGAGAGAGAGAGAGAGAGAGAGAGAGAGAGAGAGAGAGAGGCCACCACGCTGCAGCCTCTTCTGTGATTCGCGTCTCCATCCTGTTGAGCTCGACCGTCAGCTAGTCGACGCTCTCAGCATGTTGATGAAGTACATATATGTGGGCCTGCCAAAAATTTCCTGACTGGAGAAATAAGGGCACAACTTAAAACTCTTGTGGGTTTCACTGCCATTCAGGTCAAAATTTGAAGCATTTGCACTACCTATGACTTGCAATATTTTGCTGGTATCGTATGAGACAAGCTCGAAATCAGGATTTCATAATTGTAGCCGGTTAAAAATACAGTTTTCTGCAAACCTTGGACCAGCTCTCAAAGAAAATAGTTGTGATGCACCTCCTGGGTTGACAAGGTGAAAAGTGAAGCACCCTACTCTTGGAGAATCATGGAGATGTTATTTTGTGCCTCCTCCTGCATGACATTATACATTAGTTGTAGAAGTGTTAATCTTTCATACACTTCAGCCTTATATCTATTTAGTTGTATGGCACGCTCTAGATAAGCGCCCAATCTAGTAGCCAAACTAATAAACTAAACCATAAATTCACCTTGATTGCTTCCATAGCTTTGTGTAAATTCCTTGCATGTCTAAAAATGCTCTACTGTAAAATGTATAGATAGTGTGACATATCTAATATGTCCTTATAGGTCAGCTTTGGCCTCACAAGGTAGCTAATATTTCGTTCTTTGGTTCTTTCTCTATTTTTAGTAAGTTTATATTTAACTATTAAGGCTAGCTTCATGTTTAAGAATCCTTATATGTGGTAGATATCTTTCCCAATATTTTTTTTAATCATGTTTTGCACAACCTACCTTACACAATGCATCTAATCATTGCATTACACCATTGCCGCATTATCGATGCTTGTGTTTTGTGGGGTAGATGATTTTTCCTATACATTAGTCCTTGATTTCAAGATATCCTTGTTGCCTATTGATCTTGCCTTAAACCATGCTTGGTGACAAAATCCCAAAGCCATCAGTACAAAGACAAGTAAAATTATGCAACCTCGCTATCTTGAAACTCACAATACACCATCATGAAAATTGCATTGCAAGAAAAAAAAAATGTTCAAACCTAGAATTGGAGGCAAACAATATTCTATCCTTACTATTCTTAGGCAACTAGCTAGTGCCACAACCCACAAGGTCTAGACGACAAATTGTTGGTCATGTGATTAACTCCAAGAAGCATCATGATTTCTAATATGTTAGCTTAAATTGGAGCACTTTTTGGAGAATTAACACAGCTTTTCTATGGAAAGCAATAAAAAAGGGTAGTTATATTCAAAATCCTTATAGCTAATATGATCGTTGCAACCTAATTTTGTGTGAGATGAAAGACCTATAAACATCCTGGACCAATCAAATGTTTTACTAAGACAACATTACCTACCATGTTTTCAATCCTACGACAACAACTACACTCGTGCAATGCTATGGAGTCAAATTGCAATAGCTTTGGCAATTATCATCATCACTGCATTACCTCATAGTAGAGTGGAATTTTGAGTGATGGTTCTTTTGTTTATAATCTAACTATAATTCCAAATAAGGCAAGCACATAGTTTGAAAGCCTCACCCTCACACAACAAACTCTTCGTTCAAGAAATAACTAGGTCACGTCCCCTCATAAAAATTGTGGCAATTACATTCAAATCAAGGACACACCATTTAAGTCTACCCTTGGTTGAGTGTGACTATCAAGTGGTTCAAGGCTTGTTGGCTTGAAAATGGTAAAGTAATCGGGAAAGAAAAGCATTAAACCTGCAATATTTTGTTCGTGTGTAGCTTGGAAGCTAGTGCATCTGACTTTTCCATGGCAAAATACCATGGCAAAATATAATTTCATGGGCGGTTTCATAAGGATTGTGAAGTGCCGTGGAGAAACACTATCATGGGTTCTCTATTGGCAGGAAATCTTGTGATGGTTCTTTGATATACTACTTCTCTAAACATTCCTAATCCATGCTTCTTTGCGATGCCCATGTTCAACATAACCTGCCATAACTACAATCCAAGATTCATGCTCATTTTGCATACACATTGACCAATGTGTTCAATGTTCAACAACCATGAACCCTCACTCCATATTCACCCAATGTTTTTTGGCTCTACCCTTATTAGGCTGGGTTTAGACAAAGGTGGTGGCAACAACATATTTCCTCTTGCATCAAGCTCCCCATTTCACAAGACAGTCGGTGGTAGTGGGTAAAAAGGTTGAAGACAAGGCACTCACGTCGCGTGGATAGCAGCGACTATATCGACGAAAATAAACGGCTTATAAAATTCAAAGCATCGATATGCATGTTTGTAGATGCATCGGTATTGTACCGTCGGTATACGTGTCGGTATATGCAGCGTCAATATATGCACTGAAATATACCAATGTACATACCGACGTCTATATAGATGTGCATACCATCGCATATACCGATGCCAAAACCTGCAAAAAAAAAAAAAAAGAGAAGGAAGGGCTTTCAGCTGGTGCTACATGTACTGCAGCACTAAAAACTGGCCCTCTCTGCTCAAAGGAAAGAGTGCAAAAGCAACCGCACTCCACCTTCATTTTGCGTGAAAATTGAGCAGATGTGTGAGTATATATTGACAATGTAACCATTACCATAACAAGATTTTGGAACTATAACCATGACAAGATTCACAAACTATAACCATAACAAGACTCGCAAACCATAACCATCATAAAAATCACAAACCATAATCATAACAAGACTCGCAAACCACAACCATAACCTTAAGCGGATTCCAAAACCATAACCATAACCTTAAGGGGATTCCAAAACCATAACCATAACCTTAAGTGGATTCCAAAACCATGACCATAACCTTAAGCGGATTCAAAAACCATAACCATAACCTTAAGCGGATTCCAAAACCATAACCATAGCCGAATTTTCAAACCATAAGCATAACCTTCAGCAGATTCTAAAACCATAATCATAGCCTTAAGTAGATTCCAAAACCATAACTATAACCAAATTTTCAAACCATAACCATAACCTTAAGCCGATTTCAAAACCATAACCATAACCAATTTTTCAAACCATGACCATAACCATAACCAAATTCAAAACCTTAACCAAAACCATAGCACGATTAAAACCGTAACCATAACAATGTTCATAATCATAACCAAAACCAAAACTGAACATACATGAATATGTCTAGAACCATGGCCAATGTCTAAGTATACATGGACCAAAAGTATGAACATAACTAGCTATACATCAATTATACTCGATGAAAACATATACATAAACCATACTCATCAAGGTAATGCCTCCCAGTCGATGGTCTCTCCCTCATCCTGAAGCTGGTAAAGGTTGATTATCCTTGCTTGAATCCATATTTCTCTCCTCTATGTGTCAGAGGACACTTCATGGAAAGTTCCTATAATACAAACACTTAACCATAAGATAAACATTAGAAAAACATATGTACATATGCTCTTTAAAAGATGTATGACACTTATAAACTCATGTCAAAGAGTCTCATAGCCTCCATTCCCGAGATGAGAAGATCCTAACAAACTCCAGGCATGCTCTAGCTTCATCTTGTTGCTGCTGAAACTTGCCTGAATACTCATACCTCTCGCGTGATCCCTGCCCACTCTTGTGCGTCCAACCATGTGTGCGATTTGCCGCATGTGTAGAAGGTTGGGAACCTTCCTGTGCACTGTGTGCGAGCCTCGAAAGGCTAAAAGCACACAACTAGAGAGACCTAGCAAGCTCAAATAAACAATGGTGTGTCACTCACCACTCAATGCTTCCGTCATGAAGGATCCTGTGCTGCGAAGAAGAAGGATCCACCGTCGATGCCGGGCTCAACTGCCTTGCCGCGGTCGATGCCGTCGCAATGCTCAACCTCTCTCTCTCTCTCTCTCTCTCTCTCTCTCTCTCTCTCTCTCTCTCTCTCTCTCTTGCATACACACACACGTACACACGTGAGCATACAAAGGAGAAGGAGATAGAGATGGAGCAAGAGAACTTCTTAGCTTACACCTCAAAGAATGAGGATTTTTAGAGGCTATACCTAGAAGACCTTGTAGTTAAGCTACGATAAAAGGAATTGCTCATAAAATAATCGCCTAACTTATTCCCTTTTCTTTGACCCCCCAAGTCTTTTCACATTGATTCAATTTTGATGTGTGTGCTTATTTTGTATGCCTTGGGTTTTTTTTCTTTTCAAGGAAAAGCGCCCACACTATGAACCTCTAGGGCTCTAGTACCATAGGAGATACATGTGAGTGAAGTACCAAATCAACCTGGGATTTCTCTTCCAGCTTAAGATTTTACATTGTGGCACTTTTGATTTTTTTTGTTTGTTCGTCTTTAGCATTTTTATTTTGTAACTTTGGGGGGTCATATAACATTGTTAGCCTCCCCAGGCTCATCACACTAGTAACACAATGCTGTCTAAATCGTATTAAGAGCCTAAAGTAACCATTGATTATTAGGAAGGAATTCCCCATGGTATTAAGAGAAGATCTCTAATGCGTAACTTGGTCAAACTAGCTCAGTTAGAGTGCTTGATTCTTTAACCTAGACAAGGGATTATGACAGAAAATTATATAGGATCTAATGTTTAATGTAAGAAAATGTGTTGAATATTGTGCTACCAATCACATTTAAAGTAAACAAACATGGATGTAAAAGCAAAGACAAAGGGCAATGCTAATGGTCAAGAAACACCTGTTCATATTGATGATCGTGCTTGATTTGAAGAGTGAACGAGAGAAAGATTCCATAAAGTTTCAAATCCTAACAACAGCAACACGTTCCTGTACGCACTAGAAAACACAAAGAATACCTCTAGGAGGCACATCAATGGGAAGAGGCACCAACATTATTGAACACAATCAAACAACATAGGGAATCCTAACCTAATTATTTGCACCCCTCCTAGAGGGTAACCCTAAGGCTAAACCCCTATCCTTGTCATCGTCGAGAAAAACAAAGTCATCATCCGTGAGACCATGTGTGCCATCCGTGTAATCATGTAACTCTTCTTCATCATTAGAGACACAAATGTTCACTAAGAACGTCACTAGGCATCTATAGTCATCTCGGTGAAGAGGGTAGGCTTGTGCAATCGGGGAGACATCCTCTACTAGGTATGGATCAGTCGTGGTCAAGAGACGTATCAACCATTCTAACTCCTCGAAATTCCTCTCACACGCTAGCTTATCTACAAATCCCATTCATATGCAAGCATTGGGTAGACTATGTGAAACACTTATGAAAAGTAAAGAGGGTACTTCTCACCCAAGGTAGGAGTGGATGACTCTAGCGTACTAGCCATATCTGTACACATAGATAGATGATGGTTAGAGTGAAAATATTATGACAGTCGTGTCAAAAGATCGTGTCCTTGTGCATAATGTGTTTTTATGATTTTGTGTCATATATAGAACTTGAAGGTTTCCTTTTTTTTTGTGACTCTTGCTCCTTTACTTTTTTATTTTTGTTTCTATGAGTATAGTGCTATTATATACATTCCCTAAGACTGGGAGGTTGAGAGGTCACGGAGGAAGGTTAAGAGGGAAGCAAGTGAATAATGGATGTTAGCAAACAATCCCCCCTTACTTGGGTAGATCATACCTTTGGAAGGATGTCATCACCCTTTAAAACCACTTGTTCCAAGTCGTTATGGGTCAAGACGTTGACCCATAGTTTTCGGCCGCCCTAGGTGTTTCATCTAGTTGCAAGGGTGGTAAGGTACTCTCCCATTATTTTATTTGCAACGTTGTTGTAGGTGGTGAACGTACACAACGGGAGGTGAAAATTCTTTCTCGTTTGTATGGATATGTACAATGGTAGGTGGAGGTTGTGTCGAAGCTTGAGTTTCTGTTGAACCACTACATGAAGAGTAGGGAGCTTCATTTGACTTCCTTGTTCCTGAGCTAGGTGGAACAAATCGTTCTTTCTTCGATACCCAAACTAGCTCTTGAGCGGGTGTGTAGCACTATGTGATTTTTTTTCCTTTCTGCGGTCTTCAAATCGTTTTGGGGTTATAGGATTTGGCCTACATGGATCTTTAGTAGGTGATAGGAGAGAACAGAAGGTACGTTTAGGTACCGAGATTTGACGTATTCTGTCATAGTAGCCTTGGGCTGCTACTAATAGTCTCTTAGAAATCCAACGTAACGTTTCTTTACATTTCTTGGGGCGAGTGGGTTGTCTCTTACGAGGCTTCTGTTTTGAACCAGATTGAGCATCAAAAGTGGTTCTCAAAGAAGCTTTAGGGACCCATTTGTATGTTTTCTTAGTTATATTGCGATGGATCTTGTGTGTCTCAATTTTTATCTCAACTATAGAAGTTGAAGCTCTAGAGAGTTGGGCTATAGGAACATATGGTTCAACTTCTTGACATGCAATGTTCCATTCTGTGTTCCCTCAGGAGGCAATAACTTTGGGACTGTTGCTTGATTGGCAGGACTGAGAGTTTGTTCTTGTGTTGTGACACTCCTAGTCCCCCAATCAATAGTGCATTTGCTCGCTATCATCCACGTGTGTCCTAGGTTTATATTACCTTCCATAGTTCCACTAGGCATGACCAAAAAGTCTTGAGCTACAACCCTGTTGTCATAACTGATAGAAGTGTGCTAGATTCCAAAAATTATTGTTTTTTTTTTGTTGACACCCTTGACTTGGATAGTACTCACAGATAAGGATGGTTTTCCTAACAGAAACCACACCCCATATGATAGCAGATTATACTTAGCACTAGTGTCCAATAAGGCATTATATAGCACTTTTCCATAGGCGCTATTTAGCTCAATAGGGTATCGTAGAGGTGTGTTAGAGTCCAACCAATCATCCTTTGTTTCAACGTGGAATACATGTGTAACTCCAAGGTTGGCCTCTCGTTGGCGTCTTATGCGTTGTTGTCGCTCCTTAGCCTCAGCTTGAGCTTCTATCTTCTTCAATTCTGTTTGTGCCTTAGCTGACTTTTTTTAATGGATGGCACGTAGCTCCTCTTGGCTTAAAGGATCATAGTATCTTTTAAATTTGCTCCCATTGAGGAATCCAATGGTTTCAATTGCATCAAGAGTCTCCACACGAATGGTATCTTGTGGGGTGATTTCACATACTCTATATGGTCCTTTGCCCGCATATTTTCACTTTTTCTTTTCGTTACACACTCCATACATAAGTACTTTATCATCAACATTGATATCTTTTTTCTTTAGACGATGGTCAAACCATGTCTTCCTCCTATCTTTCTGCACAAAGTGCATTTTGCACAGAGCCACTTTTTTTTTTTGTCTAACCTTTCAAGGATATATAAACGCTCAACTAAAAGGTTACCATCCCAACCTTCTTGTGAAGCTATGCGTAGACCAGGAATTACAAACTCCCATGGCATAACTGCTTCTTGGACATATACCATTTTGAATGGTGTACAATTAATAGGCACTTTGTAAGAAGAACGGTAAGCCCATCCAAATATTGTAATAAAGTTCTCAAAGAGAAACTTGACAGTTGACCTTGCATCAGCCTTATGTGTCGCCGTGGCTTCCGCGCACTTTGTCACATAGTCAGTGGCAACGATAATATATCGAGATTGAGTGTTACCAGTTGCCAGACTAATTGGGCCTACAGGGTCTAAACCCCATTTTTAAAATGATTGAGTCACTTTAACAGGATGTAAGGCCATCTTATCCTTTTGTTGTGTGATCTTGTAACGTTGGCATTCATCACCCCCTTTTGCAAAAAGTGATGCATCCTTGAATACGATAGGCCACCAAAAGCCTAATTGCAACACCTTTCTAGCAGTTAGTTCCCCTGAGAGATGTCCTCTGGCTATACCCATGTGGGCTTCTTGCAGTACGTATAAATACTCATCCTCACGAGCACAATTGTTTGGAGGTGATAACAACATACAAGTGCCCACCTAGCCAAGGCGCCCGTTGGGTCAGCCGGCCAAAGTTTTGATGCGGTCACATTATTTTTCCTATGTTTAATACATCAAACCCTGTAAAAGTCTAACTACAATCGCCTATGTCAAGTCTGAGTCAAAGATGTAATTTTTCCAATGATGTATGTAAATGTCCATGAGAAGTTGGCCGCCGGCCACTTTAGAAAGCCCTAGGTATATAATACACTAAGGTTAGTGGGGAAAGGGAGATTATTTTTTGAAGATAAGGGACTACTGCGTTACATAAAGAGAGCTACCTCTTTGCTCCAACTTGTAATCATCGCTTCTGTGGCTACGGTAATCCAAATTCAGTTTTGTTTCTTGCGTTGTGTTCCTCTTACTCTGCTCTTTCATTCAAGTGTAAGCATTCAAGATTTTATGAAGGTTTCAGACGCATCCGTTTAGGCCTTAAATCGTTGTTTTGAGTGTTTATATGCGTATTTTATGTTGTTTTGACCCTAGGAGAGGCTTTAGGGACCTAAAAACGACCCGTTAGGATCATTCGTTTACTGTTTTTGCGTACTGTGGGATGAACGATCGCGATCGTTGTACCTCTCCAGAATGCTGTGACAGTGATAGGATATGTTCCTGATAGTCCCCTGTAGCTTCCCTTCAAGTTTCGTGCGATTCCGATATGATTTGCATGGTGAACGGGCGTGATGACTGTAGAGCTGTGTAGAAGGACATAGGCAGATTACTTGGCTTTAGTGCGTTTGATTTGCTTGTAGAGTTAGTAGTTGCATCTCTTCGAGTTCACTTCATTAGGATTGACACCCTAGTGAGTTTCCATGCCTCATCCGAGTCACTTCCCCTGTATCGATAAATTTATGTTGATGCTTGAGAGCTATGCTATGGACGTCCGTCGCGATCGGTGTACCTCAGTGCCAGAATTGGACAAGATTTGACATGTTCCTTCCTGATAAGATTCTAAATAAGTTTGTCTAAAGCAACCACACCCAAAAATATCAAAAATCAAGGAAATCAGGCCACTTGGGTAAAACTAGCCTGACAGACCCAGAAACTGTAAAATCTTGACTTTTGGTGATCCAAATGCAAAAAGACTTGGGGAATAGCCTTAAAACATCAGTGTCTACAAGCATGCCAAATTTGGTCTAATTTGGGCTCCAAACTAAGATCGCGATCGGTGTACCTCAGTCCCAGATTTTGACCAGATTTCATCTGTGGGATCCTCAGGTGTATACAAACATAAAAGTCTAAAGGACCTAGGGTCAAAAACCACAAAAAACAGGTCAAGACCACTGAATACAGATCCGAGTAAAAAATTGCTAAACTGGCATAGAAATTGACTTTTAGTAGACCAAAACACATCAAAACTGAGAAGAAAGCATACAGAGGGATAGCCTGTACACAGGAAAACTCCAGATAGCTTTCAAATCCCAAAACAAACACCAAAATCAAGTCAAATTGACAGATTCAGGAAATCAGGCACTTCAGACCAAGAAACTGTAAGTTCTTGACTTTTTTGAGTCCAAATTCAAAAAGATTTGACAGGTAGTCTTAAAATAGCCTAGTGAACAAGCTGGTGAAGTTTCATCCAATTTGGGCTCCAAAGTACGATCGCTATCGGTGTACCTCAGTGCCAGATTTTGACCAGACTTTACCCACACATACACCTAGGTTATATAAGATAGCAGGAGTTTTCAAAATTCAAAAAAAATCACCAAAATAGCCAAAAACAGTAGACAGTCAGGAAACCACTGCAGCAGACCAAGATCTGGTGAAAACATGACTTTTTCTTGTCCAAATTCAAAAAGATTTGGGGAGTAGACTGTACACATCATTGTCTACCATATCCACAAGTTTCATCCAATTTGGGCTCAAAAGTACGATTGCGATCGGTGTACCATACTGACATTTTGAGTTGAGACTTGGTGAGTAGGTAGCTGATGACTAGACAAACAACTTTCTCAAAAGAACCAGGGTCCAAAAACCAAAAGACAGTTGTCAAATAGGGCAAACACTGATCACTGATCCTTCAGACCAAAATTTTGAGAAAATTCAACTTTTTGTGATCCAAATGCAAAGTGGGATTGGGAATAGACTAATCATACCCATGTCTATCAACTCCTAAAATTTCATGCAAAAAGGAGCTGGAACTACGATCGCGATCGGTGTACCCCAGTGACATTTTGGACTGAAAATTTATGAGTAGGTAGCTGACATCTAGTGCAACATATTTTCCAAAAGGAGCAAGGTCAAAAAAGCAAAAGAAAGTGGTCAAAAGTCCCATTTACACAATCAAGCCAATAACCGCAGAACCACCTGGGATTTGGGTTTTCATTGGTCAAAACATCTTCAGATTCAAAAATACAAAGACACTTGGTATCAAGACATCAAGGTCTAGCTACTGTGCAAAAATCTTCCAAATTTGTGACATGGGGTCAACGATCGCGATCGGTGTACCTCTACATAGTGGGGGTATCTGACTTCATAAGTTTGTAGAACTACTTGAGTACGTCCCAAATCTCAAGTTTGAGTGAAAAATACCCTCTGGAAGCCAAGATACAAGCCAAAGTTCCTGTGTTCTGATCCCGAGACTGTTTTGAGTGCTGTTTCAGGAGCAGTTCACCAAAAGTGCTCTAACTTTTGACAGACAACTCCAAATTGAGTCAGGTATAGCTAGGAAGAAAGCTTGTGGGCAATAGCTGAATTTTAGAGCTGAATTTTAAAGCTTGGTTTTAGAGCTGAATTTTACTAGGTTTCCTAAATCCAAACTTTTAGGGTACCCAGAACCAATTTCCAGAGACCAAAAAAGTCACAAATTCCTGACTTTTTTGAGACTTGACCAGGGGCAAAAAGGGATTGTGTGCACTAGGCCAAGGTGTTCTTATCAAGGACCATCTTGAGAGTATTGAGTGAGGCTTAAAAATGTTGAATCATCCATCATTAGGGTTTCCCACTCAACTCAGAGCTATGCCACCTACACAAACAGCCAGAAATACTGCAACACCTATAACAAGAGGGTTGAGACAAGACCATGAGGCTTATCAATCATATCAAGCCAAACCTCAAGGCAGGGCTCATGGATATTTTTCAAGTGATAATGTAGCTCACTGGAAGCCAAACCAATCAACTAAAATGCGGGAGTTTGAAAGAGCAAAAGTGGAAATTGCTAGAGACTTAGAGGAGAAGCATCCTCTAATCAACAAACCCAACATGAGGTTCATCAAAACCAATGAAGCCACGAGAGTTCTAACGGATTACACTTATGATGGCCTTTATAGGTTACCTATTGGGGATCGAAACAACTTCTATAGATGTTTAAATTCCATCATTGAAGAGTTGACAGATTACAAGAACCTCTATGCCTTCACATACACAGATGACCAAGGAGTGCAAGTTCTAATGGTAGATAAGTATGGACGAGAGTACACACTTATTAGCCCAATTGAGCTAAAAAGATATACATACATGGGTAGTCCAATCTTTGCTTACTACTTTCAACCGAGTGTAAGCGTACCGGGTTTTTTGAGACTGATTTGCAAGAAGCTAACATTGAAACTATGGAATCAAATGGACCTTAAACATCCAAAATAGCTATTCACGGGAGTGTAGCTCCTACCTCATTGAGTGGAACCAAGAGACCACCAATTAGACTTTCAAATCCATCAACATTTCCAAAACATGTCTTAATGGGGGTTCCACCAGGATTTGCTCCAAGACGAGAAGAAGGAACGAGGGATGTCTTTGTGAGAGACCCCAACACGCTAAGATACATGGTTGAACCAAAACCAATGAGACCATATCAATTGGCCAAATATGTCAAGAAGAAGTATGATGGGTTAAGGTATCCATACGTACATGCATCCTTGTTCAAACAAGTGTTAAGAGCCGAACAAGTATTTTATTTTCATACATTGTATGAGGGATTTGGCTTAACCTTGGAAGGGATAGCATTGAATTGGTTCCAACCGTTGGACAAAAATGCCTTCTCAAACATTGAACAACTGTTGCAAGAATTCGTTGTGGAATTCTCTAAAAGGGGAATCAAGCATAACACAGTGTCCCAAATCTATGCTTTCAAGCAAAAGGAAGATGAGAGAGTGAAGGAAGCATCGCTACATTTCAAACAATATATAGAGAGATGTCCGGAACGCGAGTTACCACAGGATGAAAGATTATCAATTCTCTTCATAGAGGGTTTGATAAATGAAACTCTCAAGAAATATTTGCACTTAAAAGGATGTACTTCCTTTGAACAAGTCACGAGAGAAGCGTTATACCTAGTTGACAATTGTAAAGCCTATGGCGAGGAAATTGGTGATACAAAGATCACTATGGATAATGCTCCTTTAGCATTTGCTGAAACCAACACAAGGCAAGTGGTTATGTCTCAATTAATGACCAACCTAGATGAGCTAGCAGCGCAAGTAGCACAACGAATAAAATGGTGTGCCATTGAGCAAAAATGGACCAATCATGAGATGAGTGAGTGCTACTATAATCAAACCTACACGAGGGGGACACTATTTGGACATCAAATAGAAAAACAAATGCCTTTACCAAATCATCCATTATTTCAAAATAGGGTTGTATCAAGGGCTTCACAAAGAGCTGAGGTATCACAACCTAGGCTAGGGCAAGAACCTATGAGAAAACTCTATTCATTGAATGAGGACACTCTGATGTTCATAGCCAATCAAGAGCGTAGACCAGAGACCCTTCTGGCTACGCAAGAACAACCATCAATTGTGCCACCAGTGACTCAACAAGATGGACCATGCTACAAGTGTGGAGGTAATCATTGGGCCAAGAATTGTTCTCGTGTTGAGATAATTGGATATTGTGTGGAGTGTGCCATTACACACATTGTTCCAAATTGTCCAAAACACACAAACAAACAGGGGAAAACAACAATGAATGTTGTGGGAGTGTTACCATCTCCAAGTGGATCAGAGGCAGAACCCAAAATTCCTGTGAAGGTAGTGACTAGAGACCAAGCAAAAGAAAATGCTAAGGACCAAGCTAATGAGGAGAAAGGTCAACAACCCAAACAAGGGGAGACAACTAGTGTGTCAGTAAGGACTGGGAGAAAATCCTGGAAAGCCAAAAGAGACAGAATTAAAGCAAAAGTAATTACAAGTCAAACTGCACTACAAACAGAATTACAAGAGACAAAGGAGCAGTTAAAATAAGAACGGGAAAACAAAACGGTGGTGAGCGATAAGAAGCCAAGGAAGGCATCTTCGGGAGGATCTGTGTTGGTAGACAAATTCCTAGAGCCATTAGATGCTGCACTGGAAGCATATGAGGCTAGATTGAAACCCAACAAATCCCTAGAGCAACGAGGGATGAAATATCCTCATGCCAAGGTAGAGACTGAGAGGTTGAAAATGTGTAGGGAATTGGTAAAAACTGCACAGGCAATGATGGAGCCTGAAGCACCAATTCTACCTCCAGAAACAAAACCAAAAAGTGTTGGATTTGAAATGCCTAAGGCAAAGGTTGTTGAAACATTAACTCAAAGAAACATTGAGCTAAAAACACAAAAGGATGTGCAAGCAAAGACTGCAACACAAGAAACCAACAACTTAGAAATTCAACTAGATGATCGAGTAGTGGCCAACACCACTAATGATGCAAGGTCAAGATCACAATTTATGGCACCTATCCCAGAGATAGATGATCCATGGCCAAATGAATTGTGGGAAGCAATTAGAAGTGCAAAATATGGAAGTGCAACTTTCTAATCTGCACCCATAATTGAGGTCAATACAGGGAATGAAGTCTATCAGGGAGACATTCAATCTCTAAACGGAGATGCAGGGACGGAAGTTTCAATTGAAAGCAAACCAGAGTCCTTGAAGACCTTACCCTCATACATAGGAGAACATGAGGCAGACTCAGAGACTAGAGTGGTGCCATCTCAGAGGAAATCCATATCCAAGATGATGGATACAAAGAGTATGCAAGAGTTGATGTCAGCTCCAATACAGTGCACCATTACTCTATCTGAACTGCTTAAGATTAGACCACATGTATGGGATGAAGTAGGCAACAATTTGGGGAAGATAGGATTAAAGATACCTCTTCAAGATCTACCCTCAAATGAACAATCAAACAAAACTCAACAAGAAAGTACAAACGCTAAACCTGTGCCAATAAACAAGGTGGGGGAATATTGCGAAGGAGAAGAAGGAAACACCACCTTACCTGTGGAATACAAAGGATTTAAAACATTGGCTATAATTGATAGTGGGGCTGGAGTAGCCATAGCCACAAAAGACATTTGGAAAAAATGGGGTAGACCAGTGCTTAGGAAAACTAGAATGAAGCTGCAACTTGCAGATGGATACACGAAAAAAACTCTGGGTATCTTAGAGAAAATTATTGTGACTTCTTGTGGAATTGAATATGAACATACATTTGCAATAGTAGATTTTGGAAAAGGGAACAATTTTGATATCATTTTAGGAAGGCCTTTCATGCGTCAACTTAAGATGGTTCAAGATTGGGGCTATGACTATATCTACTTGAGACATAAAAAGATCACCACAAAAATAAGCATAAAAGACCATAGCTATAGAGATATGAATAGAACTCCATTAGAAGAAATTGACTCTTCTATAGTCAATGGGAAAGAGATACCTGCGTGGCTACAAACCAAACAAGAACTTTGGATGTGTGGTGCTTCGAAGTGTGGAAGCTCAGTGAAGGAGGATTGCATCCTAGAAAGATCAATGAATGATGAAGCTTACATACCGGAACCCTTTCCAGAGCAATTATTTGAACCCTTTGGATGGGACCAAATACTGGCGACTCTTGATGTGTGTGTGAATGAGGTGACCCTGACTAAATTTTGTGATGAAGAAGGGTATGATATAACTCCCGTATTTACGATAAAGGTGTTGAAGGAAGCTAACGAGATTTGTGAGTGTGAAGGCAAAAAAGGTGAAACAGATAGCTACGTCATGGAGCATGATGCCAAAGTGCACATGAAGAAAGCAGAGCAACAATGAGAATATGTCATCATTGACATACCTGAAGAATCGACAAAAGCTATTTCAAAGAAGCCGACTCCAGAAAAAGTGCAATGAAAGTAGATGAAGGAGAAAAGCTTCCAAGTTCAATGACAAATCTTCAACAAACGCAAGATCAAAAGAAGAACAGGGACAAGGAAGAAGATGGACTATCTCCTACGATGATCAAATTCAATTTATGCGGACAAACAGGGCTCAAGGTTACATGTTCGACCGTGATTGATCCTTATGCTACTAAGAATCTAATGACTTATGGAACATGGATCATGGATCATGATGGGAAAGCCACCAATCAATGAGCTAGAAGAAACAGTTTACAAAAGTTCAAAAATGCCGATTCCTAGCTTTGGAGTGGCAGAAGCTGTACTCAAATTGAGTACCGGGGAGTATAAAGATACTTTCCACATAATCAACTCCCATCATATCAAAGAGAGTCTAGTCCTGACAGAAAGCTAGAGGAACATCTTCTTTCGACAAAAATAAAAAACTTCAACAACAACAACAACGGTAAGACTCCATGAAGCTTCTCAAATCCATGCAGAGAAGAAATCGCCAACCATCGTGGAAAAAGGTAAAGAAAAGGTAAACATTGAAGTATATCAACCTCGCCAGACGACTTTACCTTCAACGAGATTCTATCAAATTTTCCACGAAGCCTCTACATCAAGAGCCACACCATCAACAATGCAATGGAAACCAAAGCAAAAAGTCTATCAACCAAAGTTTCCATCACAAAAAAGCATCCAGAAGAAGCCGAAGAATGTCAACCAGGTGTTGGTATCCAAAGAGCACATCCAAGTCAAAGACCCAGTTTGGATGCATGAAACACGGGTTCAACCACAACAACAAAAGGTGACAGGGTGGATAGCATCAAATGAGTCAATCACTGCTCAAGGCTACTTCCAAGGAAACACTAATGTTTGGGCCAAAAAGCCTAAAGTAACAGCCTGGACCTACCCACCTCAACCAACGAGTTCTACAAGGAACAAGACGTGCTGTCAACGGAATACAAAATACTCAGGGAAGCGAAAGAACACCAACAAAAGGAAAACAAAAATACCTTCCAAGCGGGAAATGCGACAAGTTTGGGTACCGAAATCAGACTTCAACGAAGATACCCAACACAAACAGGTGAATCAGCGGATGATTCCAGTGAAGCTACTTGAAGCACAAGGATTTTATGAAGGTAACACCCAAATATGGTTACCAAAAATTGTAGCTCAATCGGGAACAATGAAGAGAAATCAAGCAGCACAAACTTCTACCCCAAAGTAAGCAATATCAACCAAAAGCCAACAGAAGCCAATTACAACCAAGGCTGCTGCAATCTACAGATGGATACCTTGTCATCAATTACAGAAGCAAGGCTTTTACAACGGAAATCATCAGGTTTGGATACCAAAGCCTAGTGTCCATCAAATCATAGAAGAAGATAAAATGTCAAAGACAGTCACACAAGGACCAAAAACAAGATGGGTTCCAAAATTGCTAGTGGAAACTAAATCACAGAGAACCCACACATCTCGACAATCGCTTCTCATGGAATTTAATGCAAAGGCTACATCAAGCCCTATCAAAGCTGAAGGACTTGTTTTACAAAGAAGTATCAACATACAACAAGCAAGTCAAGAGGAGCCAAAATATGCCAACCTACTCGACAAAATGGTGGCATCCAAAGACCAACACAATGATAGAGGCCTTAATCTCAAGAACTTATGGCATTGGGTTTCAGGCCATGAACAAGTAAGTCCAAGTCGCCATTAAAAATACATGGCATAAAAGTCAAGAGTCGGGCAGCTGAGCCACTAAATGAGCAAGGCATTAGTCCCAAAGCTTCAAGTAATATTCTCTGTGGTCTAACAGTCTTAGCTATTCTAGGTACTGCTCAAGGTGGAGGAGTTGAGCATATTTATGTTGTGTCGCTCATGCTAGTATAGGTGAGCATAAGAGTCCAAGTCTATGTATTTTAAGTTTGGTTAAGTGAAGAAGAGAGTCCAAAAGACACTCACGCACTATGCATAGTGAGGAATGAGTGAAGAAGCTTCAACATCAAAAACCCTTCTTGGAAACGTGCAAGCTATTGAGACGTCCTTTGATGTCACATGTGCTACACTTGTTCCTTGAAGCACCCATCAACTCCATCTTTTACACTACATGCTTTTGTTTAAAAACTTCTCATAAGCATATAGAGTGTCCCATAATTGGAACTTACATTAGGCACTCTTCCTTTGTTTCTCCCAAGCACTCACCTTGCATGACAGGTACTTCGAGTCAAAATTCTCAACTCCAATAAGAGCGTATACCCAAGGCACTTTTTTCCCACTGGGTTTTTCCCTTTGGTCATCCAGGTTTTAAGACCCTAATCTAGACCTCATCATCAACTTCTTGTATATATTCCTTCTACATCAACAATAAGGAAAGGGCTACCCAATCCATAACAACAACTTGGAGCAAAAACAGCAAGTCTCCATATGCTTATCAAGAGCATCTTTTATCTTCAAGGGTGACAACCAAGCTCCATCCAACAATGGTAAGTCAAAGAATGGCCTACAACATCAAGCAATGAGAAATTTAGCAAGCGAGCTATCCACAACAATCAAAAATAGCTCACACAGTGCTTCAACATTGGTGACCTATTACATAAAACTCAAATTGCAGTGGACCTTGAAAGAATATTCATCATAAAGTCCACGCCACAAAGAGGATCAGTTCTACATGATCAAACACTTCAACATCCATCTTTACGGCGGCTAAGATTGGCAACCAAGAGGCGAATGCACAATAAGAAGAAACGTTGCCTCGATAATCAAAGCTCAAATCATGTATAAACGACATGACAGCTATGCATAACTCAAGGAAGGGGGGAGCGTCATAAACGGCAACGCGCTTCCCAAGATGAAGACCAACCTTGAAGACAAAGCTAAAGACAACCCTATGACAAGACTGCACAAGGTCGTGTCAAGGGACGACACGAGCTAGGAAGGGGGGAGTGTTTGGAGGTGATAACAACATACAAGTGCCCACCTAGCCAAGGTGCCCGTTGGGTCAGCCGGCCAAAGTTTTGATGTGGTCACATTATTTTTCCGATGTTTAATACATCAAACCCTGTAAAAGTCTAACTACAATCGCCTATGTCAAGTCTGAGTCAAAGATGTAATTTTTCCAATGATGTATGTAAAGGTCCATGAGA
Source organism: Adiantum capillus-veneris (assembly GCF_014529385.1). Taxonomy (NCBI): domain Eukaryota; kingdom Viridiplantae; phylum Streptophyta; class Polypodiopsida; order Polypodiales; family Pteridaceae; genus Adiantum; species Adiantum capillus-veneris. Next base: position 64,222,346 of record NC_140947.1, read on the forward strand.
AGTTGGCCGCCGGCCACTTTAGAAAGCCCTAGGTATATAATACACTAAGGTTAGTGGGGAAAGGGAGATGAAGATAAGGGACTACTGCGTTACGTAGAGAGAGCTACCTCTTTGCTCCAACTTGTAATCATCGCTTCTGTGGCTACGGTAATCCAAATTCAGTTTTGTTTCTTGCATTGTGTTCCTCTTACTCTGCTCTTTCATTCAAGTGTAAGCATTCAAGATTCGGTGAAGGTTTCAGACGCATCCGTTTAGGCCTTAAATCGTTGTTTTGAGTGTTTATATGTGTATTTTATGTTGTTTTGACCCTAGGAGAGGCTTTAGGGACCTCAAAACGACCCTTTAGGATCATTCGTTTACTGTTTTGCGTACTGTGGGACGAACGATCGCGATCGTTGTACCTCTCCAGAATGCTGTGACAGTGATAGGATATGTTCGTGATGGTCCCCTGTAGCTTTCCTTCAAGTTTCGTGCGATTCCGATATGATTTGCATGGTGAACGGGCGTGATGACTGTAGAGCTGTGTAGAAGGACATAGGTAGATTACTTGGCTTTAGTGCGTTTGATTTGCTTGTAGAGTTAGTAGTTGCATCTCTTCGAGTTCACTTCATTAGGATTGACACCCTAGTAAGTTTCCATGCCTCATCCGAGTCGCTTCCCCTGTATCGATAAATTTATGTTGATGCTTGAAAGCTATGCTATGGACGCCCGTCGCGACGACCCACAAACAACAATGTCTAAGAATATCATCCTTCCCTAGCTTGTAGAGAGTTCTTGCAATTATAGAATAAGGTTCACATTCTTTTAATAGTTTTTGAGCTATATCCTTACGAAGCTCCTTGGGTGGAAAACAATTAACTAGAAAGTGAAGGAGTATGAGCGGAAGTGAGACGCGAGAGAGAGTGCGAGAAGAAGAGCACGACGATATGGTGAACTTGCTCTACTGTAATGTGTAAAGCATAGTGAGTTCTTATTAGGTTTTAACAAAAGAATATGTGTACATACCTGGCGGCCCGCCCACTTACCTGGGCGACCACATTGGGCTTTATACCCCAACAACCTCCCACTTAAAGTCCAATGTGGTACTTTAAGTGTGAGAGAAGCTACTATACAAGCTAATATACAAGAGATGTAGAGAAGTGATGTACTGCCCTACACCTAATTGCTTGCGAAAATGCTCAAAGCTCTCTGAGGGAAGTCCTTTTGTATGTAGATCAGCAGGATTTTCTGTGGTGTAAACTTTGACAAGCTGAAGTTGCTTATCCTCGAGCATTTCCCTGATGAAATGATACTTCACCTCCACATGCTTTGTCTTTGAGTGATAAACTGGATTGCAAGCCAATTGTATAGAACTTTGACTATCACAATATAACACAGGCATCTCTTCTTTGATTCCCAAATCTATTACTAGTCGATTAAGCCAAATTGATTCTTTGCATGCCTCTGATGCTGCAACATATTCAGCCTCTGTAGTAGACTGAGTAACACAATCTTGTAATCTAGAACTCCATGATACTGCTCCACCAGCCAATGTAAAGACATACCCTGACGTAGACCTTCGGTTGTCTAAGTCACCTGCATAATCTGAGTCTGTAAAACCCTTTACACTTAGCTCCTGAATCCCATAGCATATACACATACTCTTTGTAGCTTTCAGGTATCTTAATATTCCTTTCACTGCCTCCCAATGTTTCTTGCCTGGGTTTGACATGTATCGACTTACTACTCCCACTGCAAATGCAATGTATGGGCGAGTAGCAATCATTGCATACATCAAACTACCCACTGCAGACGCATATGGAATCTTATCCATTTCAGCCTGTTCTTCCTCAGACACGGGGCAATCTTGTTTGCTAAGTTTCACATACGGTGGCAATGGAACACTCAATGCCTTTCCCTTCTCCATATTGAAATGTTGCAAAACCTTGTCAATATACTCTGTTTGAGATAACCAAATCAACTTCTTTGATCTGTCTCTCTCAATGCGCATACCAAGTATATGACTTGCCTCACCCATGTCTTTCATGTCAAATGATTTTGCCATCTTTGACTTCAAAGCTGAAATTTCTTCCAAGTGCTTGCCAACAATCAACATGTCATCTACATACAAAATAAGGATCAGCCAACTGCCATCCTTAGCCTTCTTTGTATATAGACAATGATCGAACTCACTACGTTTGTAGCCTTGAGAAAGCATAAACTTGTGGAACTTATGGTACCATGCCCTCGGTGATTGTTTTAAGCCATAAAGACTCTTTAACAACTGGCATACCAAATCTTCCTTGCCTTTCTCAACAAACCCTTCTCGCTGCTGCATGTAAATTTCCACATCTAAATCACCACGCAAGAACGCTTGTTGGGGTATAAAGCCCAATGTGGTCGCCCAGGTAAGTGGGCGGGCCGCCAGGTATGTACACATATTCTTTTGTAAAAACCTAATAAGAACTCACTATGCTCTACACATTACAGTAGAGCGAGTTCACCATATCGTCGTGCTCTTCTTCTCGCACTCTCTCTCGCGTCGCACTTCCGCTCGTACTCCTTCAACTGGTAGCAGAGCTCAGATCGAGGCTCGGGGTAGCACTGCAGGAGGCTAGAGTCACTAGCTTAGATTGGAGTGAAATTCGACAGGCAAAGACACGGCCCCAAATCTTGTGGTCATGCCCGAAGGACTCGGTGTTCTCAGAATTTCATTCTGAGGTCATCTCGGCCACCGTTCGGCTTCGACAAAGTTCTACGTAGGCCATTTTTGACTACGTGGTCTCGGCGGGTGCAGATCCGACTCTGCAAATTTGGGGTCTCGGCCTAGGACTGCAGGTGCTGAGGATATCGACACTCCCAGAGTGTTGATTTGTGGCTGTCTACACATCGAAGGACGGATCACAGTTCTTGGAGGCGTGTCACATACGACACGGACGCATCTACACACAGATTGTAGGCGACATCCACTAGTTCATCAGGTAGCTTGTATTTGCTGCTTGATATTCCAGATTTCATCCTGACATTGCAGGTACTTCCACATGGGATGTATTGTCAGAGATGATGTAGATCTGTTGAGGGTTTGCTGGCTGTGAGTCACGCAGCAAACAACCGCTGCAGCGGTTACAACATACATTGGGAAATTTGTGGATGTATGACTTTGTGGGAAGTCTATGTACTGTCAGATTTACTGCAGCCTTTGTTGAGGGTCGAGTGAGGTTTTATTGAGCTGGGGGATTCTCGAATGTTGAGATCCTTTCGGTGATACAGGTCTTGGAGCGATCCCTCGAGCACCCTTAGATAGGCAGCTAGGATGTATTGACTGTGAGTTAGACAGTTGGGATTGCATCTTTGCTTTATTGCCGTTGAGGCATTGTCGCAGTCTATGCTTACAGGATAGTGACAGGACAGTGAGAGACAGTACAGGTGCAGGACAGGTTTACCCACAGCTTACAGTGTTATAGAGATAGTGGTTTTTTGAGTTGTTTTTGGTCTGTTTTTTAGTACACCAGCTCCATTTTATAAAGGAGACTCTGCCAAAATTTTTGCAGAATCTGAAGCTTTCTTGGTTCATTTGACAGGTTGATATTGGTTCAGAGGTCAGTTTACAGGGGAAACTCTACCGAATTTTTCCCAGGAAAGTAAACTACTGTGAAGCGTAGCTATGGCTGGATCACAGGACACTGCTCTTTACAATATAAAGAAACTGGATGGAACCAATTTTCCATTGCGGAAGAAGTAGATTTGGCACGTGTTGGTACAAAAGAAGCAAATAAAACCTATAAAGCTCAAGGGGATAAAACCAGAAGATATGGATGAAGATGAATGGAGCGAAATGGATGAATTGGCACTTTCTACCATTATGCTGACTTTGGCAGAAAGCGTTTACTTCAATGTAGCAGACGAGATGTCGGCTTATCAAGCATGGTTAAAGTTGAGTGATCTTTATGAGAAGCAGAGTGCAGCTTCACAGGTATACTGGCTTAAGAAGCTTGTTGACTTGAAGATGAAAGAAGGGACACCTATGTCCAATCATTTGAATGAATTCAACACAATCTATAGTCGGTTGTCAGCTCAAGGTGTCAAGTTTGATGAACGTGTTAGAGCTATGTTCCTGTTGATCACATTGCTGGAAAGTTGGGACACTTTTCGCACAGCTTTGAGTAATTCTGCACCTCCAGATGGTTTGAACATAGCAGGTGCAGAAGGAAGTCTGCTTACTGAAGAAACCAATAGAAAGACAATGGACAAAGGCAAAGGAACAGCCTTAGTTGTCAGGGGAAGGACCAAAGAAAAGTACAAAGGTGGAAAGAGGAATCAGTCTCGTAGCAAGTCCCGCAGTGCTAAAGGCAAGAGTGACATAGAATGCTACCATTGTGGCAAGAAGGGTCACATGAAAAGAGACTGCAGAGAATGGAAAGCAGAAAAAGGCAAAGAGAAAGCTGAAGACCATGGTGAGAAGAACAAGTCCTTAGTGAAGATTCAAGAAATAAATGTGACAAACACTGTTGCAGAATATGATAGTCTAGTGTCAGGAGACATCTACGTTTTGAAGAATACAATGGACTCAGCTCTTCTTACAACATCTGATGGAAATGCACTGAGTGACTGGATTATAGACTCAGGGGCATCACTTCATGTGTCTCCAAACAAGGAGTGGTTTACCTCTTATGTGACCACTAAAGATCATGTTCGGCTAGGCAATGGGTAGACATGTGAGATCTTAGGTGTTGGAGATGTTCAATTGAAGTTTCAGAATGGCTCTTCTTTCACGCTGAAGAATGTGAGACATGTTCCCGCAATTACAAAGAGCTTGATCAACACAGGTTTACTTGATGATGTTGGCTACGTCACCACTTTTGGACAGAACATGTGGAAGATATCCAAGGGTTCTATGACAGTAGCACATGGAGTAAAGTCTGGAGGACTTTACATGATTTATGTATCAAATGTCTCTAAAAATGTAATCAATGTAACCGAGCAGCCGAACGTTTCTTTGTGGCATAGCCGGTTAGGACATATGTCCAAGAAGGGAATGGAAATCTTGTCTCGTTCTGGTTATTCGCCTGGCTTTTCATTTAATGATTTTGAATTCTGTGAACATTGTCTGTATGGTAAGAAAACACATCAGCCACATAAGCATAGAAGCAGTAGAAGAGATACACAGCTGGCACTTGTTCATAGTGATTTGTGTGGACCTATGCCTAACCTATCTCTAGTGATTACTCGAGGAAAGTATGGGTTTACTTTCTCAAGCAAAAGGATGAAGCGTTTAGTGTTTTCAAAACGTTGGTGACACTTGTGGAGAATCAGAGTGGCAAGAAGATTAAATGCTTACGCACAAACAATGGTGGAGAGTATGTTTCAAAGGCCTTTCGGGACTTTTGTGAGTCAAAAGGTATAAAACGTGAACTTAATGCTCCTTACAATCCTCCTCAAAATGGTGTTGTTGAGAGGATGAATAGGACCATACAAGAGAAGGTCAGAAGTATGTTGTTTAATGCACAATTGCCAAATGGGTTTTGGGATGAAGCTGTATCAACAGTTGTTCATCTTATAAATAGATATCCTAGAAAGGTTTTGCAGAAGGATTCAGTGGTAGAGATGGTATGGTCAGGCAAAATGCCATCATACAAGCATCTCAGAGTCTTTGGCTGTGAGGCATATACTCATGTTCCAAAGGAATTTAGGAACAAACTTGAGCCAAAGAGTAGAAAGTGCATCTTTCTAGGCTATAGTAATTCTGGTGAGATGGGGTACAAACTTCGGGATCCCGAATCCATAAGCATAGAAGCTCCCCCTAGAGATAGGTTAGGCATAGGTCCACACAAATCACTATGAACAAGTGCCAGCTGTGTATCTCTTCTACTGCTTCTATGCTTATGTGGCTGATGTGTTTTCTTACCATACAGACAATGTTCACAGAATTCAAAATCATTAAATGAAAAGCCAGGCGAATAACCAGAACGAGACAAGATTTCCATTCCCTTCTTGGACATATGTCCTAACCGGCTATGCCACAAAGAAACGTTCGGCTGCTCGGTTACATTGATTACATTTTTAGAGACATTTGATACATAAATCATGTAAAGTCCTCCAGACTTTACTCCATGTGCTACTGTCATAGAACCCTTGGATATCTTCCACATGTTCTGTCCAAAAGTGGTGACGTAGCCAACATCATCAAGTAAACCTGTGTTGATCAAGCTCTTTGTAATTGCGGGAACATGTCTCACATTCTTCAGCGTGAAAGAAGAGCCATTCTGAAACTTCAATTGAACATCTCCAACACCTAAGATCTCACATGTCTGCCCATTGCCTAGCCGAACATGATCTTTAGTGGTCACATAAGAGGTAAACCACTCCTTGTTTGGAGACACATGAAGTGATGCCCCTGAGTCTATAATCCAGTCACTCAGTGCATTTCCATCAGATGTTGTAAGAAGAGCTGAGTCCATTGTATTCTTCAAAACGTAGATGTCTCCTGACACTAGACTATCATATTCTGCAACAGTGTTTGTCACATTTATTTCTTGAATCTTCACTAAGGACTTGTTCTTCTCACCATGGTCTTCAGCTTTCTCTTTGCCTTTTTCTGCTTTCCATTCTCTGCAGTCTCTTTTCATGTGACCCTTCTTGCCACAATGGTAGCATTCTATGTCACTCTTGCCTTTAGCACTGCGGGACTTGCTACGAGACTGATTCCTCTTTCCACCTTTGTACTTTTCTTTGGTCCTTCCCCTGACAACTAAGGCTGTTCCTTTGCCTTTGTCCATTGTCTTTCTATTGGTTTCTTCAGTAAGCAGACTTCCTTCTGCACCTGCTATGTTCAAACCATCTGGAGGTGCAGAATTACTCAAAGCTGTGCGAAAAGTGTCCCAACTTTCCAGCAATGTGATCAACAGGAACATAGCTCTAACACGTTCATCAAACTTGACACCTTGAGCTGACAACCGACTATAGATTGTGTTGAATTCATTCAAATGATTGGACATAGGTGTCCCTTCTTTCATCTTCAAGTCAACAAGCTTCTTAAGCCAGTATACCTGTGAAGCTGCACTCTGCTTCTCATAAAGATCACTCAACTTTAACCATGCTTGATAAGCCGACATCTCGTCTGCTACATTGAAGTAAACGCTTTCTGCCAAAGTCAGCATAATGGTAGAAAGTGCCAATTCATCCATTTCGCTCCATTCATCTTCATCCATATCTTCTGGTTTTATCCCCTTGAGCTTTATAGGTTTTATTTGCTTCTTTTGTACCAACACGTGCCAAATCTACTTCTTCCGCAATGGAAAATTGGTTCCATCCAGTTTCTTTATATTGTAAAGAGCAGTGTCCTGTGATCCAGCCATAGCTACGCTTCACAGTAGTTTACTTTCCTGGGAAAAATTCGGCAGAGTTTCCCCTGTAAACTGACCTCTGAACCAATATCAACCTGTCAAATGAACCAAGAAAGCTTCAGATTCTGCAAAAATTTTGGCAGAGTCTCCTTTATAAAATGGATCTGGTGTACTAAAAAACAGACCAAAAACAACTCAAAAAACCACTATCTCTATAACACTGTAAGCTGTGGGTAAACCTGTCCTGCACCTGTACTGTCTCTCACTGTCCTGTCACTATCCTGTAAGCATAGACTGCGACAATGCCTCAACGGCAATAAAGCAAAGATGCAATCCCAACTGTCTAACTCACAGTCAATACATCCTAGCTGCCTATCTAAGGGTGCTCGAGGGATCGCTCCAAGACCTGTATCACCGAAAGGATCTCAACATTCGAGAATCCCCCAGCTCAATAAAACCTCACTCGACCCTCAACAAAGGCTGCAGTAAATCTGACAGTACATAGACTTCCCACAAAGTCATACATCCACAAATTTCCCAATGTATGTTGTAACCGCTGCAGCGGTTGTTTGCTGCGTGACTCACAGCCAGCAAACCCTCAACAGATCTACATCATCTCTGACAATACATCCCATGTGGAAGTACCTGCAATGTCAGGATGAAATCTGGAATATCAAGCAGCAAACACAAGCTACCTGATGAACTAGTGGATGTCGCCTACAATCTGTGTGTAGATGCGTCCGTGTCGTATGTGACACGCCTCCAAGAACTGTGATCCGTCCTTCGATGTGTAGACAGCCACAAATCAACACTCTGGGAGTGTCGATATCCTCAGCACCTGCAGTCCTAGGCCGAGACCCCAAATTTGCAGAGTCGGATCTGCACCCGCCGAGACCACGTAGTCAAAAATGGCCTACGTAGAACTTTGTCGAAGCCGAACGGTGGCCGAGATGACCTCAGAATGAAATTCTGAGAACACCGAGTCCTTCGGGCATGACCACAAGATTTGGGGCCGTGTCTTTGCCTGTCGAATTTCACTCCAATCTAAGCTAGTGACTCTAGCCTCCTGCAGTGCTGCCCCGAGCCTCGATCTGAGCTCTGCTACCAGTTGAAGGAGTACGAGCGGAAGTGCGACGCGAGAGAGAGTGCGAGAAGAAGAGCACGACGATATGGTGAACTCGCTCTACTGTAATGTGTAGAGCATAGTGAGTTCTTATTAGGTTTTTACAAAAGAATATGTGTACATACCTGGCGGCCCGCCCACTTACCTGGGCGACCACATTGGGCTTTATACCCCAACAGAAAGTTCACAATCTTCTCACTCCATTCAAGCATGGTCTCAACTATGAATAGGGAAGTATCGGGCAATTCATCATCGACTCTAGTATGGGCTTCACCATTGGGTATGCGAGACAAATGATCCACCATGACATGTCTGTTACCAGGTCTCACCACAACGTAAAATCAAACTCAAGAAGAATTAACAACCATCGTGTAATTCTTCCCATGGTAACTTGGATGCTACGTGAAGGTATGTCACCACCGGTCGATGTGACTGGAACACTAGTCTACGGAGCAACTGTATGTGGTCTGGAAGGACCGGTGCTCTAAAATTGGTGTGTATGTGGCCTGTTTGAGGGAAAAACTGTGAGAAAAAAGTATGCATCTTCTCAGGTGACATGCTGCCGAGAGTAACTAGAAAATTGAATCCCGAAGAGTATGGATCCTTATCATCTGCCATGACTACAAAAACTAATTTAAAAACATATATACGATACGTTAGTTCACTTAATCATAAATAATTAGCTTAAGCAGTACAAATCACTATTTATTCATTATTGGATAGTAATTAAAATCACTAACCATCTATCTCTATCTGAACTTCTTCATATTCATCATCCAACTCCACGGCTCCATCCATCTCTACATATATCTTAGTATTTGATTGCTCATCTTCTGGTTTAGTCATCTACTCACCAAAAGCACCAACTTCAAGCTCGATATTCTCATCCCGATCATTGCAATCCATGCACACTACTCATGTGTCTCTTTGTTCTCAACCTCCAAACCTTCGTATACTTGTTTACTCTGTGGAGCAACTTGGATAACAAAGAGATAACGCGGTGTGAGGTTCAAAATCATTGGATATACACTTTTGATGAAAAATTGACACAAGAAACTCATTCAAATCGAGAAATTAAGAAAAAAATTTAAAAACCTTGGAGATTGACAAAAAATTAGGGCTTTTTTATGTTTTGGAATCCAAATCCAGAAATAAGTGAAAATCTAACCTCTACAAAGTGTAGACATAAAACTGACCAAATTTCATATTCAAAAGTGGTCAAACATGGATCGAGATCCATGACCCCCTTGACCATATGGAGCTGAGATTTTAGTAGTGAGTAGCTGACAACATATGGGGAAACTTTTGTAAAGGGCACCAAAGAAAAAACCAACAAAAAGTTGACCAAATCACCAAACGACCAGTTGCTGGTCAAAAACCGCTAGGCAGATACAAAAATTTTCTTTTTCTCAAGATTTTTTTTCCCAAATCCAAAAATAAGTGGTGGGGTAAATTCCTTAGACTACAAGTAATCACCAAGCCAAGTTTGGGGTTTAGATCTGCTGGAACATGGATCGCGATCCATGTCCCCCTGCTAATTTTTGGACTGACACTATACAGTCTTGTAGCAGAGACCAATACAAACAAATTATCCCAAAGCAAGGATACCAAAAAACCTCAAGAAGTGGGTTAAAACAGGGCAAGAGTCATTCAAGGTCAGAAACCGCCAAACAAACCTAGGAATTGACTTTTGGGTAATCTAAAAGGATCCAAACAACATAAAAACCACATAGCAGGGATCAAGAGGCTATAAGGGACCTATGTGCCAAGTTTCAAGGAAATCTGACACTAGGATACATGGATCATGATCCATGACCCCTTGACACGGAGTGACTCTAGATTGATACCATAGTTAGCCTAGTCTCTAGATGCATAGTGGTCTTATCAAAATTCATTTTGGATTTGATTTGTGCATATTACAAGCAAAGTAGGAATTTGTATCAAAAGTGCGATAAATTTTGATTTTAGCAGATTTTGACTAGTAGAGCGGATGTAGACAGCCACCAAGTGATTTTGAACAGGTGGTGGAAATCATAGTTTGCAACTCAATTTGCTATTGATTGAAAGATTGGATGCACCATAAAAGGTAGTAGGTCAGGGTTTTACAAGCGTAATTTTCTTGCTGTATTTGCGATCAAGCAAGTTATATCATAATAGAAATTCTGTTGTTAGAGACCAGTTAAGTCATATTTTGACAGAAGGGAGTGTCAATCAAGGAACTTTATTGACCTTAGAGCCATTTTTGGAAGAAAGTATTTCTGATACTTCACCAGAGAGATCTTATACCTAATTATGGATGAGGAATCCAAAAGTATGAGTTTCAAGGAGGAAACCAAAATGGGAGCGGGACCATCCCAAACAACACCAAACACAAAACTTTTGTACCTACAATACGAGTTTGAAAAATGAACAGGGTGCCAAAATCTATAAAGGTAGTATGGATCGTTATCGCGTTAATATGGAAGAGAGACCTAGTGAGCTTAAGCTCATAGTGCTTGTAGATTATAACAGCTATAAATACTTTAATGAGAAAGAAAAAATGTATTTAGTTGCTCACAATCCCTTTATTGTGGACAGGTGGGGATTGACAGGCACAAAGGAAAAGATTGATGTTGAGCCTAAAGAGAAACCGCCAAAGCTAGACATTCCGAGTGCGAAGCTTGGGCAAGTGAATGTGGCTACTTGATTCAACACTGATAACACACATGTGGGCTTGTATAAGTACAATGATGGAGAGAAAATGCTCTATTACAGGTGTGATGAACCCAATGTGAGAGGGTTGACGGAGCAAGAATTATTGTATGTGTTCAGGTACAAAGTAGAGAGAGATAATGAGGTGATCATGCTAGACAAGTATGGTAAGAGATATTCCGCAGTAAACCACAAGGCACTTGAGGGATATTTGCATTTTGGGAGACCACTCCACCAATGCTATGTAACCCCCAGCACACATAGACCAACTGTCTTTGAAATCAGACAAGAAACTATGAGAGTGAGTCCGTCAAGAACACGAGTGGAAAATTATTTTGATCAACCACATTTTTCACAGCCAAGACCAATAGGATCTTATGTGCACTCATCGAGGTAGTGATATTCCAGATATAATTTTAGAACGGTGCATGATACTAGAACCGAGGGTAGAGAGATGCAACTTGAGGAGAGAGTAACCAAAAGAACCCCCCTCTAGAGCACCTATAATCAGATATGAGATGAGATATGTCATTGTAGGAGAGCCTAGAATGATGAGAATGGTAGCAAAAACATGGAGAATGCGACCTTCGTAAGTGGCAAAGTACGTGCCCAAGAAGTACAACAAATTAAGAGATCCATACGGACATATTTTCATATTTAAACAAGTCTTAAGGGCGGAACAAGTTGTAGATTTTCATACGTAGTATGAAGGATTTGGATTCACATTGGAAGGAGAAAAATTGACTTGGTTCCAACCACTGAACAACCAAGATTTCCTGAATATCGATCAACTCTTGAGAGAGTTTTCCAAGGAATTCTCTAAGAGAGGAATCAAGCACAACATGGTTTGCTAAATCTATGCTTTTAAGCAGAAGTATAATCAAAAGGTAAAGGTAGCTTTTATTCGCTTCAAGCAGTTGATTGAAAGATGTCCAGTGCAAGAGTTATCACAAGCCGATTGCTTATCATTCTCTTTATAAAGGGCTTGAGACACCACCTTCAAACAAATCAATAAGGAAGCGTTGTATCTAGCTGACAATTGTAAGACATACGGAGAGGTAATAGAGGACATAGACACAAACACCAATAGCACCTCTTCTACAATCAATGAGTCAGCTACAAAAAAAACTACTCTTACTTCAATGACACAAAATGTGTATCAGGTGGTTGAAGAAGTGATCCGATGAATGAACCAAACATACAGATAGAATCCCAATCTGAGATCGCAGTAGCCAGAAGCAGTCAATGCTCCAATAGTGTTGAAGTGGTGCGCTATTGAGAAAAAATACACCAATTACAAAACAAGCGAGTGATTTTACAATCAAAATTATGTGAGAGAAAGGCCATATGGAGCTCCAATGGTGCAACAATTTCCACCACCTCTGAGGTACCAAATTGGACCCAATAATGCAGCACAAGGAGGAGAAAAACCACAATCTATGTTGGGCCAACAACCTCCTTTGCCTCATGAAAATCGAGCTATTGTTTGATACACACAGTCGATAGAGCCACTCATAAGTCAAACAATGATGCCACCAGCTGTTTACTACAAGGAACCTACAAAAACCCATGTGAGAGAGCACGAGGACGTAGAATATGCTACCAAGGATGGTCCATTTTGGGCCAACACTGAAGCTACAAAACCTTCATATGTGGCTCAAACAACTAGAAACCAATTCACGATGGATGAAAATATGCTCATGTTCATAGCAAACCAAAATTATAAACCTAGAGATATCTAGGACACTAAAGCCAATGGGAGCACCACCAGCTGCCCAGTCAAAAGGTCCATGCTATGAATGTGGAGGTGACCATTGGGCACGAGGTTGTCCAAAAAGGGTCAACGAACAAAAATATTTGGATTTTGTGATGGTTATGGAAGAGATCACTTACTTCAATAGTATGCTAAGAATCCTAACAACATGGAAAAAGCGACTGTCAATGTCACTGGAGTTTTCCCTTGTCCAAGCGGATTCAAGTCAAAGCGGACAATTTTGATCAAAATGGTAACTAGAGCTCAAGCTCAAGAAGCAACCAAAAATAAATCAGTGAGACATATGAGTTGAAACCTCTATAACAAACCAAATTTGAAACTAGGTCAATGAGGACTCATTGGAAATCATGGAAAGCAAAACAAGACAGAATGAAAGCGAAGAGGCTAAAGCAAAAAACGTCCTTGGAGACTGAACTAAACCAAACAAAGGAGAAGCTCAGACGTAAAAAGGAGATCAAAGAAAATGCAAAGGAAGCGGAAGAGTAAAAGACTATATAATGTGGATTAGTCTTAGTTGAGAAGGTGAACAAGCATTTAGATGCTATGTTGCAAGCCTACGAGTGAGCTAATCATTTTTTGTGTGTGTTCATTGACCTAGGCCACTCTATCCCTCTCTTTTCTTGTTTTGTATGTAAAATCTTGCTACATGAGAGCATATTGGTGCATCTATTATGTCAGGCATTGCGGCTCCTTTCATGGATTGCATTAGATGATCGATACTTGTGATTAATAATGACTCTTTTTAGTGATCATTTTAAATGCCAAATGATTTCATGCACTGATTATTGAGCTCTTGTGCAAAGGTGTTGGCCAATGACACAAAAAATCTGGTTTTGATTGCCTCTAGAGAGCTAAAAATTACTTTTTTCCTATGCATTCTCTCTCTTTTGTTATGTATGCCATTAGTGTTAACTATGAGCATAGATGTGGGCATTGTGTGTGCTATGATTATATATGGATTTCCATGCATAAATAAACGTCATTTCACAAAATGTGTGTCCAAAATGCAAGTTCTCTTTGCACTACAGGACAAATTCTCTTTGATATGCACTATGAACTTCATTTTGAGAGCTATATTGGGCAATGAATTGATGTTGGTTTGAATATTTTGTGCTCGGAATGGGAATTGTTTGTCTGTCTTAGTGATTGTGAATGAATGACCATATGATTATATAGCACTAGGCAAGGTTGAAGAGCAACCAAACTTTGGAACAAATATTGCTAACCTATTCGCATCCTAAAATAGAAACCAAACAATGGAAATGTATAAAAGGCACATAGAGACTGTTCAAGCTCTAATGCATCCAGAAACCTTAAAAACCCCTGAGCAAGTAGTGCATGTGCTAGAAAAGGAAAACACAAGCATACTCAAGGAAAACAACACAGTCCAATGACTCAAAATCTTTGGATTCTGTGACGATTGTGGAAGAGATTATCTACCCCAACACTGTGCTAAGAATCCAAACAACGCGATAAAACTAACTATAGTGGAAAAGGAAGGATCATTGGATACAAGGGTTGTAGCGAACACAACTGATGAGGCCAAAAGTCTTGAGATGCCGCCAATTCCCGAAGTGGGCAAGCCTTGGCCACAATCATTATGGGAAACAATTAGAAACAAAAAAGACGAAAGTGCCAATGTTGCTGTGTGCACCAATTTTGGAAACATGGGTCATGAGATGTATCTTGGGATATACAATCATTGTATGGAGATGCAGGGATGGAAGTATCCGTGGAGAGTAAATTAGAGACCATAAGGACTCTACCTTCCTTTGTAGGGGAACATGAGATAAAATCTAAAGTGAGAATTGTGCCATCTCAATGGAATCCAATTCCAAAGATGACGGAGACACAAAAAATTGCATGATCTAATGTATTCCCGTATAAGATGCACCATTCAATCTTGCCAAACTTCTAAAAATTAGACCTCATTTGTGGGGAAAAATGAGCAAAAACCTGGAAAAAATGGGACTAAAAATCCATCTAAAGGATAAACTTGTGGAGGAAATTGTAGAAACAAATCAACTAGAGAAACCCAAAGAAGAGCATGTACCAGTGAATAAGGTGGGTGATTATTGCAAGGGAGAAGAAGGAAACACCACCTCACCGCTCGAGTACAAGGGAGTAAAGACAATAGCAATACTTGACATTACCGAGCCGGAGTAGCCATTTCTACAAAGGGAACTGGGAGAAATAGGGAAGACCACCTCTCAGGAAAACGCACATGAACTTGCAATTAGCAGACGGATATGTGGAGAGGCCCTTAGGAATGTTGGAACAATTTATTGTATCCTCTTGCGACATAGAGTACGAACACACTTTTGCTGTGGTTGACTTTGGAAAAGACAACAACTTTGAAGTTATTTTGGGATGACCATTCATGCATCAATTCAAAATGGTTGAAGATGGGGCTACAACTATCTCTTCTTATGGCGTAAGGGTATCACGATCAAGGTCGCACGAAGGACCATAGTTACAGAGATGTAAATTGAACCCCAGTAGAAGACTTTGGTGTAGCTATGAATTTTGGAACACAAGTGTCTTCTTGGTTAATGAAAGACATGCATGCTTGGATGTGGGGATGTCGAAGTGCGATAGCTTGAAAAAGGAGGATTGCATCCTAGAGCTCTCTATAGAAGATACCTACTATGTGAAAGAACCATTTCCAGAAGAGTTATTTGAACCATTTGGATGGGAGAAAGTACTGGTGACTCTGAATGTTTGCGTAAATGAGGTAACCACCACTACATTTTGCGACAAATATGGTTATGACATATTTCCCTTCTGGATGGTAAATGCTATCTTGACACAGAGGAAACTGAAACAACAAAAATGGGCAAAAACCAACTAATCAATTAATTGCAAATGAATAATGGATGAAGTTTTTGTTCGAGATCTTAAACAATGATAAGGATGACTGCCATGATTCAAGGAGCGATGATTTAGGGAATGATGCTAAAGACGAGCTCTCCAGTGGCTTAGAAAATGAGAAAATGCACCAAAACAAGATGACAAAAGTCCTTATACCTATAGTGAAACATTTGCGAAGAAAACCAAAGAGGAGATAGAGAAACTTAAGGAAGCAGAGTTTATCTACGAGAGAGAGCACATAGAGTGGGCGTCTTCAATCGTGGTAGAGCCCAAAAAGAATGATAAATTGCGAGTGTGCATAAATATAAAACAATTAAACACTACCACGATCATAAAAAACTATCCCTTACCTATCAAAAATCTTGTAATTTGAGAGATTCACGGGCAAGGAAGCTTACAACTTTCTTGATGGATTTTTGGGCTACAACCAACTAGCCATAAAGCTAGAGGATCAACACAAAATGGCCTTTGCAACATAATGGGTCATATTGCTTATCGAGTGAGTGTTCCATTTGGCTTAACCAATGCACCTGCCATGTTCCAGAGGCTCATGAGTCACACATTAAAGGAGGAGTCAAGGAGTATCTAAGAAAATTCTTAGAAATTTATATGAACGATTTGTGTGTGCATTCTCTCTGAAGAGACGAACATGTTAAACACTTGGAAACAATCTTTGAGAAATGCATGACTTATTGCATCTACCTTAATCCTGAAAAACGTGTCTTCATGGTAAGACAAGGTAAGATTTTGGGACATATTGTGTCCAAATATGGCATTTCTATAGATCTTGAAAAAATATAGGTGAATGTTGTTCTTTAAGACCCACTAAAGTTAAAGAGATACATGTTGGGTTCAAGCCCTTGTCTAATCCCGTGGGAACACCACTAGTTTTAGGTAAATGTGCACTCCAGTCTTTGTGGAGTTCGCATGGTAGTTTTTGTGTGGTTGGCCTGAGTTCTTGATATATGTAACAATGATTTTAAATCAAATTAGTGTTATTTTTCAATTGTATATACCTGATATTTCTCTCTCTCTTGTTCTCTGCACTTCTGCATGCCTTTGCCATGGCTTCTCCTTGTCGGTGGCATCCACCCTAGCCGCTACACCCAACACTGGTATCAGAGCCTAGACGGGCAGGAGATAAGCGTTGTAGGTCAACGTCATCAAGGCTCACGTGGTGCTAGCAGAGCCCAGTGTAGGCATTCTAAAATGATCTCTCTCAAGTGACTCTTAGGTGGGCAAAGTGCAGACTCAGTACGTAGAGCCGGAGACCAAGCCTAGGGTGCACTTGCAGAGGCATATCAAAATGCTGCTGCATATCAAACGTAGTGGTCTTCTGTGCCTATTTGAGAGCACTTAGCCATCGAGGTCTCCTAGGTGGCAATGTCTCAAAACAATGTCCTTCCCTTGGTCTTGACAGTGACCTTGCATAGTAAAGCATCTCAGAAGGTGAGCAGTGGAGGAACATTTATTTGGCAGTTTTTGCAACATCTCAGAAAGTTGTCGATTCTCACCTATGTAGAGCTTCTAAAGAACTCACGAGAAAGAAAAAGCATATCAAAAGCTACATGTTTAGGCAGTTTTGATAGTTTTGGGAAGGAGCGGTTTTATGACCTCACAATTTTTGCTAGCATTTAAAAAAGCTACTGCAAATTGATAGTTTTCCAAGATTGTCTTGCACACCTACAAAGGTGGTTGATAAACCTCCAAAGAAGTAGTCTAATGATGATAATAAGAATATTGATGCTCACTTCGATCAAGTGGTCAACTCCCTGGCTTTGGATGTGATGCTAAAGAAAAGCATAAGGGAGACTCCAAAAATCAAAACTTTGTAAGGTTTCCAGTTTCTGAAACCTTAAAGATTGTATAACTCCATATTAGTGAATTTGGGAATTTCTCCATTCCCGCATACAAAATGAGCTTAAGATTTGACCACATGGACAAATCTTAGCTAAAGTTTTGAGAGCATGGCTTGAAAGAGATTTTCAAGTACTACCTTGTGGTGACTTGGCCTTAGAAAAATAGTTTGATATCTGGACATATGGCCAAATCTTTAAGACATTGGTGATTCCGAAATTGGTTTTAAAGTCTCAAACTCTCTAATATGGTTTTGTATAAAGCTTAATCAAATTGATATTATTATTGAAAAAGCAATGTCGAATTGCCCGACCATGGCAAATATTGGCATTTTTGGAATCTTAAGCACAACAAACCCCGTGCTAGAAATTTTCAGATTTAAATTCGGACAAAAACTGACTCTGCTAGTCCTTCCGGAAGATTCAATGTAAATTAAATTATTAAGAAAAATTGAAGGGTTGCAGTAATCATTTAGGCATAGACTTTATTAAAGGCCTCCCAGATATTTAGCCACCCGGTTGTATGGGCAACTGGTTTGGTGTATGGGCACCCGGAACCTTGGGTGGGGGTTTATCCACTCCGGATTTGAATAAGGAATGGGTGTCGTTTTTCACCCTTAGGTGGTCTTGAGACAAGAAGAGTACTGGTCATGGTTATTATGGATAATGTTTTGATTGATAGTACCCTGTCTTAAGTTTAAAGATGTCTGTTTTCTAAAAGAATGCTTTCAATGCTGTCATCAAGGAATTACTGTGATGGAACGTTAAAAGAAACCATTATTTTAAATGTTAAAACAATGTGATAATAAGATAAATGAATCTTGTGTGAGTGCGGGGTGGTAAAAGTGGGGATTGACTAAGGTTGTCAATCATGGATGGGTGGACCTGATTAGTCAGGTAACTATCCATCCCTGTGCACTAAAACATTTAGAAAACTTCTTCACTTGGAAGAGGAGTCCACCAGCGGCTGTGCCCTCACATCTGTTAGGGGGAAAAAAGCGTTGGTTGAGGATACCTTAGCCCAATTGTGGCAGTTATAGGGCCGAGATAGTTTTTTTTTAACTTTTAATACGTTGTCCCATTTCTGCTGCGAGACAGGACTAGGTCTTCTTCTAAGGCTAAAGACCCAAGACATTGTCAATGGTAAAGGTCTATTCCTTGGATTTTTCTTGTTTAGAGACTCTGATTTTTATAAGACCTAGGGACCTGTCAAGGATACCATCCCGATCTTGGTATTGGTGGGTTGGGGACTTTACAAGTGGTATCAGAGCTTAGGTTTCAGAGCCTGGGTAAGTTTGGAAAAATTTCGTACTGTCTGAAACTTTTAAAAGAAACAAGAAAAATTGATTAGCTTATCTAACGCTTATGCGTCGATAATTCAGGAAGATCCTGTGGTTGAATATCGCAAGTTCCAAGTCTTTGAGCTGATTTATGAGAGTGCTTGTTGTTCTCCAAACTATTTTTTCCGACGGAGCGTGATGGAGCTACTAATGAAGGCTCACACTCCTCATACGACTCGGATAGATAAAGGTTGGGAGCTCGAATGGAGCAATGAAGGTGGGACCTATTACATCAATGCTTGGAAGCTGGGATGTCTTACCACGGATTTAAAGAAACTACGATGGGCTGAGGAACTGAGAGTGGTTCAGTTGTACTACTTCTTGGGTACAAACTCGAGTATCACTGTTCCCACTTATCCAGGAGGCACGAGGAAACCCATGAACGAATGGGTATGGGATAAAGTGGTGGAGATAATTCCATATCGAAGAATCAGAACTTTTTCTCAGAATACCCCTAAGAATTTGGATCTTATAATCTACTTGCCGATTTTCAACGAGTATAAGAACTATTATACCAATCAGTTAGAAGATTGTAAAAATCTGACTACAAACACCCATCGTTTGTATCACCATATTCCAAATCAGCCAGCTATGCGGATTCTTTAAAGGCTGCAAAAATTTACAACAAGTTAGGATGAGATACCCTAAGCTCTTTTGTAAGGCTATCCTTGTAAATATTCACCTTATGAATAAAGAACCAAGTCTTTTGAATTGATTATCTTGATCTTGTGTCTATTCTGAAGTTAAATCTTAGCCGTGTCTTTAAATTGTCAGTCTATCGATCTTAAGAAATCATGTAGATAACTGCTTTTGTTCTTTATACTGTGCTTGTTCTTCTCAAACAAGCGCAAACCCCCCCAACTTCAAAGGTAAAGGGGTCAACGTGGAACGAGATGCAGAGGTATGGATCAAAGCCATGAGGCATACATCCATACAGGATGCCCTTCTCAGGGCTAAGCCTCTTCCAACTGAAGGAACCAACTCTGCTAAGAGCTATAATGGATTTAGTAACTTTAGGGAAAGAGCCAGGGAAAATTCCAACCAAGAATATCGACAACGTGGAGTAGCTGCAGCAGTGAACTTAGAGCAGACCTTCCCAAACGTTAGGTGCTATGGATGCAATCAAATGGGGCACTATAGAAATAACTGTCCAGAAGAACAAAACCCTCGAATTACTGCTAGAGCCATTCCTCAAATTCAAGGAGATAATCTAATAGGAGGTAGAAATGGAGGACGAGGTAGAGGAAGAGCAAGAGGAGCCAGAGCCTATACAATCATGAGAAAACCAACCTTAATGAACGAGGAAGATGAAAGAGCCCCTTGCTTGGCTACAATTAGTAATCCTAGAGCTCAACAACAATAGGCAGTTTTGTGAACCACTATAAGTCGATAATGTGAAACTTTGAGCTACTTATATAAGGGTATACACGAGTTTCTTTTCCAAAATTATCTAAGGAATCTAAAGTTAAGTTGGTATTTAATCAAGAAATCAAGGTTGATCTAGCAAATGAGGGAGAGGTTCTCGATAGTATGAAAAGAAATTGAATCTTGAGATTGAGATAGTTATTAAGCAACCAACTCACATTCCTTGTGCACATGATAGCTTTCCTTGAAAAATGACCTAGATATGAAAGTATTAATGTACGATACTAATAGGAATCCTAAAAGAACTCTTGGTATGATACTTCTTAAAACCCTTTACATATTGTTGGTCAACCAGGTTAGAGCACAAAGGGGGTACCTCTGGTGCAATGGTGGAAGCTTGTGCCGAACGCAGATTGCTCAGAATGGCAAGAACACGCCGAGCGCGTTCAGATTGGCAAAGCTGAAATACATGATACTTGTCGAACGCTGATTGCTCTGAATGGTCAGTTAGACCGAGCGTGTTCATGTTGACAAGGTGGATATATGGATCTTTTATGAAATTGATTTAACATGGTTTTGGAGATGATACGAATGGTTTGTAAAGGTTTTTAAAATGGGCTCAACACTAAGAGTTTCTTGAGGAAAAATTGAGTAACAAGTAACTCTAACCAGAAACTAGAAAGAACAGTAATCAGTAACATTTGGTAAAATGGAAAGTTTATCCTTTCGAAGATGCCACTTAGGAGGATGAATTTCTCTTCTCAAAGATTGTCCAATTTCGGTTGAGATGAGGGCATCTCAAATTCTTAAGTTGGGGTGATTGTAAGGTTTCCAGTTTCTGAAACCTTAAAGATTGTATAAATCTTAATCAAACTGATATTATTATTGAAAAAGCAATGTAGAATTTCCCGACCATGGCAAATATTGGTATTTTTGGAATCTTAAGCACAGCAAACCCCGGGCTAGAAATTTTCAGATTTAAATTCGGACAAAAACTGACCCCTCTAGTCCTTCCGGAAGATTCAATGTAAATTAAATTATTAAGAAAAATTGAAGGGTTGGAGTAATCATTTAAGCATAGACTTTATTAAAGGCCTCCTAGATATTTATAAGATATTTTACCAATTAAGCGAAAATAGGTCAAAAATATAGTAGAATTGACACTTTAAAAGCTGGCAGGTAACGGGAGGGTCATCACTGACTTTCCAAGGACTCATTTAGCAGCAAGGGGCATTTTTTGACTTGCTAGGGTGTGCTTGAACCGCAAGCAACTGCCTTTTACAGCTTGTGAGAGCTTGTGAGTGCCAGAAAACTATAAATAGGACCCCTTGCTTCACAAATTCGACAGACTCGGAGCCTTGACACTCTCTCTCTCAGCTAGAGAGAACGCTACGCAGAAATCACTAGAGATTAAGCTCTAGTCGATTAATGTAAACGGTAATTAGCCTAATCCTTCTTAATTAGCAAGGCTAGATTAATCTATTTTGTTAATAAATCAAAGATTAGGCCTATGTATACTCATAAGATAACCAGGGGAAATCCTCTTACTGAGGAAGAGGATGTTAGCAACGAGCGAAACAAAGCCACTAATGACCATGAGGCTGAGCCTAGCCATAGGCCGACTAAGGAAAGTTTGCAGGCTCCAGCCCAGCACAGCAGATGGCCGAGCAGTCCCAGGTGGGTTTCACATTATTCAATTAAGTTCATTTTTAAGTTAGCATTGCATACGTAAAGTTAGGAAGGATAAACTAGCTGAAAACAGAAGGTAATTCCAACGTGCATTGTTTATAAGGTAGGAAAGAATTGTTTGGGTTAAACTGGTTGAAATAGGAAAGATATGATTGATCATCCTTAAGACAGCTTGTCTCAAGACACCTCCGACTCCTTAGTATAAATTGATGATAATGATTGGCTTTCTAGCCACGGATAAGTCGGTTACCCCCATGAACGATGAGTTTCTACTCTGTGTCATGTCTTGATGTTTCTACATAAGTTAGGATACCGTTTTTTTTATCCTAGGGGAGTTTCCTGGTTGTATGGGCAACTGGTTTGGTGTATGGGCACCCGAAACCTTGGGTGGGGGTTTATCCACTTCGGATTTGAATAAGGAATGGGTGCCATTTTTCACCCTTAGGTGGTCTTGAGACAAGAAGAGTACTGGTCATTGTTATTATGGATAATGTTTTGATTGACAGTACCCTGTCTTAAGTTTAAAGATGTCTGTTTTCTAAAAGAATGCTTTCAATGTTGTCTTCAAGGAATTACTGTGATGGAAAGTTAAAAGAAACCATTATTTTAAATGTTAAAACAATGTGATAATAAGATAAATGAATCTTTTGTGAGTGCGGGGTGGTAAGTGGGGATTGACTAAGGTTGTCAATCATGGACGGGTGGACTTGATTAGTCAGGTAACTATCCATCCCTGCGCACTAAAACGTTTAGAAAACTTCTTCACTTGGAAGAGGAGTCCACCAGCGGCTGTGCCCTCACATCTGTTAGGGGGAAAAAAGCGTTGGTTGAGGATACCTTAGCCCAATTGTGGCAGTTATAGGGCCGAGATAGTTTTTTTGACTTTTAATACGTTGTCTTGTTTCTGCTGCGAGAGAGGACTAGGTCTTCTTCTAAGGCTAAAGACCCAAGCCATTGTCAATGGTAAAGGTCTATTCCTTGGATTTTTCTTGTTTAGAGACTCTGATTTTTATAAGACCTAGGATGCTGTCAAGGATACCATCCCGATCTTGGTATTGGCGGGTTGGGGACTTTACAAACTTATTGTGAAAGAAAGCAAGTGAAGAAGCATCCAAAGGTTTGCTTCAAGAACTCGGTACATCACCAAAAAGTCCAAAATTGGTCTTCCCTCTCAGATACATAGATTAGTTATGTTTTGTCCTTTGTCAACACAATTATCTTTTTTAGTCAAATCCTCTTTTACCTTATTTGTTGTCCGTCATGCCATGATACACATTTGTACAGATTAGACAATGCCACACATACATAAGTGGTAAGACCTCCCAAAAATACTAGTTTTTGTTCAAATACTCTTTTGTTCCACTTTCATGAGGTTACTGGGTACACCTTAAACCGAAGGTCTGGAGGTGAACCAAAAACTCCATTTGATGGTAGCCTAACAGAAGCACCAGGTTATGGATATGCCAAAATCCTTGGTTGTGAGAGAACCTATAACTCACGGTTGATGAGTACAACAAAAACTCGAGATATCGTGAGAAGTGATGTAGTTCGGGCTTGAGGGGGGATTGTTAGGTTCAAGCCCTGTATGGTCTAATCCCGTGGTAACACCACTAGTTTTATATAAATGTGCACTCCAATCTTTGTGGAGTTTGCATGGCAATTTTTGCATGATTGGCCTAAGTTCTCTATATATGTAACAAGGATTTTAAATAAAATATAGAGTTATTTCAAGGCTTTAGCTTCCGGATACATCCTTTCTAGCATGTCTTTTAGATCTTCTTAAATCTTCCTCAGAGTTTTTGGTCCTTGGAACCTTGAATTCCCTTGGATTCCATAGATCTAAAGTTCTTCCTACAGCTTGTCAAGTTCATTCATAAGCTTCCTTTTCTCTTTGGAACCTTGTCTTCTTCTGTGGAGGTGCTTCCTGATGGGCAGCCACTTCCTTTCTTTTGATTTCTTCCCTTCTTGCCCTTTTTTCTTTATTATCAAAACTTTCTTCACTGCTATGGGCTTCAGGTGAGCTTTTAGATGACCCTTCATCAGATTTATAATTCCCTTTCTTCTTTGATCTTGTGGATCGTGGAGAGGACTGATCTTTCTCTGTGATTATCCATATGTTCTAATCTGGGGCTGGTGGAAAATTATCGGCCAGTCCAATGGCATGGTATGCAATTCGGGTTAGGACTTATGGACCTCCTAAGTATGTGACTTTTCCTTCCTTCTTTGTGCTCTTGAGTGTTGTAAGCACATATTGAGCATGATCTATTGAATGTCTACTTGATGACTTCAATACTTGCATGAAGGTGGTTGCAACAGCATGATTTGGGGTAGTGTACCTTGGTGGTTTCTTGGAGAAGAAGTGGAGGTGCTGGTGGTATAGGTGGGCGGGATCCTCTACTTGATTTAGCATAAGATCAGAGAAGGTGGCGGCAATTGTACTTTTTGTGAACGTTCCAGCTATTTTTCTATCTCTTGCTCTCATTGTCATACCTTCTGTTGGCAGCTTTAGTGCCTAAGGTTTTCTTGCTTATAGTTGCCTGCTATTCTAGCTTTATATACCTAGTACAATGGATACTCCCATGAATGGTGCTTCAGACACTATATCTTTGTTGATGACTACCTCGACTTTTTGTCCTTTGCTGATATGTGATTTGGGTAGAACCATACAAAAGAAAATTGAAAGATCAACAATTAAGAAAATCCAATTAATTAAAATTTTTATTATGTTTTGGTGGATTTCTTCATTTTTAAGCTCTAATATCAAGAAAAATTGATGAAAATAAACAAAAAGCGCTCTTTTTAATGTAATTTTCGATAGCATATACAATATTTACACTCATTGAGGAGATTTTATCAGTTGAAATTCCCCTGTTGATGATTTTTAAGGGCATTATTAGGTAATTTTGCAAAAAACCACACGTTAACATCCAACTTTTTTCTCCCTCTTCAAACATTTCCCTTAATTAATGAAGTTTCCTTCCACCTCTCCTACATGGAGTACTCTGGGGCGACTGTGTGCATGGGTTGAATATTCGTGTCTATGCATAGTTGTGGTTGGCTCTACAGTGCTTTGAAGTTCAATGCAATTTAAATCAATATGCGGTGCAAGAGTTGGGTCTTGAGTAGTTAACTCAAGGGTTTCCGTGGTCGAGGTATCTTGTTGATGTTTTCTAAATAACAGATTTTGTAATTTATGTGCTCGTTGGCTGATTGTACCATCTGGATGCTTTGGCACACTGATTTCCTGAGCTGTCGGTAACAATGATGACGGTTGCTGAGATTTAACTCTCCATTGGTATTTTGGTTTTCGATTGATGAACTGTTGTGGTGGAGTTTTTTGAGATTTAACTTTCCACTGTTTCATTGGCTTTACAATTTGTGGAGAAGATAAAGGCTCCTTTGGTTTCCAAACCCATCTAGTGCTAGTTTTTTGAAAGATGTTTTTCTCTCAATTGCTAGATGTGAAAATTCCTTCAGTATAGTAGATGAGGTTTTGGGCACCCAAATTTGAGACAGATTGTCCTTGAGTTGTGCTTTTGGTACCCAAATCTGCCTGACTCCTTGCATGTTGCTTGTAGCATTTGCTTGTCTAGAGACTGACATAGATTGATTATTCCCTGGTTTCTTTTGTGGGCAACCTCTTTTCCATTCCTCTTTGCTTGGTGCAATTGGAACTAAGAGTTTTCCTCCTTTAAGTGATAGCTTGAGTTGATTGGTGTCCCAATCTGGTACTGCCTTGTATGTCCGCATCCATGAGATTCCAAGAATCATCATTTCATTAATATGTTCATCTGGTATGCATATAAATTGATGAGGGCATGAAAATCAATTTACTATCACATTAAAGTTAACCACTTCCAATGTAGGTGTTGGGTTTTTGTTGCATCCTTTGATAGCAGATATTCCCAATGCTAAAGACTGATTCGTAGCTTTCTTGTAAGTAGAATAACTGATTGCATTCATTCAAGTGCCGGTATCTAATAATGCATTTTTGCTATGATTGTTCAATTGTCTTGTTATGCGAAGGTCAATTCCATCCAACCATTCATCATCCGTTGATTACCGGTACATCATTTTGTGATTCCCATAGTCATTTGTCTAGCTCCAATGTGCTGATGGGAGTAGGTGTTTGCTGATTTTTGAAAGCAGCTTTCCTCTTGAGTACTCAAAGTCAAGCTTCCTCTTGAGCTTCATCCACAAAAGTGGACAAATTTAACTGCTCCACTTGGAGATACATCTTCAGTGACAAACGGTACATTTTTCTTTTTCTTGAATTTGGAAATGTGTTGCTTAAGGGAATAAACTAAAACTAGGTCCCCTCTTTTGAAGATTTTTGTGACTAGATGTGAATCAAAAAATTATTTTCCCTTCCGTTTTTGTGCATAGATGTGAGCTACAGCTGTTAGCCTTTGTTCATCAAGATTTTCTAAATCTTCAAGCCTCTCTGACAATTCATGACTGGTCCACTTAAGATCTTTAGCTACCCTTAGTGTTGGCAATAGAAATTCCATCGGTAGTATGGCATCAAGATCATAAACAAGATTAAAGGGTGTAGTATTTAAATCTGCCTTGAATGAAACTCTATAAGCCCATAGAGAAGCATGTAGATTCATTTCCCAATCATTTTGTCCTGAACTAACCACTTTAGTCAATACTGAGCTAAGAATTTTATTCCTATGCTCAAATTTTCCATTCTCTTGTGGATGATATGGAGCGGATTTGTTATGGATGACCATAAATTCATTCAGTAGATACTCAATTACCTCATTAAGGAAATGAGTTCCCCTATCACTGACAATTTCTATTGGAAGTCCATATCTTGTGAATACATTCTTATACAAGAATGCGATTGTGGTTCTAGCATCATTCTTCCTGGTTTCCTTAGCCTCTGTCCACTTCATCAAATAGCACGTAGCTACAATGATATATTGAGCTTGAGCTCTATAAGTAGGTGGTTGTATTGGTTCAATAAAATCTATGCTCCATTTTGCAAAAGCTCTAGCCCCCATCATTGGTCTTAAAGGCATGCTATTTACCCTTGTTGGCATTTTTGCTCGTTGGCATGTATCACACCTTCGAACATATTCTTTGGAATCTGCAAAAAGTGTTGGCCACCATATGCCTGCCATTAAAATTTCTCTAGCGGTGGTTTCACTAGAAAAGTGACCTCCAGCTAATCCAGTATGTGCTTGTTCTAGAGTGGGTATATATTCATCTTCATTTGCACAGAGAGGCAAATGAATGTTGAAAATTTCCTCTTCAATACAATTGTTTCCAATAAGAGCATAGTCTCTTGCTTTAGTTTCAATAGCTCTTTGGCGGCGACTACTCATATCCTTTGGAAATGTTCTGGTTGATAAGTAAATAACTATATAGTTACTCCACTTAGGAACGAGTGAGATTTGAAATAATGTCACATGAGGTACGGGTGTTTGTTTCTGGCATTGAAGGCAATCTTTCACAAGTGAATGAACATCACTCCTCATGGTTGGCCAAAATACTCCAAGTCTTAGGATACGTTTCATAGTTTGGACT
The DNA here is from genome assembly GCF_014529385.1 of Adiantum capillus-veneris. NCBI lineage: Eukaryota > Viridiplantae > Streptophyta > Polypodiopsida > Polypodiales > Pteridaceae > Adiantum > Adiantum capillus-veneris. The sequence continues at coordinate 64,249,912 of NC_140947.1, forward strand.
TCTGCAAAGTGAAGTCCTACTATGGTAAGGTGTGCTTGATTTAGGTATTGGGTTTTCTCCTCGGGATTAATACACAAAAGCAATATTCTATCTTGATTTCTTTTGTATAGCCTTCCAGCTAGTAATTGATACATAGCCGATTGTCCAATTGATCCTGGTGTAATAGGTAGTGATATTTGAGAATCCACTTGAGCTATAGTCATCAATGAAACCGTATTTTTTGACCAACGGGGTATCATTTTCACGGAGAGCACATATGCATCTGATAGATCATCGTCTACCCCTTTTGGTGGTTCTCCTAAAATAATCCTGGATAAATGATATGCTCTTTGGTGTGCGGTGCCCTTTTTTACAACTACAATGAAATCAAATTCCAAAAGAATGATGAACCAACTCACTATTCTCCCTGTGTTGCATGGCTTGTTGACCAAATACAACAAAGCTTGGTGGTCCACAAAGAACACAAATTTATTGGCTACTAATTGATAATGTTTATACTTTTTTATGGCATAGATCATCCCTAATCCTTCTCTTTTGGTGGTTGTATAGTTTTTCTCTGCCACATTTAGCTGTTCATAAATGTGCACTTTTCAAAATTTAAGCAAATCCTATAAAGTCTACATATTTCAAAGATCTTTTTGAGATGTTCAAAATGATCAACCCGAATCAATGAATGTACACATAAGTCATCCATATATACTTCCAAGAAATTCCTAAGATATTCCTTGAAATCATGGCTCATCAATCTTTGAAAGGTGGAAGGAGAATTAGTTAGCCCAAAAGGCATGACCCTATAGGCAAAAATACCCCATTCAGGTGCAAAGGCAGTTTTATGTTGATATTTTGGATCAACCAAAAGTTGATTGTACCCCAAAAAGCCGTCTAAAAAGTTGTAAGCTTCTTTTCCTGCTACTCGTTCTAAAACATGCTCGATGATTGGAAGAGGGTAGTTATCTCTAATGGTGGCTGCATTCACTTTTTTGAGATTGACACATACTCTTAATTTTTTATTTTCTTGGGTACCACCACAATTGGAGACACCTAATCTGTGTGTTCAATTTCATAAACGAATTTGGATTTCTTGAGCTTCTCTATCTCTTCTTTGATCTTTTTGGCAAATGTTTCATCATAAGTATATAGCCGTAGTCTACTTGGTTTTGCATCATCTCTCATAGGTATGGCATGTTGACAAATTTTTGGATCAACACCCTTGAGATCTTTATAAGACCAAGCAAAGATATCTCGGTATTCTTTCAGTACGCTTAACAAAAGCTCTTCTTCTTCTTCAGTCAAATCATTTGCAATGTAGGCAGGTTTGGGCTCTTCTCCTGGTTTGGCTAAATCTATTTTCTTTGCATTTTTAGGTCCTTCATATGACTCACCTTGCTTTCTTTGTTCCCTTATAGATTGTTCCACTTTGATCTTTCGATCTTGGAGAGTATATTTCTTATAATGGGATGGAATACTCATTACATCTTTATTCTCTTCCTCAATTGTTTCCATTTCAGTGGTGTACACCTCCTTTAGAGTTTTCTTCACCTCTTGATATTTTTTCTTTTGTTCAACCTGTGTCATGGAGGATTCATTATCCTAGTGCTTAGGTTTTGATTGAGTTTCCTTTCTCATTTTCCTTGATGTTTTTTTATGTACCTTGCTTGTTGTTTGAGGGATATCTACCCGTGATTTTGTCTTTGACACAATCATGTGCATCTATCTGCATCAAAAACTGTGTTCTGCTATAAATTGATGGCATAGGTTTAGACTTATAATTTTTTGTTTCCATTTTTCTTCTATACCATTTTTGTCTTCTTGGTTATTGGTTTAGAAAGTCAAAAAACTTTCCTCTCCTCCTTTTAGGAGTAGTTTGGCTCTCACATGTTCTTTTTCTGATCTAGAATCATCGGATGTAGCTGAATGTTCTTCAAACTCATTAGTGGCATCATAATAGAGATCTGAAAAGACTTGTTGAGATTTCAGTAAGTCCTTCGGTTCCTGAACTTCATCTTCAATTTGAATGGTTCAGATCATTTGTATGGGAATTATGTCATAACCATCCTCATTGCAAAATTAAGTAGGCATAGACATATTCACGCACACATCCATTGTTGCCAAAATTTGAGTCCATTCAAATGCTTTGAACAAATGCTTTGAAAAGGGTTCAAATATATTTTCTTCATTTGTGCAATCCCTTTCTAAGATACATTCTTCTCATTTTAAACTCCCGTTTTTTGGGGCTCCACACATCCAAATAGGTGTGTCTTTGTTTAACCAAGATGGAAGCTTTGATTCAGCTGAAGAGATTGAGTCAAACTCTTGAATGGGCATTTTCATTACATCTCTATAAGTGTGATCTTTCAAATCAACCCTTTTGATTGATCCCACTTACTTCAAGTACAGGTAATTGTTTCCCTAATCTTGAATGAGTTGCACTTGCCGCAGGAATGGCCTTCCCAAGTTTATTTCATAATTAGGTTTCTTCCCAAAGCCCACTATCACAAAGGTATGTTGATAATCAATTCCACAGGAACTAACTATCACTTTTTCAAGCAGTCTTAGGGGTTTTTCTATGTGTCCATCCGCCAATTGTAATTTCAGTCCAGTCTGTCTAATGGCTGGTTTCCCCATGATTCCCATACTGCTTTTGTGGCTATGGCTATGTTTGCCCCACTGTCCAGTATTGAAATGGTTTCTATATCATTATATCTCAATGAAAGGGTTGTGTTTCCTTCTTCCCCCTCATGGTATTCTTTGACTTTGTTCATAGGGGCGAATCTAATCTCCTTGTTATCCAATTCATGTTTCAATTTACCCAATTTTTTTACAATTAGCTCTGTTATCCCCACCTTCTCTAGAGTTTTTTGTAAATCATTCCATAAATATGGTCTGATTTTTAACAATTCTCCCAAGGTAAGAGTACATTGAATGGGTGTTGACATGATTGAATGGATGTTATATACCTCTAGGGTCTATTTCGCTCTTTTTACCTAAATGATTTTGCACACTATGGACTCATCTTTGTTGTCTCCTAAGTAAGAGGGTAGTGTTTTTAGAGTCAATGGCTTAGCCATTCTTGATGCTTCAGAGCCGCAATCCCCATACAAGGATTGTATATCTATGTCCATATCAGGAGGTAAATTGTCTAATCAGACTTCCTCTATAGAAGTTGATTTCAAAGTTATGCACCCATCATTAATCTCTCTCACTTTTTCCAATAAATGTCTTAGCCAGACTTCCTCCACAAATGAAACGCCATCTAAAGCATCTTCACTGTCAGGAACTATGAGTTTCGGCTCTTTAGTTTCAAGGTGGGGTTCTACCACCACTTTGGATTTCTCTTTATTGGTTTGTACCACAAGCTCCTCAGGTTTTGCTATACTCTCAAGCTTGGGTTTTTGTTTTTCCAGCATTTCTTGAGTAATTCTTACCAAATTTTGATAAGCTTCAAGCTTAGCTGCTTCCATATCTAGAGAAAGATAGTTTTTTCATTTGTTTTTCATATTTGGTCTACTTTAAGTCTCACCTAGAAAGATTCCAAGGATGCATTGATTGGGTCAAAAAAGATTCTACCAAAATTGATCCTCCAGATTTTATTGTGATTTTCTTGATTTCACTCTTAGTTTCTTTCACTTTTTCTTGGAATAGTTGTTTGGATTTTTTCTCAATTTCCTTCTTTGTTTCTGTTTTCTCATCTCATATCTTTGATGTCTTCTTTTCTTGGTCTTTTGCGAGAAATTTTTAGTATTCTCTGATTCATTAGAGGATTTATGTTCTTTTTCTTAGTTTGGGCTCACCTTGACTAGAACAATAGGTTCACTTTCCGCACAACTACTAGGTATCACTTGGACTATATTCACCACTATTTTTTCTTTGTTTAACTGATTTTTTGGACAATCTTCAGGGAAGTGTCCACCCTTCTTGCAACATTGTGTACAAAAAGCTTCAACTGGCTTAATGTTCTTGTCAAGTTTTGGCATTCATTTTTCCAATGATCATTTGCACCACAATTATGGCAGTTTTCAATCTGTGGCTTAATCATGGGTCTTACCATTGAATGTCTAACACCTTGATTAGCTACAAAGTACATCGGTGTAAGCTATAATGTCACATAAGTCACAGGATCTTCCATTGAAGGTGGATGTGAATTATACCACTCTCCTTCTACCATTACTGTAGATAGACTAGGCTCAACATAAGGTATAACAGGCACTAGTGCTTGTTCATCTATGACTCCTTCTGAATGCATGTACTTTATAGGCATTGCATTATGTCCAGGAAATGGAGGTTGTTGACCCAACGCTAGTTGTGGTCTTTCCATACCCATTGGTGGTCGTTGTGCTGTGGCCATATTAGGCTGATCTGTACAAGGGTTGTCTTGTGGTCTCATAGGCATATAATGAACATTTCTATCATACTTTGGTCGGTAATAGCACTCATTGGTCTCATGGTTTGTCCATTTACCCTCAATAGCACACCATTTTTGCATCCTAGTTGGTTGTCCTTGTTGAGGTATCCCTTGCCCAGGTCCTCTCATAGGAGCTTTTTGCATATCATCATTTTGTTCATCCTTTTGAGCAGGTCTTCTATGGCTATAAGTGGTGCTACAATAGCTGTTCCCACTTGTGTTGGTTTTTTGGATGCAGTTTTCTCACTCTGTGTATCCTTAGGGACATCTCTTTCATTAAAAATATCACAATTGTCTCCCAAGTCACTAGCATTTGATACACACTCTTGTAGGGTCGTATGCTTCTTGCTATACAATATAGCATGAAGTTCTTTATTGAGAAATCCTTCTAGAAACAATGACACATTTCTTCTACTGGTATTTCTAATTCAAGGCATCTTGCAATGTATTGCTTCATCCTATTTGCACAATCCCTAATAGACTCGCCTTGTTTTTGTTTGAAGCTATAGATTTGAGCTACCATGTTATGTTTGATCCGAGTTTTTGAATATGCAGCTACAAATCCTTGAGCTAATGTATTTAAATCCATGATTGGCCTTGGTGAAATGTTTTGGAACCATGTCAAAGCTTTTCCTTTCAAATTCATTCCAAATCCCTCAAATTGAGTGTGGAAATCAAATATGCATTTTGCTCTTAGCACTTGCTTGAAGCTAGCTAAGTGGTCATATGGATCCCCAAATCCACTATATTTTTTGACCCATTTTTGAAAATTAGCTGGTTTGACACGTCCATTCCAACTCTTCTGGCAGTTGGTCATGTCTCAAGTCCTTTAAAGCAATTTGTTGGAAATAGTGACACATGTAGCCCTAAACTGACTCTAATGTCACTTGGTTTTCTCCGTGATATGAGGTAGGTTTGGGTTTTTCAACATTTCTCCCAAAAGATTTTCCACGGAGTTCCTCTCTTGGAATAGGATCAGGTCCTTGCCCCAATATCCAATCTTCTAGAGTACCCCTGGTATCTGATATGTTCTACCTCCTCAGGACTCATCATAACAAAGTTATTGTTATAACAATCCCTAAATAGGTAAGATGGTAAATCTGCTAGACCCTTGTCCTCGATCTTGAAGATATAGATGATCTTCATGGGTGTTAACTGCCCTGGGTTTGGCATGAGAGGTCCATAAAAGATCCTTGACATTCCTATCCTCCCAACAATAGACTCCAATCCTAGGATTATCAGTGATAAGCCGTTTCAAAGGTTTCAGATCAACTTGATCGTATCCCTCAAATTCTAAAGTCGGTGGACCTTCTTTTGCTGCCATATCTGGAATTATTGTATTCACTTCTAACCCCCATTTGTCTATCACATCAAGATTTTCAACTTTTACATACTGAGTCCCGTTTTTATCCATATACATTTCTCCTTGTTTGTTTGCTCTTATTTCCTCTTCAAACTCTATGTCATGGTCATCAATGCGAATGGCATACTCTTCATTAGGATCTAGGTAAACCTGATCTCCATGGACATTAGTCTTATAAAAGTGAGTATGTGCTTATATTGCATTGTTGTTCTAGTTCCTAACTGAATCGAATCGGAAGACATTTTAGATGTTGAGTCGGAATAAGTGTCTGGGACTTCTCCAAAGATAGTGCCCAATTAATCACCTTGATTCACACTCTCTTCAGTGGATACCCTACTAGTGGTCTCTCCAAGTATGCCTTGATTTGCTAATGTATGACCAGATCTAAGGTTCATATAGACTTGTTAAGCCCTAGATAGAGTACTTACCGATGGATTGGATTATTATCCGTTTTTCTACTTGACTTGAATTTAGCTCTTGTCAAGCTCCCAATTCTTTGCCTGCAGCCTGGTTCTTGTGTCAATTTTAACCAAGCTAGTTGTTTTCTCTCAAAGAGTGTACAATTTTTGCTAGCTATTGTGATTGGTCTATGTATATCACTTCAATTTGAGCTAAGTGAGTCAGCAAATAAGATTTCCAAATTCTACTCTTGCAAAGAGCTAAAGGCAACCTGGAAACTAAGTAATCATGTACTAATTTGGATCGGATGGAACCAAACTTGACTAGTGACCTTGTATTATGTTGCTCTAACACTGTACAAGCTCAAAAGTCCAAAATATTATCTCTGGGGCTCAAAAGTAAATAATCAAATTATTTACTTTTCTTAGTTTTCTCACTTTTTAGACTTGTTTTGCCATATAGACACCTTGTTGTAGTCTCTGGACAAGTTTCACTCAGTTTGAACAAGATTAGTCCAAGTTATCAACCATTTAGTGTTTACAAACTCAGTTTTCAAGAATCTGGCTTAAGTCTTACTTTTGTGATCCAAATTCCACCAAAATTGATATTACTAGTCTACTTGATATGCTTGACCCTGTGGTATACTCAATTGTGCAAAAACTTTCAAATATGGGGTAGATGTAAATAATCGTGATTATTTACTTTTGGAAATTTTTAGCATTTTTTTTCCAAGATGATGATACAAACAGGTAAAGTAACTCAGCTTAAGCTCCCTAGCAAACTTTCACAAAGTTTGGATAAACCCTGCTCAATTTGTCAATAGTTTAGTATCTACAGACTGTCTTTACAAAACTGGCAACCATTCTCACTTTAAAGATCCAAATTTGATATGAGTGTTCAATACAACATGATAGAACCTGTGGTATGCTTGGTTGGCCAAAAATACTTGAAAATTGAACAAAAGTAGATAATCGTGATTATTTACAATTGACAAATTTTGGCATGTATTTTATCATTTGAGTATACATACATGTTAAACTCTTTATACTAAGTCTTTGACTCAAGTCTCACACAAATTGAAGCAAATTATCCAAGTCAGATACAATTTCTCGACAAATAGTATAGACTTTAGTTTTTTTCGAGTTTTTGGTCTGTTTTGTGATCCAAACTCTATGAGCCTTCACAAAAGATGGTTGTAATCATGCATAGAGTCTCTGGTATCAACCTTGATCAATTTGAGCCAAATGTAAATAATCATGATTATTTACTTTTGGCCTAAGATGAACAATTTTTTCAATAGTCAGTCTTTTTGTGACATGTTTTAAGCCTCTGAGTAAAACCTAAACTTAATTTGTCCTAATTATCAAGAAAATGTAAATAATCTGAGTTTTTGCCAACTCTTGAAAATTTACCTCAAATTCATCCTTATGCTTACCCACTGGTTCATACAAATTTTATGAGCATAATCTCTAGCCAGTTTCAGGTGTAGTACCTATACCAAGATCGCCTTCTACTGATGGGACAAAATGTAGGGTCAATCTTGAGATGTTGCGGTGCATTTTTGTAAATGGTCTCATCCTGTGGCCGCTTTTTAAACCATCTCTTTCTCCATAAGGGTTGATTCTCTAGAATTGCTAATGCCTGGTCCACTGTCATCGGGACATCTTTATAGTCCCCCTTTTGATTTGGCTCCAGATGAACAGTAATGTATTATTCCATAGGATGGCCTCTTGCTTCATTAGTGGTAGTGGAATCATGTCATGGTCGAAGGTCTTCACCACTTCATTTGGCTTGATCATTAGGAGAGCCGTTGATTTCAACACTTTGAGTTGTGTATTCCCAATGAGAAGGATTTTTTACTTTCAAGATCTACTTTTTGATTTCATTCTTGTCATCTATTGTCGCTTTTGTGGCTTCAAATCATGGAAACCTCCCTCAGTAGAGGTGCCTGCAGCTCTATTGGGGGTAGGTCTACCCATATAAACTTTGTCTTAGTTGTTGGTAGTGGTTGATTTGGCTCAACTTCTTTGGCTTTGATGACACTGATTGCCATGTCTCTCTTTTGTAGATCCAATGTAGATTCTTCCTTTTGAGCTACTAACTCAGCATGTGCCCATGCCAAGTGCTCCTTTAGCTACATAATCTCTTGATCTTTTTGGGCTTGGATGGCCCTATCCCCTGCTGTCAAAACTTGTATGTCATATTTCTCTTGTGCGAGCTCCTCTTTAAGTGCTTTTAGTTCTTCTAGAGCCACCGTTGGAGCTAATGATGTTGAAGTTGGGGTAGGTGCATCTTGTAATGCTAAGAGTTGTGTCACTGTATTTTTTACTACACCATACAATTCCTTGAGCTTTGCATTCTTTTGCTGCTCCATTTCAAACTGCTCTTCCAGCCTTTATTGTTCTTCTTGCAACAGCTGACTATTTACCATATTATAGTCTTGAACTTCTTCATGGTAATAGGCGGCGTCTCGCTTTTCTTTCTTCAACTCTTCATTGAGATGTAATTGGCTATCTTGGAGCTCTTTAAGTTGATGCTAAAGCCTCTAATTTTCTTCTTTCAGTGTGAGTATTTTGGCTTTGGCATCCTACAAATCCAATTGCTCTCGTAGGCTGGAGATGAACTTTTTACAATTGAATTGTAGTTTGATGTGCTCTAAATGTTTATCAATGTCAAAATCTTGAAAAATCCTTGATCCATCTTCAATGATAGCCCCTGAGTGGTGCAAAGATATTGGCCCTCTTTTAGATGTGATGCGTTGCTAAGAGGTGCCAACTTCCGGCTCTTTCTCCTCGGGTATTTCCCCTTCCTTCTCTTGATCTTTCTCCTTGGTGGGTGGAAATTGCTCCGTTCTTGCAGGCTCTTTTTCTTTATGGTCATCTTGTTGCTACTCAGGCTCTTGTTGTTTTGGAGGATCTTTTTGTTGGTTAGTCTCTTTTTCTATCTCCTCTTTGTCTTTGACTTCAATAATTGGATGCTCCTAAGGTGACTGTTATTGAGTTTTGTTTTGCTTTTCAAATTCATCCTTTGACTCTTGAGCAGGAGTAGGGGTGGTGGCCTTGGTGGAGAGTGGTGGTACTATTTGAGTGTGGATGACTAGGGGTTCCACACTTGTCTCCTCCCTTGGTGGTTCTTCACCATCTTTTCCTTTGCTCTTTAAGGATAATTCATCATGATTTTTCTTTTTGGACTCCTCTTGAGCTCTCTGCTCTGCTTTGTGCTTGAGAAGGTTGTGGATGTGTTGCCACATGGTGCCGGCAAGCTCCACCTTATATGCCATTGTTCTCCTTTTGTATTGCTTTATCTTCTTTAATCTTTCCACTTTTCTTTGCTCTAATGGCTGGTCTTGATCTTCCTCCTCTTTGTCATTTGCATCCTCCCTTGATGCCTCTACCTTTCTCTTTTCTTCGACCAGCTTTTGCCTTCGTTATTCTCTCAATCTATGTTCCTCTTCCATAGATCTCCGAAGCCTGGGAGATAGGAATTTTCTCTTCTGCTTGGTTGTTCTCCACTTAATCCGCATTAGAGGTATGGTAACATCATCCTCATCTTCTTCATCTGCTATGGTTTGGAACTTAGACGGGGTGTCTCTGTTCTTGGGATTTATTTTGCCAATGAGCTCTACGTCCATCTCTATCTTTTAGTACTTGTTGCCTACTATCTAGAGCCATGTCCTCTTGTTTGTCTAGTGCCAGGTGCTGATGAAGGACTTGCTACCACCCAAACTGCATGCTTTGAATTGTGCAGTAGGTCGATTTGAGAATCAGCCGATGGTAATTGGTCAATCATTCCAAGGGCTTGATACACCCTCCTAGTAGGCATTGGCCCTTCATTCATGTAGGTTTTGTTTCTCTCTCTATTCTGGAGGTTGGCCTAGACTAGATTCTCTAGAATATAATTCCCCAAGTCATAGCAAACTACCCTTTACTCAAAAAGCCCCATTTCCATGACTACTGTAATGTGTAGGTTTGGCTCCTATACCTTGGAATTTTTTTTACTTTAATATGGTGGGAGATCATCTGCAATGGCAGCTCTATCTCTGAACATACCAAGTCTTTGTATGTGAATTTATGGCCTTGATGCTTAACAACTTCTCTGTCATTGTCTATGGGCTTTGTTTTGAGCAGCAGGTTGTGGTTCTTAGGAGGTAGTTGGAGTGCTTGATTGATAAGGTCTGAGGTGATTCGAACCTTCACAGTCTCCCCATCCTTGTTGGTTATTGTAGCCTTGTCATTGTACTGGATAGAGCTCATCAGCTCGTGGGCTCTCTGAAAGTCCATACCCCATGGCAGAAATTTGAAAAGTGTGTCCATTTGTAAACATCTAGACCCCTTGATAACTTCTCTTTGCTAGTGAAAAATCTAGAGCTCCTTGGAAAATATGGTTCTTTTTACTTTTGTGCCATCATCTCCTTGAAATCTTCCAATAGAGATGTTAGAGGGAACCTTTGCTAGCTCCTCCTCTAAGATGTGGGCTTGCTTGTTGGATGAGATCTCCACCACCTGGTAGGGGGGAGCCTCCCAATGATTTCTTGGTCATCTGCAGGGTATGTTGTCATCAGAAAATCCTTCAATTAGCTCCAAACATTGGCCAAAAAGTTATAGAGAAAGTCCAAAAACGCAAACGACCATAATTTGAAAAATAAGCATAACTTGATCAAAAGAAGTTCAAACTTGACCAAACTTTACCAATGCATTTAGGACAACTATAGGTACTAGGTCATGTGGTTACATGTCAAATTTGGCTCAGGAGGTCATGGATCGTGATCCATGTTGCAACAATCGTGATCCATGTTGCAACACATATTGACATTCTGGTGATACCGTCTGATAAAGAATTCTTTCGGGATGCTATGGTTCACTTCTTTCTGAATTTGGATCACTGGTTGAAAAATTTATGCCATTTTTTGGAAATTTTCTCAAACTTAGAGAATTTTGGCATTTTGGCAAGGGTTTTGAAGTTCAAATGACTTGAAACTCTAGGGTTAGGCTATTCTTGGCATTTGGGACCTAATGGCATGACTTTGGTATGAAATGCTCATAGGGGGTCATGGATCGCGATCCATGTTCTGCATCCTTTTGCGGTGAACCTTGGGGTACATGTTTTTATAGCATATTCTAACACACTAATGAAGTTCTATATAAAAGGTATTCCTAATGGCTTCAAAAAAATAAAAGGTGCTCCTAATTCAAATATTCCACTCAAAACAAGAAAAATGATGCGTTAATCTATAGCACGTAACGACAGGCAATGAAAAAGCACATAGGTTTGCAACGATATTACCTAAGAAAGATGAATACAACATTGTGAGTGTGTGTGTGTGTGTGTGTGTGTGTGAGAGAGAGAGAGAGAGAGAGAGAGAGAGAGAGAGAGAGAGAGAGAGAGAGAGAGAGAGAGAGAGAGAGACTAAAGAGAAGAGAAGAGAGAGAGAGAGACAGACAGAGAGAGAGAGAGAGAGAGAGAGAGAGAGAGAGAGAGAGAGAGAGACTAAAGAGAACTTAGAAGAAAACGTTAAAGGAAAAATGAAAGAGTAGAGAAACACCTATTTATATGGACACAAAAGGTCTTTCGACCTTCCAATTTCATTTGTCTTTTTACTTTCCATCGTCATTCGTCTTTCGACTTTCCACCTTCATTTGTTTTTTGAGATTGGGGAGACCTAATGAAGTTATTTTCAAACTTGGACAAGTTTTTCTCAAATTTTTTCAATTTCCAAGTTATGGCCCAATTTGGTCCAGCTTTGCCATATTTGGTTTTGGTTGGCAACTTTGATCCTTCATTGTGATCAATCTGTTTGGGATTTTTTCTCTTTTAATGATTTGGGATTGAAGTGGTCCCCCAATCCCAATTGTATGTGGATTTCTGTCCCAATTGCAGTCTCTTTGAATCTGACAGGTTTGGACCACTTTCTAGGCATTTTCTGGCTTTTCTTGAGTTGACAATAGTTCACAAATTCTTTAGACTTTGCATTTTGACCAAAAAACACACTTTCAGTCTCTAACACTTTGACATTGCTGAACTTTAATAAATGAAGCACTTTATATGTCCAAAGACTAAAATGTTAGCACATTGCATAATTTCTAGCATGTACCCACACTTTTGCAACCAATTTGACAAAATATGCATATAGGGGTCATGGATCACGATCCATGTTCTGCACCCAGATTGGACAAAACTTCAAGGGTAGTTTCTTGGCATGTTTTCCAAGCTATTGGTGTGGATCATTTTTTTCATAAGTGGATCAAAATGACCAGCTGGTGATTGAAATCCCAACTTTACTTGATTTTTGGTGGTTCTCATGTCCATTTGACACCAATTTTGTAGGGCACACTCCCTAAGGCATTTTCAAACTGGTTGTATTACAAATTTTGTGTTTGGGCAAGTCGCGGGTCATGGATTGCGATCCATGTTCAACAACAAAATTTAAATGTGATTGCTATAGTGGATAGGCGATTTCACCAGTGCAGTTTGCACCACTTGCATTTGCAAACTGAAGTGGGGGGTCATGGATGACCCCATTTTTGTACTTTGATGGGTATGGCCTGATTCTGCTAGCAATTGTGGACATTCCTATCAACTTGCTTGTGAATTTGGACCTTGTTAACTCTCCCAAAAGTGCTCTAACATTTTTCCAAAATCTTGTCTTGGCTTTGATTAATTCATTTGTTGTGTGTGTTTTTGTGCAAATTTGACCATAGACAATTGCTCATGCATTGGTAAGGATCATACCTTTGAAATCTGGTGTAGAGTGGGTGTTCAATGTGGCTGTAGCAGGCAAAAACCTGATGAAATTCTCTAGGTCAAAAAGCTCTCTCTCTCTCTCTCTCTCTCACACACACACACACACACACACACACACACACACACACACAGAAAGTGTCTGAATACAAAGGAGGCTTGATTTTTCCATTTTTCCTACTTGTCATAAAATCTAATATCTAACTTTACCAAATGATTTTCTCATATTAAATTGATCATTTATATGGGAAGATAAAAGAAAAACAAGAGTTAGGATATAGATATGTGCTTCTAGAACTATCTTAGCAAGGGGCCAAAAGGAGAGATGGTTGCATCTCAATAGGGGTCCAAATGGATATGGTCTACCAAAGAGAAATGTGCAATAAGTGCTTCTAAACTTATCTCAGCATGGGACCAAGAGGACACATGGTTACATCTCAATAGGGGTCCAAAAGGAGATAGTTTATCAAAGAGAAACATGCATCTAATGGAGCTTAAAAGACCTTAGGGCTAACTTCATTAAAGACCTCCAAAGGTTAGTGTAGTATACCAAGCCTCTCTTCAAGGGAGAATCTATAATACAAAAGCTTTTTGGAGGGGAGACCTCCGGCTCCAAGTAAATCCGGTCCTCAATTGTTATCAATTTCTCTAAATCTCTCTCTCTTTTGCAGTATTGTTCATGCCAAGCTTTGCTACCTTCAATCAAGTAATCTCCTTATGTTCATTAAGAATCCTCTTAAGGAAATGATCACTATTGTTACTTTAATTCCACTACAATCCATCTTATTAGCCATGTTTTGTTACATGGATTGTCCAAGTGTGTTGTGCATACTTACCTTACTTGTCCACATTGTTTATGTCATACCATCTGCGGCTCAGATGGCTCGTCAATTGGACACCTGATCGTTAATTGGTCATGATTCTATAGTTCTGGTCTGTTTTAAGTTGGCCCAAATTTTGACATGTGCCAAATCCTTCCATATTTGACATGCTCAAAGATCTTGCTTTGTAGGTTTAATGTTTGCTTTTAGAACTCAAATCTAAATTTCTTGGCTCTGTTTATTAATTTTTTATCATTATTAGGTTAAAAAGGCAAGAAAATTACTATTAGTTGGCCAAAAAAATGGCCAAAATTATTCCTCACTCTCACATGTACATACTCTCACTCTAGGTATCTCACCTATCAAAATTTGTCAATATAGCTCAATACTATGCCTGATAAGACCAAAAATTTGGCACAATAAAAAAAAGAAAAAATTTAAGCATCAAAACACATTTTATACAATGTACACATAATCTCTCATCATCTTGCAACCTGAGATCTTACAATTTATTGCTCCAGCTATGATTACTCCCCCCTTCCTATTTTGAGTCACCCCGAACGAAGGTTTGTGTGATGTGCATGTGTGCAAACATCATGGCCATGCAAGGCCGTGAAATGTAGCCTTATTATGATTATGGAATAGATGCATTGGGTAACACAATGTTGTGCAAGATGTGGGTAATGAACCAATTTTTTTAGTGGTTTCTGCTAGTGAGGTCTGATCTAGAAGTTGTGTTTTTCAAACAAAACTTGTTGAAGAAAAATTGTCCGCTCTTTGATGGTTGGTTCTGTGAGTACGATGGATTGGTTGTTGATTTGGCTTGGCCAAGCTTTAGGTACCCACTTTAAAATTGGTTTTGGAGACTTGGAAGATGTTTGGTGATTTGATGGTTTCTGTCTCCATTGCCATGTCAGTGATTTGATGGTTGTGGCCTTGTCCGACTGGAATTTGGAAATCCATTTGTACCTGTTAAAGTTCGATGAAGCATGGATTTACTGGTTGGATTTTGTCCACCATTTTGGCTTATGATTAGGTGTTTTGGTAGCTTGAAAACTTAGCTCGATCAAGTTGGTAGATTGATTGGAAAGCAATTCTTTGGCTATCCATATCTACTGTGATTTGGTTTCCAAAATTGACTTTTTTACCCAAGTTTGCTTAATCTTTATCCACGAATGCTTGTAGACTATTGCGGTTGAATAGCGGACTATGGTTTCGTGTGGTTCCCTGTTGCCAATGCTTCTGACTGAGGTTGTACACCCCAAATGTGATATGTTTGTGCCAAGGGTATAACATAAGTTATGCCCTTGAGATTGTACTTCAAGGTATTGCCTTGCCATTCTGGAACCGCTTTGTAAGTGTGCATCCATGAAAATCCCAAGATGATCCGTATCAGCCATGATGTGGAAGTGATGTGGGAAGTGGTTATCGTTGATGCTAATTGAGACATTGGCATGTCCCAAACTAACCATTATTTCTTTGCTAGCTTCCTTTAGCTCAATCTTTGTCAGCTCGATCAGAGTTTGATAGTTAGAGTTAACTCATGCCCCAGTATCTACAAGTTCTCTTTTTGTCGTTTCATCAGCAAGTTGGACATTGATGCATACATCCATACATCCAAGACAACTTTCTTGATTTGGACTACTGCAATAGGATGAGAAGGTTATTCTAGTTGTTGCAGGGGAGTTGGATTTTGCCGTTCTTTGTGCTTTAAAATCCGCAGCAGAGGTTCCTCCTTTGCGTGTTCTTGAATTGCTTGGGCTTTCTACTTCCTTTTCTTTGCTTTGTGTATCTTCTTCAACATTTTCATGATGAGAGAATGATGATACTTCTTTAGTCTACATCCATTGATCTAGTTAGACATCACTTCTCCCTCCAATGTTTTTCTTGCAAGCTGTACGACATCGCTTGGTGATATGTCATTGATCACAAATGGGTCGTCCTTGATTTTTGAGTTTCTTGGAGTGCTACTTTAAGTTGTATACTAATACATAGTCACCCTTTTGAAACTCTTTGATCACATGCTGGTCATGAAATTCTTTTATTTGTCATTTTTGTGTGTAGATGGAGGCAACTGCTTTGAGTCGCAACTCATCTAGCTGGATTATCAGTTCCAATTGACATGAAAACTCTGTCATGTCCATCCTAATTCTTTTGCAACGGTAGTGTAGAAATCAACAATTCCACGGGCAAGATGTCATTTATCCCAAATACCAAATTGAAAGGTGTCGTATTCTGTGGTGTTTTGTATGCTACTCGATATGCCCATAAAGTTGAGTATAGTTTTCTATCTCAATCCGCTCAGGATTTGCTGAAAATTTTTGTGAGCATTGTGCATAAAATCTTGTTTGTGCTCTCAGCTTGCCCGTTTGCTTGAGGGTGGTATGGCACTGATTTGGAGTGAAACACCATAAAATATCACAATAGGTAATCAACCATATTGTTGAGGAAATGAGTCCCTCAATTGCTCACTATCTCAATCAAAAGCCTGTATCTTGTGAAAATGTTCTCATACAAGAACTACGTCGTAGTTTTGGCATCATTCTTTTGTGTTGACTTGGCTTCTACTCATTTGGTTAAATAATATGTGGCCACTATGATGTATTGAGATGTGATACGTGTGCCATGTAGAAGCCAATCAAACATGCTACACTATTCAATATAATAGAATCACCCAAGTGGGGAAAGTACATTGTAGATTATATCAAGCAGGGAGGTTTGCCAACGAACTTGAGCAGATCCAAACTACACTCAATCCAGAGAGAAGCAAAAAACTATGTCATCGTTGAAAATAACCTTTATTGGAGAGGAATAGACAACACCTTGAAAATTTGTGCCGTAGAAAAAATGTACTTATGGATTCTAGAGCAAGCACATGCCAGACTGCCATGAGGTCACTTTTTGGCCGACAAAAACACTAAAGTGATACTCCTTGTAGGAATCTAGTGGCCTACTTTGTACATGGATGCCGAGCCTATGTCAAACAATGTGATGATTGCCAACAAACAAAAGTACCAATGCAACGTGAGGAAATGCCGTTGAGGCCAATGAGGGGGGCAAGGGATTTTGCCAAATGAGGGATAGACTTTGTTGGACCTATCTCACCAGAAAGAACCAAAGATAAGGATGGACCTTCCAAAGAGCCTCAAGCAGAATTCGAAGAGTGGGAAGCGACTAATGAAGTTATCACTCAAGTCAATGAATATGCAAAGAAAATGCAGTCGATGATTGAGAAAATGCGAACAACAGCTCTTAGCCACAATGCTAAAGCTCAAGAACTTGAACAGGTCATTGATGCACTCCAAGGCGAGCTTGAAGAAAAAATGAATATCATTGAAAATATTCAAGAAAAATCTAAACCAAAACGTCAAGGAAAGCAAGAAAAGGAGATGGAAGAGTTAGGGGAACTCCTCACAAAGTTATCAAATGCCTGCAAAAGCAAGGAGCAACAGCTGACTGAAGTAACAAATGAACTTATGAGCACTACTCAGTTAGTACAAAAGCTCCTGGTACAATTGAATGTAGCAAATGATTCTTTGCAATACTCAGAGTAGAGAATCAATGATCAAGTGGCATTTATAAAGCAAATAAGGGAAAACCCAGCAGTAGCTTCACTGAAGGGATTGATGAAGTTTAAAAAACTTTAGAAAGAAAAAACAAAGAATTGGAGCTTGAGTTGAAGCTGGAACAAGAACAAAGAAGGGACCTCGCCCTAATGCGCATGCAAAGGGAAGAGCAGTTGCTTAAAGAGATAGAAGAATTGAAAAAAGCCAATCACCTTTTGAGAGAAGGGAATGTGGAAACTCAGGAGAAGGAAGGTACATCTGAACAGCCAACTCTAGAGATACCATCAAACTCCTTTATAGACATAGAAACACAACCAACTGAAGGGCATACATAAAGTTTTCAATTCCAGGTACCAATCACAGACGAGGAACAAGTTCCAATGGTCTAGCTCTCTAAAGCTGAAGAAGATGCACTTAAAGAGCAGATTATTTAAGAAGTGGATGTTGAATGGAAAGTGGCTATGGATTGGGAGTTGAGGGTCCTTCACTCTGTCATTGTAACTCATCTCACTCCCAATCAAATCAATTCTTAGTGGCATCAACAATCGCTGCCATATCCTTTGATAAAGGTGGAGCTGTTGCAAGTAAAACAAAGACTCTACAAGGATATGCACGATCAGGGGTCAGATTCTCTCCACCCCACATGGAGGAAAAATTGGCTTAACAAAAACTCAAGATATCTCATATTGTTTACAAGGGCACCGGTATCCATTCAAAAGGACCCAACATTCTATCATGTACTAAGGGTAAGGACATGGCAAGCACATGAAGTACTAAAAAAGAAAAGGCCGACTTGTTTTAACTACCCAAAATTGCCAACACTAGAGTAAGGACAGGCAACTAAAGAATGCACTGTGAAAACACTAACGGGCACCATGAAATTCTTCAAGAGCCTCCTTGACCTCTTGTGTGAAATGTTTTTTAAAATTTGCAAAATGCTGCTCACATGTATCCAAGTTTTTCATGAGCCTGAACACACGGGAACCCCAAGGATGTCCTTTTTAGAAGGTAACCAGGGCTTATGTTATGATTTAAGTGGGCAACCTTCACATAAAGTTATTTATGACTTCTATGCCAGATGCATGTTCTTACCATCGAGCAATATGTTGGCATTGAAAGAAGCTTTTTACACTGAGTTTTTCACATGGCATACAAAGATTTTTGGACCAATGATCAACAATTTAAGTGCAAGGCTTGTTGGGTATTCAACCATAGAACTAAAGAATATAGTTACTATTTAATTTTTGCAAGTCCTTGAGAAAGAATGGTGCATCCAATATCAAAAATCTCTTCAAGCACTTAAAGACCACCTCGTCAGCCGTCAACCCAAAGACTACTTCAGTCCATGAAACTGTGTAAAGGGACGACACAGTCGAGGAGGGGGGAATGTTAGCAGCAAGCTAACTCACATTTTTTGAGAGATTCATTGTAAAAACACTTATTCTTTTGATAAATCAAGAATATTGTAACTCCTATTGAATGAGTGGATATTGTAATCTATGAGCCGGAGCTATAAGCTTCCAGATTCTATCAGTTAATCCTTGGTTAGAGCTCCCAGATGATTAGTTTTTGACCTAAGAAACCTTGGCTAAGGTATAAAAGCCAATTTTGTAAAGTTATTATTAAGTTTGTGGATAAGAAATACATAGCGTGAGCTTACGGCGCTCTCTTCTCTCCTTTTCTTGCTTCTATCTCCTTTGTCGGTTGTCATATTGTAGTGCCGTCTGCTGCATTGCAACCACAAGTAAGAGCTCTATGCATTGACATAAACATATCATGATAAATCGTAGCATTTGACGTCACAAACCTGTGGCCTAATTTCATCATACATAGGAATTTAAGCTAGGACATCACAAAGTAAGTATAGGCGGGGTATTGGGGCATCATTGCTAAACATTTATATGCATTCGGGTCAACAACGACTAGGTCAAAATCTCACTACTATTAATAATCACATTTTTTTCCACTCATTGAAAGTGGAATTTGAGACCATAAGCATGAGTGCTTAGGTCTTATATACTTGTCGTAGAAGTTTCATAGCATTCGGTTGTCGTTTGATGCTGTAACGATCACAGTTTGCTTGTCGATTAGAGACTAACTTTTGATGACTTAGGTCATTTGAGTGTAGCTTGAGTTAGGTGGGAGTTGTCTGTTTTTTTCCAAGAGATTGACACCCTCTTGTAGCCTCCATGAACTAGTCGAGTCATCTTCGCCCCATGGATTGACAATTATGTTCGCCGTTCTCGCTATGTCTCCAATAAGGTAAGAGTGAGGTTAGGAAACCCATCCACATACAGGAAAGCAATGATAATGACTTTGGGAAGGGCAACAAAGAGGCTGCTGGTGTAATGGAAATGGCCTATGTATGAACTTTGAGAATAGCGGAATTAAGAGAATTAAAGTGAGCATTTTTGTGAGATCACTTTGAGAACACAGATGGTGAACTTAATTGATGGTAGCAACATAAACATAGTACTTAATTAACTTGGGATGACCAATAATTTTGCAAGAGAGAGAGTATTAGAGAACCTGACAATAGTTGAGGACCGGATTTACTTAAAGCCGGCACTCCTCCCTCCAAAAGGTGTTTGATTCTCCCATCAAGAGAGACTTGGTACAATACAATCTTTGTGTTCTTTGTGACCTTGGTGATGCTATGAAGACGGAAATCTTCATACATCTCTGAGCATAAACTTTGCAAACAACATTAACTATCCCAAGCCTCATTCCCAAGGCCTTAAACACCTTCAAAGGTGGAGAGAGCTAGCGGGGAATGAGGGTAGGAAAGAGGAAGAAGAATCATTCATAGGAGAAAGAAATAGTTCCTCACATATCATCACTCTTCTTGCTTAGCATAGCATAATAGCATAATAATGAAGATGAAGAAGGTGGCAAGCATTAAAGCATGGCTCTTGGTTGGATTTGGATTCCATAGCCAAGAGTGTTAGTGTAGGCTCTCCACTTGTAAGATTCCCAATTTTTGGGTCTCTTCTAAAAATAAAAAATTAGCTTTCAATATTTATTATTGCCAAATTTTGACGTAAGATGCTTGATTGGTAGTATTGGAAGGTTCTAAAGTAAAAAGCAAGGTCGTTTCCATGTTTTAATAGGCTAGATAGACGTTTGGTTCAGTATTGGAAAAATCTACTATTTTTAGTTTTTCATGATTTTTGGAGTTTTTGAAAAGCAATGGTCTTTTTATGATGACCTAAACCTAAAAATATTAATTTTAGTCTCCATCGAATTTAAAAATGATCACCCAGAGCAAAGACGGGACCATACGGGATTTTTACGAGAAATATTTTTATAAAAAGCGTTACTATAAATACATCAAAGTAGTACGAGAAAGTCATAATTATGTCAGGACATTATGGTGTGGCATAGTCTAGCTACGGTTTCCATTACTTGGCCAGATACTGCTCGGATGGTCAATTTTGCTGTAAAAATTGAATGGTAAGTGGGAGAGTTGGCCACCAAAAGCAAAGGCTTGTTTTTAAAAAGATTGGAGCTTTTTCCCAAAAACTAGAGGCTATTCCAGGCTGAGAGGTAGCGCCATCTTTCTACCTGGGAGTTACTTCAGCCTGCTGCACTTGCCTATAACTTGCCGGTTAGTGCTCAATTTCAGTGCCGTTTTGTTGCGTCTACTACCACAAGGCTATACGTATCTATTATACAGAGTGGTGCAAGCTCTTCATCACCATCTCCATAAGCTCTTCTATTGAGAAGAAGAAGAAGAAGAAGAAGAAGAAGAAGAAGGACACTCTCTCTCTACTTGCTTATTATCTTCTCTCTCGTTTCAGGATGTACGCGCTCTCCGGAAGCTTTCGTGGCGGATACCTCTACGTAGCTATCATCACCGCTCTCATGTGGCAAAGAAAGAAGCCTTTTGATAGCCCCTAATAGATTCTAAAGCCCGATGAGAAGTTCTAAAATCCATAGCCATCATCTCTCTCTCTCTCTATGCATTTTTTCTGAGTAGTCACCCTCTCGATGATTGTTTTCTCGCATATGAGTGTATGCATTGATCAACCGAGTATATACAAAGTTGACTTATGATTATTTCATCATGTTTAGCACACTGATTTATGCACATGATGTGTTTATGGTCACGTGCGTGCATAAAAAGCGCTTTTTGTTTCACGTCATAGAGACAGAAGGAACACTGTTTTGGTCATAAATCACAAACCGTTATGAATCAGTCAGAACCCTTTATACCAAAGATAAAACACATCATTTAGAGAATTTTCTCTCGTTGGTGTCATGTGAAAAACACGCATGAGCTAAGAGGTATGGTCAAAAAACAGCTTGTTGCCCACTACACAACCAAATTTTTTGACTCCAACTCCTTGGAGAACCACTATGTGGATTCAGCGGATAGGCAAACCCACTTAACCAATTGAAAATCTTGAAGAAATTTGATGATAAATGAATTTACGTCTCCGTTAACACTTTGGAACTGGGAGTTATTAATCACTCTATAACTGGTTTTACTTACACGCGTAGGGGTGCTACTAAAGGGGGGGTACCATATCACGTCGTAAGTGGACCGAGCTGTTTCGATATGTTTTATGGTTTGTTTTGGTGAGTTGATTTCAATCATTAGATGGCCATAAACTTATGTGGGAGTATATGGTTAAACATCCCAAACCGCATGAATAAAGTGGCTTTCTTTTGGGATTACCGTTTGTTGTGTGAGTACCATATGGGTGAAGTGATGTGATAGAGTGATAGTTTATATTATGGAGATGAACTTGATGCATTAGTTTGAGGCAAAAATACTTTCAATTGCATAAGTTTTCATACTCTCAAAAATGCCAAAAGTTTATTTTTTGCATATGTGTGAAGTTATGGTTTATGGTTGACGTAAAGGTCGGAGCTGTTTTGCATCATGTTTATGGTGATGGAATGTTATCATATGATGTATGAGAACTCATGGATTAATATGGATGCCTCTTATGCATGGTTGTGATTGCTTTCCACCTAAGTCAAAACTAGCTCTATGTGCTAGGGAGGTAAAGTGCAGATGTGATTTATCAACTTTGCATGGTTGGATGTGGTCAAAATTGGATTTTTGTGTCACGAGATTAGTTGCTGGTCGAGATATTTTTATGCATGAAAGAATCACATCTTAAGGGTCACATGTGTGTACACTCCAATTGAATGCATGTGATGTGTCAAACTCCAAGTGTGGGAGTTGGTTCAATGTGATTATGATTCATGGTCAAGGGTTGAGATTCCCTTATTGATTATGGTTGATATTCTATGGTGTAAGCTGGTGTGGCTCATGGTTTTTTAGTGTGGATTTGGTTATGCTACCAAAATTTTTGCAGCCATGTTATGTTCTAAAGTGGTTATGCAGGATTGGTCGTGCCTCACCCAAGTTGGGTGGAGTGCTTGCACGTGTGATGTGATTGGACTATGGTTTACGGTTTTGGAATTGGATCATGAAGTGATTTGGATGGTTTATGGTAGATGTGTAAGGGTAGAGGCCTTGTACAGTCTAATTGCTTGGAAAAGATTGTTTGTGCATTTGGGAAGTGCTATTGTGATTGGACTCATGTGCTATGTTTCTCATGGCAGCGTCACTACAAGACTAGTATCACCTACATCGCTTAGCCTTAGACAAAAGGGTCGTTGACCTGGGGCTTTGCTGGATCGGGGGTGTTGCCTAGGTCTTCGTTTTTTTGTTAGGCTCATCTACACGGTTAGTGCGTCGGGGGTTGAATGACCTACACGGCTAATGCAACGGGGATTTTTCCTTGGCTTTTCCTAAACACACGGTGCTTGGCATCAAAGAGGTCATTAGGAAAAATATGAACCCTCTAGGGGCCCTTTGGGATTAAGGTTAATTAGAGGCCAGCCAATAGGAAGAGGGTGGTGGACACACTCTATACCCTCAAAAAAGTAGGGGGACAAGGTAGCCTTACACCTCTTAATGGCCTCTTACCTAGTGAGAAGGTAAGGGAGGTGGCTAGGGGGGGGGGGGGGACCACTTTGACCTCTTTTCCCTCACTTTTTGGCTTGGATTTAAAAATGCACTAAAAATTTCAAATTTCAAGTTTTCCCTCCTTAAAAGGTCCCCTAATCTATTTCATGGTCAAAAAAGTATTTTTGACCTCCAAAAGTAAAAAACGTGCACTAAAAAATTTCAAAAAATTATTTTTTTCCAAAAAAATGCAAAACATCATTTTCCACCCTCCAAAGTCTTTCCAAACCTATTCTATAGCTAAAAAGTGATTTTCTCTCTCTACAAACCCTTTTCCAAGCTCTCCATGGCTGCAACAACCACATGCACACCCTATAGTCCGACATTATCTCTCTACAAGCTTTCTCCCATCCCTATCTTCTCCCCCATTTCAGCTTCCCTTTGTCCACCACATAGTTCCACACCAAGCTAGCTCCTCTCCCTTCTCTCACCTCCATTACAGCATGAAACAAGATTCTACTCCTTCTACTTTCATTCACTCGCACTACATGGAAACCTCTACTCCCGAAGGTGGAAAAAGCATCAACTCACATGACTTGCATACCACAAGTACAGGAGGTGTGAATAGTGCATGGGCATTGCAAGGATTCATCTCCAACATAAAGATAGAATGGTGAGAAAACTACCCTTGTAGCATACATTCAGAGCTTAAGATCATCTCCATCTTTAAGTTTATCATGCTGGAGGGAATTAACCTCTTTATGGCTTTCAATGTTTAGGCTTCACACCTCATAACATTGGGTGGTGCTATTTTGTTGATGGCTTTGGTGCACCATCTATAGTTTTGTAGCATGTGATTGAGTCTCACAATGTAAGTAAGTTGTGTTATCTATGGAGAGTCATCAAAGATTTGTCTTATAATTTATTCGTTGTATAGTTGTCATTAGATTATCAGAATGATATCATTTTTTACTTTATAACTTTGTGCTCACATAATCTGTTGTTTACTTACAGAGTCAACTTGTTTTGAGAGGACCTGAGCAAGCAACCATGTGCAGAGATGGAAATCACCCTATTTTTGTTCTGTGAGTAACCTTTCACTACCATGTTAAAAGATTTTGATAAGAATAGTAGGATTTTTGTAGAATCTTGAACCAATAGGTACTCTCTAGGAGCTCTTAGAAAAGCCATACCTATAGTACTACTATCTTCCCTAGTGTCATAGACACACAAATACTCGTGTATATGAATCTCTAGATGAGAAAGACAAATACTTGTAAGAGAAGCCTAACAACAACAACATTGTCTCCGTTTGTAATTATTTTTATGAGGCTGGTTTCCTCTATAAATGCAATATAAATATTTCTTTTTGTTAAATGGTGTCGCACTGAGTGAGAGTATTTAATTTAGATTACTGGAGTTTCATATAGATTTGAGAAATATTGTTGGTTTTTATGGATGTTATGATTTGCCTGTAAGATGTTTGGAGCCTCAAGTCTTAATCATTCCACCATGAAGAAATTCATGCAATATTTTGATTTGAAAGTTTAATCACTAATGGTTATTCTTATTAAAGTGGATCATAACCTTTGTCAAGATGTCCTCGTTTGGGGATGTTGAATATATATCAATAGCAACATTTCAAAAGTTGAGAAAGCTAAATTCTTGCTTTCCAAAATGTTATTGTTTTCATACCGTGCCTATGCCAAGCTTGACTTAGAGAAATGACAACTTGAGATGGAGGTGTAGATATATAGGGGTGACTTATTATTGATTCTTGTTTCATCGTATATATTATAAAGCCTTTGAGTTTCCACCTTTTTGAGTAGTGTTGACAAGTTTTTGGTATCAAACCTTTTTAAATATCCCTATTCATTCGCTATTGGTAGCTATTTATTTGGTATTGCTAAAGATCATATCAATAGATATCACCTTGTGAACTTAATTGTTGAATTGAGGATTTGATTTTTACTATGTAGCTCATTTGGATAGAGAAAGTGTAAACATAAATTATAGATACATGCATTGTTAACATAGAAGATATGTATCACTCGAACCTATATAACTGCTAATCAAGAAACCTTTGGTTGGATACTATAACAATAGGGGTCACATGTGGTTTCAAATACCAAAGAAATGGCTTAACCAAAACATTCCCAAGAACACGAGGTGAACACAAGGAAGTAGACATTGGCTCCTTGTTTGGTTGATTTCTAGTGCTAAATGTTCTGAGTGCACAAAATTTGTGAGGCCTTTGACCTTGGGAGTTCACTAAAGTATATGTAACATAACACATGTGTTCAACAGAAGGGAATTTATATTCTTGTAAAGTTACAGAAACATGTGTAGGTAAGGCCTATAAGGGCTACTTTCAATCCATTGTGGTGAACGCACATGATATAGGAAAATTTTACATAGTGAATACTCCAGACATCAAACACTACACCTCTATCTCATGGTCATACATTAAAACAAAGCCCCTATTTGTCATTTTGAAGCCCCAGGGACTCTCAACAAGAGGGACCACAACGGCGCGCAGAATGGCCATCCAGGGACAAATAGGGGCCAAGATATTTCCAAGAACAGGGGATGGACACAAGGAAGTAAAAAAATGGTTGATAAGCATGATACAAGGTTTAGGTATCTGCCATTTGGGGGGGGGGGGGGGGGGGGGATGGGCTTGCTATGAACACATTAAACTGCCCAGTTCTATCTCATGGCCATGCATTAAAAAAAGCACATACTTGTCATTTTAGGGCCCCAGGGACCCTCAGCAAGAGGGGCCACAAGGGCGCGCAAACTGGCCATCCAAAAATTTTGGATGGCCAATTTGCGCGCCCATGTGGCCCCTCTTGCTGAGGGTCCCTGAGGCCTTAAAATGGCAAGTGCAAGCTTTTTGTTAATGCTAAAAACTCTTTGCTTTTAAAAAAAGTTATTGCTAAAAATTATAGACTACCCTTGGACTTTCCACAACAATAGAAATCAAAGGGTTCAAGGAGAGGTCTGGTGTCACAAGTGCATGGTAGGAATCTAATCGAGGTTTATTCCGTCAAGATCTCTTATACTTTATCATGTCTTCTCATGTACAATCTTACCAAACAAAAACAAACTTACACTTTAAATGACTACAAATCTTATTTAACTTATCAAACAATCTAAAATATGGTAGACCTAGAGTGCTCTTACACATCAACAAACAAAAAAGTCTAAATTTCTTCTCATTAACTTTGATAAACATACATCTGTGAACAACTTCCAAGGAGTATTGTGGTCATAGTTCTTACATCCATTCCATGACATTGTATGCTCATGGGGTGGCCTATCACATAAAAATATCTTTGGTAGGAGTGTCCTCATGTTAGGAAAGGGTGTGTTGTTGCTGATGAAAAGTTTTTGCATTGTCCTACTAGGGATCTCTCCATGTTAGCATAATGATTTTTGGTGTAGTGGGAGCCACATTGCCGCCGAGGAGAGCTTTGTGCCACCGTAAAAGCTTCATATTATGCCAGTTCCTTGAGCCATTCTTGCAAACAACGACACTCAATTAGCATAGCAAGAGGTTACCTTGTAACAAAAACATGTATGAATTCAACATTTGCAAGCTATATAATAAAGACACTTGTTAAGTATATGTTGTACAAATTTGCAAGTATTTCTATCTAACTGGAAATAAACAATCCTAAAATATACATTAGGATGAGAATACCATCCCTAATAAGCATGGATTTGAAGCACCTAACTGAAAGATGTAACAAAGAAGACTGTTTTAGAGGAAAAGTGGTGACACTTGGCCTCTCTAACCTGCAACCTTTCACTAATTGTGCATAAAAGAAACCTTTGTGCCAAGCACTACAAAACAAGTAGAGACAACACCTTAGACTTTAAAGTCTATGATAAGAAGAACACAATCAAAAGTAAGAATTATATTGTTACCTTGCATAAAGGGGTGTTTTATTCAAATATGTGATGGTATTGGCAAGATATTGAAGAACCATCAACATTCATCTCACTATGGTACCACGTTCCTGGGATGACCTCTGCTCACCCTCACGTGCGGCCTTCGGTGCAAACGTTGCGAACAAGAAAATATGTATGCATATGATTTGTGATGACCTTGAGCACCATGGTAGCTGTTGCGTGAGGAAGCAAAGGATGAAAAGAGAGAGGGGAGAGGGAGAGAGAGAGGAACATGGAAGGAGACAAGGGGGTAGAGAGAGAGAGAGAGAGAGAGAGAGAGAGAGAGAGAGAGAGAGAGAGAGAGAGAGAGAGAGTGGAGAAGGAGGAGAGAAGGGGGCAGGGAGGGAGAGGAACATGGGAGGAGAGAAGGGGGCAGTGGGGGAGAGGGAGAGAGAGGGGAGGAGGAGGAGAGAAGGGGGTAGGGAGGGAGAGGAGAGGGACAAAGGAGGGAGGAGGAAGAGAGAACAAAGGTTTTTTTTTTGGGGAGTTGTTTTTTTTTAAAATTGGACTTTTAGTGCTTGTAAGTTTAAAAAAAGGTAAAAAAATACTTTTTTGATATGGATATATGCTGGGGGGGAGTTTTAAGTCAAAAATAAGTAAAAATAACTTTTTTTGAAAAAAGTCAAATTTTGGCTCTTAGTGATCCACGTTTTTGATGATGTGGCCACACCTCTTTACTCCCTTCACTTTCAAAAAGGTAGAGAGAGAAGGTGACCTCTTAGGTCCACATCCTACACGTGTCTAAAAAAAGGCTAGAAAAGCCTACTCAAAACTAGCTTCTTGAATGCCCTTGTTCCCTTAACCATATACACCATTAGCCTTAATTCCTAAAAATTAGGATTCCTTACAAGGCCCATGCAAGGTCCATATTTCTCCTAATGTGTAGTGCCTAAACTAGTATGGTTGGTGTTGATACCCTACCACCTACTGGTACTCGAGATCCTTTCACAGCTCGGGTTTATGGAGGGAGGCGAAGCGGCCTCAGCCTATGTTTGGCTCACGTAGGTTGGAGGTGTTCTGGCTCGCTACCAATGAAGTGAAATTCTCTGTCCATAGTAGAGCGGAAGTGGATGGGTGCCCCAGTCGATCCCTACACAGGATCCGATGCTCTACTAGTTGTTTTGTGATTTTCCTTTCGATGTTGTGATATACCCAAATTTTGTCATTGCATTAATACATGGTTGTCTATTACATTTAGGCGAGAATTTAAAGATTCTCTGTTGTCATCTTTTCATGTCTCTGTGCACTCTATTTCACCCTCCACTATATTCTCTCTCTCTCTCTCTCTCTCTCTCTCTCTCTCTCTCTCTTCCCGCAACGTGGTGTACACATATATTCACCCTCCACAATGTTATATTTTTCTTGAGTACGCTTTCATTCATAACACCCTTTCACGGGTAGCCCTAGTCGCTAGGTACCTCTGCATGCGGTCCGGCTCATGGCCTAAATTCCATGCTTGGTCGGGCGCTGAGAACACCTCTCCTATGAAAATGCTTCCGTAACTCAGATGTATATTGAAAATTGTATAAAAGTGTAAATTGTATATTTTGTGCATAGACCCCTGGGGAGGGGTATCTCTCCCCACTTCTCAACAAGCTTGGAGAAGGAGATGCACTTTTCACTCCACACAATGAGAGAATGTGTGTGTGTGTGTGTGTGTGTGTAAGAGTATACCTCCCTCTCATGCTTGGTCCACCTCTCTCTCTCTCTCTCTCTCTCTCTCTCTCTCCCTCTCTCTCTCTCCTCGTAATATTTAATTATATCATTTGGGACATGTGTCCTCTTTGTCCTCTTTGAGAGAAAGAACTTAATTATTTATTTTTATGCATCTAAATTCTCATTGAACCCCTTTAAAGCTTATCCAATAGGATTCAAGCACATCATGAGGGCCACATGTGGAGAAGTTTTTGAACATGTGTCTTTTATGCTTCTTAAGTCATTTGGTTTGAATTGAATACTTCAAGCTCTTAGTCAATCAAGCATGGAAATGTTGATGCCTCTTGAGAGTTTGAATTGAACACTTCAAGAACCTTAGTCATTTTAAGCATAAAAATCACCTCAAGCTTTGGGCAAGGTTCCCACAACCATTTTAAGCATCTTAACACCTCATGCTTGGGTAGGATTCCCACCACGAGGTTAGTCCTAGCTTGCGTAAGGTCAAAGAACTTTTTAACACTAACTTTTGGAGGTCTATAATGAAGCTAACCCTAATGTATTTTAAGCTCCATTAGATGCATATTGCTCTTTGATAGACTACCTCCTTTGGACCCCTATTGAGATGTAACCATATCTCCTCTTGGTCCCTTGCTGAGGTAAATCTAGAAGCAGTTATTGCACATTGCTCTTTGGTAGACCATCTCTTTTTGGACCCCTATTGAGATGCAACCATTTCTCCTTTTGGTCCCCTGTTTTGAGATAGGTCTAGAAGCACATGTCTGTATCCTAACCCTTGTTCCCCTTTTATCTTCTCATATTAAATGATCAGTTTAATATGAGAAAATCATTTGGTAAAGTTAGATATTATATTTTATGACATTACCTCTCTCTTGAAATCGTAATCGTCCTTGACTATGAGGTAGAGAAGATAAAGCCTAACCATAAGTCCATGTTTCTTAGCGGGTAGAGGATCCCTTTTAACCCTACGACATCATTCTTAAATGGATGATTAATCCATTTGGTGCTTGGGAGACTTAGCTACCGCAAGCATGTCTGCTCTTTAGTCCATATCATACTTCAAAAGTAGAGTGACAAGTTCTACTTGGTGCTTGGGAGACGTCATCACCACAAACATGATCCTAAGCATGCATACTTCTTAAATTGTGTGCACAATAAAAGGAAGAGACGAGTCTTATAAGACAAAAACAGTGCTCATTTAAAATGCATTTTTGTTTTCTTACTCTAGTGTAGCATTCTAAGCATTGACAATGTTCATATTATCCTTAACATAGGTTCCTTGCATCCATCTAGCATCTTTAAAATGATAATTCTTAAACTTAACAAGATT
This sequence comes from Adiantum capillus-veneris, assembly GCF_014529385.1. Lineage (NCBI taxonomy): Eukaryota > Viridiplantae > Streptophyta > Polypodiopsida > Polypodiales > Pteridaceae > Adiantum > Adiantum capillus-veneris. Next base: position 64,280,088 of record NC_140947.1, read on the forward strand.
TCATTGGATAAAGTTATCGTTTCTTAGTACCTTCTGTTTGTGTCGAAGAATCGTGATAGCCTACAGCTATGGGGGATGCCGCCAGTGAGGTGCCATGGCAAGAAAGGTAGTGCAGCAGAACAAGAGAGGAAGCGAGAGAGAAAGAGAGAGCAGGTTGACACACAAAAATAATAATAATATGCTTTATAAAAACCTTATATATATATGGAGAGTTTTTTTTTAAGTTTTTTTTTCATGCAACTGCCATGCAAGACTAAAACTGCAACTACATGCTATAGTGATATGTTCCCATGGGGGCTCGACACTGATCCAGGGATTGGAAACCTAACAATCCCCCCCTCAAGCCCGAACTAGACAAGCAACTCATGATACCTTTGGTGTACTCGTGAACCGTGAGTTTTAGGTTCTCTCACAACCAAGGATTTCTGGTGTATCCATAACCTAGTGCTAGGTCAGTAACCCCCCCTTGAACAGATAGAGAGTAGGCAAAATATTTAGCTACTAGAAATGAAGTTTTTGGTTCACTTCTAAACCTTGGGTTTAAGGTGTACCCAGTAACCTCATGAGAAGCGGTAAAAATAGGCTGAGAACATATAAAAATTTGGGAGGTCTTACCACTTACCTATGGCAGTGTCCCATACAAGTATTTGTTTTAGAAAATAAGCAACAAATGACAATTGATAAAAACCATAACTGAATAGATAAAACCGGTTGTGAAATTTGTGTTTATGTGCTGAGCGTGTTGTATCAAGCCTTCGAGGGATTATATCTGCATGCCACAACCTTCAAAGCGGAACATTCGAAGTGGCACTAATTTCATATGTGCAATAACTCAAAAGAGAAGATGCATATATGTGCATGGAAGCTCCAGCTTGACTTCCCACTTTTGTTTCTGCACCATATTACATGTTCCTTTGCTGATGGTTCAAAGCCCCGGGGAGGTCACCTGATAAAAATGTAACCTATCACGTGAGTTCAACAGAAGGGTATTTAAACTTCTTGAAACTTACATAAACATATATACAGAAGGGCATTATTTTTTCAAATTTGAAAAAAACTTATAGATTTTAAAAGAAAAGGGTACATTATATTATTAACAAAATTCACAGATAAGGGGTTTTACAAACATGTCTTGAACGCACGTGATATGGTAGTTTTACACATAGTGAACCCCCCGAGTTCAAAGCATATATAGCTTCTTTGGTTTGAACCAACACTTTGATTCATCACTGTGTTCTTACATAATCCCTAAGAAGGTAGCAATGGTGGAAAGTTCACATCCAATAGGAATTCCTTAGAGAAACATGGAGCCTCTGCTGTAGTGCCAATTACTATGGCAGCACAACACAAATACTTGCTTGTGTGTGCCTTTAGATTGATACGAACATAGGCCATTATTACCAAGATGAATCGAGCATCGAACATGTGTGACCAAGGCTCAAATAAGGTGGCTATTAAAATAAGTGTGAAATGAAAAAAAAGGTAAAATTTATTTTAGCTTAGACAACGAGGAGGAGGAGACTATGTGTCGCTATGTGACCTTCACAGTTTAGCCAGTGTTTTGATATGCTGGTCACTAATGAGCTCCCTGGTGCATCATCGTCAAGCTCTCTTAGCAGCATTTTCGAACGCGTACATGGCAACTTTGCTTGCCTAGGAGACCACCTAGGCCAATGTTTCAATATGCTACTGTAGACAGTCATTTTGAAGCAGCACGATCAGATTAACTCCAACTCTCAAACCCTGTGCACTAGTTGTGGGTGTGGTTGAGTAGCTACGGGCTTATTCTGGTTGTCTCATGCACCCTCCGGCTGTGCTTTGATATGCAGTTGCAACTCCCAAGCGTCTTCGTTTGCATACGTTTGGAGATGCTTCCCAAGCCTTCTTGCTTTGACGGCCCGCCTACGCTTTGATATGAGATGATAGGCTGTAGCTATGGGGGATGCCACCGGTGAGGTGCCATGGCGAGAAAGGTAGTGCAACAGAACGAGAGAGGAAGCGAGAGAGAAAGAGAGAGCAGGTCGACACACATCAAGAAAAATAATACGCTCTATTGATATGCTTTATAGCAACCACAACAAGAAAAAATAATACGCTCTATTGATACGCTCTTTGATATGAGATGATAGGCTGCAGCTATGGGGGATGCCACCGGTGAGGTCCCATGGCGAGAAAGGTAGTGCAACAGAACGAGAGAGGAAGTCCAGAGAGAAAGAGAGAGCAGGTTGACACACAACAAGAAAAAATAATACGCTCCGTTGGTATGATTTATAGCAACCTTACATATATATGGAGAGTTCTTTTTTTAGTTTTTTTTCATGCAACTGCCATGCAAGACTGAAACTACAACTGCATGCTATAGGGGTATGTTCCCATGTGGGCTTGACACTGATCTAGGGCTTTGAAACCTAACAAATCGATTCAGACTGCAACACTTCTTCTTGATCTTTGATCTCTAGCGGGTCCTCCATTATTGGTTCTTTTGGTGGCTCTCCTTTGTAAGGCTTGAGTAGACTCACATGGTTAGCATTGTGAATGAGCCAATGGTTGGGCAACTTTAACTAATAAGCCATCTCATTGATTGGCTTAAGAAGTTTAAAAGAAAGGACCATAGTATTTTTTTGCTAGTTTATCATAATACTCTTGGTGGCTTGTAGGATTCTTGCCCGTACTATGCCTTAGATGGACTATGCCTTAGATGAGCCTTGAGAAACTTTAGCAAGACCCAATCATTTTTTTCTTAAAGGATAAGGCTCTTTTGTGATTATTAGCAACAACCTTTTTTGTCTTTGCTTTGAGATGGATATAACCTCTTTAATCTTTGGAAAAGATTCTTGTGAGTCTCGGCTATATTCATCAGCACAACGAAGATCTTCCCGTATACTTTAAGTAGTAAGGGACTTTTGGATCTTCCCTTTTTAACCTCGAAAGGTGCTCTCCCCATAGAAGTATGTACAATGTCATTGTACGCATAGTCTATATGAGGTAGATACTTCTCTTATTGAGAACGTTGATCTACTTCCATGACATAGGCTTTTAGTAGATTCAAGAATTGCTAGATTAGTTATTTCACTTTGGTCATCCGTTTGTGGATGATAGGCCGAAAGAGAAATTTAATCTACTTCCTAGATTCTCAAAGAGACCCTTCTAGAAATTACTGGTCATTCTAGGATCTTTGTTTGACACTATGGATGTTGGTAAGCCATGATACTTGAAAATTTGAGATCTAAAGAGGGTTGCTGTTTAATGTGCCTTAATAGTCTTTTTGACAGGCATAGAGTGTGTTTTCTTGCTAAGCCTGTTGACTGAAACAATTCAAGTTGCTTCCCTCGATCAAATTTGAATTTTTGGTATATCGCGTATTTTGAAACATACTCTTGTATATTTACTTTTCATGGTAGACCAACAAAAATACATTTCTACTCCTTGAAGAGTAGATTATGGAATCCCTCTTTGCCCCACATAAGGAGATGCATGGGATTCATACATGACTTTTTTATTGTATTGGTGAGTAACACATAGATTATTGCCGTTTGGAAGATAAACATCCTTCGAGGTGAATGGTTCTTTTTTTTTTCCCTAGTGCAAAGGCTGGATAGATCATTGTGAGCTGCTATAGACACCACATTTATCCTTGGACATTGTGAAAGTGCATCGACCACTTGATTGTGCTTGCCCAGCAATGTGAGCAATATGAAATTTAAATTGCGAAAGAAAATTTTCCCACCTCATTTGTTTGTCGTAGAGCTTGGTTTGCGTCATGAATTCTTGAGGCTTCGTGATCCATTCATAGGATGAATTGATCCCCCAAGATATAGTCCTTCCATGTGTCTAGGACATGTAGAACAACTAAAATCTCTTTTTTGTATATGCCCAAGACCCGTTCATCGGTATTGAGCCTTCGGCTCTCATATGCTATGGCATGTCCTCCTTGAAGAAAAACTGCTCCAAGGCAATGACCACAAGCATCACATTGGACCATGAGGACTGGTTGAGAGGTAAGCTTCTCTTTGAGCTTGTCAAAAGAATTTTGTTCTTTAGCAGCCCATGCGTACTTAACGTTCTTCTTTGTTAAGTCATGCAATGGTCCTGCTATCCGAGAGAATTTTGCTATGAAGTGTCTATAGTATGCACACATACCAATAAAGCTTATTATCTCATGTAGATTCCTTGGATTAGGTCATGCTTTTATTACCTCCAACTTTGATGGATCCATATGGATACCATCTTGAGATATAACTTGACCTGCATATTGAATCTCTTGTAGAAAAAAATCACTTTTCTTTTGATTAATGAAAAGCTTACTCTCTCACACAACTTGAAAGATTACCCGGAGGTGTCATTTATACTCCTCAAGAGAATTTGAGTGGCTTGAAGATTTTTGTCCATTGTGATGCCATGCCAAAACTTGTAACTTATCAAATAGATCTTCTACCCGGGGTACGAGAAATATATATATATTTATAGCGATCCTATTTAGTGCTCTATAGTCAACACACATGTGATATGTGCCATCTTTCTTTTGCACTAAAAAAACTGGTGAGAAGAATGGAGAGGAGCTAGGCCTCACCATCCCTTTTTCCACTAATTCATGTACTTTCCTCATGATCTCCTTTTGTTGAGCTTGTAAAATACAATAAGGAGGTTTATTAGGCGGTGAGCTTCCTAGTAGAAGCTCTATTGCATGGTCATCATCCCCTCGTTTTGGAGGTAGCTCACTAGGGATGTCATCAACTAGAGTGCTACGTTAGCTACATTCGCATGGAATTGAGATCGAACAAAATATTGGAAATTGTGTGTGTGAGAGAGAGAGAGTGATTTTTCATGAAAGCGTGTTAGATTTTTCTACCTGAGAGTGTTTAGGATACCGATCGTCGTGGTTCACAGGTGTACCTCCGCATAAATTGGATACCGATCGTAGTGCTTCAGAGGGGTACCTCGCCAAAAACCACAAGGAGTGTTAGAGTTTTGTCAAGCTCAATGTTGATGATCATACAAGATGTGAATGTTATTAATTGTTTGTTGTTCCATTTTTATGATTTAAAAAAAGAAAAGAAAACATGCAAGTCTCCTTGCAAGGGGGAGTTCGCACAGTCCTCCCCAATTTTTATAATACGAGGAAACGTGCTATTCCCACGGCAACGTGCAATTTTTAGTGTGTTCATTGACTGCGTTCTCAGTGTCAAAAATCAAAAAATGATAATGCTTACTCACCGCGCTATTGAATGTCTATCACCAACGCGCTTCCTTATATCAACGATGTTGAGTATCTCCTGCACTTAACCCGGTGCAAGAGACGACATCCCAAGGAGGATACCCTTCAAGAAGTTTTTGTGCTATTGTGAGGACACCACAATTGTAAGATTCCCTTTAATAGGGGTTGTTGCAAAACATTGTTGTGCTTGGCAATGCCTTGGTCGATATCTATTCCAAATGTGGTGCGGGATGTTGTCTTTTGGAACACTATGATTGTAGGATATGTCCGACAAGGGCCGCGTTAGGAGCTCTGTGTTGTTTTTTGCAAGTGCTTGAGGAGCTTACTCTTCAGAACGGCGTTAACTGATTGCGGGGGCATAAAGATAGAGCCTCTCTCCAGATGCAGTCACATACGCATGCATCTTGATGTACGCAAGATGCCGATATGGGCTTGAAAATTCACTTTAATAGGGCCTGTTGCAAAAAATTACCGTGCTTGGAAATGCCTTGGTCGATATGTATGCCAAATGTGGTGCAGGATGTTGTCTCTTGGAACGCTATGATTGTTGGATATGCCCAACTTCTTTGTGACAGTGTAGCTCTGGAAGCAGATGCAAATGGAAGACTTTTCTCCAAATACATTCACCTACGCTTGCACCTTGAAGTCCAGTGGCCTTATGCGAGCTGTTGACATGCGTGAGAAAAATAACGAGAAGATACTTGGTTTGGCGCTGTCTGGTAAAGGATGTCATGTTTGGCAGCGTACTTGATTGCATTTGGAGAGATGCCCTATCTTCTCATACGTTGAAAATAACCCAAAGATTCCTGGCCCAGCCGGCTCCTGTTGGGCAAATCCTGCAATCAACGTCCTGCATAGTGCCACATGCCTTCAAAATGCAAGCATAGGTGATTGCATCTAGAGAGATGCCATCTCTTTGCATCTGCTGAAAATAGCCCAGAACTTGCTGGCCCTATCCTTCTTGGGCGTATCCCACAATTAGTGCGTTCTAAGGAATGACATTCCGAAAAGGAAGCTCGTCAAGCACTTTTCTGAGCCAACTTGGCATACATGTCAACCAAGCAATAGCCCTTGACTAAAAATATCATCGCGGATTCCTTTGCCCATATCAACATCTTGCGTAATGTCACATGTCTTTAAGATGCAAGTGTACATAGTTGATTGCATCTAGAGAGGTGCCATCTCTCTGCATTTGCTGAAAGCATCCTAGAGCTTGCAAGCCCTGTCCTCAAGCAATTTTTGTGCTTTCTGAAGTACACCACATTTGGCATACATGTCGACCAGGTGACTAAGACAATGTCAATCACGAAAGCATAGGTGATTGCATCTGGAGAGATGCCCTCTCTTATCATACGTTGAAAATAGCCCAAAGCTTCCTGGCCCTTGTTGGGCAAATCCTGCACAATGAACGTCTCGCATAGTGCCACATGCCTTCAAACTGCAAGCATAGGTGATTGCATCTGGAGAGATGCCATCTCTTTGCATCAGGTGAAAACAGCCCACAGTTGTCCTTACTGAGCATATCCCGCAATCAGTGTGTTCAAAGGAACAAAATTCCGGACATGAAGCTCGTCAAGCACTTTTTTGAGTCATCTTAAGTATTTGACATACATGTCCACCAAGCAACAACCTTTGACTAAAAATATCATCATGGATTCCTTGCATCTTGGGTAATGCCGCATGATTTTAGATGCTAGTGTACGTAAGTGATTGCATCTGGAGAGATGTCATCTCTTTGCATCTGTTGAAAATAGACTGGAGCTTCTTGGCCGTGTCCTCTTAGGCATATCTCGCAAATCAATGCACTCCAAGAGACGACATTTCGAACAAGAAGCTCCTCAAGCATTCTGAGGTAGACCACATTTTCCATACATGTCGACCAGTTTAGTGTCAAGCACAAAAGCGTAGGTGATTTCATCTCGAGAGATGCCCTTTCTTCTCAGATGTTGAAAACAACCCAAAGCTTCCTGCCTTGTAAGGCCCCGCCGGCCCTTGTTGGGCAAATCTTGCACAATCAGCATCTTGCATAGTGCTACCATCTTGGATAATGCTGCATGATTTTTAGATGCTAGTGTACGTAAGTGATTGCATATGGAGAGATGCCGTCTCTTTGCATCTGCTGAAAATAGCTTGGAGCTTCCTGGCCCTGTCTTGTTGGGTATATCTCGCAATCAATACACTCCAAGAGAAGTTTTCTTTCCGAGGCAGACCAGATTTTCCATACATGTCGACCAATCAACCAAGTTAGTGTCAAGCACGAAAGCGTAGGTGATTGCATCTCAAGAGATGCCCTCTCTTCTCAGATGTTGCAAACAACCCAAAGCTTCCTACCCTGTAAGGCCCTGTCGGCCCTTGTTGAGCAAATCCTGCACAATCAGCGTCTTGCATAGTGCCACATGCCTTCAAAATGCAAGCATAGGTGATTGCATCTAGAGAGATGCCATCTCTTTGCATTAGGTGAAAACAGCCCACAGATGTCCTTATTGAGCATATCCCGCAATCAGTGTATTCGAAGGAACAACATTCCGGACATGAAGCTCGTCAAGCACTTTTTTGAGTCATCTTAAGTATCATGGCATACATGTCCACCAAGCAACAACCTTTGACTAAAAATATCATCATGGATTCCCTACATCTTGGGTAATGCCGCATTAATTTTAGATGCTAGTGTACGTAAGTGATTGCATCTGGAGAGATGCCATCTCTTTGCATCTGCTGAAAATAGCCTAGAGCTTCCTGGCCCTGTCCTGTTGGGCATATCTTGCAATCAATACACTCCAAGAGACAACATTTCAAACAAGAAGCTCCTCAAGCATGTTTTCTTTCTGAGGCAGACCACATTTGCCATACATGTCGACCAAGTTAGTGTCAAGCACGAAAGCGTAGGTGATTGCATCTCGAGAGATGCCCTCTCTTCTCAGATGTTGAAAACAACCCAAAACTTCCTGCCGTGTAATGCCTTGCCGGTCCTTGGTAGGCAAGTCCTGCACAATCAGCGTCTTGCATAGTGCCACATGCCTTCAAAATGCAAGCATAGGTGATTGCATCTGGAGAGATGCCATCTATTTGCATCAGGTGAAAACACCCCACAGTTGTCCTTATCGAGCATATCCTACAATCAGTGTGTTCGAAGGAACAACATTCCGAACATGAAGCTCGTCAAGCACTTTTCTGACTCATCTTAAGTATTTGGCATACATGTCCAGCAAGCAACAACCTTTGACTAAAAATATCATCATGGATTCCTTGCATCTTGGGTAATGCCGCATGATTTTTAGATGCCAGTGTACGTAAGTGATTGCATATGGAGAGATGCCATCTCTTTGCATCTGCTGAAAATAGCCTGGAGCTTCCTGGCCCTGTCCTGCTGGGCATATCTCGCAATCAATACACTCCAAGAGACGACATTTCAAACAAGAAGGTCCTCAAGCATGTTTTCTTTCTGAGGTAGACCACATTTTCCATACATGTCGACCAGTCGACGAAGTTAGTGTCAAGCACAAAAGCGTAGGTGATTGCATCTCGAGAGATGACCTCTCTAAGGCATGTTGCACTATGCAAGACGTTGATTGTGCAGGATTTTCCCAACAAGGGCCGGCAAGCGTAGGTGATTGCATCTGGAGAGATGCCATCTCTTTGCATTAGGTGAAAACAGCCCATAGTTGTCCTTATTGAGCATATCTCGCAATCAGTGTGTTCGAAGGAACAACATTCCGGACATGAAGCTCGTCAAGCACTTTTCTAAGTCATCTTAAGTATCATGGCATACATGTCCACCAAGAAACAACCTTTGACTAAAAATATCATCATGGATTCCTTGCATCTTGGATAATGCCGCATGATTTTTAGATGCCACTATACGTAAGTGATTGCATCTGGAGAGATGCCATCTCTTTGCATCTGGTGAAAATAGCCTGGAGCTTCCTGGCCCTGTCGTGTTGGGCATATCTCGCAATCAATACACTCCAAGAGACGACATTTCAAACAAGAAGCTCCTCAAGCATGTTTTCTTTTTGAGGCAGACCACATTTGCCATACATGTCGACCAGTCGACCAAGTTAGTGTCAAGCACGAAAACGTAGGTGATTACATCTTGAGAGATGCCCTCTCTAAGGCATGTCGCACTTGAAGGGGATCGGGGAGCACCACAGATGGAGAGTGAGAGAGAGAAGGAGACACACGACACAGATATGGGTGGGGAGACTCTAAAGAGTGAGCAGCCCCCTATACACTTATGCTATGTATAAGGTATACAAGTCAGTGGGCGCCCAGACTCTGGGCGGCCGGGCAAGGCACAGGCGCCTATACCCCAACAACCTCCCACTTAAAGGCGACTGTGCCTTTAAGCAAGAGAACCTAGTCTAAAGACTACAAAAGGTGAGAGAAAACCGCTCTCAACCGATACCCACTGGCTGGCTGTGATCATGTGCATCCGGCTGTCCTGCTCCCGTGTAAGTCCATACACCACCAGACGTACCGCACACGTACTGCAAGTATGTATGCAATACCTGCATATCTCCCTCGTGCACTATGCCATCATTAGTCAACAAACGACTGACAACCCCAACGGCAAATGCTCCCACTGCAGCTGCGATATCCGGTCTCAAGATCAGCATCTCATACATGAGACCACCGAATGCCGATGCAATGCTAGCGGGCCCTGCTAGCTCTATGGAGCATGCATCAACATATATATCCCTGGCAATAGGCATCTCTGACTGACAAGGCGTGTCAGCCACATGCATCTCCTGACTGTCCGCAAAAGACGCATCAACATGTTGTGCAACCTCAGAGAAAACCAACTGCTCTAGGTGTCTGCTGGAAGACATATCTTGCACAACTATATCCCCATGCTCACTATCGAGCATAGAAAGGAATGACTGCATAATCGCTAACATCTCAGCCTCCTCTGCAATCATCCACTGCAAACATGACCACTCAATCTGCTGTGACTCACTAGAGCTCTCATGCTCTAACTCCATATGCATAGACTCTTGCACAACGTCCTCCTGTCGTGACTCACTAGAGCAAGACCGCTCTACCTGTCTATTCTGTATAGAAGTATCTCGCACAACTGACTCTCTGCTTTGCTCAGTCACTAGCAAAGCATGCATGTCTGACTCTGTCACCTCTCTGTGTGACTGCTCAAGTCGTGCCCCAACTGTGTGCACAACGAGCTCACTACTCTGCACTCCATGCAAAGCATCCTGCAACCCACAAGCAAAAGAGACTCGCCTGCTCTCTCGCTCTCTACCTGGCTGCGTGATCACACAGACAACACCGTCTCTCGCATGATCCACATGCAACGGGTAACCTGTACCACTCCTGGCACCTCTCGCAATCACTAGCGAACCAAAATGCATCACAAAATCTTGCTCTCGTAGCGAAATCTGACATCCACAATCTCTAAGCTGACCAATCGAGATAAAACTCACTGTCAAATCTGGTACATAGCGCACATGTCATAACAAGTAAGATGCACCACTCGGTAATGACAGTCTCACATCTCCTGCACCTGCTATCGCATGCACCGATCCATCGGTCAAACGTACACTGCCAAGCATCCCGCTAGAATAGCTACAAAACCATGCACGATGCGGCGTGACATGAAACATAGCATCTGCGTCTAGCAACCACTGCGAAGGGAGTGCACTATCCACATGTATAGCATCTCGTGCATAGCTCGAGGTAAAAGTGACATCCCCGTCACTAGTATACTCCGACAATACTTCTGTCTCAACTGTCAAAGAAACTGAGTCCATGGCATCACTACATACATCTCTAAGACTGCCATGTCTCCTACGATGTCGCATACGATGAAAACAGCGCCGTCTAACGTGTCCAGAATGACCACAATACCAACATGTCACCTGCCGGCGTGCTCGTGAATGTACATGTCTCACACGAGTCCGTGATGACTCAGATCTATCATACATATCATGTAATCTGCACCAAAGTGCTCTCGAAGTAGTCTCATACATAACAAGAGCATATACAGATTCCGCAAGGTGCAAAGAGAGCGTAGATAGTGCCATCTCCTCTAGCTCCTGCCACTGATCGTCAGACATGTTTGAAGGTCTACCTGCATCACCACTCAATGGTCGATGCAACCCTCGCTGTGTCAATGCATCAAGCATACACTCTCTCCATGCTGCAAAGTCTGACGCATCAAACACGCGCATCTGTGAGAGGTCACAATCTGATCGATCACGTGTCTCTGCCATGAGCACAAGTAGCAAGCTAGATAGCAAAACCACCTCACCAACAACACCTGGAAACTGTCTACAAATATGGCCAGAAACACAATGTAAAACCTGTGAGACACACTCCAAAATAGAGCTCCCGCAATGTCAATACAAGCCTCGCATGCTCTAGTATCACACTGCAATCTGTGAGCTAATCACCAAGCCCACACTGTGCGATATCGATGCATACACACGCACAAATCTCCCACCTGCAGAGAACACCGCACACAAATGCTAAGTGCAACCTGCAATCTCTACCTAGATCGCATAAATGATACACATAAAACTCCTGGGAAAATTTCGCCAGAGTTTCGACGCACAATGGCTATCAACACAAAATAACCATTGTCCTGCAAGCTCAATACAATGAGCAATCAATGCGCATCAAACTACACTCAACATACATGCATAAGCTCTGCAAAACTATGGCAAACAATGCTCGAGATCACAAGACTCTCCCACCCGATAGCAAACCACTGTCTCAAGCAAAGAAAGATACACAACTCCTCACTCTTGCGAGAGTGGATACAAAAACACAAAACTGTGTACAAACTAACAAAACCTGTCAAAGTGAGAGTAAACACTCGATCACAAACTATGGCGAGAATCTGGGAAAAATCTGACAGAATTTCCCCTGAAAACTGATCAAAAAACTCAAGTACAATCTCTACCATAAACCATAACACTACTCAATGCCAATGAGTAGAAATGCTAAAATGGCTCCACATTTTCACATACAATGGCAATCCGCACTCAACATACATCAACGGAGTGACTGCGCATAAGCAAACGCCAAAAGATTTGCAATCCGGAAACTTGATCAATGCGAAAACAATGCTCTCAAGAGAGCTTACCGGCACTTGAAAGTGCTCGCCAAAATGCATATATAATGGGCATCAACCATGTGCCATAACCATATGCAAACCATCCGCAAAGACCATGAATCCAAGCACAAAATCACTGCCAAAGTATTTTGTGAAAACCAGTGAAAGAAGCTCCACTTGTGTGCTCCAAAAACCTGCATCTCTCAAGAGACCGCTTCGGTGGTGTGTAAACGCCTCCGTACTTCGTTGCCCAAGTCTACCAAAAAACCCCCAAACCACAAGCTTAACACAAGCTGCAATTGCATCTTCAGCTCAGAATTTATGCACTCAACATCAAGCATCTCCCGTGCTTCCAAAAGTACATCAAACTCGCACACAATGCGACAACAGAAAATCTGGAATTTCTGTATACAGTCAGTCTGAGCTGAATATCAGCAAAACGGTGAGGAATTTGCAAAAAGTTTCTTCTGTAAAGTTGTAGACCACGCCGAAACGGATGGGCATCGTGAACAGAATTCTCAGATCTGCATTTTACAAGGAGAAAAACGAATCTGAAAACTGTGCTGCTGCGCACACAGTTTTAGGGCAGCACCTTCACTTACACGCAATCTTCCACACTCCTTTCTGAGCTTCCACAAGATCATACATCACTCTCAACTGAGATCACAAGATAAAATCGCTCTCCGTGAAACTCCGCGATCAAACTCCACCGTCGAGAGCGAGCGAGCTATCGCCTCGAAGCTCTCAAAGCCGTCGTGCTCTCCGCGGTCACCATAGCTCTGATACCAATTGAAGGGGATCGGGGAGCACCACAGACGGAGAGTGAGAGAGAGAAGGAGACACACGACACAGATATGGGTGGGGAGACTCTAAAGAGTGAGCAGTTCCCTATACACTTATGCTATGTATAAGGTATACAAGTCAATGGGCACCCAGACTCTAGGCGGCCGGGCAAGACACAGGCGCCTATACCCCAACAGCACTATGCAAGACGCTGATTGTGCAAGATTTGCCCAACAAGGGCCGACAAGCATAGGTGATTGCATCTAGAGAGATGCCATCTCTTTGCATTAGGTGAAAACAGCCCACAATTGTCCTTATTGAGCATATCCCGCAATCAGTGTGTCCGAAGGAACAACATTCCGAACATGAAGCTCGTAAAGCACTTTTCTGAGCATCTCAAGTATTTGGCATACATGTCCATCAAGCAACAACCTTTGACTAAAAATATCATCATGGATTTCTTGCATCTTGGGTAATGCTGCATGATTTTTAGATTCTAGTGTACGTAAGTGATTGCATCTGGAGAGATGCCATCTCTTTGTATCTGCTGAAAATAGCCTGGAGCTTCTTGGCCCTGTTCTGTTGGGCATATCTCGCAATCAATACACTCCAAGAGACGACATTTCGAACAAGAAGCTCCTCAAGCATGTTTTCTTTTTGAGGTAGACTACATTTTCCATACATATCGAGTAGTCAACCATGTTAGTGTCAAGCACGAAAGCCTAGGTGATTGCATCTCGAGAGATGCCCTCTCTTCTCAAATGTTGAAAACAACCAAAAATCTTCCTACCCTGTAAGGCCCAGTTGCGCCAATCCTGCAAATCAGCATGTTGCATAGCGCCACATGCCTTCAAAATGAAAGCATAGGTGATTGCATCTAGAGAGATGCCATCTCTTTGAGTTCACCATGCTGAGCTATGACACGCGCGAGGTGGTGAGCTATGACACGTGTGAGGTTTTTGGTGATGAGAGGAATGGCACATTGGTGAATTGTTGAGGGAGGCCCATGCTTGCTCACAGATGTGCGGACCTTCAGAACGGTGCAAGAAAACGAAAAGCCATGTGATGAGAGGGATGGCGCACTGGTGAATTGTTGAGGGAGGCCTGTGCGGACCTTCAGAATGGCGCACTGCACGTGATGAGAGGAATGGCGCACTGTACTGGTGATGAGAGGAATGGCGCAGTGCACGTGATGAGAGGGATGGTGCACTGGTGAATTGTTGAGGGAGGCCTGTGTGGACCTACAGAATGGCGCAAGAAAAGCAACGTTCAAAACTAAAAGCCACATGGACGAATGAGAGGGCAGAATTGAGTTTTTGGGTCCTACGCTAACGTAGTAATGAAAACATCTTGGAATCCATTTAGGAAATTAGACAACTCTAAATCCTCTTGATTCCCTTTATTGCTACTTGTGAAAACATTAGAATCATTCACAGATTCTCTAACAAAAATCATATACGCAAAAATAGAGCTTTTCATTGTTTTATGAGAAGAAAGCGTATTTACCAGGGATATGGTGTTCCCCAACTCATTAGAATCTATGCACATTCTCTTTCCCCTGTAGGTGAAATAGATTCTCCTTTCAAGGAACTTCATGTTGGCAGCCATGCGGTTGAACCATGGTGCCCCTAGGATAACATCCTCATGTTGGAGAGGAGAGATAAAAAAGTCTTCTTTGTCGACATAGCTTTGGACATGAAGCCTCAAATTCCCAATCAAGGGAGTAACAGAGGCTTGTTGTCCCTTAAAAGATGTGTTAACAACTACAATATATCCCATCTGAAAAGCTTGAATGCCCAATTTGGTGGCCAACTCCATTGATATGGAGTTGTGAGTAGAGCCAGGGTCAAAGAGAATAAGCGCATCATGCTCCCTTACTTTTCCCCAAGCATAGGAGAGGGATGAGCCTTTGCAATGAGTATCCTCTTTTGGAGCTTCAACCATGGAAGCTTTAGGAGTGTCATTGCGTACATTTCTTTTGGGGTAAGAATGATAACCATGTCCTTGCTCCCCACACTTAAAGAATTTATGGTCTTTACGAAAGGCCTCTAATTCTTTTGGAGAGAGCTTATTTTTACCTTTGTAAGCTCCTTTCTCCTTGGCCTTGTTGTTGTTGGTGTTGGTGTTGCCATGGGAAGAGTTTTGCGCATTGCTCTTCCTTCTAGCTTCATTTCGATCCTTGTTTTCCATGGGCTTGAAATTTCTTCTTGCCCCTTGTTGAAAATTAATCCTTGAAGCAACCATAGTGTGGTGGATGACTTCGGTGATAGTGCTAGGGTGTCGTGAGTTGACATACTCGGTCATTTCATCAGGTAATCCTGCACAAAATTGTTTCTTTTTTTTGGCAAAGTCTATCCTTTGAAAGATTGTAGATTTGAGATACAAATCCAAAAACTTGTCTACATATTTGTGGATAGACTCGCTGAAGACTAGCTTCAAACTTTGCCATTCGATGAGCACTTTGTCCTTGGCATCATTTGCAAGGAATTACTTCATTATGGAAACTCGTAGAGTTTTCCATGTCTTTGGGGCTTCGTTTTGTTTCCATGAAGGCTAGCCCACCATTGATGAGCAGACTTTTAAAAGTGCATAGCTACATGGTGTAGCTCTCCAAACTCCGTGAAGCCCTCGTCTCCAAAGGCCGCATCAAATTGTTGGATGAAGGCCAATACTTTGTCTGTGGCACCAAAGGTGCCATCATAGGTGTGAAAAGAGATACTCTTTCCTCCCTCTTTGCACTTCTTGAGCTTTTGTGATCTTTTCCATGCAGGATATGATTTTCAATGTCCTCCCCTCTTGTATTCTCTAGGAGATTAGCCATAGCTTTTGTCGGAAGAGGAGGAAGGTGAAGAAGAAGGAGAAGAGGGTGACCTCTTTTTTTCCCTTTTTCTTCCTTTAGAACCTTCTTCAGGTCTATCTATCCATTTTACTAACACCTGTCATATGACATGATGTCTGGTGCGAAGCTCATGAGAATCCAAAATCTTTTCGGGCTCATGAGGAATGCTTGACGGTTCGATAAGGTCAACTATGTTGGACGGATACGCCGCAACAGACGTCAGCACAGCGAGAACTCACCTAGCATGTAATGTCAGCTAAGGACGAAGCTGGACCCGTAGGCGCGTGGAAGCAAGCATAAGGTGTCAACCTACACTCGATCGACTCCTAACTTATTCCTACAGAGGTCTCTACCAATTGTCTAAGTCACAGCCTTCAAGAGTGCATAAGAGGAAACTTCCTACAATGCTTTCTAGAGTCGACACCCATCAAACAATCTCGAAAAACCATAGAACTTGAAGGAGATCCTACTAACACCAAGAGGTCTCTCTCTCTAAGGACTATGAACCAAAATCCCAACCCAAAACACCTGGTGCAGAAACACGTAGGATGTTTGGCCGAAATCTGCAGGTCTTTGTTTCCAAAATCTAAAGTGCCTAATGTGTAGTTCTACTCAATGTGAACACGTGGATATGCTGCAATACAAAATTGGACAACGTATGCTCACCCAAACATCCGATGAAGCTCGTAGAAAGAGCTCGCAAAACCGGACCGTACGCGCGCAATGTAGGTATCGGCGCATAGCTCTCGTCGGGGGCAACACGCTGCACTTCTTCGCACTCGATTCCGACCACTGGAGCACACGTAGTGTCAAGATGAAACTCACACACTCTCTCTCTCGTACAGAGTACGCTCACTCACAGACTTCAAAACTTGTTTTAAAAATGACAAAAGGTCCTTCCATTAAGGTCAAAAAGTGGTATATATACCTTACGATTTCTCAAACCCTAAAGTTCCAAAATCAACCATCTACTCAATCAAACTATCAAAACTGGGATACAATCTGGAAACTTCTGTAAGTCCCAATAATTACAAGGTGAAAAATCAGGTTTTCCTCAATAAATGAATAATTACAAAAATAATAATCTTCTAAACAGTTAGATGCCGTGGGGTGTGTCCAGCTTCTAACACTCCCCCCCTGCTTGCTCATGTCGTCCCCGACATGGCCTTGATCTGCTGCTTCATTGTATTGTTTCTCGCATCTTTAGCAGTGATTCATACCTGGCATGTAGGTTCAGCATTGTTGGGCCAAAGATGTCATTATTTATGGTGAAGAACCCTGTATAGAATGCTTCTTCAAAAGCCTGGAGGTGATAGGATGGTAGAAACATGATCCTTTGATACAGAGCATGTATCACCTCCTTGGAAGGCTGACCTGACAGATCATAGGCACATCTGTATGTATCCTGGAAGAAGAAGATGCTGTCGGTCACCTGGCCTGGCTTGAAGGTCTCTAACACTGCTAAGATGGTTCTGTAGATTTTCCTCATCATAATGCATGTAAGGTCAGGTGAGCCAGTGAACAACTTTATGGCGCCCGTTAGGGTTTTCACCATGTATTGGACACTTATTCTCTCACCTGCCTTCAAGCCCGGCAGCTTTGGGTAGTTCAGCCAAGTGGGTTGGCTTCTTTGCAAAATTTCCTGTGCCTTCCACGTCCTAATTCTTGGTAGAGGACAGAAGCTGAGGTTGTCTCTGATATTTTTAGGTGCCTCTACCAAGTGGATTAGGTATTGTGGGTACTTTGTAAGCCAAGCCTTCCTCCACTTTGGCTGAGAGTCCACAATAAGCTTGACCCCTTCTGGTTTTGAGGTATCTGCATTGTAGAGAGGTACATCTGACTCTTCTCTGATCCGCTTGTTTATTGTACCTGCCTCATATTTCAGAAATGGATATGGGAGAGAGGGTTGAAGCCACTCGCCTCTGAGATTGTTGGCATCGATCTTCTGAATGGTCATAGATTTGAAGACCCTCTGCTCCCACTCCAAGGCTTCCTTCGTGGTTTCTCTGAGCTCTACCTCTATTGCTTTACGCAATTTTTCCTCCTCTTCTTGTGTTAGATCGTGTGGCTATTGAGAAGATCCTGCTATGATTTCCTCTTGCATAGGTGTGTCCACAGGATCTGCCACATTTTCTAGGTCAATGCCCTCATTGGCGGCTCGCCCTGAGCTCTCTGCCTCTCCTCCTTGCTGGCCTTTCAACTCCTCAATTTTCCTGAGGAGTTTTTGCTTTTCCGCTTCAGCTTCTCCGCCCATATTCACGAGGAGGTCATTAAGTTTGGCGTTTACTCTTTCCGCCTCCTCGGGCTTTATCTTCATGCTTTCCACTTCTTCTTGCAGAGCTTTTTGGCCCTCTTCCATTCTAGCATGACTATAGAACCTTCGGCCATCATCAATCTCTGCTTTTTCTCGAGAGTCAGCTCTTTCTGAAGTTCCTGCATTTGCTCTTCATAGAGTTGGCTTTCAGACATGATTTGAGTCGAGCTCGTAGCTCTGACTCTAGCAGGTGATGCTCGCAGCCTCTGGATGGTTTGATCTTTGACTTTTAGTTGGTCCTTGAGCTCAAGCACTTCATCCAGGCTTGATTCTTGTTCTATCTTTGCTCTTTCCTTGGCATTCCTCATGGCCTCTACTTCTTTCGATTCTTCTGCCAGATGTAGTGTCAGATTATCTCTTTCTTTTTTGGCATCTCGCAATGACTTATTGAGATGCTGACACTCTTCTTCAGCTGCTTGTATTCTTTTTGCTGCTTCCTGACTTGCTTCTTCCATTGCTTGGCAGTTTTGCAGAGCCCTTGCCAAGCTGGCCTGTAGGTCAGCTTCTCTCTCCTTTTGCCCTTGGCTTTGTGCCTGTAGAGAATGTACTTCCATTTTGATCTTTTCTTCAATGGCTTCGAGAGTTGTCACTTCTTTCTCTGAAGCCATGGATTGTGTCCTCAAGCCAGCTAGCTTTGTCATCACCACGTCCCAGTCATTGGAGGGCGCGTGCAGGTCTACCATGTCTGTAGCAATTTCTTTTAGCTCCACTAGCCTGATGCCTTGCATCTGTTCTTTAGGCCCTGTCCTCGCCAAGTCGAATGCGACTGTGGTGGCTTATTCCTTCGTATAGCCTGCAGTCACTTCCAAGGAAAAATAGTGTGCAATTGAATAGGCCTTTATTGCTGCTCAAAGGAAAAGTGGTAATAGCAATGTAGTCACTTCTCATGGTTCTTCTGCGAGTGGTAAATCACATGTTTCTAATGCTTCTGTTGGCAGCACTTCGTCTAGGAATTTTGGTGAAAAAGGCAGAAAAAAGATGCATTGCCATTATTGTAAAGCTAATGATTACTTGATCAAGAAGTATCCAAAATTAAGGCAAAAGAGGCTAAGAAGAAAGAGGCCGGTTCCACTACAAGTGCATCAATTGTAGAGTCCTCTGTGAAAGGAGATTGTGATGTTGATCTAGATGTTGAATGGTTGTTACTGCAAAGTGCACTTATGATCCTGCTAGCAGGTCCAAAAATGCATAGTAAGCATCATCTAATCCTTTTTGCTCAGTTTCAGGCTTGGCCTCTTCTTTTGGCTCAGGTTCTTGTCTTTGCTCTTGATCTTGTGCTTGCCTTTCTTTTTGTCTGTCCTCAGCCTCCTTATCTTCTTGTGGAGGGCTGCTAGGAGGTGGTGAGGGCGGTGGTGATGGCTGTGGGCTGCGTTTAGGGATATCTGGTAAAGAGGCAGGTTTGCCCTTTAAGTCCCTGTCTGCTTTTGTTTTTCTTTCTCTTTCTTGGCTCTCTTGTTCATCTAGCAATTTTTGCCTTATTTGCTGTACTTCCTCCTCTATGAAAGGGACATGAGGAATGTTTTCTGTTGCAGCATCAAGAATCTCAAAATTCTTGATATAATCTTCAAATCGGTCCCTTTGCACTCTTCTGGACGATCCGGACATAGACCCTAGAGACGGCTTCTAGAGTTCGCTTAAATCACCCTTGAGGGCTCTATCCGCTCGAAAACTCTCCATCAGCCTCTCGAGTCTTGCCGCTTTCTGTGACCTTGTTTCTTTGGCAGGCACTTGAGCAAACTCCTTCTTCCCTTTCTTCTACTCGGGCTGCTCCTCTTGGACTGGCTCTAGCCGTCTTTTCAATCTTGTTGCCACCTTTGGTGCCCTTTGCGGCTCATCTTCCTTGTCTTCTTTTACTCTCAGCCAATCATTCTGAGATGGGGGGTCAGGCCACCTTCCTTTTGCGTGTAGTGCCCCATAAACCACCTTGGTGATCTGTTCTCCTGGCACTATATAGGTTGGATTCTTGTTGCCCATCTTCACTAGGATGTCATGTATATATGCCGCATAGTTGATTATCTTTGGGGTGCCTTTTGTCATTGCCCAAGTAAACGTTGTGGAAAATGCACCTGGCGGCATCTTGTACTTCTGTGGCCTCTTGGTGCACATGTGGAAGTACTGGTTGTATAACTGGCTGATGATTGCCACCTTTGGGTTGGCAATGTCTTCAAAGATGTAGTTTGCCTTTTTCTCTTTGTACACCTTGACCTCATCCCTTCTTTTTGTTACACTGTCCCCCTCATTGGAGAGGTCTAGTGCATGGGCTACAACTCGCTCAGTGATTATTATCTCTGTTTCTGGTCTGCCTTGTAAATCTGTGACCTTGGCCACTCCATCCTCTTTGATGCTTGTTACAAACTCCCAGACTCTTTTGATGTCCACCCCCGCCGGTATTGCTTTGAAGTAGTTGTGGAGATCAATCTTCTCCAAGTAGCCGGCCATCTTGCTTCGTACAAACTCATTGAGTTCTCTCGGCAGCATTGGTAGCTCTATAACATTGCCTTCAGTGTCTTTGAACACTCCCTGGTAGATCTTTAGGTCGTTGGACTCTAACAGATCCTCTTGTATCCAGGTGCTGGTGGGCTTTAGTGTTCCTTCTGGAATGACAAAGGGTTCCACTTCGTCCAGATAATCCTTGATGGTCATTCTTTTCCTCTTTGCCGGTGACTTCGAGGCTGCCATAGATCCTGTTGCACTCAGTAGTCCGAAGTTAGCGTTTTTTCCATATTAGCTGTGAAATTGAGTTTTACTTATCCAAATGACTTGAAAATTGAAAATAAAGCTTAAAAGGAACTTGTGAAGCTGTGCATGTACTCACAGTGTAAATCTGGCCAAAAATTTCCATCTAGACATCCTACGCGTAGGATGTCTTTTTCATCAGAATTGGTTCATACTTGACATGTAGGTAGTGTAAGGGTCATGGAACATGGCTATATGCTTGGATTTGAATTTGGATATCAAAACGTGGATTTTTGGGCTGAATTAGGCTTTAGGTCAAAATTTGGGTAGAATGTCCATCATAGGTAGCAATTGATGTCCAAATGGGTTGAAAATTGGTATATGGGCTTATTACACCATGGTATTGGCTCCCATGATGTCATTCTTTGCATAGAAGGCTAAATTTATGCTGGAGACATCCTACGCGTAGGATGTCTTTTTCATCAAAATGACATGAAACTTGTTCTGTGGGTTGTCCTTGGCCTATGGAACATGGCCATGTTCTTGGATTTGAATTTGGACAAGATTTGATGCTTGTAAGGCTCTGTGTGGTGTTTTTGGGCTCAAAAAGTGTATCTTGAAGGTGTTGAAGGTCAAAAGTGATTAGAATGGCTTCAAACTTGATATATGGGCTCCTGATGATGAGGTGATTGGATCTGGAATGATAAAACATCCCTTGCATGTCAAAAAAGTCAAATAGACATCCTACGCGTAGGATGTCTATTTCATCATTTTTTCTCTCTGACCACACAGATTGTTTGTTGATGTGTTGGTGAATGTGCTGTGCAAATTTCATGGGATTTGGACAAGATTTGGTAGTTCTATGGCCCATTATTGCCTCTATGCCCTAACTTTGCGTTTTTCCATGCATATGAGGTCAAACTTGGTCCAAATGTGATGAAATTTGGTGGATAGCTTGTAAATGTCATTCAAAACATGTGCATGATAAAAAATGTTGGAGTTTGTGCCAAAAAGTGCCCTTGAGACATCCTACGCGTAGGATGTCTCCTGGTGATTTTTTCAGTGCTGGTGCTCCCAGTGCTTGCCCTTGGCCCCCCTAAGTCCCTTTTGAGCCTAATTTCAACAAAAAAGTCAAATGGATAGAGAATAACTCCCTGTGTGGACTTCAGAGCCTCCGAACTGTTTTCTGACTTTTGGAGTGCTTTTTGGCGATGAAATTTCTTGATGTTGGTCTCCATAGCTTCCTGATCCCTTGGGGATCCTTGCCGTATGGTTTTTGTCGACTTTGGCTTCACCGGAGCTCCATTTGGCAATTTGTCTCTCTAGAAGCACCCGTGGTTGCGTTTACATACCTTTGATGATTTGTGGTGGTCTACCACCATAGGAATTGGTTGTTGATGGTTGTTGACGGGCTTGCGGTTTGGTCGCAAGTGCAATTGGACGCTTTGTGTGTCTGATGCCGTTTCTGAAGTTTAGTGCCACTTCGGGTCACTTTTTGGTCATGCGGGTCATATAGACTTGTCAAGCATGTCGAGATGCTCCTACCCATGAATTTTGGTAGCATTTGGTCGCCGTTTTGCCAATTTCCCATTTGGTGGCCTCTTGCGGGTTTCTGGGAATTAGAGTTTTTTCCAATGGTTTCCTACTGCCTTTGGACATCCAGGACTGGTCTCCTAGACTAGGGTAAGCTGCCGATGAAGTCTTGTTGCTTTCGGGTTAGCCGTTAGGCCGTCGTCTCTACTTGTAGGTCTCTACTGCCCGCTTTGTGTGTGACCCCTACGCTAGTTTTCGTGACATAATGACAAACATGCGCGAAAAGCTCAAGGTGGTGAGCCTGCCTCTCATGTCTAGAGCTCTTCGGGTAGTCTTGCGCGTCGTAGAAGCTGCTGGATGGTAGATCCGCTCTAGGTGGCAGAAGCTCTCTCCACAAAGTCAATAGTGAGAATGAGCTAAAAATGGGGTGAAAATTTCTTATAATGGAGGTCCCCGAACCACTTTTCATGAAATTTGACATGTGCTCCTATCTCCTTGCGAGATGCGGTTTAGGCTCAAAAATTTCTTGATTTGGACTCTATTTGCTCTGTTTATTAGAAATTTGGCATTTCGGTCAAAATCTGGCCAAAACACGCTTTTCGCTCCAGTCTCATAATTTCACCCCCACTGTACCATAGGTTGTCCTATAGTCACTGATCATCCCCATATTTTTTGTTTTTCATTACGATTGTTTTTCACCTGCTTTTTGTATTTTTGAAGTTTTTCTGCCGAAAATTAGCAAAATTAAAAGGAAAATAGCAAATCAAACCCAGAAGATCCCCAATAATCATAATAAATCACAAACATCACCGCAACACATTATATACATTCACATGCAATTTTTATGGCCGGATTTCTCCGTTTTACCAATATTTTGCTTTAAAAATGGCTATTTCTACTTATATACACACACACCTAGGGGCTTGCTTTGGTGTTTGGCCCCATATACCTGTAGCTTCATGCTATATAAGTACATATATACTTGGGTTACTCTAGAAAATTTCGCAATCAAACAAAAACCCTTAAAATAGTCAAAAATTATGCCCTTTTTTGCTGTTTCTGTTATTGGTTCCGCATTTGAGAGTGCCTCTAGAATGCCTCCCCCCGTCCTAGCTGGAGTCCTCCTGGACGACAAGGTATCTCCTCGGAGTATGTGCCGTGCATAGGTTGAAACAGTTGTGCTAATGCCTGGCCGATTAATGTGGCCCTATTTTATGCATACTCGGTCCATGCATGGAAAAATTAATGCTGTGCAAGAGAAGGGAATAAGCAAGATGCTTATTGGCATTTGCCGTCGAGATTTCCTGATTTCTTTGCAAGTAACAAATGTAACTCTACCGCTCTTTGTTTAATTGTCTTTTTTGCAAAGGAAAGTTGCTTTGCCGAAACTGTTGATAGAGTCGTCGCTGTTTCTAAGGAGAGAATTGGATGGGCCGTATTGCCTTTGCTTTCCATTGGGATTTTGTTGCTGCCGGTTTTTGTAGATGGTTTGGCACTTTCTTGTTTGCCACTGGTTTGTTGTTGATTGGCATCCACATAAGTCAATTTTCCTTTTTGACATGCGGCTGTCTGCCTTCCATTGTTGCTTGTACTGAAGGGAGTTCCTTTTGCTTTTGCTTTGGTATCCAAATGTGAGTGACATTTGGGTTATGGCTAAGCATTTTCTTTGGGATCCATATCTGTTTTATGCCCTTGGTTTTTGGTTGAACCATCTGCTTCGTTGGTATTCTTTCGTTGCATTGTTGTTTGTTCGCCATGGCATTTCTATCCTTTCGCATCCATACTTGTTTTTCTTGTGTTGGTAACCTAGATTGTTGCATTGTATCCGGTGACTTCGTATATCTGTAAGTAGCATGGGCGGCTTTTACCTGATTGTTGGTCTCGGGTATCATGTTGTTCTTTGATGGAATTTTGTGCTTTTGGCTTCATTTCCAGTGATTGCATGGCGTGCAGTTGATCATTTCGGTATTGCTGATCAAAGTCTATCACCTGTTGTTCATGTTCATGCTGAATTTTGACTGCCTTTGCTTGCCAATCTATCTGCACATTGTACTCTTTTTGCCAAGGTTGCCCCAGCATCATTGGGTGTTGTGTGCTTTCATCTGTCACCACATAAAATTTGTGTGGATAAATATATTGATGTATCTGTACATGCAATATAGTCCATCCCAATTTTTTCAACGGGTGTGATGTGCTACTTTCCAGCACTTGAGGAGTAGGATGAAGTTGACCTGTGACTTTGAGCTATTGGTATAATCCATAAGAGATCAAATTTGCTTGAGCTCTCGAATCAAGTAATGCTGTTGATTCAACTTGATTGCTGCCCACTTTGACCGCAATTATTGGCTCCACTGTTTCCTCCTCCAACTTCGTCAGTCGAATGGCATTGATTCGCAATGGTGGTCCACTTTGTTGTTGTTGTCGCAGAAGCCGTCTTTTTGCAATGCGTTCTTGTGCTTCGGCTTGAGCTTCTTCACGTACTCTATGTTTTTCCTTCATTCTTTGTTTTCCTTGATGAATTTGTTGGAGCATCTCCTATGTGGGTAGTAGATGATACCTCCTCAGTCGACATCCACTAATCCAGTTTGGCATTTCTTCACCTGCTAATGTAGCAAGCTTGACAGCTCCACTTTGTGATAGATCACTAATCACAAATGGTCCCATCCCTCGCTTTTTAAGTTTCTTGGCATGTTGCTTCAAGGTATAAACAAGTACGTAATCACCTGTTTTGAACTCTTTGGTACGCACATGTTTGTTAAAAAATTCTTTTTGTCTTCTCTTTTTAGCATAGATTGAAGTGACAGCTCGTAAGAGGAGTTCATCTAGCTTTTCAAGATCATCGATTTCTTGAAGAGAGCTCATGTCCTGTCCATTCCAAGCCTTTTGCTACTCGTAGAGTTGGAATTAAAAACTCTATGGGTAGTATAGCATTTAGGCCAAACACCATGTTGTATGGTGTTGTTTCGATTGATGTTTTGTAAGCTACCCTGCATGCCCATAGTGTTGAGTGTAGCTGCTGATCCCGATCTGTTCTTGATTCTGACACTATTTTAGTGAGAACCCTGCATAGTGTTTTATTAGTGGCCTCAGCTTGCCCATTGGCCTGTGGATGGTACGATGCAGATTTCCTATGTATGACCATGAATTCCTCTAGCAGATATTCTGACTTCATTGAGAAAATGTGTTCCACGGTCACTGAAAATTTCTATTGGTAACCCGTAATGTACAAAAACATTCTCATACAAAAATTCTGCCGTGGTGTGTGCATCAGCTTTTTGTGTTGCTTTGGCTTCGACCCATTTTGTGAGATAGTCCGTGGCCACTATGATATATAGGGTATGGGTGCGATATGCAGGGGGTGATATAGGTCCCACAAAATCAATGCCCCATTTTGCAAATTCTCTTGCTCCCATCATTGGCCGTAATGGCATCTCATCTCTTTTTATTGGCACCTTGGTGCGTTGACATGCGTCACAACGCTTTACAAACTCCTCAGCATCCATGTGCAATGTAGGCCACCAAATTCCTATGGTTAAGACAATTTTTGCCGTCTTATTGCCCAAAAAATGGCCTCCACTTATTCCGCTATGTGCATGTTCTAGAATCAGCAGGTATTCTCTTTCACTTGCACAAATTCTAAGTTGATTGTCCTTACCTCGCTTATAGAGTTGGTTCCCAATTAACTGAAAGTCACGAGCTTCCAGCTCTATAGCTTTTTTCCGTGCTCTTGTGATGTTCTCAGGGAACGTCCTGGTGGTCAATAAGTCAATGATATATTGAATCCATGCAGGTGCTATGTTTACCTGAAAAAAAGTTGCGTGATCCATTGGTCGTTTGGCACTACATATAGTACAATTGGTAACATAAGAATGTGTGTCCGCATACATAGTTGGCCAATAAACCCCTAACTATTTCAGTCTCTGGTGTGTCTTCACTGTTGAACAATGAAATGCACAACCCTGGACGTGTGCCTCTTCAAGGTAGCACTCGAATTCTTCCGGATTTATACATAATCGTAGGATTAGGTCCGATCCAAGATGATACAGCCGCCCTGCTATCAAATGGAATTTTTTTGTTTGTCGAATTGTTTGATGTTTGTATCTGCATTCCGTATTGTCAAAACCGCTTCCAAAGGAAAGAACGCTTACAATTTCCTGAGACCATTTGGGTACCATTTCAATGTTGAACAGATAAGATTTGGTATGTCATCATCGACTCCTTCAAGAGCTTCCCCGTTGTGTATCTTTGAAAGATGATCCGCTCGTAGATGGGTTTTACCCTTTTTGACCACCACTGTGAAGTCAAATTCTAGCAATATAATAAACCAGCGTACGATTCTCCCTGTATTGCAAGGTTTATTTACCAGGTACAAAAGAGCTTGATGATGTGTGAAGAACAAAAATTTGTTTGCAAGCAAATAATGCCAAAATTTCTTTAAAGCATAAATCATTCCTGACCCTTCCCGCTCGGTGGTTGTGTAGTTCTTTTTCGCACTGTTTAACTATCGGCTCGCATAGCAAACCGGAAGATCCATTGTTCCGTCTCCAAGTTGAGCTAGAATACTTCCAATGGCATATGCTAAAGCATCAATGTGCACATGGAATATCTTTTCCCAATTTGGTACCTTTAGTACAGGTGCTGTTATAAGGTTTTCCTTCAGCTTTTGGAATGAAGTTTCACACTCCTCGGTCCACTCGAAATTGACTAGCAAACGATACAGAGGTTATGCGATAACCGCATACATGTATATGAATCTTCGATAATATCTGCAGTGTCCCATGAAGGATTGCACTTGTTTCACATTAGTAGGCCTGGGTAGGTCTACAATGACTTTGACTTTGTCTAGGTCTGTGGTTACGCCATTTCTTGAGATAATGTGTCCTAAGATTCGACCTTGCTTAACCATAAATACACACTTTTCTGGGTTAAGACATATTCAATATGTCCTGCACTTTTCAAAGACCTTTTGCAAATGGTCAATATGTTCCTCTCGTAGAAGAGAGTGTACACACAGGTCATCCATATAAATTTCTAAGAATATTCTTAGGTATTCCTTGAATGCGTGAGTCATTAACCTTTGGAAAGTGGCTAGTGCATTAGTTAAGCCAAATGGAATAACTCGATACGCATAAAGCCCCCATTCTATAGAAAACGCTGTTTTGTGTTGATCCTCCCTTGCTATTGCCAGTTGGTTGTATCCTGAAAACCCATCCAGAAAGGAATAAGCTGTTTCCCGGCCACTCGCTCAAGTACATGTTCTGTGATTGGCAAGGGATAATTATCCCTTATGGTTGCTGCATTCACCTTCTTGAGGTTTACACACACTCACATTTTTCCATTCTTTTTGGGAACTACCACAATGGGTGACACCCAATCTGTATGTTCGATTTCATAGATGAATTCAGCTTCCATCAGCTTATCAATCTCTTCTTTGATTCATTTAGCAAATGTGTCATTATATGTATAAGGACGTTGTTTGATAGGTTTTGCATCCGATTTCAAAGGAATTGTATGTTGGCATATCAATGGATCAACTCCCTTGAGGTCTTTATAGGACCAAGCGAACACATCTTTATACTTCTTGAGAAGTTGTACTAGCTGTGCTTCCTCTTCAGGCTCTAAATCGTTAGCTATATAGACCGGCTGAGGCTTTTCACTTGGTTCTGCGAGGTCTACCTTTTTTGCATTTTCAGGCCCATCGTAAGATTCTTGGTTGGTTCTTTCCCTGACTGGTGGTGTCATTATCATTTTTCTGTGATTTAATAGTAAATTTCCAATAGTGTGATGGTACATTCATGTTCCCCTTTTCTGACTCCCCTTTACCATCACTATCTTCTTCAGTAGTCCATATCTCTCTCAAAGACCATTTCAGTTCTTGGTATTTCTGTTTACGCTCCAGTTTGGTCCACTCTTGGTCTTTTTTTTGTTTCTTTTTTTGATTTTTTTGATTTTGTTTCGGTTTTAGCTTTTCGTACGTGTTTTATTTCCTCTCGATTTCTTTCTATTCGATTTTTTGAGAATTTTCCTGATATTTGATCGTTTACACAATCCTCTGATTTTACAAGCATCAAATAGTGAGTTTTACCTTTTATCCTGGGCATTAGATTCTCTCTCACTTTGTTTCCTGCTCGTTTCCTCCTATAGCGTTCTTGGCGTCTAGGATGTTGATTAGCAAAATCATATTGATATTCTCGGTTTCATTTCCACGCTCACTTGAGGTGTCTGAACACTCATTATCTGCATCATTATTTACTTCCAAATGTTCAGAGGAGTTGTAAAACTCTTCTTGTTCTGGTGGTTCTACCGTCTTTTTTTCTGGTATAACGCTTACCATGTAATAGGGTAACACATCATAGCCATCCTTATCGCAAAATTTTGTTGTTGGACTGTCGGTAATGGTATAGGCATCCAATGTTGCTAGTATGTGTTCCCATTCTAGAGGTTCCAAGGCATCTTCAAGGAAAGGTTCCGAAATATACTCCTTGTCCTCAATTGCTCTTTCTAAGACGCATTCCTCTCTTCTTAAGCTTTCACAATGTGAAGCTCCGCACATCCATAGCTCTTTTGGTTTCCCTAACCATGCTGGGAGTTCTGATCCTGCTATTGTAGCCGAATCAAACTCTTCCACAGGTGTTTGGTTCACATCTTTGTAACTATGGTCTTTCAGGTGTATTTTAGTTGTTGTCTTGCTATGTCTGAGGTATATGTGGTCATAACCCCAATCTTGGACCATCTTCAATTGTCGCATGAACGGTCGTCCCAAGATGATCTCATAATTGTTCTTTTTGTCGAAATCGACTATTGCAAATGTATGCTCATACTCGATTACGCACGAAGTGACGATCACTTTTTCTAAGAGTCCTAGAGGCTTCTCCATGAACCCATCTGCCAATTGCAGTTTCATTCTGGTAGCCCTCAAAGCTGGTTTTCCCCATTTTTTTCCAGATTTCCTTGGTGGCGATAGCAACTCCCGCTCCACTGTCAAGAATAGCTTTGGAAATTACTCCTTGGAATTCTATTGGTAGCGTGGTGTTTCCATCTTCTCCCTCGCAATATTCTCCAACCTTATTTAATGGTACTGGCCTAGTGTTTAGTTGAGGCCTGTCCAACTCTCTGATCCCTTCTTGTAGCGTCAAGGTGGGGTCTTTCACTCCAAATTTTTCTAGGCATTTTCCTAATGTGGTTCACATGTTTGGCCTTAACCTTAGGAGTTCTGCTAACGTGATTGTGCATGCCACCGGGGTGGATAACAACTCAATCAATCCTTGCGAATCCATCACCCTGTTAAAAGAAAGTCTTTGAGATGGGATTGCTGTCAGTTCCGACTTAGATTCATACTCTCCTAGGTGAGAGGGTAAAGTTCTCAACGAGTCTGGTTGGATGTGCCCCGAACTAATTGATCCTTGGTCTCCCCCTTGTGAATGTATCTCAAAGTTCATTTGCGACCTTGCCTCAAATTATTCAATAGGAGGTAAGGTTACATTCTTTTCTTTTTTCATGCTATTCACGTGGTTACTCATCCTATTAGCCTCGTTGGCCTCACGGATTTTCTTCCACAGATCGTCTAGACCGTTAAGGTCCTTACCCATTTTTGCCGATATTTTAGGCTGGAACCCGTCACTTGCCCCATCTGTGGTATTTGGCACTATGATAGGCTCTCCTCTGGACTCATAGGCATTAGTGAGTCTTTCCCTTGTTTCCACATGTTTCTCTAAAGTTGGTGGATAGGGGTTGGAGCTGGTGCCTCATGCCAATTTGCAGGTTTACCCAGCGGGTCTTCCATCAATGATTGAGCCGTCTTGATCATCTTTTTACACATATCCAACCTCTGTTTTTCTATTTTTGCATATGGATAAGTCATCCACCTTTGCTCCTGGGTTTGGTTCTTTTTAAGTCGAGCTTCATAAGCTTTTAGAAGCGCATCTAACTGCTCATTTACCTTGTCTTCCAGTACAGATCCTCTTGATCCTGCACTTTTGGGCTCTGCTATTTCCTTGGGTGCTATGGTTGCTGTGGTGTGTGAGCTTAAGCTAGCTAGATCCTCTAACCGTTCCAATCTATCCTTTGTATGTTTCAATTCCTCGGATAGGGCTGTTTGCTCTCGTTCTTTCCTGGCTTTCCTACACGCCTTTCTAGCTTTCCAAGTGCTTCTCTGATTTTTCGTTTCTGAACTTTGGGCATCGGTTTTTGGTTCTTCAACTATGGGTTCACTCGTCCTTCTTTGAGCTTGGGCTCGTGTTACCGCCTGAATAGTTATCATTGTTTCATTTTCCGATCCTCCACTGGAAGGTACTGTTTCTAACATGTTCAAGGTGGTTTTTGCTTCTTTGCTCGGGTTTTTAGGGCAATCGGTGTAATGGAATTTGCCTATTCAATTTGAGAGTAGCGGAATTTAATGATAATACTTTCAAGAAAATATTTTGTGAGCATAGCGGGTAGACATAATTGAAGATAGCAACATAATCATAGCAATTAGTTAACCTGGCATAGACAATACTTTTGCAAGAGAGAGAATTTAGAGAACATGACAACAGTTGAGGACCGGATTTATGTGGAGCCGGTCCCCCCTCCAATAGGCATTTGTATTATGATTTCTCCCATGAAGAGAGACTTGTTACAATACATTCTTTGTGTTCCTTGTGACCTAGGTGAAGCAATGAAGATGGAAAGCTTCATGCATCACCATCATAGCATAACCTAAACTTGAAGAAAGCTTTAACTATACCAAGCCTCAGTCCCAAGACCTCAAACACCTTCGAAGGTGGAGAGAGCTAGCAGGGAATGAGGGTAGGGAAGAGGAAGAAGAAACACTTCATACGAGAAAGAGCTAGTTCCTCACTTATCATAACTCTTGAGCTAGCATACATAATAGCATAGTAATGAAGAAGAAGGAGATGACAAGCTCAAGCATTCAAGCATGGCTCTTGGTTGGATTTGCACTCCATAGCCAAGAGTGTTGGTGTAGGCTCTCAACCTCTACTTGCTTGGAGAGGGAGCTCTTGCACTTTGTATAGCACACCATGAGAGTGTTTGTGAGTGTGTGTGGGTGAGTATACCCCCTAAGCACCCCCCTAGATTTCTTGGGTCGAACCCCCCTTGTAGCTCATGCTTGAAGCTCATTGGACCCCTCCAGGCCTAGCCAATCACAAGCAGGAGCCATTACAAGCAACAGGGGTAGCCTTGGGACAAGTGTCTCCCTTTCCCCTTTGAGAGAGAGGACTTGATAAATGCAAAATCAATTAATTAAATATCCTAAATTATCATTGGACCCCTTGGGTGGCCAACCAATAGGCTTCAGGCACACCATGAGGGCAACATGAGGAGGAACTTGACAAGTGTCCTTGCTACCTCTTCAAGCTGGGGCTTCCCTTGTGTGTGTGTGTGTGTGTGTGTGTGTGTGTGTGTGTGTGTGTGTGTGTTCTCTCTCATCCCCCCCCCCCCCCCCCCCCTTGTAGGCTCGCCCCCCTCCTTGTAGGGATCTTTTTGACTTTAGGAGCTCAAGCACCTTAGTCATCAAGCATGACAAAGCACTTGGACTAGGGGGTATTCCCACAAGCATCTCAGGCAAGCATGTCAAGGCACCTCAAGCACCTTAATCAAGCGGCAAGTCAAGCACCTCAAGCATGGAGTAATTCAAGCACCTCAAGCACCTTAATCAAGCACCTCAAGCAGGACAAACACCTCAAGCACGACAAGCACCTCAAGCAGGTCAAGCACCTCGAGCTTGGGCCGGGTTCCCACCTCAAGCTCAGCCCTAGCTTACCTAAGGTCAAAGGAATTTTTCACACATTATTGGAGGTCTTCAATGAAGCTAACCCTAAGGTCTTATGCTCCATTGGTTAGCCTTGCTCTTGATAGACCATCTCCCATTTGGGCCCCTTTACTATTGGCCCCGTGTTGAGATAGATCTATAAGCACATATCTATATCTTAACACTTGTTCCCGTTTATTCTCCCACATTAAGTGATCAATTTAATATGAGAAAATCATTTGGGTTGGTTAGATATTAGATCTTATGCTCCATTGGTTAGCCTTGCTCTTGATAGAACATCTCCCATTTGGGCCCCTTTACTATTGGCCCCGTGTTGAGATAGATCTATAAGCACATATCTATATCTTAACACTTGTTCTCGTTTATTCTCCCACATTAAGTGATCAATTTAATATGAGAAAATCATTTGGGTTGGTTAGATATTAGATTTTATGACAATCGGGAATCAAATGAGTAATTCCACATTCTGGGAAATACGCATTGACTCTAATGATTTCATCATGAGGACAGTCTCTCAGCCAATGGTCTCCACCACACTTGTAACAGGGTCCCTTGGGTTGTTGAGGTGCTCCTTGAGCTCCTCTTTGTTGGTAAGCATGTCTCTGTCCGCCCATGCCTCCATTGGCTATGAACAACAATGTTCGTTCATCTAAGCTATATCTTCCTCTCTTGCTGCCTGTGCAGCAGTTGGTGGTCCTGTATTTCCTATCATGCTCCATGGTTCTGGTGTCGAGGGTTCTTCCGGTGGATAATAGACAGGGTCTTCTGCATATCCATTGGGATATTTATAATATGCATGCATAGGCACCAAAGCCTTATTCTATGATTCACTTACTATTGGTGTGTATCTTATACCAACTGGTCGTAATCCTCGTAGGGGTGGTTGTTGTCCCAGCACCGGTTGTGGTCTTTCTACACCTACAGGTCCTGGTAAGTTGCCTGCTTGATATGTAGGCATCGGTGGAAATTCAGGGGAAGCTACTGGAGCTTGGGGAGCGCAAGGTCTCTCTCTCACATATCCCTTGTTATAATAACATTCCTTGGTCCCATGGTTTGTCCATTTTTGTTCAATAGCACAGCACTTGGTCTGTTTATCCTGGGGTTTGGCGTACAAGTTGATCTTTTTTAGCACTTCATCTACGAGCTGCTCCTGATTTACTGCTACTTCTCCTTTCGGTTCTGTCTTAGAAGACTTGCTTCCACTTTGCTGTGAAGACAAATCGTCATCAAGGTCCTTGAACTCCCCTTCTTTGTAGACCGCACAATTATCCACAAGGTAAAGAGCCTCCTTGGTCAACTCATTCAACGTCGTGCTCCTCTTCATATGTAAGTCTTTATGGAGATCTGCATTCCTTAGTCCTTGGATGAATATCTTCATAAGTCTGGACTGAGTTGGCAGTTCTTCAACAGGACAGAACTTAGCATATCTTTTTAGTCTTAGGGCTGCCTTTCGTAAAGATTTCCCATCTTTCTGTTTGAATTTATGGATCTATGAGATGGTATTATGAGCTATTCCCCTTTGAGAGAATTCCTCGATAAACTCGTCAAACACTTTCTCCATCGATTCAAAGTCTCTACGCTCTACAAAGTCAAACCAAGTGGCAGCATCATCCTCTAGGGTTAGTCCAAACCCTGCAAATTGGGTAGGAAAATCTAACACCTCTTCAGCTCTAATTACACGCACAAAGACGGCTACATGATCTCTTGGGTCTCTGCTTCTTGTGTATTTCTTGTTTACCCATTTTTTCACTTGAGAAGGTCTAATTCGTCGATGGTCTACAAACCTCATCATTGGATCACCCCGTCCTAATCGATATACCTCCTCAGGTCTTATGTAATAGGCTGGTTCCTCTTCCAATGGTGCTCCTAAGCCATAATTTCTAACGGTTCTTGCTGGAGGTGGTTCTTCTCTTTGAACTCGTTCTATGGGTGGTCCTCCAGGATCTGTTGACCATTGTGTCTTTGGTTTACTCTTTGCCTGATACCTTGAATAGAGTGGTGGTTCTTGCAAATCCTTGAGCCCTAGTGCAGCTTGATAACCATCTCGGTTTTGGTCTGATTCCATTGTTGCACTCTATCGAAGCCATGCCTGCAATGATGGCTTGTTTGCTGGTTGGTCTTGGTTGTTGAATGCTTGTGGTCGAGTGGAATGGGAGGTAGCGTCATACTCATCTGAAAAAGGATTCGTTGCCTTGCTCGGGGTGTAGGTGGCTCTTAGCACTTCCTCAGGGGCATATGCTGATGCTCCTGGGCCTGTTGCTCTTTCTACCTCCTTTGGGAGAATACGCTGGTATTCTCGCTTGTATCTATCAACAAAAACTATACCCTTTCCCGTAGCAGTTTCATAAGAGAATAAGTAAAGAACCTTGTCTTTGCTTAATTCGTTTACGTATGGTTCTTTGCTGCGAAAGTAAGAGACTATACCCTCACTCTCATGTTTGTAGATTCCCACGTTCTCGTTATAAGTTGGAACCCTGGTTGTTTTCTTATCATACATAAAAATAGCTCCGGGCCGATCAATGTTTGGTGGCGGTTCTTGAGCTTCTGAAACCATTTTCCCTTTCGCCACGTTATCTCCATATCTATTGTAATCTTCAGGATTACTAACTATTAAATAGTGGTTCCCCTTTTTGTCTCGGAATCTATCTCCATCATCATACACTCGGATTATCTCCAATCTTTGAGCTAGCCTCTCTTCGATATAAATGCACTTGCGGCATCGACAGTTAGAATAGACTAGGGCTCCTCTCGAGTTTGTTCCCTCTAAGAAGGTCACCGTGAGCTTGGAATCATTCAAAGGATTTTGGGAGGTGCTTCCTCCTCGCATAGGTCCATCATAGGTGAAACCCCCTGGCTATTGACTACCCATCATGAAGAAAGATTTGTCTGACGAAGTGTCACTATCACTACCTTCCTCAATAATCGGTGCTAGCGGATCTAGCCTTGCCTGAGTCACACTCTCTTCGGTGGACACTAAGCTACCTTGGTCACCTGCCACTCTCTGGTCTCTAACAATGTATCTTCCTGATCTTAAATTCATCAAACTTATCAATGAAATTTATCACAAATCCAACCACTCATCTGGCAAAGGGTCAGTTTCTGCACAACTTACTGCTTTGTTGCTGAATATACCCGTACACAAGCGTTTTAATTTCGGCAATCGAATCAAAGCATTTATCTACTAGAGGTTATCTTAGTCATGATTGGTATAACTGGAGAGTTAATCTCAACCACTACTGTATTTTATACATTGCTGATGTTCTGATTAGGTCTGCTAATGTGAAACAGTACTGCCCTCATATGTTGGTCAATTTACGTGAAGAAGTCTGAATTCAGTCTTTGCTTCATCAAATGGGCAAACAAGGTTCAATTTCACTTCTGAAAGAAGTTCTGGCACCCTTAAGCCAAATGGAATCTCACTGTCTATGCCAGGTCAAATTTTCTTTGCAGTATGTCCCAATAGACATCCTACGCGTAGGATGTCTCCTGCTGTGTTTTGCCTGGATTTTTGCAATGTTGTTTCCCTTTGTTGTGCTGAGCTTTCAGCTGTTTTTACTTTTTGAATCGGACACCTATTAGCTGGTCAATGAGTCAGAAATCTGTTCTGACAGCCTGTTGCTGATATTGATCAGTCTAATCAACTCCAAATTGGACCAAAATTCGGAGTCTAATCAACTCCAAATTGGATCAAAATTGACTAGGAGGCTTGCCTTAGGCTATATAACACCTTACTATGCTCAAAGTCAAAGTCTGGCTTCAATTTCTTGCTTTAGACATCCTATGCGTAGGATGTCTTTTTCATCAGAATGGCTTCAAACTCAAAGCCTAGGCTCCCCTTGAGTTGCTGATCACTTTGGTATACTCAAAATTTAGTTTGGAGTCCAAAATCACTCGTAAGACATCCTACGCGTAGGATGTCGTTTTGTCTTGTTTGACCCCAGACTTGTCCCACAGCTTCCCCTTGATGTCAGTAACTCAGTGGTATGATTAGATTTTGGTTTGGATGTCAAAAATCCCAAATTTCAGCTATTCTTGCCTTTTTCAGTCAAAAGTGCTAAAGTCCGCTTTGAATCCAATTTTCTCACCCCAATGAGGTGAAACCCCTTTCAGTCACTCAACATATCATGCAAGACATGCTCATGCATCCATCTAATGGTTTTGGTCTCAAAATAATATTTTGGCACTATTTGGGTAGGATGTCTGGCAATTTCAGTCTATCTGGCCTTATCCTGCCAAGATATGGCCAAATTTCCACTTTTCAGTTGAAATTAGGGTAAACCCTACCTTCTGAACACACTAGTCAACTCAAAATCCCAAAATTCCTCCCATATTAGCCTGTAGTAGGATGTCTCCTGGCTTAAAATTAAAAAATTTTCTGACAGGAATGCTCTTGATGCTCTGTAGATCTATCAGAAACACTCACAGTAACTTTTGGACTTCAATTAGGCCTTCAAACACACTTTTGCGTATTTTTGCGTCTTTTACAAACTTGTAACGACTTTACCAAGCAAGTGTACATGCATGAAATGCTCTAGATCTTGAATCATGATGTCCTACTTACTCTACTCCTACCTATCATGTGAAATGGTGATAATGGTGTTTTTGGTTGCTTTTTGGCCTCTCCGGACTCTCAAGCTCTCCTCTCATCGCTTCTACCACTCCAACTCCTACTCTAGAACTCGACTACCACCTAAAACTACGTAAGTCGAAGGATCTAGGCCAGACACACGCTTCCTAGAATCCCTCTAAGACCTAGAGAGTCCTCCACCCTCTGATCCTATCTAAATGTAAAGCGAGACTCTTGGCAAGCCAAAAATCCCAATCCTCAAGGATTAGTCTCAGTCACCTACCTAAGGTTTTCGTCCCCGACAGCGGTGCCAATGTTGGACAGATACGCCGCGACGGACGTCAGCACAGTGAGAACTCACCTAACATGTAATGTCAGCTAAGGACGAAGCTCGACCCGCAGGCGCGTGGAAGCAAGCATAAGGTGTCAACCTACACTCGACCGACTCCTAACTAATTCCTATAGAGGTCTCTACCAATTGTCTAAGTCACAGCCTTCAAGAGTGCATAAGAGGAAACTTCCTACAACGCTTTCTAGAGCCGAACACCCATCAAACAATCTCGAAACACCATAGAACTTGAAGGAGATCCTACTAACACCCCTAGGTCGCTCTCCCTAAGGACTATGAACCAAAATCCCGACCCAAAACACCTGGTGCAGAAACACGTAGGATGTCTGGCCGAAATTTGCAGGTCTTTGTTTCCGAAATCTAAAGTTCCTAATGTGTATTTCTACTCAATGTTAACGCGTGGATATGATGCAATGAAAAATCGGACAATGTATGCTCCCCCAAACATCCGATGAAGCTCGTAGAAGGGGCTCGCAAAACCAGACCGTACGCGTGCAATGTAGGTATCGACGCGTAGCTCTCATCGGGGGCAACACGCTGCATTTCTTCGCACTCGATTCCGACCCATCGGAGCACACGTAGCGTCAAGATGAAACTCACTCTCTCTCTCTCTCGTACACAGTACGCTCACTCACAGACTTCAAAACTTGTTTTAAAAATGACAAAAGGTCCTTCCATTAAGGTCAAAAAGTGGTATATATACCTACAATTTCTCAAACCCTAAAGTTCCAAAATCAACCATCTACTCAATCTAACTATCAAAACTGGGATACAATCTGGAAACTTCTGTAAGTCCCAATAATTACAAGGTGAAAAATTAGGTTTTCCTCAATGAATGAATAATTACAAAAATAATAATCTTCCGAACAGTTAGATGCCGTGGGGTGTGTCCAGCTTCTAACAAACTAACACACCTGTGTCAATGACATTATCATTCTGTCCTAGCAGTTTTCGTAAACGGCTAACATGAAAAATAGGATGAACTCCTGAGTGCCCTGGGAGAGCTAACTTATAGGCCACTTGACCTCTACGTTTGAGAATGGTAAATGGTCCACAATAGCGTGGTGAAAGTTTAGCAACTTTTCCCGTCTTCAGACTTTTTGAATGATCCAGAACTTTGAAAAGTAGCAAGACAATGATGGTCATCTGCGTACTTCTTATATTGATCTTGAGCTTACTTAACATTATGTCGAGCAACTCGAAGCATGTCAAAATGGTCTTGGAGAAAATCCTTTTCTTGCTGTATCTTCTCCTTAGCCAACCCCACCTCAACTGGTGATCTAGGTTGAAATCCATATAAAAGCATAAATGGACTAAGCCCTATAGTCACATGCTTTGAACTATTATAAGAAAATTCTAATATAGGTAAGTAGTATTCCCAATTGGTTTACTTCTTGCTAACGTACGCTCATAGCATATCCTCTAGCACTTGATTAACTCTTTCTGTTTGACCATCCATTTCTGGATGATCAGCCGTACTTAGATTAAGTTTAGTTTCCAACTTTTGGAACACAGCTCTCCAGAAGTGATTATCAAACTTTCGATATCTATCACTAATGATACTAGCTAGAAGACCGTAGAGTTTATACATATTCTCTACAAATAGCCGTGCTAATTCTAGTGTCTTAACCGTAGTCTTAGTGGGAATGAATCGACCCATCTTTGTGAGACAGTCTATAATTACCCAAATGGCATCATGGCCACAATTTGTAGTAGGTAGTCCTACTAGAAAATCCATAGAGATACTCTCCCACTTACCTTGTGGAATCTCTAAAGGATGTAAAAGGCCACCTACCTTGAGGTGCTCTACCTTATTAACTTGGCACTGTTGGCATTTTAGTACGTACTCTTGAACATCATGATGTAAGTCCGGCCAATAAAATTGCCGTTGAAGTAAGGTATACGTCCTATCTGGATGACCAACACTTGGACTATTGTGACACTGAAATAAGATTTAGCGTCTAGTGTCTGAGTCCTTTGGCACAAATACTCTACCTTTGTGGAGTAAGTATCCATCATCAATGGAAAAATTCTTCCATCGCTTAAGCTCTTCCTGAGTAGGGGTGGAGCTCTGTGTGTTGGAGTTTCTATCTTCATGTGCAGAGACATGTTGATCTGGCTGTTCAGAGACATGTGAGTGTAAGGGATCCCTTTTTAAAACTGCACTCCACACTTTAGCATATGATTGATCTTGTGCACACTTGCCACATAATGACTCCAAAAATCCACTCTTTAATTTCATGAAAGCAAGTGAATTAATCTGAGGCATCCGACTTAGTGCATTCGCTATTCATGAGTGTCATAAATGTAGTTGGAGCATTGGCTAGACCAAAAGGCATAACCAAAAATTCAAAATGCCCGAACCATGTTTTAAAGGCAGTTTTGGAGATATCTTGTAGTAGGATACGCACCTGGTGGTATCCTGAACAAAGATCTATCTTTGTATAGTATCTTACCCCATGGAGTTGATCAAACAACTCATCCACTCGAGGTAGATGATACTTGTTCTTGATGGTTATCGCATTTAATTCATGATAATCTATGCATGCGCATAGTATCATCTTTCTTTTTTACCAATAGAATTGGTGATGCCCAAGGCAAAGTGCTAGGTCTAATGAAACCACGGGAGAGGTAGTCAGCCAACTGACTCTCAACCTCCTTGGCTTCTTTAGTACTCATACGATAAGGTGGTTTACTCACCAGTTTAGTGCCTGGCAGGACATCTATGCCATGTTGCACATCATGTGGAGGGGGTAAACCTGGTGGTAAATCACTTGAGAACACATCACTATAATCCATGAGTAAGTGAGTCAGCTTTTTCCGTGCAAAAGGAGAAACTAAACTAGAGCTATGCTAGGATGGAGAATCTTGTAGTTCCTGAGTTTGTTTTACAATAGTTGCACGTTGCTCTATAGAATTAAAATTGAGAGCACTTTGCTCGTTAGATTTGTTAACACTTTTTTTATCAGTAGAATTCATTGCACTTTGGATACCATTAGAATTCATTGCACTTTGCATACCATTACTAGGATTCACCACACTTTTCTCTTGAGAATTCACAAGACTTGGAGACAAGCAGTAACACCAAAAGACTTCATCTATTAAATCTGCTTTTTGCAAAATAGAAAGCTCGGTTGTACATATAAGAGGTGCAAATGGTATATTCTTCTCACCAAGAAAAAGCACATGTTTACCATTAGCCATAAAGGATAAGGAGTTGTGTTCATAACTAGTGTGCAATGTGTTTCCTAAACCATGCAGCCACTCCCGTCCTAAAACTACATCAGCCCAGTCCATGTTCATAACTTGGAAGTCAAGGGTCATCGTATGATCTTGAACAATAAGCTCAGCCCCTTGAACTATCGTGTCCCATACTTCTTTATCATTCCCAGACATCTGCTCCACACATACTTGTGAGAACAGGAAGTCTGTGTAAGCTTCAATTTCTTGATTAGCTTATAGTTCAAGAAGTTATGAGTTGCACCATCATCCACTAAAACACGAACACGTTGTCCGTTAATAGTGCCATGCATGCAAATCAACTCATGGGGGACAAAGGTGGGCTGCCACATTGAAGTAGGCACACAACACTTGTGCTTTTATTCCATATGAAGAACCTCTACATCACAATATTTAGGAGATGAATCTAATGTGAGTTGTTGCACCATGTGCATGGCCTTTTATTTGCCTTGCAAAAGAGGACAATCTTTCTTGTTATGTTGGTCCAAAAGACATCTAAAACACAAATTGTGTTTCTTTGCACATCAAAATCAGCAGTGCTGAGAGACCCACATGGAGTATCTTGTGATTGCTTAGGCTTCTTAGCCTCTTGTGGGCGTGGAGAGGTAAATTCTCTCTTATTCCTTGGAATGTGTGGGAGATCTACCTCGCCAGATCTTAGCCACATTTCTCTTAGCAAAAGTATTCTTAGAGTAGGGAACATTTTCTTTCTTCTCTTGGTCATCATCATATCTTTTGGCATGACTGATGGCTTCTTCCAAAGTTTTTGGATGTTGGGTTTTGACATGAAGACGATAGTCTTTGTTAAGACCCCTATTAAAACCTTGTATCTTTTGGAATTCATTTAGACCTTCTAGTTTTAATATGATTTTCCAATACTTCGAAAGGTACTGTGTGAGAGAGAGGCCAAACATGTGACATGCATCCCATGCTAACCAGTTCTTATCTTCCTCATTGGAGTGCAAACTCTTTGGAGAAAGAAGCTTGAAATGTAGCCCAAGATGTAGGATGGGGCATCTACTGGAAATGTCATCC
This sequence comes from Adiantum capillus-veneris, assembly GCF_014529385.1. NCBI lineage: Eukaryota > Viridiplantae > Streptophyta > Polypodiopsida > Polypodiales > Pteridaceae > Adiantum > Adiantum capillus-veneris. Next base: position 64,321,480 of record NC_140947.1, read on the forward strand.
ACCACTTATAGGCCTTGCCTTTAAGAGATAGACTTGTTTCCACAGCCGTCTTTATATCTGAGGTGTGTCTCAATCTATGAATATCACTCCATTTGTGTAAGAACGTATTGACCACATCCTTGTTGCGATCACGCTCTTCCTCGTGAAACTCAGGAAAGGTGATATTCTTAAGTAATGCATTGCTACCTTCTGCATCTTCTGCAACACTTGTCTCCTGGAATTCTTGAGTCATGCGAGCCTGTTTCCCTTGAACCGTGCCATTTGTGAATTCATGAATTTCACAAGTAACTCCGTAAGATTGGTAACATTTTCATTAAGTGCAGAGAGGTTGCATTCAAGTACGCTTTGGCGATTTTCCAAAGTCTTGAAAGTAGCCATATATACAAGGCCATGATTTCCTAGATCATCATCATCATACATATTAGTGTTAGCCGCACCCGTGGTGCCCTGATTTTGATCTACGTGCTAAAAATCAAACATGTGTGTAGGTGGGATATCCTCACTGGCCATGGTAAACACACACTAATGCAAAGAGAGAAAAAAAAAAACGACAAATTGTACCTTGTGAAATTGAAGTCTTTGTGTTTTGTATGCTGCGCGATTTGCGTCGCATGCAAACCTCGCCTTGCGAGAATTACAACACTTCACGTGTCGTTCGTCCTAAGAACACCTTTGTTGTCTCTTCACAAAAATTTATCGTTTTTGTGAAGGCTTTTGCTCACTTTGAAGCTATCTCCTTGAGGATAAAAGAATTTTTGGAGGAAAACTTGCCTTCCTCCAAGAAGTGAAAAAGAAGGGTGAAGCTACTTCCTTGAAGTTCGAAGCTTTCCCTTTCTTTGTAGTTTTCCTTTCAACACAAGTAGGCTATCTTTCCTTGTTATACACAACAAGGGTCAATAGCTTGATGGTAAAGTGTTGGACTCTTACCTTCATGGGGTGGTTCAACCCTCCTTCATGTAGGCGTTAAGAGGCCCTTCCTACGCTCACAGCCAACGGCGCCAATAGAAGCATTTATAGCTTCGACGCCGTCGAGTTTCCGATCGAGTTTACCTTGTTCGCCCTCTATTATGTAGTCTGTCCACGCGTGCTGCGCACAAGAAACTGTGCCTGTCTTCTTTTGCTGCACAACGGAGAAATCACTATTTGTAGAATGTGGGAGAGAAGCAGAGCGTCGCACGCACATGCAACCCGCTTTTTGCCTCCTCCCAAAAATATCTTGTATACCAGTGAAAGGGCGGTGGTAATGCGTGTGTTAGTCTCCACCCAATGGTGCTTCTTATAGCCTGCCCTAACGTACACACTGTTCGGCTGTGCCGGTGGCCTTGTCCATAGGACCCATGTCCTTACATGAACATAGTACTTAATTAACTTGGCATGAACAATACTTTTGCAAGAGAGAGAGTATTAACGAACATGACAATAGTTGAGGATCGGATTTACTTGGAGCCGGTCCCCCCTCCAGAAGACGTTTGTATTATAGATTCTCCCATCAAGAGAGACTTGGTACAATACAATCTTTGTGTTCCTTGTGACCTTGGTGATGCTATGAAGATGGAAAGCTTCATGCATCACGAGCATAACATAAACTTTGCAAAAAGCATTAACTATCCCAAGCCTCAGCCCCAAGGCCTCAAACACGTTCGAAGGTGGAGAGAGCTAGTGAGGAATGAGGGTAGAGAAGAGGAAGAAGAATCATTCATAGAAGAAAGAAATAGTCACTTACCATCACTCTTCTTGATTAGCATAGCATAATAGCATAGTAATGAAGATGAAGAAGATGACAAGCTTAAGCATTGAAGTATGGCTCCTTGTTGGATTTGCATTCCATAGCCAAGAGTGTTGGTGTAGGCTCTCCACTTCTCAACAAGCTTGGAGAAGGAGATGGAGCTCTTGCACTTTGCTCTCCACACAATGAGAGAATGTGTGTGTGTGTGTGTATGGAAGAGTATACCCTCCTTCCATGCTTGGTCCACACCTCTCTCTCTCTCTAGTAATGTTTAATTACATCATTTGGGACATGTGTCCTCTTTTTCCTCTTTGAGAGAAAGAACTTAATTATTTATTTTTATGTATGTAAATTCTCATTGGACCCCTTTAAAGCTTATCCAATAGGATTCAAGCACATCATGAGGGACACATGTGGAGAATTTTTTGAACATGTGTCTTTTATGCTTCTTTAGTCATTTGGTTTGAATTGAATACTTCAAGCACTTAGTCAATCAAGCATGAAAATGTTCATGCCTCTTGAGAGTTTATCTTTGAATTGAATACTTCAAGAATCTTAGTCATTTTAAGCATAAAAATCACCTCAAGATTTGGGCAAGGTTCCAACAACAACTTTAAGCATCTTAGAACTTCATGCTTGGGTAGGATTCCCACCTCGAGGTTAGCCCTAACTTGTGCCCTAGCTTGTGTAACGTCAAAGGACTTTTTAATACTAACTTTTGGAGGTCTTTAATGAAGCTAACCCTAAGGTCTTTTAAGCTCCATTAGATGCATATTTCTCTTTGATAGACTACCTTCTTTTGGACCCCTATTGAGATGTAACCATCTCTCCTCTTGGTCCCTTGCTGAGGTAAATCTAGAAGCAGTTATTGCACATTGCTCTTTGGTAGACCGTCTCCTTTTGGACCCCTATTGAGATGCAACCATTTCTTCTTTTGGTCCCCTATTGAGATAGGTCTAGAAGCACATATCTATATCCTAACTCTTGTTTCCCTTTTATCTTACCATATTAAATGATCAGTTTAATATGAGAAAATCATTTTAAATGATCAGTTTAATAAGAGAAAATCAAGGTACATCTGATAGGGAACCAATATACTGTACCTATAACACTATGTATGAGTGCACCAATCCATTGTTGTTGGTCAGATCATGGACAGGATGTGTTCCACGTTTCATTATCTTGGAGTATTACTTTCTAACGTGATGTGTTCACAATTCACGAATGGGGATTTTTTAATGTAGTGTGGTCTACAATTTAGATTTTCTAAAAAGGCAACCGATGCTCAAGAGGGAATTTCTAAGGTACAAAGTTGAGGGTAGCAAATTCGAGGTGAATCCAACATGACTGATGTTGCTGGGGTGTCCATGGTAGATTCTTCATCGACTTGGCCTCACTATTTATGTCCACTATGAGGTGCAGAGAGGGTGTTAGAGTTTTGGTATCTCACATAACTGCCTGAGGTGAACCAATTATTTATTTTGGCTTTCAGGTATTTATTTTACTTATTTGTCAAAGTCTGGGTAGGGAAATTTAGTGAGGTTGGTATATATGCAACCCTCCCTTGCCTCCACTATATACACATTCAGTTATTCATTGCCATGCTTGATTCATTCAGGAGACTCTCTCTCTCTCTCTCTCTCCCCCACCCTCCTTGGTCTCTATGCTTTGGCATCATCGACTATGACACTAAGTGGCCAAACACGGCCAACCCTAAGCCAACGAGACATTGCAGACCAAAATGGCCAGACTCAAGATTTCCTAAATCAATTTAGAGCGTCTTCATATGGCAAGCCCTAAGTGCCTTTACAAGGGCAACTCTGAGCGGGGAAAGCATACATTGTTAACCCTAAGTAGCTAACCCTAATTGGATTGAAACAACCCAATCGCTTACCTTAAGAGACTAACTCTAAGCGGATGATTGAAATGGATAAACTAATGCAAGCAGCAACACTAAGCCGATTTAGAGTGGCCAAATCAAAAGCCACTAACCCTGAACGACTAATCTTGAGTGGCTAGCTAGCCCTAAGTAGCATGAAATAGTCAAAGTGCGAAGAACTAAAACCTGAGCGCCCAACCCTAAGCGACCAAACACGACCAACCAAACCCTAAGCGACCAAACCCTGAGAGCCCAACCCTAAGCAACTAAACATTGTAGACCAAAATGGCCAAACTAAAGATTTTCTAAATTGCTTTTTTTAGAGCGTCTTTATATGGCTAGCCCTAAGCACCGTTACAATGCCAACTCTTAATGACCAAACCAAAAGCCGCTTTACCCTAAGCGATATAACACGCATCGCCAACTAATAGCGGCCAAACCCCAAAAGCAGCTCTACCCTAAGCCATCTAACATGGACCGTCAACTATGTGTGGCCAAACCAAAAGTCGCTAACCCTAATAAGCTAACCTAAACTGATTAAGACAACCAAACCCTAATAATCAAAATTAAACGGTAATATCTAAACAGTGGGAGACAATCAAATTAAAGTCTAACATTGAAACCTAAAACTATATCAATCTGTAACATATCACATTATAACACTAACATTTACAACTTAATTAACAATTTGACCTACGATAGGCCACAACTTAAAAGTACCACATAAAATTTAAATAAAATTTTGTAAAAATAAATAAATAAATAAATAAATATTAATCTAAACCAAAATAACTCAATATTTTTTGTATTAAATATTTTTGATTACCGAATTAATATTTTGTTTAGGAATGAGAACATTTAGTCATAATTTAACAATAACAAATTTATAATAATTTTTTTAATTTAATATATTTTCAAAAATGTGTGTGTGTGTGTGCACATAGTGTGTTTAATTATGTGTAGATATAATATGTGCATCTATATTTATTTATATGTTCATGTGCATGTGTGATTATGTGTGTGTGTATGTGTATGTGTTCATGTGCATGTGTGGTATGTGTGTGTGTGTGTGTGTACAAAGATAAAAAGATAGAGCACTCACATGTGGTCTATGTGAGCACAAAGAGCTTGAGAGATCACCTCCAAATTTGCAAGAACACACACACACACACACACACACACACACACACACACACACACACATTAGGTCTCCCCAATCTCTGAAAAAATAAAAATTCTTTCAAAACATATTAAGTGCATAAGTGAAGGGTGTTGGATCCATTCTTCCTAGCTAATAATGTTGTAAATCTACATGCTTCATCATTGCCCGTTGCTATGTGCTATAGACCAGCACATCATTTTTGTTGTTGTTGAGAGAATCTTTGAATTAGAAATACCTTTTAATTTTTTTTTGAAACCATTAGGAATACTTTTCAATTTTAATAGGGATAGTATGTCACACACACACAAATACGCAATAATCTAACATAAATATAAAAAAAAATCTTACCTTCTCGTTGTAGGAGGGTGTGTGAGTCGATATCTTAAGCCGAGTAAGCCCCATGATAGCAGATCTGAAGCGTTGACAGAGATTAGTAGCAAGGGAGCAAGAGGAGAAGAGCGAAAAATGGGGCAAAAATGTAGAAATAAACCCACGGGATATATTTTTCAAGTGGCATCCCTATAAGCATTAGTATCAATGTCAATATCTGCATCGTTGTGGGTGTCAGTATGCTCGTCAAAATAAGCATCAAAATTTTAAAAAATGTTTTTTTTTTTTTGGGTTTCGCTTAAGTTTTAGCAATGCATATACCGACGCTTGCCAACAACGTCGATAATTTGACGTCAATGAATTGATCTCTCGTAGTGACTTTGGAAAATGAAAGAAAGTGTTTCTCTCTCTTATGGGACAACCCACAAATCATACTAAAAATGAGGTTGAAATCTCACAATTTTCCACACAAGGCTGGGTGGGGGGCGAGGGGAGGATACACACTCATGCACCTTTCTTTGCTTTTGCCTCGTGTGAACCCAGCCTTTGAATTCAAGTAAACAAATTGGAGGTAGTGAACTCATCAAAAACATTTGTTTGCTTTAAACCATAGGTTGATTGAAGGAGGATGCTAGGAGTGCATAGCTTGATCCTCTAGGAAGATGAATGAAAGGATAAAATTTTTGAGATATCAAGAAGAGTATTAAAACTTTGTAGTAGAAATCATAATCTTCAAGGGCTTTGCTATCATAAATTAGCTCTATAAGAAAACTCTCCCGGTCGTCCATTTCTATTAGATTAAGATGGACAACTTCTTTTCTTTGATAGATAACTTAACAGCAAGAAGTTACCTTCTTTGTTTTTCTTTCTCTCAAGCTCTTAAAAATCATCATATATACTCAAGGACTTCTCTTTGGCAATGTCACCTTGTTTTGTGCATAGCCATGAATTGTATCACAAAGGATTATAAACTATTATTTTTTCTTTTTGAACCAAGACTAGAGGCTTGGAACCATTTTACTATAAAATTCCTTGCCAACTAGATGATATTTAGACATCCTTTTTGGATAAGGGATCTAGTTCACCCATTAAAATTTAAAAGCTACACACAAAAGAATGATCGAAGACAATAGCCCCAAATTTTCACAACCTATGATGATTGCATGTTATATTCAAAGATTTCATTGTCAACATTAATACTGACTAAAATATTTATTACTATATCCTAATGGCTACCATTTTATACCTCCCAAATATATATCAATACTTTCATATACACACCATTTTGACTATATCACATATCCATAAGCCATACACCCAAGAAAGTCTACCTAATAATAGATGATGTTACATGTACCATTTCATCTTGAGGTTCTGCATAGATCAGTGATTTTGAAGCAATGTTTTTAGTTTGAGAGCTAGACTTAGTCCAAAGTAAGACATCTTGGAATTGCTTCAATTATAGAATCAAGACGGTGCTTGTAAGTGAATAGGTTTGTATTTAGTCAACATCAAGTCCATCTTCAATAGAGAAAACATAAGGAAACACACCAAATATTTTTTTGGTAATATTTCAAAGGAGAAAAAGATAGTTATATATTTGGATGAATCCAGGATAAATTCACCCTTACAAGAAAGTGCAAGGTATAGACTCATTGTAGTCACCCACAAGAAAATGTAACTATTAGCTCCATCATGCATACTATTGACTAAATAGTATGACATCCCCACTAACGTCGTCATTGTTCAATAGTGGATGTAGAACTTGGTACCCATATATTCTCCCTTGTACCCACACCACACACAAACACACGACTATTCATTAATACCAATATCTACGTATTGAGTTTCTATTATAGCTCTAAAGATGCAAGGCACACTAAGCCATAATGAAGCCTAGCACTAAAAGAAGGATTCAATAGGAAACACTAGAACAAAAATGAGTTAGTTGAGAGGGCATGTACACCACAGAAGAAAGAAAGAATTGGCATAATAGCAATTGGCTATAAATTAAATGAAAAATTCACAATGTGAAGTCTATATGTCCGATATATAGCTCAAAATAATACTTAGATGAACCCAAGATAAGCCCAAATTTTCCCTTAAAGGAAAGTGCAAGGTATAGACACATGGTAGTCACTCACAAGACAATGTAGCCATTAGCTCAATCATGAATAGTATTGACTAAATACAAAAAAATGCCCACTAACGTCGTCAGTTTCAAATAATGGATATAGAAATAGGTACCAATATATGCTTCCATAGAACCCAAATGATTCTACATAAATACAAAGATCTACATAGTTATTTTCTATCATAATTCTAGAGATATAGGGCACACCTAGCCATAATGAAGCCTAGAACTAAAAGAAGCATTAAATAGGAAAATTTAGCACAAAAAGGAGGTAGTTGACAAGGCATGTGCACCATAGAAAGTAGAAAGAATTAACACAATATCAACTGGTCATAGCTCGGTCATAACTCATACAAAAACTCACAATGTGAAGTTGCATGTTTGATATACAATCTAAAGATACACTTATATGAATCCACGATGAGCCCAAATTGGCCCTTAAAGGAAAGAGCAAGTTATATACTCACGGTAGTCTCCAAAAACACAATATAATCATTTTCAAAATACAATTTCAATATACATCAGAGTTGCGGAAGCATTTGGATAGGGGAGGAGCTCTCAAGGCCCGACCTAGAATGGAGTTTAAGCCATGAGCAAGACTGCATCCAGAGTCACCTAGCCACTAGTGCTACCTCTGAGTGGGTGATATAAATCAAAGCATACTCAAGAAAATAACACCATGGAGGGTAAATCCCGGGGGGTGAATATATGTGTACACCGCATTGCAGGAAGAGAGAGAGAGAGAGAGAGAGAGAGAGAGAGAGAGAGAGAGAGAGAAGTGGAGGGTGAAATAAAGTGCACAAAGAGACATGAGAATGAAAAAAGAGAATCTTTAAATACCCCATCTAAATGAAACATGCAATCATGAATTATTACAATAACAAAATCTGGGTATACCATAACATCAAAATATAAAAATGACTAGTAGAGCACTAGACCCTAAGTAGGGATCGACCGGTCCACCCATCCACTTCCGCTCTACTACGGACATAGAGAATTTTGCTTCACTAGGATGGAGCTAGAACACCTCCAACACAGGTTTAGGCCGTTTCGCCTCCCTACATGAACCCGAGCTCTAAATGATCCCAAATACTAGCATGTGATAGGGTATCAACACCAACCATACAAGTTTAGGCGCCATGCCTCTTTGATGCCCAACAGTGAGTGTTTAGGAAAAGCCAAGGAGGGTGGGCAAAATTAAGTTTTGACAATGTTTAACCATGCATAAGTAATGCACTATGACCGCACCTAACCCCTAACACATAGAGCTACTTTTGGCTTAGAAGGTTGGAAAGCAACATACACATGCACATGAGGGTTTCACATCCATTTGGGAGGGTCCATACATCATATGACATCATTCCATTAACAGAATCATGATGGAAAACAACCCCGCCACTTTGATCAACCATAAACCATAAAATCACATATATGTGAAAAAACATCCCAATAAGTAATGTGACTGTGACTAAACTATGCTGCACGATGATGCCTCGACATAATTATGACTTCTTTGTACTGCATCGGCATATCTATGGTGTCATTTTTTATAAAAATAATTTTTGTAAAGATCCTTTTTAATCCAGTTTCTTCATCGTATGGTCATTTTTAAACTCGGCGGTGGTGTCTAAAAATAATATTTTTATATTTAGATTGTCCTAAAAGCACATTTTAAAAAACAACGAAAAACACAGAAAGCTAAACATAGCATAAAAAGAATTTTTTTTTGAAATTGAACCATGAGTTCTCTTGTCAATCGGAATAAGAAAGCGGACTCGCTTTTCACTAAAAAGTACTAAAAATTATAAAAAGCTAAACATAGTGTGAAAAGCGTAGGAAAATTAGATCTTTACAAAATTGAACCATAGATTCCCCAAGACTCGTAGATTATGGATCTGGCGCTACTTTTTGCATAAAAGCATGAAAAAGCATAAAAAAACAAAAAAACCGGATTTGTCTAAAATTGAAACAAACGTGCATCTACTGGAACATGAAAAAGGCCTTGCTTTTCACTTTAAAACCTTACAACACTGCCAAACAAGCATTTTATACCAAAATTTCTGGAAGCGGATATTGAAATCTATTTTTCTTATTTTTAAAAGAGACCCAAAAATCGGGGAGATCTTACATCCTCCTACACTTGAAAAATGGGTGGGGGGGGGGGGGGGGGGGGGGGGGGTTCCTCACCTCGACATGAAATCGGGATAATTAAGTATAAAACTATCTATAAATATAAGCTAAATTAAATATTACATAAGATATTGAGTTATGATCCTATCTTAGAGAGATTTTGATCTTGCAACAATATGAAATAATGATCGGGAATTAGCGAGTCCAAACGGTACCAAAATTAATTTATTTTCTCCTTCATCTACAATGGTTGCATGGACACAAAAATATGATGGATTTTCTCCACCTTGAGCATTCTGAGTTCTATTGGCTTGGGTTCTTCCTTGAGGTATTTGATTTCCTCCTCCTCCTGTTAGACGAGGTTTATGGTTGAAGTTATTCCCATTGTTGTTGTTGATTGGTCCATTTCACAGAAAAGGTGGGTTTTTTGGTCTAAAGTTCCTTGATATTGAGGAGGTGTTTGGTCTATGTTAGGTTTAGAATGTGAATTTTTGAGATTCCTGTTAATGTCGATACTTCTCGCACAATCTTGTCTTGCAAGTTCATAATTTTTTGGATCATTAAATGGACAATCCCAAGACACATGGTCATGTTATCCTCAAAAAAACTGAAGCATAGGTGATCTCTTATTGCCCTCCTATGTAATATGACTTCTCAACTCTAAGAAGGTGAAGATCTAGACTCATCTTCTAGTCGAGGTCTTTTACTACCATTTGATATTTTGATCTCAATGGGCTTATCCACATCAAGAACATCTGCAAAATTTTTAAGGCGTAAGGTGTGATTCTAGTTTTCAAAGGATTATGTAGGCTTAACACGAATCATGCTACTTTGACTTCCTGAGTCATTCCCGCTGGAGCATACTTGACAAGGGTCAAGAAGTGTTGATAATATGACTCTACATCTTTGGTCCCTTGAGTACAATCAAGAAATTCAAACGATTTGAATAATATACCTTGTTTGATGGTTCTTCTTTAGCTGAGTATTGAGATAATCCAAATTTGTTGCATTAGGATCGACATTGTTTTCAGTACAATGGTCTTTCCACCAATACTTGGCTGTCTTTTCAAGTTTGAACTTAGCAATGATAGCCATGTTCTTCGTGGAGGAATGAGCTAAATCAAAGTAATCATCCATGCACTCCATCCAATCCTCAAAAACCTTGTCTACAGACTACATCTTTGTATTCTCCACTAAAGTTTTCAGGTTGTGACTTTCAAAGCATCGCATCGATGTCACAAGATCAGTGATAGTCGGTTGAGGTGCGACTGGGACACAGGCATTAGTAGCCACTCCATTTCCTCTAGGAGGCATGATTGCTTACTGCATCATGTCAAATTCAAGACCTATATTAAATGGTTGACAATATAAAAAATTAATCTTCCTACACTATACATCAAAAAGGTTGGGCAAAATAAACCATAATTTTGTAATAAGGAATAGATACCTAGTCGAAAGACAAAACCTAGTTTTGAGGTGTCAAAAGCTAGTTATATTATCATCAAAACCTCCTACCCTTTTGCTAATGTAATTAAAAGTCACTTTAGGAGCCATTGTTAACTACAAAACAAACACTCAAAGAAATCCTTAATACACTTGTGTCACACATCAATAAATTCATTGTAATCCAATACATAAAATCCACATAAGGAGACAATTCAAGAAGGCATCACCAATCAATGTCACTCATAGATGCATCGTGAATAGAGTATTATTTTTCAAACAACATGCATGAATGCGTGCATGATGCTTAGCTAACTTGACTACTATCAGGATTTAGGCTATCCCCATAACCTTTGGCTCTGATACCAGGTGAGAGATACCCCTCTCCAAGGGTCTATGCACAAAGTATATAATTTACACTTTTAACACAATTTTCAATATATATCAAAGTTGCAAAAGCGTTTGCATAGGAGAGGAGTTCTCAACACCCAACCTAGTATGGATTTTAAGCCATGAGCTAGACTACATCTAGAGGTACCTAGCAACAAGTGCTACCTCAAATGGGTGATATGAATGAAAGCATACTAAAGAAAATAACATCGTGGAGGGTGAATATATGTGCACACCACATTGCGGGAAGAGAGAGAGAGAGAGAGAGAGAGAGAGAGAGAGAGAGAGAGAGAGAGAGGAGATAACAGTGGAGGGTGAAATAGAGCGCACAAAGACACATGATAATGACAAAAGAGAATCTTTAAATGCCTTATCTAAATGAAACAGGCAATCATGAACTAATGAAAAAACAAAATCTGGGTATACCATAACATCAAAATATAAAATGACTAACAGAGAATCAAACCCTGTGTAGGGATCGACCAGTCCACGCATCCACTTCCACTCTACTATGGACATAGAGAATTTCACTTCGTTGGGAGCGAGCTAGAACACCTCCAACCTACCTGAGCTAGACATAGGTTGAGGCCGCTTCACCTCCCTCCATGAACCCAAGCTCTAAAAGGATCCCAAATACCAGTAAGTGGTAGGGTATCAACACCAGCCATACCAATTTAGGTGCCACATCCACGTGCTTGCCATGCCGCTTTGATGCCCAACATTGGGTGTTTAGGCAAAGCCAAGGTAAGACGCGCCAAAAGGAGTGAGACGAGGATATTTAGAATAGAGTAATTTCACTACTAATTTCATTGATTTTTAGTGTGTGTAAGTCAAATTAGTGTGATTTGATTATGTGTGTGCAAGTAATTGAAGCTAATTTTTGAGGTATGAATACTTCAAACCCCCAATTCCACTAGTCTCATACTAATCATTACTAATTTCACTTTGTTTCATGCTAATTTTACTAATTCCATGCTAATTTTTACTAATTTCACTAGACTAACTGCCGAGTCTTTGAAGTGCAATGTATGTGCAACTCCCTAATTAGAGGATGATTTCATCACTTAAGTGAGGTTTTTGTGCTAATCCATGCTTAATCTTTTGATTTTAAGTGATTGATTTTTTTAAAATCTATATTGGTCAATTTCAAAACCGATTTGGTGGTGCACGCACTTGTACATGCAATGATGCTTCATTGCGTGGAGCAAGAAATGTCTTGGAATGCATTGACACTCAATTGAATTCTTGATTGGTTAATTTTGTGATAATCATTTTCTAAAGTTAAGAGTACCAATCAAGTAATCTATATTTTGTGCCTATTTTTTTTGAATTGGATTGGAATTGATGGTCAAGTTTGACTAATAAATCATGTGTGTGTCAAGATTTTCAACAAGAATTCATGTGTGCATAAAGATCAATGCATGTGTAGTTTAAAAAAAGGAGAAATTTTGCGATAAATTCAAGTGTGTGTGCACCTAATCTTGAGTGTGCTCATGCATATAAAGTGAGAAAATTAATGATGTGTGAGTGCGCAATCATGTAGTTGATATGTATGTTAGGTAGATCAAATCATTGGATATTCCCATTTGCCAAAACAATTGGGCAAGAATTGAGTATGTGCCCACTCAAGATCACTTGAGTTTTAGTGATGGTCAATGGGGAAACCTAAATGCATTTTGATTATGAAATGTGCATCAAATTTGTGTGCAAGAATTGGGTGTAAGCCTAATTGCATTGTCAATTGAGCCAAATTTGAATTTTTGTGCTTAATTTTGGAGTGTGTGCATTGCTTGATTATGTCAAATCAAGGTTTATTTTGAGTAATTAAGCATTTATTCAATTATGATTGATCAAGTATGCAATTTGAACTATGCAATGAGAAATTGATGTATTTTTTGCATATAATATTGCTCTAAATTTGGGTGTGTGTGCCTACCGAATGGCATTTGAAATCCACATTAAGGATGAACGGTTGGTGTCCATCACTAATCATGATGATTGCAAAACCTTAAGATTGGTGTTTGTATTGGGATGACTCAATTGCACACAATTAATGATTTTATGTATAACCATTGATGTGTATGCCAAATTGATATAGTAGCTATGCAAACAAAAATGAAAAATCCAATTGGGTTTGGATGATTAGAGCTATGAAATATGAGCAATCAAAGTTGCAAGGATTATACTTATGGCCTTGCAATGGAGAACAATTTTGTGATACATTGTGTGTATATGATGCTTGATCCGAAGTCATTTTTTGACGGGAAAAGCAAATGTGTTTGAGCTTGGTGTGTTGAGCAACATGATGCATCATTTTGACTAATTGAGTGTATTGATTTGTACGTACACAATGAATTTTCTAGAAGCGGGTTGATGAAGGTCTAATTGATACCCAAGAGAAGGAGAATTGTGTGCGCTCATTGAAATTACTTTCCAAATTTCCAAATTGGAAGAAAAATTCAAAATTTTTTTGCGTGAATGTTAGATCAATTGATCATGAATATTTTAAAGGCTTTCATGCATAATATTGAGAAATCTTCCACAAAATTAGTGTGATTTTCTTTATCACTAATTGGCCTAATTATTAGAATGTACACTTCATTGCATGAGCATGAGAGGCGAGAATCGGTGTTAACCCACATGCTCACAAGATCTCTTTCTCTCTCTTGTAGTCTCATTGTTGGCTCACAACTCACCCACAAATATCCCAATTTCTTCACTTGCCATTGAATGTACACTCTCTCACAGTCTTGATCTTGCGAAGTGCTTCACACACTTTTGCTTGTGGGGATCATCCCATTGGTCTTATTTCAACAAAAAAAAAGACCCTGCTAATTTGAACTAAAAACAAATAATCACACATGAGTGCCTTGCTATTGGACAACCTCACTGCATAATATGAGCTTGCATGATTGGGTGCATCAAAACAAACACACACACACACACACACACATTTTTCACTATGAGATAGTGAAACTGAACTGTCTTAAATGATGGGGTGAGTTTTTACTGCAATGAAAGGAATGCAATTACACATCTTACATATTTTGAGTTTGATTTTTTCTCCTAAAGATATCTCCTCCCCCTGCTAACCCAACTCTTTTTTTCCTTACAAGTCCACTTTATAGGGAATGGCTATTTTTGAGCATTGGATTTTTGTCACATTTCAAATTCTAGTTCATAATCCCCATTTTGGGTTCTATATGAATATCGTTGACAAGGAATGGCAGCTCATGACCATTTCCATCTCAGTTTCATGTTCCAATTTTTTGTCAATGAATCTTATGACACATGGCAGTTGGTTATCTAGGGATGCCACATGTGGGCAACCACAATTGTAAGATCTTCCAGGCAAGAACCTCTTCTAGAGCTTTTAATAATATTTATCATTCCTTCTCTTTGACTAATACACAGGTACGCATGTACGGGTATAACTGTGGATATTACCTTGGGTGCTATTTCTTGATTTGCCTTGCATCAATTATGCATTGGATCCACTATACATCACGCAGACTCTCTCTCTCTCTCTCATGGATTATACCTATTGTCACTAGTAGATGCTCAATTGATCAAGCTCTATTTTGACCTCCTTTATCTACCTAGCACATGTACACATACATACACACATGCATCTCACATACTACTCACACATACTACACATTAATTATGCATTGGATCCACTATACGTCACACAGACTTTCTCTCTCTCTCTCTCTCTCTCTCTCTCTCTCTCTCTCTCTCTCTCTCTCTCTCTCTCTCACCCTCATGGATTATACCTATTGTCACTAATAGATGCTCAACCAATGGAGCTCTATTTTGACCTCCTTTATCCACCTAACCCATGTACACATACATACACACATGCAACTCACACACTACTAGCTTATTAACATGATGAATTTAAATAATCCCTCATTTAAGACTACCTACTCCACCTTCTCTTTTAGAATTAGTGATGATACACCTACTACTCGAGGATTGCAATCTAGCTATAAATTGACTTATAATGAACCTCAAAATTTGTCATTATGAATCTTTGTTTTAGCCTTGCGATAGATATGAACTTCTACTTTGCCTGGGCAGCATACATACACAAGAATCTAGTTAATTATCTCTATGATTTAAAGTTAGGAACTTAATCATCTAAGGGAAACTTTCACATATGGAAAAGCCATCCTTTTCTTATTCGGATCTATCATTGGTCTGTCCTTAGGCAACATGGTTAACAAGACGACATTCACTCAAACATGACACCCTTAGAAATGACTGCAGATGGAAAAATTCATCTTTATTCCCTCACCAATTTTGGCACCAATCACTGAGTTGCAATGAAAAGAAAACTCCTTATCTACATTCACATGTGGAAACCCCACATCTTCATAGCATGCGGGTAGACTACATTTATTTCCTTGCATGTGTTTGCATCTATTGCTTATGCATGCACTTTCAATGAAAATCTCATTGCCTACCCTCCCTATCTAGTGCAACTTTTAGATGCCCGCATCTAGCCCATTTGACCTAACAAACTCTAAACTAACGTGGATACTCGTAATTAATGGAATAGATGCACACATGTGTGCTTCAAGATTGCGCCCCCCTTTTTGGAAATGAAATCTTGTTATTAGTGGTCATAGCCTTTCTCTGTATGTGACCTTATCCCTCTCTCCCTTGAAAATGAACACACACACACACACACACACACACACACACACACCAGGCATGTACGAGAGACTCTTTTATTTTCAACATGCTATTCCTTTTGACTCATGCTCGCCTAAAGAAATACCCCGCATGCATCTTCACAAACCTACACAACATCAAGGTTGCACAACCACATACGATAATGCATTAACATGCGCGCGTGCACACACACACACACACACACACACACACTCTCACACACACATTCTCTCAGATTCTCCATCATCCCCATCAATATGCCCCTTTTGATTTCATAGATGTGGCAAGTCTGCACACACTCAGTTTCACTTTCCTCTTTCCATAAATCCCTTTGTCGGAGTTGCCTAAACAAACAATGCTCTGATCTTTTCACCTCGTCGATGTCAAGCTGAGCACGAGCTTTGCTAATGCAGAAAATTCCCTACCTTGTCCAACTATTGGTGCATGTTGAGGATGATCTAATTGGATTAACCAACTCGTTGTACAATCAATAGCAACATCTCAACCTCAACATCTAGGTAGGTGCTATTGCACCTACTCAGTACCCAATTCTTCATTTATAGTAGCTTAATTTTTGGTGAGATAAATGGTTTCAAAAGATTGTGGTTAGATGGTCACTTTGGGAATGCTGCCAACAAAAATCCACTAATCACAGGTAAATATCGTATATGATATATGTATTTCCCTTATATTTTTAAACGTTGCGTGAATATTATGATGGGTGATTTAGGCTGATGTTGAATGACAGCAAAAGGGTAATTGCCGTCCCAATCTTATGCTAGAGACTACACTGGATATGATATCTTTTTGCACAGTCTATGTCTTGATTTGATACCAAAAACTTTGTTGGTTCTAATATATATTTTCATACCTATGGTTAAGAGAATTGAAGAGTGCTTAATTTTTGGGAGCTTCTAATTTAGAGCTTTTAAAAAAACTTTAGGTCTTTTCAAGTTGTGGGTAGGATTTGGAAAAATATTATAGTTGTATAGTTTTTTTTTACTTTCCAATTTCATATTTCCTAAATTATTAACCTTCACTTCCTCATCCATGTTGTTCAACCTTCCAATTTCCATAGCCTTCTACTTTAATGAATTTTTGTTCTTTTCCAATTTGTAATGATTTTGATGAGCTCTAAAAACAAACAATATGGAGGAAGATTGGCATTCCAATTGCAAGATTTACCACCTAAAATCACTATGGGATGCATTTGAACATGAGTCTTTCTCCAGATTGAAAGTCAAAGGGCATGAGAAAATCCCTCATTTAATGGATTTCTCTTTATGGAGGGGCCCTTAGAGTTTATTGCAAATGACTTATTCTAGTACATCTTTAAGGTATACTCAATGATAGTGAATATTTAGATTCTTCATTTCTCAAAGTGAAAAGGAACAATTTAAAAGAAAAAGAATGCTAGAAACCCATTAAAGCTTAATTGAGGTACATTACCTTCAAATACTTCCTAGCACTTTTTTGACATTTCTTATTTGTTGGTGTGTTGAGATTTTGTTAGATGGCTAGAAGGGACAAACAACCCCACCATACAAAGTATAAAATTATATGAGAATTTATTAGGTAGGACAATACATAAAGAAGATACAAAGTCAAAGCCTAAGATTTTTGAACTATAGTCCTAAGTCAATGTCTTACATGTATACATCTCTTTTCATATGTGAGAAATGACGGTAATCATAGCTTATTTATCTTGTCATTCGAGTTCTATTCCACTATGTATGTATTCAATGTTTTATTTTTAAGTTTTTTAGAGCTGCATCAAGTGATCAAAACCATTAGTAGCAAGAGTGGAATGCAATGTAATTCTCATGGCGGCTATCAACAACTACTCTTTTTAAATCCATACTAGCAATTGTAAGCGGAGAAGTTGTATTAACTTGGTGTTGAAATCTTCTCGCTCTCAAAAGAAATCCATTCCTAAAGAAGAGAAACTTCTCAACACCTTCAAAGTGACTATCTTCATTGAGGTTGGCCATTTTACTTTCCAAATGTTGTTTAACTTTTTACCCACTTCTCTTCTGACCAATTAACCCTCCACAATTTGGTGAGTAGAGGATAATTTCTAAGACTCTACTTCTCATTAGCCTTTCATTTTAGATTCAAATTGTGTTGCACCACCAATTAGTCTACATCTCCATCATTCTATAAATGCGCTAGCTTGGAGATTCCTTTATTACTCACTAGCTTCCTTCCAAAAGGTATTTAAGGATCCTCCTCATAGCTTAAAGAGCCAAGGGACCAATGTAAGATGGATCACTTGAATTATTTGAAGGTATCTATCCATTCTAGTGATGACACCACTTTGTTGCTTTTTTTGAGTATCCCTCCCATGCAAACTCCCTAGATTTCCAAAAGTCCTACTAGGAGCTAGAAATTTCTCATGCACTTAAGCCTCCTTGAGAGAAGGGTTCTATTTTGTCAACCATACCTCAAACAAACACCACCCAATCCCACCCTTTATTTGATAAGGATACTACTAGCTTTGCACACATGGCTTAGTTTGCCTATAGTTCTAAGTTCAGGATCCCAATGCCACATAGGACGTCGTTCGGTCTTACCACCCATTCCCATTTCACCCCACTACCATCAAGTCGTGTTTATTGTGTTATTTTTTCAATTGCTTTTGGTTATTTTCAAAGGGCTAGAAACTTACCTTTGTATTGATCCTCTCACAGTAGGAAAAAGGGCTAGAAACCTATCTTCCTACATAACAATTTCCTCCTGATCCTATTTATCATGTGTAAGTAATTTGGTTTAGTACACTTGGTCTCTCTCTCTCTCTCTCTCTCTCTCTCTCTCTCTCTCTAAATGGATGTGTGTGTCACAAAATGTGATTGATGAAGGAAGGGTTGATAACTTTTGGGAAGAACCTTTGCGTGTTTTGGTAGGATTCCAACTCACAAAATAAAGCAATTACTTACTCGGTGAATTTCAATTTTATTAGTAAGAATCTTCTCAAATTCAAGTGTCTCCTCCCTTTTGCATTCTGATTAAACCCACCTCTTGCATATCGCGGTCTTCCCTTGCACCACCCGTCTCCTGCTAGAATGTCATCCAACAATCCCTCACAAGAGACGACAGTTCCTACCCGCTCTATCACAGCCTATAACATTTTTCCTAGGCAGTGCGAGACCCACATTCCTCTCAATGATATTCTTATTTGCTGCATATATTACTGATTTGGTGATGTCCCTCTCATCAAGGACAACTAGATGACACACACACATACACAAAGCACAGCTTTTGTGGTATGTGAGGATGTCAGAGAGAGAGAGAGAGAGAGAGAGAGAGAGAGAGAGAGAGAGAGAGAGGTCTCCGAATTCGATCACCTCCTTCCCCTTGTGGCCTTGGATTGCTCGTCGTGACCAATGCCTATCGCCTCGGCCTTTGACCTCCACCTAAAGACATGCACCTGGCTCCCATGTCGCCTTCCCCTTGCCACTTGTCATCGTCTCTCTTTTCTTTTCGAACCCACATCAGAGATCTCCTAAGATTCTGCTTTAAAAAACTGGGTCCTTCCCTACTGGGTAATCTCGAGCATCAAGTCGTCTCTTATGCATTCAATATTTTGTGTCGCCTCTAATAGCCTTCCAATAGCTACAATTGTTAGAAGAACAGACTAAGGCAATGAGCATTCTAACTATTGGTACGTGGAGGAATATGTGAAAATATAGTTTTATTTGCAAAAATATAGTTTTATTTACAAAAAATGAAACATTTTTATTCCATGAAAAAATAGCCACAAAGTTGGTTGAGCACGCAATCCGTCTGCGCGCGCGGACGAATTGCGTGCTCAACCACCTACGTGGCATTATTTTATGGAATGAAAATGCTCCATTTTTTTGCACATTCATACTATTTTTTTTAGTAAAATTCAAGTGGATTTTTTTTTTCCTCACCTCTCAATCGATTTTCTTAAAATTCCAACTAGCTCATGGCTAAGCTGAGAGACAATTTTCCCAATCTACACCCGCTATATGACAATAAATATCATAAAGTACTTTTCATAGTTTGAGCTCATTGTTTGTCCGCGCACGCGCAGATGGACAACGAGCTCAAGATACGAAAAATACTGGCTAAAAGATGATGCGCGAGCAACGTGCTTATAGCTCAGATGCTCATCTATTGGTGCTCAAAGCGGCGAGCTAAAAGCGCCATTGAAATTCAAAACACAGCATCTACATTTGTCAGGAGTGTGGGCCATCGTAAAACATATGGCAGGGCTAATCTGGAAATTAACGGTACTCTGCAAGTGCTATTCTACCAGATTGACTGTAAACAGAGTCTCATACAGGTGACATAAACAAGTTGGCAAGCTGGTTATCTAAACGCTAACTGAGAGAAACTTCTGGCCATTTGTGTTTGAGTTGCACCCGGATGCCTGGGAGTTTTGGAAGTCCACGGCGGCATCGTCAGGGTGGAACCCTCGTCAAAGAGGCTGATCTCATCGCCGGTGACGGCGATGAAGGATTTTCGGGAGGTAGCAAGGACAGCGTGCTCCTCAATATCGGAGTGCAGTGCAGCGGACCACGTAGGGGCTGGCGGTGAAGTGCTGCAGCTTGGACGGGCATTGATGTGCATTTTGGAGCCCTAGACGAGGTCGAGAGAGGAGGTAGCATATCAGATGTGTCGAAGGGCGTTTGCTCCTGTTGCTGTTGCTCTAGGGGCACTGAGGGGCTGCTGCTACTCCTCGCCAAAGGTGCGCAGGTGGCACCAGATGGCGGGCTGGAGACTCGAATGCAAGACAACAGTCCATTGCTGAACCGCAAAAAAAAAAAGGCCACGTGCCTTACCGCCACAAAATGACATGATCCAATTTGACCATGTAAAAAAAATCTTAGATAAAATAAATATTGGGCTTTGATCAAGAGTTTATTTGCCTCAACAATTATATATGTCAGTAGTACACACACACAGGCATATATAACCAACTTCCTTTATACACTAAATTCATATGTGCATATATATGTGCACCCCATTTGATATGTGCATTCTTTTCATACGTGTACCCAAGTAAATATTGTAGATTGTCTTATGAGTCCTTGGGCATCCCGAATAGGCAAATATATCTCTATACAGTGTGACATGGGGCAAGTCTAGATGAAAAGAAACACCCAAAAATCTACAAATTTCCACATTAGAGCCATTGAAACAGGCTAAGGACACAAACAAATCCTCAAAAAAAAGAAAATAAATACATTTTGCGCGATGACTCGGGAGAGATTAGAGAGCCGCTTATGAGAAAAGCGTGTGGGGCTCAAGGAAAAATTTTATGTGGCCCATCATATACTTAGCAAATGGGCCACTGTTGCTGAGAAGCTCAAAAAAATCATGAAAAAGGTTGATCAATGTTTTAGGAAACGGCCATGCAAGCATGTGCACCAAAAGATTATCACCGCACGTGCGAGTGGTGGAGCAGCCATAGGTAATGCGCATATATATAAAGGATTTCAATGAACCATGAACTCCAAACCGATTTCAATCAATGTTAATAGCAGATGGACTAAAGATATTGTCAAGCTCAAATACGAAGGATTTGGAATTGAGATGAGAAGCATAAAAAAGCAATCATTTTCCTAAAAAATATAAACGAGCAATTCATCTTGATACGTATACTTGAAAGTTGCTCAAAATTTATTTTGTTTTGTAGTGCTATATGGATGTCAAATTTTGCTACTTTTGAAGCACAACATATCTCATTATTTAACAAACATTGCATACATTATCTTCTATTAATGTTTCTTCTTCCATCTCGTCTGCAAGATGGGTTAACACACTAGTTAAATTTCATATGAACATTATCAGGATGTGAAGTTGATATAAACTTCCATGTATGTACTCTCACCTTTGAATTTAAAATTCAGCGGATTAGAATTTATAGTGGTAGTAGAGGGTATTTGCTAATTAAAATTCAAATATAAGAGACAATCTCTTCAAATGCATACGAGGGTGACTGATGGTGTCACAAGGTGATGGTGGGAGGGTATCTAGCAAGCAAAGACGGAAGGAGAAGACAAGGAGAGGAGGAGGGAGTGTAGTGGCACAGATATAGGTGGAGCTACGCGGTTGCGCATGCAAAGATTTTTTATATTTAACAGAATTATATGCACTGGTTTCAATGTAGATTTGTGATGGCATGGTTAGACCTCCCTGCTGTTGTAAGTTGTAGTGGATCACCAAGGTTCAAGTTTGAGCTTCAGAGTTTTTCTTGTGATGTTCCATAAAGGATCTCGTGAACGCAATCAAAGAGGATCTGAGAAGATTCTGCTAGGTAATTACAAACAAGCTAGTAGTAGAGCCAATACATGATTATGCTACACTTGGGTTGTTTTATATAATTTTGATTATTTTTACTTGCAAGCAGTGTTCAAGAAAAACATGTCTCAAGTTACAGTTAGGCCGTTTTGAAATTCAAAATTTTCACTTGAAAGTAAGAGGAAAAGGAAAACCACGTTTGGATTTTGAGAAAAATAGTGTAAAAATATATAAATTTAGCTCTTTTATTTTCAAATTTTTCTTTTTGAAAACTCAAGAAAAGAAATTGTGTAAGGTGTTTCCAAACACTATTTGTAAAAGGTTTGAACTATTTTCTAGACGTAAACTCAATATATGCACAATAACCCTTTTTGAAATCTACCACGTGTCACTCTAGTCAGCTTCAAGTGCTAGCAATCACACATCACATTTCTTACAAAAGAGGACTAGACCAAAAGAAAGAGGAAAGCCACAGTGAAACAAATTATTTGATGAGGCATTTGTGAATGCTCATCCTAAAATTTAGAGTCGAGAAACCGTTATCTTTAGGTCATGTTGAGTGGGATGCGACAATATTGATCACGTTGAAGAGCAGTTGTGATAAATCTCTTACCATGTCGTGTGTTGTAGGAGGCATATCGATTATGAAACATAGGTTTTGGTGACTTGTTATGTGATTTTAGAGCACACATGAATTTGTTTCTTGAGGAACACGTCAAGAGTTCAAGGCTCATTCGGTAGATATTTGCGTGTGTGTGCGCCAGTGTTAGGATTTGACATGCACCTTATAATTTCAATGGCACAAACACAAACATTGTGTTAAGTTGAACTTGTATGCCACTTGCAGTATACATAATGCATTCTGAGAATTTGATCGTTTCTTCAGCGATCATTAATTATATATGAGTATGGCAAGGAAATCCAAGCATGGCAGGGTCTAGAGAACTTGGAAGATCTCCCTTTTATATAGATATGGACAAAGACTTTTCTCCCAATACAACCATCCATGATTTCATTTGAAGGAATGACATTGTGTAAGCTATTCATGATGGAAAACAAATCAATGATTGGAGTCTTGGAGTATATTTCTAGAATCGGAATAAGTTATTTCCAAGATCCCTATATGGGATTACATCTCTCTTGGAGTGTGAAAGTGAAAAGTATAGAATAAAATCATGTAAGGGTGCAAAGCTATAATTTGTGCTATCATATAATGTAGCATGGAAATGGGGGCATGGTAGTTTTTTACAAAATCTATTAAAAGTTTTCATACCTTGCATTTTATTGTTGTACTCTAAAAGATCCATCCGTTGATGTATAACATGCTGGAGAGTCAATATAGCCTTGCATATAAAACATGGCAACATGACTTTGTAGTAGCTAGTGTCCATGGACAACACTTATGTAGACACCATTACATGCTTTTACCCTACACCCAACAAGGGCCACCAACAAGGGACAAACAAGAAAGATATGGGTTGTTTTTTACTCATGCAAAGCAAAGGGTTCTTTCTAGATGAAGTGTATGGAATGGACTGTAGAAGGATATGCCGGCAAGGGTTGATAGAGAAATCTCTAGAATCTTTTTTATTTGGGTGAAAATGTAGCAGGACAGCTTCCCAAACATAGTCACTTTTATCATTGTGCTCTCAAAGCCTATAGTCACTCAGATCTAATAATTAAATGAAAGGTATATTTATTTTGATAACACTATTCTTGCATGGTTGTGTTTTTGGATTTTTTATAGAGGTTAGTTTACTATCACGGCTTCTTGTTGTATCTGTTATTTGTGAGGTAGAAAGGTATTCCTTTGATTGTGTATTTATAGTAGTACTAATTCACCATATCATGTCTCTAAATGAGTAATATCTAGGAATCTGCTAGAATAATTGGATACATTCGAAGAAAGCTAGGATGTAGCATTCACATACACCAAAAAAATAAGATCTCAAAGTTAATGTTCCCTATCCCACCACGATCTGATGCACTTTCACTCAAAGTGGTTTGATCTAGATTAGAAAAGCAATCACTCTCACACTTGTTTATGAAAAGAAAGGCTACCTTGTGTCTTTAGTCTTAAAGTTATATAAAAAAAAATACACGCATGTATAAAAAACAAGTACATAAAAAGCTACTTTTGTGGGATAGAATGGGTATACATAATATAAATTTTGATATGCGATATGTATTAGCTTAAAGAATCCAAAAAACTTCTTATTGAATATAACTTTGCACACAAATTAGAATATCAATATGAACTCTTGCATAAATAGCTATAAAATAATGTCAAAAAGTTGTACGTTTGGGAACATTCTTGTGTGTACAATAAGCCTATTTGAGCACACAATTAAAAAAGATCTAATTTTGTGCCAAAAGCTCTAAATCAGAAGCTTACAAAATTATTATCCTCAAAATTGACATGTTCACATTCGTAATACATAAACCTTTTTATGGAATGGTATGTGCAAACTGTTCTTTACATTTGGTTGGAATATAAAATCCGGGTACATATATACATAGTCTCTATATATTGAGAGCAATAGCAACACATTGTCTCTTGAAATTGGATGAAATGCCTTTGAAGGATATGATAAATCCTTTTGTCATAGCCAACGATGCTAATCATAATAGTAATTTTAGGGAGGAAAAATCTATAGATGCTACTCTTTTTAAAATTTTCAATGGTTAATATGCTTCACATGGAATTCAAGTTGGGCTTTTATATTGTTTTTTTTGGGTTGAGATTACAAAGCCACTTTGGAGATGAAACCTCAGGCTATTGGATAATCATATTATGATATATTGGTTTTTTGGATTTATTGGATATATTGAGCAACATGTTGGTGGATGTTGGATCTCGAGTAGCATGTAGCTAACCTTTTTTGACTTGCTTTTTATGAGGGCCTTATAGATTGACTTCAACATCTGCCTCTTAGAAAGGTTTGATAGACTTAATTTGGGATCCATTTGCAAAGGTATCTCAAAATGTGGTAGTAATTTTGTAAATGAATTTTTTTGAGTATTATGGTTGCTACCCTAGTTGAGATTCTTAAAACTACTTCATTTTTTTAGCTTGATAATGTCTTGGATTATATGGCGAGAAACAATTTTTTCCAAGGGGTTATGGTGTGAAGGCACGTGTTTCTCTTTTGGTTTGAGCACATTGATTCTATCTTTCTCTTTATGATGATAGACTTATTCCTCAAGTGAGGGTCTAATTTGAGATGGCTACTATTGGTTTTTTGAAATAATGTCCGAAATACAAATGAAATGTTGTCCAAATTCTTTCAAAAGGAAGTGTATGCAACTACTAATTAACCTTCTTGACCTTTGCGTAGCGATGAGTTTCTTAGTAATTTTTGACATAAATGAAAGAAGAGAGTGATTAGTGACACCTATCCTCACTACATAGTCTGATCTTACATGATTGTGTGCATCAAAACACACACACACACACACATGAGCCCTCCTACCTTGCCCATCATCCGTGCTAGCAACTTTTTCATCCAATTGTACACACTCTATTTTGCAAGTTGTCTAATGGCCACTTGCACTTGTAGAGTCACAAATTGACCCACCTTCAACGTGCTTTCCCTCTTGCACCTTCTTGTTGATCAACTCGGCATAAGAGCTGCCTATTTCTTGCTCTAGCTTGACCCCCCCCCCCCAACACACACACACACACATTGGTCACTTTATCAATGACTTACTTGCAGAATATTGTACCCAACTACTCATTTACCCTTTTTATGGTATAAATAAGCTAATACCTCGCGATCGGTTGCACTGTCACCTTTTTATTAGACACCTAATTGGAGTATCGCTTCTTCAAGGGCTAATACCCTTATGATAGCAATCTCAATAGAGCTTTTTCTCTAATCATCTCTCTCTCTCTCTCTCTCTCTCTCTCTCTCTCTCTCTCTCTCTCTCTCTCTATCTATCTTGTTCTATTTCTCTCCCCCTTAACAAATAATACTCCCCTTAAATTATTTTTCATCTTCTTAGACCTTCTTGTTATACTCTGTAGATGACATAGAATATGATTTATAAAACATGTCCCTTCTTTTAAAAAAACCCCTATAATTACTTGATTAAAATACACCAATGGGACCCCTCCCTTGTTGGGGTAGTGTGGATCACACAACCTTTTTTTAACCCTATCCCTCTCACTAGCTTTTCTGAGGTGTGGCCCTTCTCCTATCTAACATCACTAGGTACACATTATTTAATATCTTATGACATAGGCCTTAATTTTTGTACGCCTCCAAATAGAGAGGTATGCTTGGCCGTGATAATGATGATGACTTGCTCTACAGAACTTTAAAAAAAATACCTCTCTCTCTCTCTCTCTCTCTCTCTCTCTCTCTCTGCTTCTCTAGCCTTTGCACGGGCTATGCTTGCTCTCTCTCTCTCTCTCTCTCTCTCTCTCTCTATGGATCACTTGCAGAAATATCCTTGCTAGACTATAGGGCTTCACTGTCTAGCTTCTACATTACGGATTTCCTCTAGCTTCCTAGCTAAACATCTTTGACCTAGTAGACAACAGTTCACTCTTTTTTATCATAACTTGCTCATTTGAACTTTGATTTAGGTGATCTATAGCCTCAATCAAAGAGCACGATGCCCTGTCTGCGTTGATGTAAAGGCATAATTTTTTGCACAATGGAAGGCTTTGATGTAATAGCATCTCAGAATTGAAAAAGTTGTCAAAACTTTGCATTTTTGTTGCCGACTTGAAGGCAATGTCGACAAAACTCTCAAGGGTGGAAAATCCACACTCGCCATGGAGAATGATGCAAAATCTCCAAGGAATTTGGATTCTAATCCAACCACATCATCTACAACAATGAAAACAATGATCATGGCTTCCTTGGTCTCATTACAGGAAACCATCAATAAGCAAGGTGAAGAGTTGCGCGCACTTGCAATGGAGAATGGCACTTTAAGAATTCTCGTTGTGGAGAATGAGCACCTCAAGAAGGTTCTTGAAATGCAAACAACACGCTTGATGCATCTTGAAAATGAAGTTCAAGAATGTAAGCACTCTCTTGTTGACATGAATGTATTGAAAGAGCGATTGAGCAAAGCTGAGAGTGATCATGTATTGAAAGAGGAAACGATAGGTACAATACAACATGATGTATGTGAGATGAGAAATGCATCCAAATCATGGGATGATATATGTAAGGATAATTTGGTTTCTACATCTCCTATCACCACACAAGCCGTTGTCTAAGCAAAGAACGTAGAGAATGTGGAGAATTGCAAGAACGGAAAAAACGCTCAAAGAACATCATCATTCATGGAATCAAGGAGGAAAGCATGGAAACATCCTAGTCTCTCGCGGTTGCTATTGAAGAGTTTTTTGCTACATACTTTGGCATGTTTGGAATCATGGCTTATGGTGGACATCAAGTTGGAAAACAAGGAGTCCCTCGCTCGGGAGAAAGACCTATTGTATGTACCATGGCTGATGAGGTAAAGAGATAGATCATCCTTGACAATAGTTGGATCTATCTCAAAGGAACAGGTGGTAATGTATATGAAGATCACACTGTTATGCAACAAAATGCACGTCGTAAAGCATATGAGGAAAGAAGCAAGAAGGTTAAGGTGTCATCTGAAGAAAAAAAGTCACTTGAGGAGGATGCAAGTCCACCCAACAAATAGGGACACATGATCTGTGAGTTCAACTCACGCTTGCAAATAAGCTTTTGGAATTGTAACAGGTATCCATGGAATGCGGGAATTGGCATTGATGAGATTACCAATGAGTCCGATGTGATACTTCTTATCAAAACATGGAAGCATGATGCGCAATGAATTCTTGGATTTGTTAAATACCATGTGCATTCGTTGATGTGGGATAAAAATGAAAAGCAACGTAGAGGCCAAGGAGGCGTAGCATGTATGACCAAAAAGGGTTGAAATATGTTTCCATTGTCAAAAAAGATAAGTATAAATGCTACTTATGGATGAAAATCAACCCACCAAAATGGTCAAGTCATGTTTGTGGCTGGTTGCTACATTCCTCACTATGACTCTAACTTTTATGCTCACTTGGATATGGATAGAGATCAACCCTTTGTTGAACTAGAGGAAGACATTGCTCATTACAAGGACCAGTGTGAAGTTATTGTCTTTGGAGACATGAATGCTCGCACAAATACGTTACAATACGATACACAACAAGTCGACATGCCGCATGTCTCAAGAAGAGTGGATGACTCATACATGTATCATCAAAGTTCTAATGATGCAAAATAATTGGATCGCTATGAAAAGTCATTTCTGCATATGTGCAATAGTACTGGAATGCTCATTGCAAATGGTGTATCTCTATGGCAAGGCACCACTGACTTTACATGTAGAAAGCATAATGGTGATAGAGTGATTGACTATATGTTGTTTTTGGAAGCCACTCTAGAATGCATACAAAGCTTTACACTTGGTGAATGGAATCCAGAATTGGATCATGGGATGTTATGTATTGACCTCAAGTGTGGTAAAAGACCCAATCATGGGATGTTATGTATTGATCTCACGTGTGGTAAAAGACCCAAGCATGTAGCCTCCAATCATGATGTGAATCATTCGTACCTACATCTAGACTTCAAATGAGCACTTATATATGATGATATGGTGGACCAAATGTTAAGCATGATAGAGCATCAAGAGAGCCCAACATTAGAATGCAAGTGGAAAGTTTTCAAAGAAGTAATTTGCTCGTGTGCAAAGGAATGCTTTTCGGTGAAACACATGTCTTGCAAAAGGTCTAAGAAGGGTAGCACTAAGAAGAAACGGTTTGACATGGAATGTAGTCAAGTCCGAATACACTTGCTAAGGTTGGATGCAAGCAAAGACAAGTAAGTTTACTTGGAACATTCACACACATACAAAGAACTTGTTCAAAAAAAGAGGAGAAGGTGGAAAGTAAAAAAACAACTTCTTTTAGCGTAAGAGAAAGCACATGCATGTGGCAAGTTTTCGCAAAATCTAAAAGGCAAGCGTCTTGAGAGCTTTGGTGACTTGACTCTTGAAAATATGTATACACATTGCAAGAACCTCTATGAGCAACCCAATGTTGATAAGATGGAGTGTCATAGCTCCCTTCCGTTTATTCCTCCCTTCTTTACATTAAGGATGTATGTCGTGCGCTTGAGAAACTTGCTACTCGCAAGGCAGGGGACCTTCAAGGTGTCAAGGCTAAAATGATAAATGGACAAGCAAGAAAACACAATATTGGATACACGATATGTTTAATCTTGCACTTGAGCATGGAATGCCTCATGATTGGAGTGCAAATTGGATCAAACATTTACACAAAGGAGGAGATGTAAACAATGTGAACAACTATCACACTATAATGGTTGGTTCTTTGATGGCAAATTTATTTGGATGTATCACAGAGGTGATCACCTTATCACTCTTCGAGTTGTTATGGAAGCGTCTTGACTGAAAGGAAAAAAAGTTGTATTGCTGCTTTGTGGATTTCAAGAAAGCTTTTGACATGGTACCACGAGGAAATCTTTGGAGACGTATGCAAAGCCTTCAAGTGCTGAGAGAATTTATGCATGCAATCTTTTGCATCTACCAAAAAGTGTTATGTTGACTACATATGGGAGATGGAATTTCAGATTTTTTTGCAAGCACCATTGGTGTCAAACAAGGATGCCCACTTTCCCCAACTCTCTTTGGGCTACTCATTGATGAATTGGAATGCATGGTTCTTGATTTTATGCAACAAGAAGGCATAAAAGAGCTTAAGATCGGAAATGTGGTGATCATGCTTTTGCTTTATGCCGATGATATAGTGCTCTTGGCACATACCTTAGAAGATGCACAAAAGCTTATGAGTGTCTTGGAACGCTTTTGCCTACATAGCGGGCTGATCGTGAATGGATCCAATACCAAGGTTAGTTTGTAAAGACCCTCAATGACAAAAATCCATGCGTTGTATACAACAATGAGAAACTTGAAGTGGTAGATAGCTTCAAGTACCTTGGCCTTGAAATTTCATCCAATCATAAATGGAAGGATTGCGCAATGCATCATTTGGAAACCGGAAAGAGGGCTTATTATGCATTTGAGAACATGTGCAATGCTGCAGAGATCAAGTGTTGGGCTCTCAAAAAGTACCTCTTTGACACATTGGTGACATTGGTGCTTCTTTATGGAGTGGAGGTGTGGGGTGGTAGCATCGGGAAGTCTACTTGGAAAGAGCTTGAGAATGTCCAAAAGCATTTTCTCACCCACTTTCTCCAAGTCAAGACACAAACACCCTACATGCTCTTACTTCTTGAGTCCGAATTGCTTGCCATTGAGGTCTTGGGCATGCAAAGGGTTGTGGAGTACATGCTTAAGACACAACATAGCCCTTTGTATTGACTTCCTAGAATCGCATATGAAGCAAGTTGAAAGGTCCAAAAGACATGCAAGAGCAAAATACTAAGTTCGGGGTGGATGCTTGACATCAAGAAATGGTTTGGAATATGGGATGCATGTCACTTGGTCAAGGATGCATCGATCGACTCCCAAGTTAATGAGGCCTTCTTAGAATGCTAATGTATCATTGCTTGGGAGAAATCTAGAGGTTCTCGCTTCAGCCATTACACCACACACATTGCCCCAAACTACAAATATATCTTCTTCTCTGAATGAGGTAACCAAACCCATCCCTACATCCTTGAGCCCATCCCGTTGAGTGCGATCCACACCATTGCCTCCATTTGCCTTAGCTCCCATTCTCTACGCTGTGAGACAGGACGTTGGGGCACTGGCGAGGAGTTTCATCAACTCTGCACCTTATACACTCGTCAAGTGCGAGAGAGTGAGTACCACACACTACTTGAGTGCTCAGCTTTTGACCACATTAGGTCCTCTTTTTCACATATATGCATCCATGAGATCTCCCCATGTACCTTCCTCTCCCAACCACGATCTGGACTCTGTATTGCGATGCTCATTTCAACCATTTTTTAGCATCGAGAGTCACTTATGACCTCCACTCACACCATGGGACATGTTCATTTGGTCCCATAGGTCATGTTTGACCTCTAAGGATGATAAAAGAACTATCTCTCTCTCTCTCTCTCTCTCTCTCTCTCTCTCTCTCTCTCTCTCTCTCTCTCTCTCTCTCTCTCTCTCTCTCTCTCTCTATGGCTCACTTCCAACAATATCCTTGCTGGTGGACTATAGGGCTTCCCTCTCTAGCTTCTACATTACAAATTTCCTCTAGATCCCTAGCTAAACATCTTTGAGTGGTGTGGATGGTGATGGGTGCTACCTGCTGCTATTTAAAGGTGAGGGTGATCGCCCCTTACTTAGCCTTGAATCTCGTTTCTTCTCTTTCATTGTGTGAGTTATGGTTTCTGCATGCTTGCTGACTTGATTTCTACAAATGGAAATCATTGAGAAGGGTGATGCTTCAAAGGTCGGTGCCGTAATCACATTGTATTATTGATTGCTGTAAATTTTTATCAATGTGTGTCTCTCTTAGTAGGGTTAAAGTATGATGGTTGTATTGAGGTCAACTATGTTCCTTTTTTGGTTTGGGAAAAAACCATCACTTGTTCTTAACCTATTGAATTATTTCACTTTGGTTTTAAAGAATGTTCCATGTTGTTTAAAAATTGATCAAATAATATTGATCTAGCTTGATTGGGCATTGTTTGATGATTAGGCTCAATCTGGTTATGCTTATGCTAGGGTTTTTTTTAATGTAACCATGGGAGTGATTGAGAAATGTTTGATCCTTTCCAATGGTCTCTTTAACTTTTTAACTTATTGTTTTTGGCGGGTTTGATTGTAATTTAACTCACTCTTGCAGCTCTGTTGAAACAAAATAAATGGAAAAAAAAATTATGGTATCTCTTTTTTTTATATAAACTGATGGAGATGCCTTACTATAAATGATGGATGAAAGACTATAGATGCTTCTTTGTATGGATTCAAAAACCTATACATGCCTATTACTAGTTCACCCTGTTATTGCATAAAGAAATCGAGCATAAACTAGTCCCCAACTTGGGCATATGAAGATAAAAGTAGATGGCATTGTTACCAAATACATTTTGGTATACTATGCTTGTCAACTTGGTGTAATTTTTTGGATTGCATTTTAGTTAAACTAAAAAGAGATTGCTTGCCTCTATTACTTTGTGAGCTTTTAGGAGCTTTTTCCTACATGGCTTATGTTTTTCTAAACACTAGGGAATCTTGGCTAGGTTTTGGCTTCTATGATTAAACTTGGGAACTCTTATTCACGTTGATTCATTGGTGTTTGCTAGATTGGTTGATACTAATGGAACTAAAAAAAACTATTAATGGTGTTGTTGAGATGGGAACTTAATGTTAGGGCTTTACCTTATCAAGCAATGAAAAAGGCATTTTAGATGATGTTTTTCAACTATGGCCTAATTTTAGGCTCGTCTTAGGAACTTGCATACTAGTTGAAGACATACTGCCAATTGAATAAAGGAATGCTGGATGTTTGAGGATCTATTCCCTTCCTTGAAAGTTTAAATGGAAGCTTCATTTACTTTGCAAAAACATTTGGATTAGAAGGGGTGATGGCCTTCTGATCACAATTTAAATTGCTATAAAAGTAAAACATTAAAATATTTTTTTGGGATACTTCAAAATACTACTCAAGTCAACATATTGAGGATTTTTTTTGCATTGAAAAAAAGTAAGGTGATGCATTTTTGGCTGTTTATGGATGAGTCTAACAAAACATTGTGATATCTTGTGATTGGAATATGAGCTTATTTGAGAAGGATACCATCGAACATCCAAAATGGTCGTTGATGAATTATGTATCGAAATCTTGGGATAGAGAAATTGAGAAAAATATGATCGAATGCCTGGTACTTCTTATGCAAGTGCACATATGAATGGCATGCATACCTAATGCAATGTTTGATTGAATTTTTTTGCATGGATGGCAATAAAACTTTTGACTTATGCTTGATTCATGACCCTGTTTTGTGCTTATTGTGATACAAAATTCTCTCCTTACACTAAAATTTAACAGTTTTTTGTAGGGTGGGTGACATGTTCCACTAGTAGACAACAAAAGTAGGTAGGTGGTGATGGATTTTACAAAGTGGATATCAAAGAACCGTTATTCATGCTAGCTTTGATTGACTACTCATGGATTAAAGAAACTAAAATGACTCTTTTGATAATTGTGCTAGAGTTGGTGCATGATGATGATTGAGTCGCTTTTTCAAAGATTGATGGGCAAGCGTGTGTTTTTCATTGATCCAAGGAGAAGTCATCATAGCTACATATTACAATATTTTTCTATTTAGAGCTATACCATTTCATTTGATTAAAATTGTATAATCCCTTGCTCTTAGCTTGGTTTAAAATGATTTTTTTTCATTTGAGCTAGTGTAAGCCAACTTTTTTAGGAGATTTGAAAATGCAAAATTTGGCTTTCAAGAGCCACTTAATTCAATAAAAGTTGATGATTTCTAGATTGACCTAAACGTTCACATTTCATTTGAGCTAGCAATTAATCAACTTTTGATCATGCATGAGAGATTTTTCAATTAAAAATTTGCTTATTTAGAAGTAGTCTCTCTCTCACTTTTTGATCGTATATATTTGCTACCAAAGAGCACCCTGTGTGTAACCAAAGACACTTTTTTCTCCTAGGATTTTTTCCCTTTGGCAACTTTGGGCGTTCAAGACCCTAGATCTAAGAATTCAATAAAACTTTTTTGTGTGTTTTGGTTTCAATAAATGTTTTTTTGAGTTTGTGTTTCACTAACACTTAGCTTCAAGAATCTTGGTCTTTTACAACTCACATACCAAGTCTCATGGAAATTGGATCACATAAAGCCACCATTTGGTAAAAAATCGCTAAGTTGGAGTCCTCAAGAAAATTATGGTCTTATCCATAGAAAGAATGCTCCAAACTCAAGGAAACTTGACACAAGCCATGCACATAGCATAAACGTCTTACCCCAATGCTCATATATCAATTTTCTAGGAATAAATATCATACACGAATAATTTCTAGACCTGTTAAATAAAAATTTGTCAATATTTGGATTATCCAAAATTCATTATCATGTCATATATAGACTCTACACCAGATATGGGCATGATTGTGTATGTTTTGGTCATTATACACCTCATTTTACAAATTCAAGTGCCAAAACACCTTTTATGACCTTATGCACATGAATACTTGTCCAAATTCAAATCTAAACACATCAAAGTGATGCACACATCATGAGCAAGCTATACATCAAGTCTGAGCCAGAAAAATCCAACATAAACATCATACACATATGATGCCTATACCCCTTAATTTGACACGCTGCAGTGTTTTTGAGACCTCCAATGTCTTTATTTCACATCTTTATTAGCTTGCCCAAAAAAATTCATCATATTTGGACATCGTTTGGCCTATTTTTATCCATATTGTGGAAATCTAAGTGTACAAATACCATTTTTAGCTTTTGACCTCCATTTTCAATCTCAAATTCAATTCTGATGCTATATACATGCTGTGGACATCCTATCATATGAGTTTTAAGCTACGTGGAGACAAAAGACATCATACATGTACGATGTCCCAAAGTGTTAAATTTTTCATTTGAAGTAGTTTGGACCTATCATATGATCTTATCATATTCTCATGAGTCCATATCACAAGCTTCAAGTCATTTGAACCCCATATAGCCCAATTATATCCATTCTACCATTT
Source organism: Adiantum capillus-veneris (assembly GCF_014529385.1). NCBI lineage: Eukaryota > Viridiplantae > Streptophyta > Polypodiopsida > Polypodiales > Pteridaceae > Adiantum > Adiantum capillus-veneris. The sequence continues at coordinate 64,356,348 of NC_140947.1, forward strand.
CAGAGTCTAAAATGAGCTTCTAAGCCAAAATCTTACTCATTACATGTTCAAATCCCATATATGTGTGATGTACATGCTATGAGCTATGCATAAGTCAAAACTCACCTCATTCAGAGCACATAGACATCATACGTATATGATGTCTCACAGCCTGTGATTCAATTTTAAAATCATTTGGATAGCTAGAAGCTGATCAATTGCTAGAATTGGTAAAAGACACTAGCTTTTGGACTTGGAGTGCACACAGGATTAATGGAAGCTGATAAATCACCAGTAAAGAAGAAAAGACTCGTCTTGAAAGACATCATTGTAGCAGCAAAGCCCTTCACAATTCCCAATGAAACATTCAAGCCGACAAAAGCGTGGATGGACGAAGCAACTTTAGAAGTGGAGGGCATAAAGATGTACCAAGGGACCTTCCGAGATCCAGAAGGCAATATAGTGGATGTACCAATGATTCCAAGGGATTATGCAAACAAAGAAGGCATCAATAATCACCAGATAAATCTACATGGATATTCTACATATGTGCTGACAGGTATTAATTTTCAAAGAGTCGATGAGCTGACTACCACAATCAAGAAAGATGGCAAATCAGTCCTCACTACACTTGAGGGGGAAAATAAAGAAGTGACAATTACACGTTAGCTCATAGCAGGTGCTTTGGGGTTACACAATGATGACAACTAAGTCAAAGAAAGAAGAGACGCGATGGAGGTGTACTCTCAAAAGAAAACCAACCCAATTTTTGAAGACATGGTGGACCCAAGAGCCATTAAAAGTTGCAAACTTTACAACCAATTCTTCCATATTTGCAACAAGAGCCCACAAAAGTACACTACACCACCTCATGCCATTGACACCACCTTCACTTGGGCATTGAGAAGTAGTGTGCCAAAGGATGTGAATTATTCTTAGTATATACATGAATAGGTAGTGGGCTTGGGAACTGATAAGCCCAAGTACATTGGAGGAACAAAAATCTTAACCAAAATTTCATATGAAGCTATCGAAGCAAGAGGACAGTGTCTAGACCCACCAACTCAGAATGAGTGGCTAAGCTTTAAGAGGATGCAGAAGATGAACCACCAGTGGCACAACCTATCTCGACAAGGCTTAGAAAAAAGCTGGAGACAATGTAAGAAGAAAAGATAGAAGAGCCCACATTGAGAGACTAATCGAGCAATTCAAGGCTGAGCAAGCAGTAAAGAGTGTTTTTGAGGAGTATTGGGTACTAGACCCAAAGAAAATGGGTGGTAGCTACTCTTGAACGTTAGAGGATCAATTTGATCATTATATCCAAGCATATAAAGATTCCAAGAGTGTGATAGAACAACAAAATCTGGAGCCTTTTAGTGCTAAAGAAGTTTGGGATATCAAGAGGAAGCTACAACAACAGCTGAAGCACAAGGAGAACAAGAAAGAGAATCCAAGGCTGAGGGAGGTAGCACAACACCACCAACATCTCCCTTGGGATCCATCCAACAACCTCCAAGCCCAAAACCCTCACTATCTCAAGAAAGATTCACCAAAGAAGACATCAAAAGATGAGCCAATGCTAGAGGAAAAGAAAAAGAACAAAAGATGCACCTATGATGATCTCCTTAAAGCTGGATATACATCCGAGGATTCTTTTAGGTCCGTATACGGCACCTCAACTCTGCCATGGGATATAAAGAAAGAAGAAAAAGCCAAGGAGAAGCCGCAAGACCAAGGTACTCAGAGACGGAAATCCTAATTACATTTATCACCACCTAGAGTATCAAGATTGGTGCCAGTCCCCCTAGTGCCAAGGTGGATGCCTCTTGAGAGACATGACAACCTCCTCTAGTGGGAGTTCTCCTAAGTAGGGGCCATCAAGTTCCCTTGGCCACGCCACTACCCAGGCTAGCGGAAAAAAGTGTGGTAGTGGCAAATGAAGAAAATGTGAGAGTTGCCTGATAGAATCAGAATGAGGTGTCTCTCTGTGGTTGAGGAAAATAGCATGCTGAGGACAAGAGAGGAAAACTTAATAAGAGATCATGAAAACCTCACCAAAGCACTACAAAAAGACATTCAAAGATCAGAGAGTGCAGGAAGAGAGGAGGAATTACAAGGAAAAATCCTGAAAGAAGTAGAAGAGGAAAGGGATACTCTTACCCTCCAGATGGCCGAGGTATCCAAAGAGATTGTCACTTTACAAGACGAGAAGGAAAATACAGAAAATGAGTTGGAGTCATCTTGTAATGAGATAATAGAGCTTAAAGGCAAATTAGAGCTCCAGGGCTTGACCATACAAAGACTAAGAGCAACCACAAATGTTGTAAGAGCAAGTGTGGGATCAGACAGCTAGGCTGTACAAGCCTTGTAAGCTTAGATCATGGCACTTCAAAAAGAGTTAAATCTAGAGCAAAGACAAAGATTCCACATTGCAAAAGGCTCATTGGCTGAAGAAAGGCTCAAGGAAGAGCAGCGAGAGCTCCAAAAAGAGAACGACCAGTTGAAGCACCAATTAGGAACACTGCAAGAACTTTTAGTCAATACTATAGAAGAAGCTACAAGAAGAGACGAGCTTGTACATTAGCAATTAAGGGAAATGAGACAGGAAGTGGAGAGAACACGGGGCCAAGCCACAAATCTGGGTCCAAGCGACTCAGGAGTCAGTGCCCAATAAGAGCCAAAGGAGATTCTAGACAACTCGAAGGAACCCACATTGGTGGAGATACCTCCATAGATTCAAGAAAAAGAGCAGGAGCTGATGGCGGAGGAGGGATCCCATCTCTAGAGTTTGATAGAGCAAGCCACTAAAGAGAGTGTTAGAGCAACCATAAACTGGGAGCAAAGGATAATGCACTCTTTGGGCGTGCTAAGGCTAGATAAAGATGTAATCAGAGAAGAGAGGATGCATCCATCCCTCCATTAACCTTTTCTCAAGTATGAAGTGCTCACCATGAAGAAAAAAATTCAGGTAGAGGAGAAGACTCCACTCTTTGAAGGTGACATAAAAGATCAAGTAGTCTCCAAGATAATAGTAGACTCATAGCTAAAGTGGAGAAAAGGCTGGCTTACAACGTATCTGTCATACCTAGTATGTCTGGTTGATGCTCCAAAGTCTGTCAAAGATGATGTCTCCTTCTGCTGAGTACCAAGGATTCACAAATGGAAGGACCATGCAAGGATTTTGGATAAACATGGACACAGAGGGGGGGAGTGTTGACTGGGGCAACAACAAGAAGAATCACCCATTTCTTGTAATATTTAATCTTGATGGATTTGATATATTATTTTGATGAGAATGTACCTCAAGAGGAATGTATAAAAGCCAAAGTTTTGTAACCCTAAGGACACTTTTAATTAATCAATGTTTGTGTTTACTATGTAACATGTGTGTGTGTGTGTGTGTGTGTGTGTGTGTGTGTGTGTGTGTGTGTGTGTGTGTGTGTGTGTGTGTGTGTGTGTGTGTGTGTGTGTGTGTGTGTGTGTGTGTGTGTGTGTGAGAGAGAGAGAGAGAGAGAGAGAGAGAGAGAGAGAGATGTAACGTGTGTGTGTGTGTGTGTGTGTGTGTGTGTGTGTGTGTGTGTGTGTGTGTGTGTGTGTGTGTGTGTGTGTGTGTGTGTGTGTGTGTGTGTCCTCACTATGCATGCTACGGAGTAGCCATTGCAAAGCTGACACCACTAGCAAGTTAGCAACGGTGAGGCCAAGCTTATGAAGTTTCAGCTCCTTCATGAGGCTAGCTTCCACGAGCTTCTAAGTGAGTTATCTTGCAAACCGTGTGTCTATTTGCAAGTTCTTATAATCATCACGTTCACAGCGATAAGAGCTACACAATATGATCATGCATGTTGAGAATTGGTGACCTGTAATAGACTACATGTCTTCATACACATTTTCTACACCAAGTGGTTATGGGTGGTATATTGGGTTAGAGTCCATAGGGTAGTGACCTCCAGGTAAGTAGAGGATTCCCTATGATTTTCGAGAACTTTTGGTCTTGATTTTGGTAGCGTGAGCATCGTAGGTTGTATTACAATCACAAGCACATAGGATGTTTGGATTTGATTTCCTTGAGTAGTGAGTGTCTTAGAAGGTTGAGTAGGTGTTTGACAGCCATCTATTTTCTTCCACATGCTTGCGAGTTGAGCTATGTCCTTGGCCGACATTTTGGTATGTTGGTTTAGTCCTCACTATGCATGCTACGGAGTAGCCATTGCAAAGCTGACACCACTAGCAAGTTAGCAACGGTGAGGCCAAGCTTATGAAGTTTCAGCTCCTTCATGAGGCTAGCTTCCACGAGCTTCTAAGTGAGTTATCTTGCAAACCGTGTGTCTATTTGCAAGTTCTTATAATCATCACGTTCACAGTGATAAGAGCTACACAATATGATCATGCATGTTGAGAATTGGTGACCTGTAATAGACTACATGTCTTCATACGCATTTTCTACACCAAGTGGTTATGGGTGGTATATTGGGTTAGAGTCCATAGGGTAGTGACCTCCAGGTAAGTAGAGGATTCCCTATGATTTTCGAGAACTTTTGGTCTTGATTTTGGTAGCGTGAGCATCGTAGGTTGTATTACAATCACAAGCACATAGGATGTTTGGATTTGATTTCCTTGAGTAGTGAGTGTCTTAGAAGGTTGAGTAGGTGTTTGACAGCCATCTATTTTCTTCCACATGCTTGCGAGTTGAGCTATGTCCTTGGCCGACATTTTGGTATGTTGGTTTAGTCCTCACTATGCATGCTACGGAGTAGCCATTGCAAAGCTGACACCACTAGCAAGTTAGCAACGGTGAGGCCAAGCTTATGAAGTTTCAGCTCCTTCATGAGGCTAGCTTCCACGAGCTTCTAAGTGAGTTATCTTGCAAACCGTGTGTCTATTTGCAAGTTCTTATAATCATCACATTCATAGCGATAAGAGCTACACAATATGATCATGCATGTTGAGAATTGGTGACCTGTAATAGACTACATGTCTTCATACGCATTTTCTACACCAAGTGGTTATGGGTGGTATATTGGGTTAGAGTCCATAGGGTAGTGACCTCCAGGTAAGTAGAGGATTCCCTATGATTTTCGAGAACTTTTGGTCTTGATTTTGGTAGCGTGAGCATCGTAGGTTGTATTACAATCACAAGAACATAGGATGTTTGGATTTGATTTCCTTGAGTAGTGAGTGTCTTAGAAGGTTGAGTAGGTGTTTGACAGCCATCTATTTTCTTCCACATGCTTGCAAGTTGAGCTATGTCCTTGGCCGACATTTTGGTATGTTGGTTTAGTTCTCGCTATGCTAGCATCTTCCCGAAGCATATCTGCCAACATGTACTATGTGAGAGATGGCCCCACCAAGGAAGGGAACATGAAGCTCCAATGCCATGCTTGAACCTCCGGTGAACCCTCAACCTATGGTGCTAGAGAATAAGGTTTTTGGTGACCATGCTGAAAGGTTGTTATTGCACCCACTCCTATTTTGGTAAGTCAATTGTCAATTTTTGCATGGTTCATACATAAGTTGACCTTGGTACGAGAAAACTAGGATGTCTTAAATAGACTTGGCAAAAGAATTGCTTGATCTAGGGTGAACTTGTTTGATCACTATGGAAATTTACCCCTAGAAAAGAAAGTTACTGATAGGGCGTGAACTTGCTAGATAGAAATTTCAATTAGCAATAAAATAGCATGATTAGTTAGAGGAAATAGTATGGTTATCAAAGAACAAGCTAGGGTTAGCAACATTAGCATCTCCTAGTGAGTGAGTATCCCTAGTGGTTAGCAACAGGGAAAGTTTTGATTGTTGAATCCACACGGTTAACAACTAAGAAAACCTTTGCAAAGGCTTTGCTAGTTAGATATAAAAGTACATGGGTAGTAGCAAACTAATAAAATTGGATAATTATTTTTGTTACAATATAGGTCTATCTTTGTTAGACCTTGTTTGAGAAAGAATTGTTGGGGTGATGTTTGAACTCAAAGAGCAATGGTCCATGATAGACCAAAAGCAAGCCGTCATCAAAAGTTTAAAATACATTCACATTATCATGGAGCAATCTATTCTAGATAATTATATATACCAATCTTTGGTAGATATCATAGACTTTGATGACAACCTCACTTTGAACCTAGAGGATTTATAGAATTGGGGTTAGTATCATGAAGGAATACATGAAGGAGAAAGACACCAAGTACACAAGAAGTTTAGCTACTCAAGCATTACAAGAGTATATTCAAGCTAGCTAAGAGCAAGATGAAGAACAAGAGGATGATAAAAAAGAGCATGAAACCATAGAGCTAAGCTAGAGTTTAAGAAATATGATGATGATGATGATGGCCCACATGCTCCATATTAGAGACAAGGAGTAGGTCAACAAGATGATCAGACACATGAAAAATTTCACTTAGCCACCTCATCAAGCACCACATGGTAGGCCATATAAAACACCTAGTAACCACGCTGACCAAACCTCATCCCAAATGATTGATGTTAGTTAAATCGCACATAAGAATAAGGGAAAAGCAATCTAGTTGGAGCCAGACTGAGACTATAATTTTGATTTTTCTACTCAATGTCTAAGTCTAAGGAAGAATTTATAGAGATATAAGAAACTTCAAATCCAAACCTACCTACATGATGGTGATCATTTATTTGGATCTGGAGAGGTATCAAACGTTGTTCATTGGTGCCAAGAGGATGGTACAATAGTGGATGGCTATGAACTACCATGAGAAACAAGTCTGTTTATTTCCTCCTCATCCAAATGTGATTTCTCCCCATAAAAATGTAATCCAAGTGCTAGATCTTATATCTCAATATATGCTAACATAGGGTGACACTAATGGAAACCCTCAAGCATAAAAGCTAACAACTATGAATGTCCAAAGCTTGGGAATTAACTTATAATTCTTACTAGATAATATACTAGCTTATCAATGTATGTAGGGTATTTGGGCTGAAATCAAAGAGACACTCCTCAAATTAAAAATTTCTAGAAGAGTTTTAGATCATAGAGTGCTACCTTGCTTAAATTCAATGCATCCAATAGCATAGGAAAGCTCACCAGATTGACCATTCAAGAGTACGAACAAGCCTTGAAAAGTTTATTCCACCTACTGAGAGCTCTCAAAACAATGATGCAATAGGAGAATTGAATTGTGCTAAATTATAATGAGGCTATTCCATATTATCCTATATGCTCTGCCTATGAAAGAGGACGAGCTACCAGGGTACAATCCAACTCCGTATCCAACCTACAATTAACCAATAGGTAAAATTAAGTATAGCTAGATTATAGATTAGATCAGAGAATGGTATGAGCAAGGCATTGTGTTATGGTTCACGCCAACTAGTTGAACACCCATCACACTAATTGTATTAGCCTTATTATTTTGATACTATAGAACAATAGGGAGTAGTGAGGCATTCCAATCCTTAATGAGACCTCCACCAACACTCTGTGTCTACTATTCTTCTCCCTCTCACCCCGCACACACCATGCACTCTATAAGTCATATCAAAGCCCAAATATTGTGGTGCTAATCCTCTCTTGGTGCTTCCCTCTTCCCAACGAGCTTCACATTGGCAACAAATTGAAGCTCGGAGCTACCATGGTTATGGAGGCATTGTGAGCTCGGCATGTGACAAGGGACTGAACATCAGATGTCACAAGGGGTGAATGATTCATCTTTTTGTCAGGGAAAAGAGAGAGAGAGAAGCATGTTGCTTCATTTATGATAGATCGACAACTACATGCCACTCATTTTATCATAATTTGCATTACATAACTCATATTTAAAAGGATTTTTTAAATCAAAACGGAGATCTCTTTGATCTCTATAGATTTGTAAGACCTGGAAACTGGTTCAAAGTGCAAATATGTCTAAAATTAAAAACCCAGAGATTGTTTTCTCAGGACAAATTGTGCATTTGAGTTAAGCAATAAAGGAGAGAGAGTGCACAGAGAGAGAAAGAGATAGCTTCATCTCAACTCAGCATTGAAGGCCTCAAGACACACACTTCTCTTCTCAAAATCACCATAGAGAAAGAGAGAGAGAGAGAGAGAGAGAGAGAGAGAGAGAGAGAGAGAGAGAGAGAGTTTGATCTCCTTTGACATCGACACCTAGTTTTCTCGGCATCGACAACTTGTTTTCCCACCTTACAACATTGTCTTCTTCCCCCAACATCAACATGCATAGGTGAGGTGCCTCTTTCATAGAGGAGTGACACCTGACACCGAAATCAACATTGACTAAATATTTGCACACTCTCTTTGGCATTGTAGAGTGCAAGACAGAGAGATAGCTTGTTGGCACTAGGAGATAGGTTATAAATTTCCATTAGCAATAGTCTCATGCATTTTTGAGTGCAGATTTGGATTGCCATATGCATTCTTGGAATTGATGTACGTTATTTGTGGCTTGAAAGATTGATTTTTTGTAATTTCTCATGCATAGCCATCAAAGGACAACTTTTCAACTCAAACAAGCAAAATGGCTACTTTATTTGAATTCAAAGTTTCCCCCCAAAATAGAATTTAGCGGGTAAAACCATAAAAAGTAGCATAACTATGGAAAGAGCTCGATGCATAGATTGCAGATCTATGATACCCACTCAAAATCATAAAATTGTCCACCTCCTTTTTGGGGGGAAAGTGCATCCTTTGACCACTCTTACACACCCACCATTCTTGCACACATGGCGTGCACCTATTTGTTTAATTGTTAATCACCTCCATAAGCTCATGGAAAATAAAGAGGCCCTCCTACACCCCATCCTCTTCCTAATGCAATAAATTTGCAAGAATCTTTGGAAGTGGCAATCATTACAGTTCTAGTGGAAGTTTTGGATGCATATGATTTATACATGACTAGCACTTGTCTTGTGCTCTATTAAGAGAATTTTACGCCTCATAAAGAGTTGGTTCTATGCTTTTCTTTGCATACTCATTAGCACTTGTTTGAGCATGTGTCCTTTGGTTATATAATGACAACTCTACATTTTGGATGCATACTATGTTGTCGATACTGCCATTGTATGTCATTGTGGAACCAATTTTGGCTTGTTTTGGTAGTCTTAGCCTTTTATGAGACTCAGTCAGTAACATCCCTTTCTGAGATTATGGTTAATTGTGTTTACATAGCCTTTTGTGAGGGTTGTTTCATGAGGTCTTTTGAAGCCAAGAATTGGGGGTTGGGTTACCTAGTGTGAGGTGGATTAGGTTGCTGGAGATCTTGATTTTGTGGCATCACCATAGGACATGTATATATAGCTATAGGAGCTTTGATGCCAAGTTGGCAATTGTTTGACCATTTTTTTGAGCAGTTATTCAATTTGATGCCGTGTCAGCACTTTTTATTGGTATATGCATTGTTTTTGGCCCAGTTTTAGTTGATAAGTTGATCTCTATATAGAGGAGACTCTGTCAAATTTTTCCAACAAGTTCTCTAGTTTGCCTATAACACTCTTTTGCATTGGGTGAAACCATGTTAACGTGTCACGCTTTTTGTGCTACTTAACATATGCCAACAAGCACATCTTGTAAGCATAATACATGGATAGGACAATCATGTTTTTTCAAGTGTGTGGGCCACCATCATGAACTATACAAAGTGTAGACTTGGAAAAAACTGAATCGTAATATTTTTAAAATCTCAAACAGTTAAGCTCGGTCGTTACATTGAGGTAACGTAGTCATGATGCATGGACGAAAGCACGACGTAGGGGCCGCAAGTCAGAGAAAGGGAGGAAAGTGATTGCGATTTACAAGCAGGTCTGTAGTCAGAGGCCAACAGTCAGCCCAAGTGGAGGTTAGCTCACCATTGGAGCCAACCACCTTCGACAACTCTCTTGATAGTACTCCACCAAGAAGGAAGTCGAGGGGCAAAGGTTCTGTTGCTTCTCCTCTACCTTGCAAAAGATTGAAGGATTATAATGCACAAGGATCCCCAATGTCAAAGTATATGCATGCAGGGAAGGGGAAGCAGGACTTAGTTTTCTCTCTCTCTCTCTCTCTCTCTCTCTCTCTCTCTCTCTCTCTCTCTCTCTCTCTCTCTCTCTCTCTCTCTCTCTCTCTCTCTCTCTCTCTCTCCAATGAGGGGGCCACAATTGGAAGTTATAAATCAAGCAAAGCATGAAACATTTCTCCAGTAGTCCACGACTACTAATCTGTTAGTGAATCCTCTCACCCATGAGAAAATTGTGTTGCTAAGCATATGCTACAATCAACATAGAGGACTATGCATTCAGCTTATATGCTTATTTTTGCAGTAGCCCCTGGCTGCAATCTTGTCGTGGATTCTCTCACATTGATCAGGTGCTTGTGCATTGCCTTAGGCATTCAAGGTGCATGCTTAGATGATTGCATCTAAGGAGAGCCCGCCCAATTGCCTGTGTAGAAATTACTTGATAGCCCTATTCTAGTGGGATTCTGTCCGGTTTTAATGTTATAATCCTGTGTGGTGTGCAGGCTGATGGAAAGCTCCCAAGTTGAACATCCCACTGCAGGAAAAGTTTTATGTAACAAGAGAAGAGTTTAATGTTGTCCATGGCCTCTCCATGGACGGTGTCGACCCCAAATTGGTGAAGTGGGAGCAGATTACAGATGTGGAGTTGTTCAGTGTATTCAGAGAGGTGAAGGATCGCAGGAAATATCACTTCAAATGCAGTAGCATTTGTAGTGACATGTACGACCAAGTACTTTAGCTGCACTACAGGGTGTACCATTAGGCCCCCACCAACATGGAAATTAATTTGGCACTTGCAAAGGGTTTTGTAAAACAATTTAGTCCAGTGGCAATTGCAAGTGGCTCAATCATGCAGTTCAATTGGGCCGAGTTTGTTTTCCAGTATTTGTAGGACCTTTGAGAAAAAGAATACTACATTGCCCATGTTGAAAAGTGGAGGGTGCGTAATACCCACCCCTCCAGTCAAAAAACAGAGGAGAGATCTGTGGAAACAAAGGACAATTGTGTTGGCCAAGTAGCTCCAAACGTTGTTTCTGCTACCAAGGCAACACCTCTCTCTATTACCAGCTCTCACAAAGTGACAACAAGCCTATCATATTTCGGGCTCTTTGATTTGCAGCACATTATGAGTGCAAGTGACCATCTCAAAAATCGACTGCAGGATGCTAAACAACAGCTCAAGAATGTGGGTCAAGAGCTTGAAGCTGCGAGGGTTCTGAAAGCCAGCCCATGATATGGTCAGCCCTGTAGTACTTGCTATGAGACAGAAGCTTCATGATGCTGAGAATGAATTGCAATGTTTAGGCCTCACTACTGACAGTGTGGATGCAAGGAGAGAAATAGAGCTCAAGGTAAAGATTGATACACTGAAAGAGACACTCGATGGTTTAGGGCCCCACTGCTGTTGATGTTGACATAACCTGTCTTTGTGTAAGTGCCGATGGTTTTTGTGATTGAACCTTATGTTTTTGAATATGTGCAAAACTATCCTATGTACGTACCATGCTTCTGTTTTTGATTGGTTTGTAGATTAATGTGGAGGTGCAGGAAGCAAAAGTGCATGCCTGCGATAGTCAATTGCAGTTGCTCATGCAGATAAGTAGGATGATACAAGGATCCTTCATCCCCACTGCCCTATGCAAGATAGCTATGAACACTTTTACAGAGTGTATAGGAGGGGTACGCGATGGGACAACAAGCAACAAGTATATTGGCTATGGTCTACCACTAGAAGTACACCAAATCATTGCAATAGTCAAAATTCCATGTGAGCATACCTATCACCTAATCTGCTTTGTTGTTGCATGCTCCCTAGGTATCGAATGTAGAGCTTCTACCTGCCAGCATAAGATACCACTTGAATGGTGTGGCAAGGTCACAGAGCAAGGACCTCCAATCACACAGAGTTATGTTAAGATAATGTTAAGGAACAATTATCCAACCTTGATTCCTACACTAGCCCTGTGTACGCTAGCTAGCATAGAAGGTATGCTAGTTAGCTTAGTGGGTATGGTGGCTATCATATTGTGTATGGTAGTTGGCAAACCTAGTTATGTTAGTTAGCATACTATGAGATATAGCTAGCATACATTGTCATGGTGGTAAGCATACTGTGTATGCTAGCTAGCACAACTAGTCATCCTAGCTAGCATATTGTGAATACTAGTTGGCATTTTTTGTATGCTATTTAGCATACATTGTATGCTAATAAGCATACCTTCCATGCTAGTTAACAAGCTATGCATGCTAACTAGCATAGAGAGTTTCCCAACTAGAAACAAATTATGCTAATCAGCATATTAAATATGCTAATTAGTGCATAGTGTGCTAACTAGCAAACATGGTATGATAATTAGCATATTTAATTTGCTAGTTAGCAAACTTTTTATGCTAGTTATAGCATTGTGTATGATGACTAGCATGAAAGTATGCTAACTAGAAGAAAAGGTATGCTACCTAGCATACCTTTTCTTCTAGTTATCTAGCATACCTTTTTCTCTAGTTAGCATACTTTCATGATAGTCATCATACACAATGTTAAAACTAGCATAAAAAGTTTGCTAATTAGCATACCCTGTATGTTAGTTAGCACACACAGTGTGCTACTAACATATAGGGTATGCTAATTAGCATACTTTTTATGCTAATTAGAACATTATATATGATGGACAGCATGCAAGTATGATAACTAGAAAACAAGATATGATAATTAGCATACTTAGTATGCTAACTAGCATACCTTGTATGCTAGCTAGAATTAGCGTACCCTGTATGTTAGTTAGCACACACAGTGTGCTACTAACATATAGGGTATGCTAATTAGCATACTTTTTATGCTAATTAGAACATTGTGTATGATGGCCAGCATGCAAGTATGATAACTAGAAAACAAGATATGATAATTAGCATACTTAGTATGCTAACTAGCATACCTTGTATGCTAGCTAGAATTTGGTGCTTGCTAACAAGCATTTATAGTTTAGTTAGCATACCTTCTTTTTTAGCTAGCATAATGTGTATGCTTGTTAGCATACCTCTATGCTAGTTAGCATACATTCTAAGCTAGCTAGCATAATTTGTATGCTAGTTAGCATACCTCTTTGCTAGTTATCATAATGTGTATTTTAGTTAGCATGCATAGTATGCTAACCAACAAAGATGATATGCTAATTAGCAGAGACGTTATGTTAATTAGCATAAATTATCTTCTAGTTATCATACCATCCATGGTAGCATACATGGTATGCTAATTAGCATACAATTATGTTTGCTAATTAACATAGCATGTATGCTAATTAGCACACCATCACTCATAAGCATACCATTATCATACACAAAATTTTGCTAATTAACATTTTATGTATGCTAATTAACATAAATTCTCGGCTAGTTAACATACACACTATATTCACACGTCTTTGTTAGCATATTGATCATGGTGGTTAGCACACTTTGTATACTAGTTAGCATAGACAATAGGAATGTCTACAGGATATAGATGCCTACCATACATGAAATGCTGCTTGTCACACTATGCATACAAGCAATCATAATGGTATTGATGAAAATTAACGAGTGAATGGAATACACAGGTATCAATGATGCAGGATGCGAATCTAACAAGACACCTATCAATCAAAGGATAGAAGAGAAGCTCTATAATGATGAATCTAATGAGCTAGATAGACAACATGAAAGGGTAGATGTAATGCCACAGCATGACACATCACACGAGGCTGCTATAGCAAATGGTAAATAAACAGATGATAATGATGAAGATTTTATCATGATTACTCATCCCAAACCCAAGCCCCCTATAGATGTTCAAACAAGCGTCTTAGAGGAAACAATTAGGAGTGTGCAAGAGGAAGGTAGGAGTGCTCAAGAGGAAGGTTTCATGAACAGTGGGCTCACTATGCAAGACACCGGTGATGACAGCCCCCTGCAGGGTTTTGTAAACAAAGTGAAATTACCAAGAAAAGGTGGCCTAGAATAGATTCTAGAAGATCCTGGGGATGAGATATGTACTTCCCCTCCAAGAACCCTGGATGACATAAACAAATTCAACAGAGGTGAAAATAAATCCATTCGCTCACATGTTTGCAAGAAATTATGCTGAATCTATTCCTTGTTGTGTCCAAGTTATGTAGTGTTAGCAAGCTCCACACCCTCTAGTATGTATCTCTCTGGATATTTATAATGGAGAAACTCTTTTCAATATTATTTTACTGTGCAACAGTTTAGTAGTTTTTGCTTGTCCTTTATGATGTCTTTATTCGATACCATTTTTGTGTCACAGGGCAAGAGAAACTGCAATTAGTTTCCCTGCATGATTTGAATTATGCCATTGCATGCAAAACCATACGAAAGCGGCGTATTGCCAAGGTGAGACATCTATGAAAAGAAAAAGCTGAGATTGAGAAGCACCTGGCTACCCAATATGCCGTTGCTAGACGAGGGGTGCGCTTTGGTTCTTGACTTCAATGGCCTGCTTGTTCAACTTGTAGAGCCAATGCATGATGACATTCCCCCTAAACATGTAGGGGAAATGATAAAGTACAATGTGCAAGGTAGGAGGTATGTATTTTGTCACAGAGACAACCACAAATTTTTGGATTGGTGCCTTCAATTTTTCCATGTGTATATATGGAGCACCAGCATGGCAGTGAATGAAATATTAGAAAGAGTATTCAAAAAGTAGCGGGCTAAGCTAAGAGGTGTTTTTCACAGAATCATTGTAGTGGCCAGCCTTCGTAGATATACAATAAGCATGTATTCTTGAAGGATTTGAGATTGTTTTGGAAGAACTGCAACTTTAGGCCCCAAAACAGTCTAATTATTGACGATAGTATGTACAAAGTGTGCTAGAACCCTGAAGGAAGTTGGCTTGTTACTCCTAAAATAGAGGATCAGACCAAAGAACATCGGCAAAACTTCCTAATAGATACTTTGAGTAGCTAGTTGTTCCTAGGGCTGCAATCAGAGGATTGTGTAGCGTATACAACTAAAAATTTGCTTGATACTACCCCAGATTTGTTTTCACAAGAAGTGATCAGGAAGCTAGTATCAAAAATGCAAAAGCACAATGAGGCCCAACGTAAGGAAGCCTTGCGTAGGAGACAAAGGGAAGCTGATGAAGAAGCTGAAAGACATGAGAGAGAGAGAGAAGCTACAGAGGGAAGATTTACAGAAGCAGTAGCAAGAAGAATAAGAAAGAGAGTTGCAAGAACCAAAATCTCAGCAAGAAGAAGAAAGAGAGCAAGACCCAAAATCTCAACAAACAAAGAAGAAAACAGACACTGGGCAAAAGCAAGTGTACAAGCACCCTAAACCACGATCTTATCCAGAGTAGGAGGCTCTCTGCATTTTTGTAACATTATGAGGGAAATTTGTAAATTGCCTTTCCAATGTTTATAACTATTCCAACATTCACTTCAGATGGTAATGATCAGATCATGTACTATTCTTTTTCTGAAGGCAATACTATGTGTACTGTTGGCATTCTTTTTTGTCTTTTAAACATTGAGTTTGTATACATTCTCATTGGAAATCAGCAAAGGTATTCTAATTAGCATAATGTTTATGCTAGTTAGCAGATTGTTTATGTTAGCTAGCTGAAATAGTATGCTAATTAGCATACCCAAGGTAGCTAATTGGTAGCATACCCACAGTAGCTAATTAGAACACATTCAAATTATCATACTTCACATTTTTGTTTGTGCTAACTTCCACTCACAGCATACCATAGTATGCTAATTAGCATATACAGTATACATGAAGCTGCCATGTTTTCTCCTTGAAACCAGTAATGGTATGCTAATTAGCATACTGTCTATGTCAATTGGCATAAACAGTATGCTAATTATCATACACGGTATGCTAATTAGCATTTCTTCAATTAGCATACTATGGATTTTTGTTTTTGCTAGCTTCCACTCACAGCATAGTATGCTAATTAGCATACACAATATATAGAAAGCTACCATCCCTTCTTGAAACCAGCATATATGGTATGCTTATTAGCATATACAATATACAAAGAGTTGTTATCTCTTCTCCTTAAACCAGCAAAGGTATGCTAGTTAGCATACTATCTATGACTACTGGCATAGACAGTGCTAATTAGCATACCTTCAATTGGCATACTATACATTTTTGTTTGTGCTAACTTCCACTAAGTATAGTATGCTAAGTAGCATACACAGTATACAAAAATTTTCCATCCCTTCTCCTTGAAACTTGCAAAACTATGCTAATTAGCATACCCACAGAATGCCAACCAGCATAAACAATATGCTAATTAGCATACCTTCAATCAGCATACTATGCATTTTTTTTTGTGCTAACTTTCACTCATAGCATAGTATGATAATTAGAACACATAGTACACAGAAAGATGTCATCTGCCAGTAGAGGTATGCTAATTAGAATACACAGTGAACTGAAATCTTCCATCTCTTCTCCTTGAAACCAGCAAAGGTATGCTAATTGGCATACACAGTATACCAAAATCTTCCATCCCTTTTCCCCTAAACCAACAAGGGTATGCTAATTAGCATTCCACTCATAGCATAGTATACTAATCAGCATACACAATATACAGAAAGCTTCCATCTCTTCTCCTTGAAAACCAGCAAAGTTATGTTAATTAGCATATTGTTTATGCTAACTAGCATATATCAGTTTATGCTAATCAGCATAAACAATATGCTAATTAGTATTAGCATACACAGTATAAAGGAAACTACCATCTCTTCTCCTTGAAAACCAGCAAAAGGTATGCTAATTAGCACATTGTTTATGCTAACTAGCATAAATGGTATTCTAATTAGCATACCATTTATGCTAATTCCCAGGGGATTCACTCTATATATAAAATGATACGCCACCTGCGAGCGAACAACTTTGATAAAACCCCTGTATACAACTCATACTACGAAATATGAGCCCCCTTTCTACGCTCATACGACAAATCAATGCAAAAAATTATCATACCCCTATCTTACATATAAAATTTAGGCCTCACATGATCTAATTGAGTAAAACTACTCAAGGAGCATTTAGCATAGTGACTGGCAGCGTACTAAGGAACCACTTATGATGATAATTAGATGTACCCTCAATGTGTCTTAGTTTGAATTTCAAACTATGTACCCGCTCAGCTTAGACTCCAGCTACTCGTCCAACTCTCCCCCATATAAATTACTCAAAAAACATGGTCATAAAGTTGTGCTAGGTTCTTTGTGTAAATTTGCATCTATAAAAACTCTTTATATCTTTCATCCCTCAAGAGATGAACTATAATCACAAAACAAGAAATTGATACAAAGCAGTGTTAGTTCTTGCATAGATCTTTGTAAAAACTATTGACTCAAAAGTTCAAGGGCAGACTCTTTTGGGAAGCCATGATTTTGAAACACAAAAAATTCCTCTAATTTTTCCCTTTTCTCACTCCCCCCCCCCCCCCCCCAACCAATAAATATGATACCCCCTCCCTTATTTTTGAGCTTGAGAGATAAATTATTGGGGGCATGCGCCTAGCTTATACACTTACATAACTTGTAAAAAAACGCCCTTCCCTTGCACTTACGTGGTGCGGTAAGTTTTTCATGGTGAATCCCTTGGGTGCTAACTAGCATACCCACATAACACAATTAGCATACCTTATTATTATCATATTGTGCAAGCCACTGGCCTTCTTTGTACACATGTTTCCAAACCCTAATGCCTTTCTTATAAGCTAGGTGTGCCTTCTTTTACAGTTTCTATTTATATTTGTGGGCTACCTGCTCAAAGCATATGGAGTCCTACTGTAAAAAGCATAAATTGTAAGACACCAAAGGAGGCGGACTTTGAGCTTGTTTGATTACCTCCCCCTAGAGTTCTACATTTTCCTGATGAGCTCAGATCCTCTAGGTTTAATGAGACAGGTTGTACAAATGATCTCTCTTACAATGAAACCCCTCTATGAAAGACACCAAAGCCATGTATACACAAAGCACACAAGAGACAGAAGATACCCAAGTTTTTGATAAAACTGCATTATCTCCAAGCAAGAAGTATATTGAAGATGCAGTGATTAAAACTTAAAAGCTGAAGGGCATGCTATTATAGATTGCTTCATAGATTTCTGGTTTGATTGTGTACACCTGTCGTCTCCTTGGGATGTGCTCCATGGGTATTTTGATACATCATACCATATGTGAAAGTACGTGGATGATGGGCTGCTTGTGGTCTAGCTTGAAGGTGTATGCATCCAGCTGCTCGTAATATAGACCTTGCACAACATATGAGCCTCTATCAATTGCATTTCCCCACTCATTGAGGTACCCCTTCTCCACCTTCTCATTTGCTGCAACACACTTGACTAGGTAGAAATTCACATCCTCGATGTTGGTCGAAGCATATGGATTTATAGCAAATGTTTCGCCAGCATATAAAGCACTATTGAACACAACATGATGACCTTTGTGCGTGAATTCATCGTAGGTGGTTGCTTCATCAGTTGGCTCAGAATATAACATAGCCTCATCAGGTAATGGCAGTAGATTATGATAATCCCAAGGCTGCACGTGAGATTTATTAACGCAACGATTCCATCTTCTGTGCATGCATGCATCACAAAAGCATGCCAAGGCTCTTGTTGAAAGGGCAGTTGGATCCCTAGGGTTGTGACCACGAAAAGCATGTAGAGAGTGAGTGTTTGCCATAGTGGCACAATTCCACTTCACCTTCCTGTTCACTTCCCCCTCTTTAACCTCCCAGAACACACGAGACATTCCCTTTCTTTTGAAGTATAGTGTGAAGGTGCTCCCTGCGATAGATTGGCTTGGCAATAAGCAACCACATTAGCTGCACACCGCAAAATATCTCCATTATGGTTTAACTGCTCATGGGTCAAGGTTCTTTTCAAAATTGCTCTTGAACCATCATGCTCCCCTTGCCATGCCCTGATCCAAAAAGAATCAGCTCATCCCCATCTCTGTGAGTTAACCATATCTTGCAACAAAGTAAAAAGGCCTAGCTTCCTTGAACTGCAAGGCTGCACCATCAGACCACACCCAATGTTGCTTAGGAGTGACACCCTCTTGTTGTACCAGTCACAATGTAGCATGAAGCAGTGTTGCATGAACAACGTGTCAAGAACCTTGTCATCGAATATGACGGATTGGATGGTTTTGACTACTTCCCCTGCCTTGTGGTAGTACGTTATGTGTACAAAAATGGGTACTTGACTAGAGTACCAATGCATTGGCTGAATCTCATTTTGTTCCTTGAAGGCATAATTCTTTGCAAAATCACCAAAAACTGACACGACGACATTGTCCGAAAACCGAAGAAGTCAATCCTTGGATTGTTGTCCTCCATTGAGCCACATAGTTATGAGTGATAAAGAGCTCCAACTTGGTCTTCAAGCGTTGAAGAAACTCCCAGCACTGCATTTCTTTGTGCACAAGATCTTTTCTTTTGTTACTATTTCCCTACTTGTCTTGAGCTTGTATATATGCAATTACTTTCACATTGATATTATTACCTGGCTTTGTTGTCTCCAAGAAGCATAATTCCAACCTATTCACTCCACATGTCAAACACTCTCCCATCAGGCATTCCCTTCTATGAAAACTGCATCTGCGGGCTTTGGACACAGAACAGACTCCCACATATGTGTGACACCTTTGAACATGTGATCTGAGGCCAAGCAACCCTTGCTAATGTTCTCACCTGGGGCACAGATACTGCATATACAGTCACAACCTGGTCTATGTAGCCCAAAAGCACGAGAGTGCATGTGGTTCAATGTGTCCTTCAAAAAGGACATTTGCACATGGTATTCGCAACAGCATGTGTATCTATCCTTCAATCGCCTTCAAAAGAATGGCTTCAACATCTCATACATTCTCATTCCAATCTTGCAATCTGGATGTTTTTCCTTGAATCTACGAAAGAACTCAACCTGCAACATCCAAATGATGATCAGTATTCAGATTGCTAACTAGGATATCCAGCATTTTCATGAAAACAAATCATAGTGTTAATTAGCACAATCAACATCCTAATGTGCATGCAACAGTGTATGTTAACTAGCATAAAGAGTGTTAACTAGCATATATCTTGTGTTTACCAGGTAACTTTGTATGCTAGGTGGAGCACAAGGCATGCTACTAGCATACTCATTAGGACCACCATCATGTTGTTGAGAATACTAGGTGTTAACTAGCATAAATTATGTTAATTAGCATACATCTTGTGCTAACTAGCTAACTATGTATGCTAGGTAGAACACAAGGCATGCTAACTAGAATACTCCATATTAACTAGCATACCCAGCCCAACTGCTAGTTCTAACTAGCATAACCCTTGTCTTAAATAGCATACCCATCATTCTAGTGATGAGCATACTAGGTGTTAACTAGCATAAGTGGTGTTAACTTGCATACTTTTTGTGTTGACCAACTAACTCTGTATGCTATTTAGAACTCAAGGCCTGCTAACTAGCATACTCCATAGGCTAGTTGTACTTATCATGCAATTGAGCATACTAGGTATGTAACTAGCATACTAGGTATGTTAATTAGCATACATATTGTGTTAACCAACTAGCTCTGTATGCTATTTAGAACCCAAGGCATGCTAACTATCATACTCCATATGCTAACTATCACATTCCATATGCTAACTAGCATACTCCCTATGCTAGCTATCGTACTCACTATGCTAACTAGTATACGCATTAGGAAACCCATCATGCTATTGAGCATACTACTAGGTGCTAACTAGCATAAATGATGTTAATTAGCATACATCTTTTGCTAACTAGCTAACTCTGTATGCTAGGTAGAACACAAGGCATACTAACTACCATACTCCATATGCTAACCAGCATACTGCATATGCTAACTAGCATACCCCGCCCAACTGCTAGTTCTAACTAGCATAACCCTTGTCTTAAATAGCATACCCATCATGCTAGTGAGCATACTAGGTGTTAACTAGCATAAGTGGTGTTAACTTGCATACCTTTTGTGTTGACCAACTAACTCTGTATGCTATTTAGAACTCAAGGCCTGCTAACTAGCATACTCCATATGCGACCTAGCAAACTCCATGTGCTAGCTAGCATAATCACTTTCTGTTAGACAACATACTTATCATGCAATTGAGCATACTAGGTATGTAACTAGCATACTAGGTACGTTATCTAGCATACCAAGTATGTTAATTAGCATACATATTGTGTTAACCAATTAGCTTTGTATGCTATTTAGTCCCCAAGGCATGCTAACTAGCATACTCCATATGCTAACTAGCATAGTCAATATGCTAACTAGCACAATCCATATGCTAACTAGCAAAAGTCTACAGATGAGTATGCTATTGATCAGTATACATAAGTTACTATGCACTAGAGATGCAATGCAAATGCATAAGTTATGGTACAAGTATTTGATTGATCACCTGAGGCTCGTCTAGGAGGTGCACAGGGTGTTCTATGTAGCTTTTCCTCCCCATCCGCTTTTGACAAACATCCTTCTTGTTCGGTGAAACGCGAGTCTCCACATTTTCTAAAATGTGTAGACCAATTCCTTAATTTCATCTGTGATAAGGCTATGAAGGTGTTTCTTGTGACATGCAACCAATGAAAACAATCAACCATCAACCATCAACATCAGGCTTCGCCTATCGTGATCTCGCCTTGTGCAAGGTGCGACGATTGACATTTAGGACCTTGGCAATTTTTGCAATAGGCATGTTTTTCTTTGAATTCAACATCATCTGCAATGCTGCATTCTTCAAAAACAACTCCTCATTGGAACCTAGCTGCTTGACGGTAGCCAGTGTGCGGACATTGGAGACAATTGCGGTCTCTATAGAAGCCTCCTCCTTGAAAGACTCATCATAAATTTCCCGAACATGTGGATGTTGAGCAACAAGATTCCAGATTTCCCACTTTTCTTCTATACTAAAACCTTCAGTCCTACTCTTGAAAGCTCTCACAATCTTGGAGGATATTTTCTTTTTCTCCTCATCGTTGAGGGCATGATGTTGTCACTCAAATTTCATCTGTTTCTGCTCCCGTCATTTCCTCTTTCTTACTCACTCATATTCCCTGATTACAGAAAGAGCTGGATCTTGGGAGTTGTAATTCATTGCCTGTAGTGGCTCTCTTGTGCTTTTTCCTGAGAACTGTAGACGTGCATAATATGTTACTTACTTAAAATCACTTAAATGCATAGCTATCAACACTTGATGCTATAATACACACATACTATGAACAAATGCCCTCACAAAACTACAGATATGACCAACAAAACCAATGACTTCATTTGGAGTGGGTGGGATACACATAGGATTTGCTTACCATCACATTATAGTACGGATCCATTTCCAGCATTCGAGCTAGTGGCAATAATGTTGGCTGCTGGTTCTCCGTATCTTAGGTCTATGTCGAAACGAGAGAAAGAGCTCAGCTTTGAAAACTCATCTCTGAGGCACGATGCCCGATGCGAGAGAGAGAGAGAGAGAGAGAGAGAGAGAGAGAGAGAGAGAGAGAGAGAGAGAGAGAGAGAGAGAGAGAGAGAGAGACTCGGCAAACCACCTGCTAGTCTGACACACACACACACACACACACAGAGAGAGAAAGAGAGAGAGAGAGAGAGAGAGAGAGAGAGAGAGACTCAGCAAACCACCTACTAGTCTGACACACACACACACACACATACACACACACAAAGAGAGAGAGAGAGAGAGAGAGAGAGAGACTCTCCACATCGTCTTGAGTAACTGAAAATAGAAGCACATGAGGGGGGTAAATAATTTTTGTATGGAACATTTGAAATTCAAAGGACTCGCCCATCCGTTTTCAGTATATGCTAACAAGCACAAGTAATTAGCACCATCTAGGACAACATATCCAGTGACACGTTAACATGCTTCTACCCATTGACATTGTATTGATTTTACTATGTTTTTATTTGAGATTTTCATCTTTGAAAAGAGGAGACTTAGGTGATTTTTTTAATAAAATATGTCATAGCTTCTTAGCGTTACTCTTTTGCATTCCCTCTTCTTAGTCATGGCTGAAACTTTTGAGAAAGAAGAGTGTTATATCAAGAAGTTTGATGGAACAAACTTCACAATATGGAAGAAGTATATATTTGATGCCTTGATGAATAAGGGCCTTGCAATGCCATTGAAAGAGCATAAAGAGGGTGTTTATATTGATGACCAATGGGAGGAGCTTTATGTTCATGCTATGGCAATCATTCTCTTGTACCTTGGTGAGTCCATTTTCTTTATAGTTATGGACAAGAAAATTGCAAAGGAATTATGGGAGTCATTATGCTCAACTTGGGATGGTAAGAATGCATCAAAAAGAGTGTCTTTGGTGAAGAAGCTTATGCATCTCCACATGAAAGAGGGAATCAATGTCAGTTCACACTTAATGAGCTCAATTGCTTGTTTGTGCAACTTACATCAAAGGGGATCAAAGCCATTTCTTGCTATTTTATTAGCTTGCATCATGGGATACCTTTAAAACTACCATTAGTAACTTTTCCGGGGTAAGGGAAACCTTATTTTTTGTCATGTTACTAGTGCTTTGCTCACAAAAGAGATTTGATGTCAGTCTCTTGTTGATACTAGTGGGCATGGTGATACGTATACGACTAGTGAAAGTAGCCAGACAAACAGTCAAAGGTAGAGAGGTCGTAGTCATAGTCATGGTCATTCTCAAGATTGCAAGATTGCATGTACCAAGAGGCATGGACACGGCATAAGAAAACCATAAAGGACACATAAAAAAGGATTTTTGTTTGTTGGAAAGAGAGAAGGGTAACGCCATTGTCATTGTAAGGTTTCCAGTTTCTGAAACTTTAGAAATTGTACAAAGCCTCATCAAATTAACTGGGTTGTTAAGAAAACACTGTAGAATGATCCAACTATGGAAAATATTGGTATTTTTGGAACCGTAACGAGAGCTTTACTATGGTTAGAATTTTTCAAAACAGAATGCCGATAAAATCTGAAAAAGTTACGGGCTTTGAAAGGTTACACTGTGAATCTAATCAGTTAAGTGAAATTGAAAGGTTTCAGTAATTATTACTGCTAAAGACTTTTTATCCTAAAGTTCTAGAAATTGCAGAAATCGATTCTGGAAGCTGGGGGGGCTGTGTGGGGCTGTGATGAACGTACCCAAGACAATTTTAGCACAGCAGGTGGTGCTAGATGGAAGCTGAGGGCTTGCTTGAGGTGCCAGGACCTTCCAGAAACAGCCCAGGGGGCCTGAAAAACTATAAATAGACCTCCCTTCTTCACAAGAAAATTAGACTGAGTCCTGGCAAATTCTCTCTCATCTAGAGAGATCTCTACTCAAAAATCACTAGAGAGCAAAGCTCTAGTCGATTAATCAATGGTAATTAGCACTAAACCTTTTTAACCAGCAGAATTATGGTAATCTATTTATATTTTCTTAATTAATTCAATTAATTAAGAAGATTAAACTTACTTATACTTAAAAATTCTCTCCTAATTCTTAATTCTCTATTGATTATTGAGATTAAGCTTAGGGATACTAATCTAGTTAATTATTATATTATATTGGGACTGAAATTACTCATTTTAATCATAAATTAATAATAATTATACTAATTAAATTTAGATTAAGATAAAATAATTATCAAAGCTGTGTTAGACTATCAAGATGCTAGGAAAATTATCTTTCAATTTTTGAATAATTACACTGTTTTTAAGAGAAAAGTAAAGGGGAAAATGATCAAGTTAATCTTAAAAGAGTTAAGATAATTATTAGAGGTAAAATACATCTTAACAAACTCGTAATAATTATCTTAACTACAGATAATTAGTTTAACTAATTATCTCAGCAGAAAAACACTGTTTTTAAGGGAAAATAAAAGGGAGAAAACAACAAGTTAATCCAAAAAGCTTTGAGATTATTATCAACGGTAAAAAAAATCTTAGGAACCAATGATAATTATCTTAACTACAAATAATTATTTGAACTAATTATCTCAGCAAAAAAATATTATTTTTAAGAGAAAATAAAAGGGGGAAAATAGCAAATTAATGCAAAACACTTTGAGATAATTATTAGAGGTAAAACACATCTTAAAAAACTTGTGATAATTATTTTAACTACAAATAGTTAGTTTAACTAATTATCTCAGCAGAAAAACACTGTTTTTAAGGGAAAATCAAAGAGGAGAAATAGCAAACTAATTCAAAAAGCCTTTAGATAATTATCAAAGGTAAAATACATCTTAAGAAACCCATGATAAGTATCTTAAATACAGATAGTTAGTTTAACTAATTATCTCAGCAGAAAAAATCTAGTTTAAAGAGAAAATAAAAGTGGAAAAATAATGAAATTTGTCCAAAAAGCTTTAAAATAATTATAAAAGGTAAACCACATCTTAAGAAACCCATAATAATTATCTTAACTACAGATAATTAGTTTAACTAATTATCTCAGCAGAACAACACTGTTTTTAAGGGAAAATAAAAGGGGGAAATAGAAAATTAATCCAAAAATCTTTGAGATAATTATTAGAGATAAACCACATCTTTAAAAACCCATGATAATTATCTTAACTACAAATAATTAGTTTGACTAATTATCTTAGTAGAAAAACACTGCTTTTAAGGGAAAATAAAACGGGGAAAATAGCAAATTAATCCAAAAAGCTGTGAGATATTTATCAGAGGTAAAATAAATCTTAAAAATCCATGATAATTATTGTAACCATAGATAATTAGTTCAACTAATTATCTGAACAGAAAAACACTTTTTTAAAGGGAAAATAAAAGGGGAAAAATAGCAAATTAATCCAAAAAGGCTTGAGATAACTATCAGAGGTAAAATATATCTTAAAAAACCCATGCTACTATCTTAACCACACATATTTGTTCTACCTAGTTATCTCAGTAGAAGAACACTATTTTTAAGAAGAAATTAAAAGGGAAAAATAGTAAATTAAATTAAAAGCTTTGAAATAATTATAAGAGGTAAAACACATCTTAAGGAATCTGTGATAATTTTCTTAACCACAGATAGTTAGGTTACCTAATTATCTTAACTAATATTAACAGATTTTGTGTATAAATTGGGAAAAGGAAATTAGTAAATGAGTTTATATAATTACCTGATAATTACAAAGATCAGAAAAAACTTTTGAAGGTTGAGAAAATTTCCTTAGCCTAGATAATTAGTATAACAAATTACCATCGCCCAATATTGTCTTAATTAGACCATAAATCTAGAAGGAAAATTTATAAATCAATTTTATGAGGTAGCCAAAAAATTATTGGAGATATAACCTATCAAATTCCATCTAGGGTAAATATCCCACTAGCAGATAGGTAACTCATAATTTACTAAGGCCAAAAATAGGATATTTTGGAACATAAATTAAAGGAGAAATTTAGTAAAGTAGCTCCAGTAATTATACGATAATTATGGGAGAATATTAATAGTACTAGGAAGTTACATGAGAAATATCTCATCCAAATATTTAACAAGGATACCTATTTACTCCGAAAATCCTTATTTTTGGATAAAAGGAATAAAAGAGATTGTTCATTTAATTCTCTAATTTATTAAGTCCTTTTATAAAGGCTACCGATATGGCTCCAACAAGAACTAGAGGAAATCCTCTTTCCGATGAAGAGGATACAATCAACAAAAGAAATAGAGCAACTCATGACCATGAGGCTGGGCCTAATCATAGGCCTACGGAGGAAAGTCTGCAGGCGCCATTGTAGCAGCAAATGGCTGACCAGTCTCACAGGTGGATTTCCATTTGTTCACTTGAGTCTTTAAATAGCTTAAAGTTCGTTCATAAATTAACATTGCATACGTAAGGACTAGGAAGGATTAATTGGCCGTAAACGGAAGGTGACTTCCAAGAAACCAACGAGCAATGGTTGTAAATAGGAAAGAAATGATTGGGCTACGACTGATTGACCTAGGAAAGAAATGTTTAATCATCCTTAAGACAGCTTGTCTCAAGACACCTCTGATTCCTTGGAATATTTTACTCCAGGTAATGAGTAATGATAGCAACTCCGCCATGGATGAGTCGGTTTCCTCAGTGCACATGGAGTCTTTACCCCGTGCTTGTCTATGCTTGTGGATATTACTTAGGATATCGAGTTTATCCTAGAGGAACAGCCCGGTTGTATGGGCAACCGGTTGGTGTATGGCGCCCGGACTATGGGTGATGGATTTTTCCACCCCGATTTTTATAAATAAGGAATGGGTGCCGTTTTTTCACCCCTGTATAGGTGGTCTTGAGACAAACCAGTATTGGTCAGAGTTACTCTAGAATGACAGTACTTTGTCTTAAGTCTAAAGATGTCTGTTTGCTAAAAGAATGTTTTCAATACTGTTTTCAAGGGTTGTTTTAATGAAATTCAGTTATGAAGTTAAAAGAAATCATTATTTTAATTTTGAAAAGAATGTGGTAGTAATTAAATAACAAAGCAACATGTGTGAGTACGGGGTGGTAAGTGGGGATTGACTAAGGTTGTCAATCATGGACGGGTGGACCTGATTAGTCAGGTAACTATCCATTCCCGCACACTGAAAGCGTCTAGAAACTTCTCCACTTGGAAGAGGAGTCCACCAGTGGGTGTGCCCTCACATATGTTAGGGGGAAAAAAGCGTTGGCTAAGGAAACCTTAATCCGAATGATGTAAGTTATAGGGCCGGAATCGTTTTTTTAAAGTCAACAAGTTGTCCCGTTTCCACTACGAGATAGGACTAGGTCTCATTCTAGGGCTATAAACCTAAACCATTATTAATGGTAAGGGTGAATTCCCTCGATTCTTCTTGTTTAGGGACTCATATTTTATTAGGCTTAGAGACCTGTCAAGGATCTCATCCTGCTTTTTGGTGTCGGCGGGTTTGGGGACCTCACAGTCATAAGTTTTGCACTTCCTAAGAGGAGTGTGAAGATAGAGAAGCTTAATGTTGTTTAGTCTCCACATGTTAATGTTGTCCTTAATGTGTCACAAAGGTCAGAGGTAGTATTATTCATTTTTTATTTGAGTCCAGAGGTGTTGTTAGCTCTTGATGAATGCTATGTGTAGAATTGGATCATTGACTCAGGTGCCAATCTTCATGTTACTCCTCACAAGGAGTGGTTCTCTAGTTATGCTTCTACACATGGTTCAATTAAGCTAGGTGATTCTCATCATTTTAAGATATGTGGAATTAGAGACATGAAGTTGCATATGCACAATAGTATTGAGTTCATGCTTGGAGGTGTCATAGACATGTACCAAAGCTAACTAAAATCTTGGTTTGAATAGGACAATTTGATGATCTTGAATACTCTATAGTGTTTTGGCAAGTTCCAAGATTATCAAAAAATAAAAGTATAGCTCATTATTATTTCTTGTATGTATCTTTTGCAAAAAAGAACTCTATCCATATAGCTAAGATGCCTTCTACTGAGTTGTGGCATAGTCAACCTAGTCATATGAGTCAAAAGGGAATGAAGCAGTTACAGCATTTTGGCTATATCCATGTGTTGATCTATTCCAATTCTAGTTTATGTGAGGATTGCATATACAAGAAATAGACTAGGCTTACCAATTTGCCATTAGATTGAACTTTGGGGAATCCTCTAGATTTGGTTCATAGCAATCTATGCAAGCCTATCCCGCATAAGTCTCTAAGGGGGCATTATATTTCTTGACATTCATAGATGACTCTACTTGAGCGGTGTGGGTCTACCTCTTGAAGAGGAACAAATAAAAATTTAATGTATTTTAGAAGTTCCTAGCTATTGTCGAGAACCAGTGAGGAAAGAGTTTGAAGGCTTTGTGCACTGAAAATGGGAGAGAATATGTCTCCACTGAGTTTAGGGATTGTAGCAGAAGAAGAATTTGGCAATAGTTTAATATGCCATACACACATG
This sequence comes from Adiantum capillus-veneris, assembly GCF_014529385.1. Classification (NCBI taxonomy): domain Eukaryota; kingdom Viridiplantae; phylum Streptophyta; class Polypodiopsida; order Polypodiales; family Pteridaceae; genus Adiantum; species Adiantum capillus-veneris. Next base: position 64,385,224 of record NC_140947.1, read on the forward strand.
CTCGGATTGGATTTTCTGAGCGCATGAATATGAATATTTGGGAGAGGGTCACTTCCATGCTATCTATGGAAATTTTACCTCAAGAGTTTTGGGGAGAAGCTATTATAATAGTGGTGCATATAATTAATAGATCGCATATACACTATTAAATTACAATATTTTGTAGGATACATGCAAACAAGAAGCCTAATTATGAAAAATTATGTGTGTTTAGGGGTAAGGTATTCTCACATGTGCCTAAAGAGCTTAGAAAGAAATTGGACCCCAAGTCACACAACTGCATCTTCATTGGCTATGGTGCAGATGGAGAGATGGGTTATTGTCTTTGGCACCCAAAATCTTGGAGAGTTATTTGTAGCTCACAATTAAACTTTAATGAATCAAAGATGCACAAACATCCCATGAAAGAGGTTGAATAATGCAAAGTAATATTTGAGGTTTAGTCTCAAGTCCCATTCCGCAAACAAGTTAATCTACTAGGACTATGCCTATTACTAGTAATACTCCAAAGAGAGCTAGTGATGCTCTTGAGAGAGCAGAGTCCGTAGTGAGGAGATCTACATGTGTCTCTCATGCCCTTGACCATTTATCAGCCATGGCAAGACTATTTGTTGGTCAATGACTTCGGAGATTCTACCTACTACCAAGAGGCTATTTAGATAGAAGATACCGTGAAGTGGGAGTAGGAAATGCAATTTAGATAGAAGATATCGTGAAGTGGGAATAGGAAATGCAATCTAAGTATAACTTGATTATGGAAAATAAAACTTGGGAACTGACAGAGTTTCCATAGGGAAAACAATCCTTGTCTTGCAAATGGGTGTATAAGAAAACGTACATGGTAGAAGATCCCAAGCCTAAGTATAAGGCTAGATTGGTTGCTAAGGGATTAAAGAAAAAGAAAGGCGTGGACTTTGATGAGATTTTCTCTTTAGTAGTCATGATGACTATGTTGCATCTTGTGCTTGAAATAGTAGCCACAAAGGACATGGAAATTCTCCAAATGGACATGAAGATGTCTTTCCTTTCATAGAGATCCTAATGAGGATGTCTACATGAAATAGCCAGAGGGTTTTGAAGTTGAATTTGAGAAGCCTATGATGGCAAGATTGGCATGTAGATTGTGTAAGGCATTGCGTGACCTAAAACAATGCTCAAGTCAATGGTAAATGAATTTTGAAAATTACATGCAGTCTGATGGGTATGTAAGGAGCTACGAGGATCACTACTTATATACAAGAAATTTGAATGATGGTTCACTTCTCATCTTAATACTTTATGTTGATGATATGCTCTTATGTGGGAAGTCAAAAGATGGGATTTCCATCTTGAAGAAGTCACTTAGCACATAGTTTGTTATGAAGGATTTGGGAGATGCAAGTCTCTTTCTTGGTTTGCGTATCAAGAGGGATGAAAAAAAATGGTATACTAGAGTTTTCATAGGAAACATATATCCACGAGGTCTTGCATCGTTTTGATATGTGGGGGGGCGCAGGGGGGGGGGGGGGGGGGGGGGGGGGGGGGGGGGGGGGGGGGGGAAACATTGAGTGCCCAATGCAAGCATATGAAAAACTTAGCAAGAATGATGCTCCCAAGTTTGATGTTGAGAAAGAGAAAAGGGCCGAGGTGCCATATTCTTCAGTAGTAATTGGTAGTCTTATGTACACCATGGTAGACTGAACATTGCTTTTGCACAAATTCATGGAAAATCTAGGCAAAAAGTAGTGGTAAGTGGTGAATCACGTTTTGAGATATCTAAAAGGTACGGTAGACAAGTGCTTAGGCTTTGGTAATAGTGATGCATCAATTGTGGGTGACACGGATGCAAATTATGCAGGTTGTGTGGATAGTCAAACATCCACATCTGGCTATGTTTTTCAATTTGCTGGAGTAACTATGTCATGGAGACTATGTCTCCAAAATTTCACATCATCTTCCACCATAGAGAAAGAGTACGTGGTAGTTTTTTATGCTAGCAAGAAAGTTGTATGGTTAGCTCGGCTAGTGGAAGATCTTGGCATTACTTAGACTCTAGTGTTGCATTGTGATAGTCAGAGTGAAATTTCATTAGCAAAGGACCCTGTTTTACACTCCAATTTAAAACAATAGAAGTTTGTTATCAAGCAATACATGACATATTGGCTAGCAGGAGCATTGAGCTAGTCATGGTTCATATAGATGATAAACTCTATAGATGATCTCACAAAGATCCTAACCTTAAAGTGTTTTACACATTGCATGGAGATGATGGGTGTAGGGTGAATCCTTAGGATGGGTTCATGATTGTACAAGTTGTACATACATAGGCCACGTGGGCCACATTGGCCTTCAAGTGAGAGATTGTTATTGTTCACGCCAACTGTCCGGTCACCCATCACACTAACCATACTAACCTTATTCTTTTGATCATATAGAACAATAAGGAGTAGTGAGTCATTCAAATACTCACTGAGAGCTCCACCAACACTCTGTGTCTTCTCTTCTTGTCCCTCTCACTCTACACACATTATGCACTCTACACATTGCCTTGTGGAAATCATGGAAATCAGTGCTCAGTAACACTGAAAAGAAGGATAGAGTTTCAAAGCTCAAAGATGACCTAATCAAATTTAGAGGCATGATGACCCTGTGGAATTCCTAGGTCAGCTAGTTGATAAGGTACACAAAAACTACTTCACCTATTAGCTAAGGCTTTTAAAATACTTAAAAAAGGAACTGGCAAACAAGGCAATTTCATAACCTTAATTCAGGGAAATATATGACATGTTGTTTTAAGCACGAATAAAAAATAATCAGCTAGAACAAACTAGATGGATCCAAACTACATCCATTTTCAATAATCTATCTAGGGCAATATTGAAGAAGGGAAACAAGACACTGTACGATCAAGATACAAAGACCTATAATGCCCTAAGACCCTCTAAATTAGAGATCTTAGTAGACACAAGGAGAAGGTGGAGTAAGAGGCCATTTATCATCTTATACCAAAGGAGAATGAAGAAAATAGTGAGAGCCAAAATGAACTAATGATTAGAGACATTGAACCCCTAGTTTAGAGAATACAGATACCGAAAGTGAATATAGCTCAAGACAACCCAAAGTTCAAGCACAAGAAGTGATCTAGAAAATCTTGCATGTGAAAAAGTTCAAGAAACAGGAGGAGGATGTTTCCTTGCATGAGGGTTTACCTATATGAGTTAACATGATGTTGTGTGATCCTGCGATCAACTCATACCTAGTGCAAACACCTATAAATAGGGTCCTCTAATCCCATTTTGAGGAGTACAACTCTCAAAACTCTAGATGATATGCATCTTATAGAGCTCAGAAGCGCTCAATACTAATCCTTGTATCATTGTATTGCCTAGATTAGTCATACCAGATCGTTTCTCTTTGAACTCTTGTACTTTGAAGTATTACTCAAATCTAAATACACACTAAATTGTTCGTTCCACTTGTATATCATGTGAATATTTTATTTCCAATTCTTTGTCTATTATCTCTGCTTGATATCTAGAGTCTATCATTTGAAGATTGTATCTTTTCCAATTGTATATCATGTGAATAGTTTATTTCCAATTCTTTGTTTATTATCTATGTTTGATATCAAAAGTCTATCAATTGAAGATTGTATCTATCATCTGAGTCTAAGTCCATCATGTAACCATCTAGATTTTGAAGTCTAGTCCTTCACCCCAAGTCTATCTCTAGAATAACTGTTAAAATGAGCTAGCTTACTATAGAAACTTACATCAAACAACATAACTTTTGACTTGTGAATGCGTAGATATATTTGAAATTCAAATGCAACACCATACAAGAGAGATAAGAGCAAGAGAAGCAAGAGGGAAGACACTATTGATAGAAGCATATGGACTCTCACTTTTATTATCCAAAACTTACCTTTGTTTGTACGAAATTATCTTTTTTATCTTATCCAAGATTTATGCCCCCATTTACAGTGTGGATAAATCTTTATACAAAACCTCCTCAAAAGTCTACATGCAGTATGATAGCAAGAACTTGAGTCAATCTTACATGCTTGCTCTATGTCTTCGAAGATGTTTACTTTCCAGTGCTTTTTTTCTTTGATGCTCAAGTTTTTTCTTTGATGTCCCACCTTCAACGTGCTTTCCCTCTCGCGTTGTTGTGCAGCTCCGCTGCCATGAAGAGAAAAAGAGCAAAGGAATGCAAGCTAAGCTTCTTTAAAGCCTACACATTTAGTGAGCAGCGATCATGGCTGGTTAACAGGCCAAGTTTAATGATTAATGTATGCTAGATGCGGCTTAAAAGTGCCAACATATGCCTTAATGTTGCCAAAAATGATTATTCTTGAAGTGAGCACAGATGGGAGTTTATGATGTAGAACTGTAGTGCTTGAATTGCTCTATCGGCTTGTCTTTACGGCTCGTCAGGAGCTACGATAAAGAAGTTATGGCAGTTTGAAGTTCAAGTCGATTGCAGATCTGTACCGGATTGGGCAATTGCAGCTGAGGTGAAGAATTGAAATGAATGCATCGGGATGAAGTGCTCAATTTTTGGAGCGCATCGGTCTTTTCAGATCAGTGATCGGATTTACGGTTGCCAAGATATTAGCCGTTAAAGATTCATCGGGGGCCAGCTCTGTACTAGTTCGGTCCGCTCGGTCGAAATGCTATCTGGGAATTTTTGAGCTTTATCCGGGTTTTGATATGCGGGAGTAGTGTGTGATTTAGGTGTATCATGTCCTGAATGACATCTTTTGGAATCCAATGCTTGCAGGCTTAACCCAACAGAGACAGGCCAGGAAGCTGGACAAATGCATAACGGGACAACTCTCCAAATTCAATTAGGTACACTTGTAACCTGAACGCAAGCGGCACCATGTAAGATGATATAGGCATCAAATTCACGATGATATTTTTAGCCAATGGCTACTAAAGAAAGGGTGTCACGCAAGGCATTTCCTTGGGTGATATGTATGCCATGTGTGGTGGCCTTACAATGCACAAGGCCGCCCAATGAAGTAAAAAAGCCGGCCGCCCAGTGGGGAAAATAAGGGCAAGTGAAAAAGCAAAAGCGAAAAAGAGGAAGGGAGGTTGATGGCGTGCAGGTAAAGAAAAAGACGAGAGTAGCAGGGGAAGAGGGTCGCGCTGGGAGAGTTGTTGCTCAGACGGCGACGCCCAAGAGAGGAAATTGCTCAGATTGTCAGGGCGCTCAGCTTCGGCCCTGGTTCCGTCAACTTCGACGCTCCTCCCCGGTTGGACTGCCACGTCACCAGGGAATCGTTCCCATTAGCGACATCGCTAATGGGACGGCGATTTTCTTTTAGGAGGAGTGTTTTTTCTCGCTCTTAGACAGAGGCAAAGGCGCTCTTATTTCTCTCGTACTCAGCAAGCAAAAAAAAGCGAAGCTCTCTTTCTCGGCCCTTAAGAAACCTTTCGATCTCTCTCTCTCTTTTTCTCTCTTTGTCGACACATGAGATGAAGCGAGGAAGGAGGATGAAAAGGGAGTCGGAGCTTGGAAAAGGAGCTCGGCAAGAGTTGGAGCTCAGCTTGGCAAAGGTAACGAGCAAAAGCAACAAAGGAAAGCAAGTTGAGATGTCGTAATTGGCAAGCAAGGGATAGGGTTACAAAGGAAAAGCGCAGTCTCTCTCTCTTGTGCTTGAGAAGGAGAGGATCTCGGAGTTGCTGCATGAAGGTGGCATGAGCTGGGAAGAGGGAAAAACGAGGCAGGCCAGGCAAGTGTAGCGGCCAAGCAAGGTCAAAGCTTTGAACAACAATTGAAGAGCAGAATTAAAGCTTGCAGAATCCAAGGGCAGTTGAAGCAGATCAAACGGCAGGAAAAACTTTTCTTCATGGTCATCGGTCTAAAGATTAATTAAGCCCCAATAGTCTTATTAAGCCCCGGTGTCGTTAACGACGTGGTTAATTTGTTAAGGGAGCTTAAACTCCTATTTATCAATTCATCCAAGTGTTTGTGCTGCTAACAGCCCGCCTTGGCTACTGATTACATTGTACTCAGAGTTTGAATTGATTAATTGAAGACTACAGTGATTGCCAAATCCATATGCATCTATTTTTCTTGTTCTCTCTCACACCTCCCACAGCCAGAGGCCCGGTGCCTGCCCGGCTCACGTAGTGAACACTTATCCCCCGACATCTTTGGTGACCCTGACGCAAAATGAGCTGGGGTGGAAGGTAAAGATGGAGAACTTAGAGCAGATGATGAAGTTGATTGCAGAATTAAGTGCAAACAATTTTGATGATAAGTCAATAGTTCCAGATTTTTTAAAGATGCTTCAATTGTTCAAGGATCTCTGCTTGAAGTGGAGACCGTAAAGAAGAAAAAACAATTCGATGAAGCTTTGGATGCGCTTTAGATGCAGTATACGACGAGAGACGACTCTTTGATGGATACGATCCAGAGGGCTACCTAGAGAGCTATGAGCTGGAGACCAAGGTAAGAGGGATACCAAAAGAGTTGATGATCAAAACTTTTGAGCAGTTGGTGAGTTCAGATGTGAAGGAGCAGATTCAAGAAGTTACCAAAGCTTGCAACGATGATTGGGAGTATTTCAAAGAAGCTATTGTGCAAGTACGTTATGAGAAGTATGAAAGCTATCAAGAACAGAGTTCAAGTCTACCAGACTACACAGATATTCGAGGACAAGTACAATCAAAGTTAGAAGCTGTGATTGATGAGTTTATTGTGCAGGATGCTACCTTCTTACAAGCTAATGATGAAGACATAGTTGAATCTGTGTATGCAAAGTTGGGTTTTGCAGATGTTGTGCATGAAGTAGAAGTCTTTGAGGGTGAGTCTTTATAGCTTCAGGATACGCAAGGTGAATTTTTCAAAGAATCTATGCAATTCGGGATACACAGAATGAATTTTGTAAAGAACCTATGCATGCAATACATGAAGAAAAGAAATTAGGGGATCAAAACAGTGAAGTAGATAAAGCTCAAGAAGAAATTTTGCAGGTAAATGAGTGCATCCAAATTCAAGTAGACATGCAGGAAGATTCGGTTACAGGTGATACTTTTGCTACTGAACCAGAATTAGAGCAAAATTTTTCTGGTGCAGATTCTACCATAGAGGTGATTGAAGATATTGGTACAGGTTTTTCCAAAGAGTTGATTAATGATACAGATGTTATAGGTCAAAGTAGGGTTGCTGTTGAGAGCAGCAGGACCATGGTTTTTGGTAAACTAGATTTATCGAATTTGGATGTACCAGATTTTGAGGACTTGGTTAAGCAAGAGTATGTACTTGATCTAGAGGGGGTGCAGACTCCTTCATTGACAAGTTTTAGTGAACCACAGCTATCAAATTGGAAAATAGATCTTGAACGTGATTATGATGATTCAGAGGGGGTGCAGACTCCTTTGACACACTTCTGTGACCTAGAGCTACCGATCTGGCAGACTAATCCTGTATTTGATGATGGTGATTTAGAGAGGGAGCAAATTTCTTCTCTATCAAGATTTTGTGACACAGGGCTCACACTATGGCAGAATGATCATGAAATTGGTGATGTTGATTCAGAGGGGGTGCATAGTGAAGTGCAATCTCTTGTTGATGAATATGATTGGTTTCATTGTGCCGATGATACACACAAACGTCCACAACCAATTTTGGGGCAACAACCACCTCTCCCAGGAGTAGGACTAATAGGCATTAGGTATTCACCCACTATAGAAGAACCGGAGGAATAAGCCTTAGTGCATGTGCCTGCATATTACAAAGAGCCAAGTGGATATATGGCTAGTTGAGCATAATATCCGCCCAAAGAGCCAAAAGCACTGAAACCTTGGAGCATGATTGGGAATATTGGACCACCAACAACAACTCATACTACCAGAGAAGGAAGATACAACTTAGATGAGAGAACAATAATATTCATAGCCAATGGTGGCTTAAAAAGACAAAGGCCTACCTATCAACATAGAGTGGCTCTAGGAGCACCTCGACAACCATAAGGACCGTGCTACAAGTGTGGTGGTGACCACCTTATGAAAAATATTTTCTTCATACAAAGATCATTAGAGTGAATGTATGTTCTCCAGTCTGTGGCATCACTCATTTGATTAATGACTGCCCAAAAAATCCAAATAAAACGGTGAAAACAACATTGAACATGTTAGAGGTAATCCCATCAAGTAGTGGTTTTGAAAATGAAACGGTGATACCTATACAGGTTGTCACAAGTGTGCAAGCTCAAAATGCAATCAAGGAACCTAGAATAGATGCACCTAGTCTTGAACAAGCGAAATGCTTGGAAGGCTAGGAAAGCACACATGAAATCTAGGAAGGAATAAGAACAAACTTCCTTATCAGAAGAGAAAAAAAACCAAGGAAAGACTAAGAAAAATAGAAGGATAAGCCAACAAGTAAAAGGAGACCATTGAGGCAGAGCTTGAGAAGAATGAGGAACCAAGAAGTGCAAGTTTGGGAGGATCTGTACTATTTGAAAAATTGAATGAATATCTAGACGCACTTATGAAAGCGTATGAAGCATGGCTTAAGAATAACCAGACCTAGGAACAAAGATGGATGGCATACTCATATGCTGAGTTGGAAAAGAAAAGGCTAGAGATGTGACAAAAGATGATCCAAAAACCCCAAGCTTTGTTAGAGCCATCCACAAGAAAACCAAAGAGTTGGATGGAGTTTCTAGCTCTAACACCAATGGTCCCACCAAGACATGAGCCCAAGGATAGCTGAGATTCGCACATCTGAATTAGAACCCATGGAGTTAATTGAAAAACCAAGAGTAGTTATGAATACCAGAGATCAGGCATTTGATGGTTTCGATCCTATCATACCTAAGATATACAGAGAAGACAATGACTTAGATGAACTTTAGAAACAACTACGAGAAGCAAAGAAGCAAATGAGCTAAGTCAAAGAGTTAACCGGACCAATAATGGGAGGGATGTGTTTCTTCCTCCTATTGAGGAATTTGAAATAGAATCTCAATCAGATATGTATATTCTCTTATATTCAGGGATAGAGGATCTATAAGATCTTTGGATTAGCCAACCCTGATCTCTGAGAACCTTACCCTCTTACATGGGAGAGTATGAAGCAAAGTCTGATGTGAAGGTAGTCCCATCAACTTAAAAACTCTCCTAAAAAATGGTGGTGGACTCTACAGGATTGATAGACATATTGTCTACACCTGTGACTTGCACCATTACACTAGTTGAGCTTCATTGAATACAACCAAATATGTGGGCAACAATCAAAGAATGCTTAGAAAAGTTTGGTGTAAAGGATCCGAATTCACAGATACAAGAAGGGATCAGAGAGCTAGATTTGCCCCAGTTAAACATGCGACCAATACCCTTAAACAAGGCAGGGGAATATTATGAATGCAATGATGGCAATACTACACTTCTCGTTGAGTTTCAAGGTGATACAAGCATCGAAATTCTTGACAGTGAAGTGGGTGTGGCCATTGCAACCAAAGAGATATGGAAGAAATGGGGAAAACCTACCTTAGAAGCCACAAGGATGAAATTGAAATTAGCAGATGGTTATGTGGGGAAACCCTTAGGACTTTTGGAGAAGGTAATTGTTACTTATTGTGGCATCGAGTATGATCATACCTTTGCTATAGTAGATTTTGGAAAGAAGAACAACTACGACTTAATACTTGGACGACCATTCATGCGACATTGAAGATGGTCAAAGACTGGGATTATGATCATATATACCTCAGGCACATGGAAACCACAATGCCCATAAACCTTAAAGACCATAGCTACAAAGATGTAAATTGGACCCAAATTGAGGAGTTTGATTCAGCTACATTAGTAGGATATGGGCTTCCAACTTAGTTAGGTAAGCCAAAGGATCTGTGGATGTGTAGAGCCTCTTAGTGCGGAAGCCTAAAACACAAAGAGTGTATTCTAGAAATGGCACTTGAAGGTAGAAAATACATTCCTGAACCCTTCCATGAAGAAACTCTAGAGCCTTTAGAATGGACACATGTTCTAGCTACCCTAGATGTGTTTGTTGTTTCAAATGGTCCCATGGTAAATTTTTGCAACAAAGATGGTTATGATGTGGCTCCATACTATATGGTTAATGTGGTAAATAGGGAGGATGGGGAACCAGTCTCTAAACAACCTAGAAAGGATGAACCGGAGAAAATAGACAAAGAGGAGTTGTTTTATGAGTCTCCAGAGCATCTTGAGTGAGATGAGGACGTAGATAATGAATGCTCTGGCAACCCTAGTGAACAAGAGGAAACAATAGAAGATGTCAAGTTCTATGACTTTCCAAATAAAAAACCTAGATGTCAACAATGCTATAAGGAAAGGAGAACTAAGCACAGGGTTAGAGAGAATCCGATGCCTAGAATAAGAGGCAAAACACAATTTTCAATGTTTGCAAAAGGTGAAGATTGTGTTAAAGACAAAGTTTCAGGGAGATTCTCTAGAGTTTGAGAAAACAATCTTGAAAGCGTGAAACTGAAACAAAACCCAAGTACACAAAAGAACAAGGACTAGGTAAGTACAGAGAAACTAAATGGACCAAAGTTGAGAGAAAGAAGAAATACACAGAGCTCAAGAAAACTCGGAGGAAAGTATGGACAATAGAAATAGAGAGTGGTGAAGAAGAGGGTGAGAAAAATGAAGACAAAATGAGCGTTCCCACTCTTAAAAATTCAAGATACAAGACAAAAGGATAGTGATGACACAACCCATAAGCAAAAGGACAAGGAGTCATATGATGGGCCAGAGGATGCAAAGAAGATAGACTTGGTAGAACTGGGAGAAGAGTCTAAGACGGTCTAAATAGAAACTGATTTGAGTCTAGAAGAAGAAGAGAAGCTCATAAGTTTTCTCAAGAAGTACAAGGATGTGTTTGCTTCTCAAGTCTTCTCAATTGATCTGAGTCCGGAAGAAGAAGAGAATCTCATAAGTCTTCTCAAGGATTACAAGAACATGTTTTCTTGGTCATATAAAGAGCTAAAAGGGGTAGATCTGACAATATTCCAGCACATGATTCCATTAAAACCTAATGCAAATCCTAGCGGACAGAGACCGTACACATATAATGATACATTTGCTATGCGCAACAAGTCAACCTCATGTGTATGCTATGTCAATGCTATTTTCCGCTACACACAAGTTACTAGGCAATTAGATGTTACAGCTTCCTTTAGACTAAAGGAAGCTGTAACATCTAATTGCCTAGTAACTTGTGTGTATCGTAAAATAGCATAGACATAGTGAGCATTTCATTAGAATAGATTCCTAATGAGAATAGCAAGAGTGCTTGGATGGAGAGAGCAACAAAAATCATAACACCTAGTTAGATAGGCATGAACAATACTTCAAAGGAGAGAGTCATTAATCTATTGACAACAATTGAGGACCGGATTTACATGGAACCAATCCCCCCTCCAAAAGGCTTTGTATTATAGGTTTCCCCCATCAAGGGAGACATTTTACAATACAATACTTTGTGTTCCTTCAATAACTAGCTAGTGCAATGAAGATGTAAGCTTCAAGCACTAAGCAAACACTTATAAAACACAACATTAATTCCCTCACGGTCTCAGACCCAAGACCTCACACACCTTTGAAGATGGTGAGAGCTAGCGGGGTATGAGAGTAGATTGAGAGGAAGGAGTAGCCTTACAAGAAAGAAGTATATCTCCTCACATAATCACTCATAATAGCTTAGTAATTAGCATGGTAGAGGAGATGAGCATGCATTGAACCTTGGCCCTTGGTTGTATTTTCATCACAAAGCCAAGAGTTGTTGGTGTAGGCCTCCCTTCCAACAAGCTTGGAGTAGATGATGAGCTTTTCGTTAAAGCTTGAGAAGGAGAGAGAGAGAGTCTTGTTGCTTCACACATGAGATTGTGAGTGTGTGTGTGTGTGTGTGTGTGTGTGATATAATTCCTTGCCAAAATCAGCCCCCTCTCTCTCTTGGTCGATCCCTCTTGCAATTTACTCTTGTTGGCATCCCATTGGACCCTGCAAAGCTTAGCCAATCATAATTGAGAAGCATAAGTGATATCCTTGTGAAATGTGTCCCCCTTTCCCCTTTTGTGAGATATTTAGGTAATTAAATAATGCAATTAAACTCTAATTGGACCCCCTTGTCTTCTGGCCAATAAGAATCAGGCAAGCCATTGGGCTGCTGAATGCTCATTGGACCCCTTGGGAGATCTCATTGGTCCACCTTAATGGCCATCCAATAGGATTTGAGTGGACCTTGTGAGAAATTGGGCTAGGGAGTTGACATGTGTCCCCTATTCCCTTTGTGTCAAGGGAGCTTGTAAGTGTGGTTTTGTGTGTTTCTCTCTCATCCCCTACTTAAAGGGCTTGCCCTTTCCTATGTAGGAGTCTTGAAGACTTTTGTGTACACTCACAAAGCATCCAATTTCACTAAGCTTGACCATTTGGACATAACCTTTGAATTTTGGAGCCTTAGCATTTTGCAAGTCTTAATGGGATGCACCTTAGGGTCTTTGAATCCCTACTGTGGCAGGTCTGCCAGCTTAACCAATATTCTAGCTTTTTATCCCCTGGCACTTACCCATATAAATGATCAGCTTAGCATGAGAAAATCATTTAGGAGAATTAGATATTAGTTATTATGAAATTACCTCTCTCTTGAAATCATAGTCGTCCTCGACTATGGGGTAGAGAAGATAAAACCTATCCATTAGTCCTTTTTCTAGCAGGTAGAGGATCCCTATCTTACCCTACGACATCATTCTAGAATGGATGACTAATCCATTTGGTGCTTGAGAGCCTAAGGCTACCGCAAGCATGTCTGCAAATTAGTCCTACCAATCTTCCATACTAGAGTGACAAGCTCTACTTGGTTTTTGGAAGACGTCATCTCCACAAACTTGATTCTAAGCATGCATACTACTTAACATTTGTGCACAATAAAGAAAAAGAAAATCTTATAAGACAAAAACTTTGTTCATTTTAAACATTTGTACATTTGCTTACTCTAGGGAAGCATTGTAAGCATTGACAAGGTTTAGGTTATCCTTTAATTGTATGCCTTGCATCCATCTAGCATCTTCAAAAGGATAATTCTTAAACATAATAAGACACCGTTGTAGTCTTCATGTTGAAGAATGTACTCGGGCTGCAGCACCTCTTCTTGGTCCTCGATCTCTGGTGGGTCTTCAACAGTTGGTTCTTGAGGTGGCTCTCCTTTGTAAGGCTTTAGTAGGCTCACATGAAAAGCATTGTGTATGAGCCAATGGCTAGGCAACTTGAGTTGGAAGGCCATCTCATTGATTGGTCAAAGAATCTGGAAGGGACCATAGTCCCTTTTTGCTAGCTTAGCATACCACTTTTGGTGTCCCATAGGATTCTTGCCCGTGGTGTGCCTTAATCGAGCCTTGGGAAATTTAAGCAATACCCAATCATTTTCTTTAAAGGCTTGGGCTCTTTTGTGCTTATCAGTAGCAGCCTTTTGCCTTTGCTGTGAGATAGAGATAGCATCCTTAATCTTTTGGAAATATTCTTGTAGGTCTCAGCTATACTCATCTGCAGCGAAGATCTTCCCATGTACCTTAAGTAGCAAGGGATTTTTTTATCTTTCCTCAATTACCTCAAAAGGTGCTTTTCCCGTGGAAGTATGTACATTGTTATTGTAGGTATACTCCACTAAGGGTAAGTATTTCTCCCATTGGGACCTTTGATCTACTTCTGTTACACAGGCTTGTTTGCTGAACATGTCTAATATCGTCCATATTCCCGTATTCCCATGGATAGACTTAGGCAATCCAAAGATAAAATCCATGGATATGCTCTCCCATGGTGAATTAGGGATTGGCAAAGGTTGAAGGAATCCAGGTTTCTTCCCTCTATCAAACTTTGTCTTTTGGCATACCACACATTTAGAAACATACTCTTGTATGTTTGCTTTCATGGTAGGCCAATAGAAATATGTTTCAATCCCTTTTAGGGTAGGCTGAATACTTCTATGCCCCGCATAAGGAGGAGCATGAGATTCATACATTACTTTCTCACATAGTGAGTTGGTAACACATAGTCTATTACCATAGAGAAGATAACCATATTGTAAAGTAAATGGTTCCTCTTTCTTCCCTAATTCAAGGGCTGAAATCACATCTCTAAAATTGGGATCAATAGCATACTCATCTATCATAGAAGATAGATCATTGTGAGTTGCTATGGAAACCGCATTCACTCTCGGCCGTCTTGAGAGTGCATCAGCTACTTGATTATGCTTGCCAGCAATGTGAGCAATATGAAAATGAAATTGCAAAAGGAAATTGGCCCACCTCATTTGTTTGTCGGTGGAGAGCTTGGCCTGTATCATGAAGTACTTAAGGCTTTGGTGATCCGTCTGCAGAATGAAAGGAGTCCCCAGTAAATAGTGCTTCCACGAGTCTAAGGCATGTAGAGCTACGAGGAGTTCCTTTTCATATATGCCTAGACCTTGCTCAACAGGGTCAAGCCTTCGACTTTCATAGGCTATGATGTGCTCTTATTGGAGCAAAACAGCTCCAAGGCAATCACCACAAGCGTCACATTGGACCTCAAATGGCTTTGAGAGATCCTGCAGTGTAAGCACAAGTTGAGAGATAAGCTTTTCTTTAAGCTTTTTGAAAGCATTATTCTCCTTGGTAGACCATGTATACCTAACGTTTTTCTTTGTTAGGTCATGTAATGGTCCATCGATTTGTGAGAACTTTTCTATGAAGCGTGTATAGTATGCACACACACCTATAAAGCTTCTTAGTTCATGAAGATTCCTTGGATTATGCCATCCTTTTATTACCTCTAACTTTGATGGATCCATTTGGATGCCATCTTGAGAGATAATGTGACCTAAATATTGAATATCTTGTAAGAAAAAATCACTTTTGTTTTGGTCAAAGAGAATAAAAGCATCATATTCTCTTACCTTTCCCCAAGCATGGCATAGAGGAGATCCTTTGTGGTGAGATCCTCTTCTTGGATTTTGACCAAGGTAGCTCTAGGAGGCTCATGGTGCGTGTGCTTTTGGGGGCAAGCACGGTACGCATGCCCTTGCTCATTGCATTTGAAACAACGGTTATCCTTGCGATAATGCTCAAGCTCTTAAGAAGAGAGTTTGTTTTTGCCTTTGTAAACTCCCTTCTCCGTAGCTTTGTTGTTATTGGAATTTCCCTTAGGAGACTTTTGGACATTGTCTTTTTCCCTTAGGGCTCATTGGAACCCTTTTTTTTGTGGGCTTAAGATTTCTCTTAGCCCCTGTTTGAAAATTGATTCATGAAGCCACCATGGTATGGTGTATAACCGTAGATATGGTGCGTGGGCTTTGAGAGTTGACATACGCCCCCATATCTTTAGTTAAGCCCGCACAAAATTGTTGTTTTTGCTCTCCAAAATCTATCTGTTTGAAGACAGTGGCTTTGAGATGTAAGTCCCAAAACTTGTCTACATATTTGTGAATGGATGTGTAGGGAGAGATCTTCAAGCTTCGCCATTCGGTGAGTACTTTGTATTTGGCATCAATGGACAAAAACTGCTTCATGATGGAAGCTCTTAAAGATTTCCATGTTCGTGGAGCTTCATGGTTTGCCTGTAGGTTAGACCACCATTGCATGGTGGAATTTTGAAAGTGCTACATGGCGTGGCTTAGAGGACTCCGTGAAGCCATCATCTCCAAACTCCACACAGAATTATTGGATAAAGGCTAAGACTTTGTCCGTAGCACCAAAGGTGCCATCGTAGGTAAGGAAAGAGATGCTCTTTCCTCCCTCTTTGAACTTCTTGAGCTTGGACGACCTCTTCCATGTGGCATAGGATTTCCTATGGCCTCTTCTTTTTTATGGTTCAAAAGTTGCACCATCGCTTTCTTGTCCGCACCATCACTTTCTTCATAAGACGGAGAGGATGAAGAAGATGGAGAAGAGAGTGACCTCTTTCTTGACTTTTTCTTCTCTTGTTTTCAGTCATCCTTCTTTGAATTATGGTGTGGAGAGGTCTGCGATTGTCTTCTCCATTTAGGAGGTGATGGAGAGCGTTTTTCCCGCCGTCTTCATGGAGCCATCTCCGCTGAGATGGCAAGAAACTCACTTTTTTCTCGTTCCTTTGGTGGGGGCTCTTGAATTCTCCGTTGGGAAGGAGATGCGTCATCAAGAAGAAAATTTTTGAGCCCTTCGTATGGATCCTCTTCTTCTTCTCAAATTGGAGAGAGGCCTCTTTTGGAAGTCTTGCAAGGAGGCTTTTTAGGTACTCTCTTGTCATGGTGGGTAGCTTGGATAATCCCATGAGCACGAAGCTGCCGTTGCACTTCATTTTGGAGGGATGGATTTCCCATGGCTTGTTGAAGCCTAGAAACAAGGTAATTAACAAGCATAGGGGCATCATTAGTAGCCTGCTCATTAGCAAAATCAAAGCTATCAACATTAATTTCACTCTCTTTACTATTGTCAACCATTCTAACAATAATTAGGTGTAATACTTCTAAGTGTATTTTGGTACTTCAAGCCCTAGTTTCTGCTCCTCTTTGCCCCTTTAAAAAAGCACTCAAGGCACTGTACCCGTGGCTCGAATATCATTAATTGCAAGGAATAGAAGAGAGGGCCTTTCAACACCAAAACAATACCGGCTCCTATCAAGCTTCTAATAGCTCAATAGTGGTTAAGCCGTAGGCAAGCCCCGTAGGACTCCATTATTACGACCGTAGCTCTCGACGGTGATTCCCCGTTACTTGCACGAAGGAAGATGCACTGCAAGACTAAAAAATCCCTATTCTACTTACTCAATTGCAATTAATAATACCAACCATTTATAGCTAGCTTGAGGACCTCCCTTCTTGAGGAAGAAAAGAGAAACCTTGTGCTCTAATACCAATGTAACATTTAATGGCCTAGTAACTTGTGTGTAACAGAAAATAGCATAGACGTAGTGAGCATTTCATTAGAATAGATTCCTAATGAGCATAGCAAGAGTGCTTGGATGGAGAGAGCAACAATAGGCATGAACACCTAGTTAGATAGGCATGAACAATACTTCAAAAGAGAGAGAAATTAAGCTACTGACAACATTTGAGGAACGGATTTACATGGATCCAGGCCCCCCTCCAAAAGTCCTTGTACTATAGGTTTCCCCCTTATCAAGGGAGACATTTTACAATACAATACTTTGTGTTCCTTCAATAACTAGTTGGTGCAATGGAGATGGATTAAGCTTCAAGCACTAAGCAAACACATATAAAACACAACATTAATTCCCTCACGGTCTTAGACCCAAGGCCTCACACATCTTCGAAGATGGTGAGAGCTAGCGGGCTATGAGAGTAGATTGAGAGGAAGAAGGAGTAGCCTCACAAGAAAGAAGTATATCTCCTCACATAATCATTCATAATAGCTTAGCATAGCTTAGTAATTATCATGGTAGAGGAGATCAGCATGCATTGAAGCTTGGACATCACAAAGTCAAGATTTGTTGGTGTAGACCTCCCTTCTCACAATCTTGGATTAGATGACGATCTTTCCATTAAAGCTTGAGAAGGAGAGAGAGAGTCTTCTTGCTTCACACATGAGATTGTGTGAGTGTGTGTGTGTGTGTGATAATGCCTTGCCAAAATCAGCCCCCTCTCTGTCTTAGTTGATCCCTCTTGCAATTTACTCTTGCTGGCACCCCATTGGACCCTACAAAGCTTAGCCAATCATAATTGAGAAGCATAAGTGATAGCCTTATGACATGTGTCTCCCTTTCCCCTTTTGTGAGATCTTTAGGTAATTAAATAATGCAATTATTATAATTTACCCAAAAATTTTCAATAAAAGTATTTTATTCACTTTGCAAATATTTAAGGTTCGCATTTTGTTAAGTCAGAATCCGTTCAAATAGAATGACCATATTGAAAATCGGACTCTAGAACTACTAATTATGACCCTTATTCACTTGAAAACAATAGGTTGATAGAAAACTTAAGCTTCAAGTCTATTTCTAAAGATAAGAGTTGGCCCTTAAGAAAGAGGGAGTATTTTTAGGAAAAGGGGAGTATTTTTAGAAAAGAAGAGGAGAGAGAGTCATGTTTAGACTTTTGTCTTGGAAGTCAAGCTTCTTCTAAAATTGAAGAACCGAAATCGTGCATCGCATTCCATGTCCGCAAACAAAAAAAAAACACACAAATGTTTTTGAAACAAGAGCCGCAAACTTACGCGAACTTATCTCTCTTTGCTTTCCTCTATTCTTAGCTGGCCTTGAGAGTCTATATAAAGACCCCCTCTTTCCTCACTTTCAAAAAAGAGAGGCACACACTGTCACAAGTGAAAGCTCTCTTGCCTTGACGTTGGGGTTACCTTCTCTCCCTCAACCTCTCTCCCTCAAGCCATCTCCATCTCCAAGTATTTCTCAACCATCATCATGTTGCTCTTCGGATTCTTGAGTTCTCTTTTACTCTTTTCCTTTTCTCTACCTCGTTATGATGGCCCCGAAGCAAATGACTCAAAGCTCAAAGAATGCTCATGCTGTTTCATCTTTACGGAAGGTGCAAAAGAAGATATCGTCTACTCCAATCATAACTCAAGTGGAGGTATCGACTCCGAAAGAAGGTGAAATCGTCCAACCTGAAACACGGGAGGTAATTGAACATGTCGCTAATCCGGTAAGACAAATTTATAATTATGCATTACTATTCATGTTGACTTGGGAAGCTAAGAATAGGAAATCCTTTAAACCATCCAAGAAACATGATTCTATCACAAGAAACAAGCATATGTTTTCATAGATTAGTGAAAGGATTGTTTGATAAATTATAAATGTTGTTGAATTGTTATTGATTAATAAATTGTTATTGTTTGATAAGTAGTTACTGATTGTTACAAAGAATTGGTTGATCATATTTGAAGAATCATTTAAAGCGAATAATTATTGAAAGAATATATGTTGTCCTCCCGGGTAGCGAGCTGATTCCGTGTTAGCGGAGATTAAGCTGAGGTTATCTGCTCTCTTTTGCTCCTCACGGTTAGTGGGATGCCTCGCAGGTAGCGGAATGCCTATCGGTTAGCAAGATTCCTCACGGTTAGCGAGATGGGAAGGTTGCGCAATTTGCGGTTATCTAGTAAATCCTTTGCAAAGGCTCTATTGGTTAGACGGAGAAAGTTTGCGGGTAGTGGCAACTCATGAGAAATTGGAAAAAAAAAATTGTTGAATGTTTGGAGGTGATACCAACATACAAGTGCCCACCCAGTCAAGGCGCCCGTTGGGTCAGCCGGCCAAAGTTGTGATGTGGTCACATTATTTTTCCGATGTTTAATACATCAAACCTTGTAAAAGCCTAATGACAGTCGTCTATGTCAAGTCTAAGTGAAAGATGTAATTTTTCCAATGATGTATGTAAAGGTCCATGAGAAGTTTGCCGGCGACCACTTTAGAAAGTCCTAGGTATATAATACACTAAGGTTAGTGGGAAAGAGAGATTATTTTTTGAAGATAAGTGACTATTACGTTACACACAAAGAGCTGCCTCTTTGCTCAAACTTGTAATCATCGCTTCTGTGGCTACGGTAATCCAAATTCAGTTTTGTTTCTTGCATTGTGCTCCTCTTACTCTGCTCTTTCATTCAAGTGTAAGCATTCAAGATTCGGTGAAGGTTTCAAACGCATCCGTTTAGGACTTAAATCGTTGTTTTGAGTGTTTATATGCGTATTTTATGTTGTTTTGACCCTAGGAGAGGCTTTAGGGACCCAAAAACGACCCTTTAGGATCATTCGTTTACTGTTTTTGCGTACTGTGGGATGAACGATCGTGATCTTTGTACCTCTCTAGAATGCTGTGACAATGATAGGGTATGTTCCTAATAGTCCCCTGTAGCTTCCCTTCAAGTTTCATGCGATTCCGATATGATTTTCATGGTGAACGGGCGTGATGACTGTAGAGCTGTGTAGAAGGACATAGGCAGATTACTTGGCTTTGGTACGATTGATTTTCTTGTAGAGTTAGTAGTTGCATATCTTCGAGTTCACTTCATTAGGGTTGACACCCTAGTGAGTTTCCATGCCTCATCCGAGTCGCTTCCCCTGTATCAATAATTTTATGTTGATGCTTGAGAGCTATGCTATGGACGTCCGTCGCGGCGACCCGCAAACATTGGCGCCGCTGCCGGGAATGAATCTTAGGTGATGAGTGACCGAGTGCGTATTCAGAGTTTTCTTATTGTTCCAAAAGATAATTTCCATTCCATTTACATTTCAGTGAAGCATCTAGACAGGGGTTTAGTGCTTAGTGGAGTCTAGGGTCGGTGGACTGGCTAGATTTACTCTTGAGAGATATAGGGAGTTGTGAGTGAAGTTTTTAAGCATTTTTTCTCTTCAAATTTCTTTGTATCGATTGAGGATTGATCCATCATCCATTTTTTATCATGTTTGTTTTGTTTGATTCATTTTCTTATGTTCTTTCATTTCTGTGCTTAGGAGTAGGATAAGTAAATCACATTCCAGTCAGATTTGGGGCAAAAGATAGAGTTAAAAACACCAGAAAACCATAACTTTGGCAAAAGGGCCATAAGAATCTGAAATTAGAAAATATGACCAAATAGAGCTGAAATTGATTCAAATCACAAAGTGGTAGCACCAAACACTGGGAAATACTTGTCAGAGAGAGCCTATAAAATTTCATCAAATTTGGCTCTGGTACTACGATCGCGATCAGTGTACCTCAGTGTCAGAATTGTACAAGATTTTACATGTGCCTTCCTGATAAGATTCCAAACAAATTTTTCTAAAGCAACCACACCCAAAAACATCAAAAATCAAGGAAATCAGGCCACTTGGGTAAAACTAGCCTGACAGACCCAGAAACTGTAAAATCTTGACTTTTGGTGATCCAAATGCAAAAAGACTTGGGGGATAGCCTTAAAACATCAGTGTCTACAAGCATGCCAAATTTGGTCTAATTTGGGCTCAGCACTACGATCGCGATCGGTGTACCTGAGTCCCAGATTTTGACCAGACTTTACCCACACATACACCTAGGTTATATAAGATACCATGAGTTTTCAAAATTCAAAAAAAACAAATCACCAAAATAGCCAAAAACAGCAGACAGTCAGGAAACCACTGCAGCAGACCAAGATCTGGTGAAAACATGACTTTTTCTTGTCCAAATTCAAAAAGATTTGGGAAGTAGACTGTACACATCATTGTCTACCATATCCACAACTTTCATCCAATTTGGGCTCCAAAGTACGATCGTGATCGGTGTACCATAGTGACATTTTGAGTTGAGACTTGGTGAGTAGGTAGCTGATAACTAGACAAACAACTTTCTCAAAAGAACCAAGGTCAAAAAACCAAAAGACAGTTGTCAAATAGGGCAAACACTGATCACTGATCCTTCAGACCAAAATTTTGAGAAAATTCAAGTTTTTGTGATCCAAATGCAAAGTGGGTTTGGGAATAGACTATTCATACCCTTGTCTATCAACTCCTAAAATTTCATACAAAAAGGAGCTGAAACTACGATTGCGATCGGTGTACCCCAGTGACATTTTGGATTGAAAATTTATGAGTAGGTAGCTGACATCTAGTGCAACATATTTTCCAAAAGGAGCAAGGTCAAAAAAGAAAAAGAAAGTGGTCAAAAGTCCCAGTTACACAATCAGGCCAATAACTGCAAAACCACTTGGGATTTGGGTTTTCATTGGTCAAAACATCTCCAAATTCAAAAATGCAAGACACTTGGTATTAAGACATCAAGGGCTAGCTACTGTGCAAAAATCTTCCAAATCTGTGACATGGGGTCAACGATCGCGATTGGTGTACCTCTACATAGTGGGGCTATCTGACTTCATAAGTTTGTAGATCTACTTGAGGAAATCCCAAATCTCAAGTTTGAGCTAAAAATACCTTCGGGAGGCCAAGATACAAGCCAAAGTTCCTGTGTTCTAGTCCTGAGACTATTTTGAGTGTTGTTTCAAGTGCAGTTCACTAAAAGTGCTCTAACTTTTGATAGCAATTCCAAATTGAGTCAGGTATAGCTAGGAAGAAAGCTTGCGGGCAATAGCACACGCCTAGACTTGAATTTTGGTTTTAGAGCTGAATTTTTCTAGGTTTCCTAATTCCAAACTTTAAGGGTACCGAGAACCAATTTCCAAAGACCAAAAAAGTCACAAATTCCTGACTTTTTAGAGACTTGACCAGGGGTAAAAAGGGATTGTGTGCACTAAGCCAAGGTGTTCTTATCAAGGACCATCTTGAGAGTATTGAGTGAGGCTTAAGCATGACAAATCATCCATCATTAGGGTTTCCCACTCAACTCAGAGCTATGACACCTACACAAACAGCCAGAAATACTGCAACACCTACAACAAGAGGGTTGAGACAAAACCATGAGGCTTATCAATCATATCAAGCCAAACCTCAAGGCATGGCTCATGGATATTTGTCAAGTGATCATGTAGCTCACTGGAAGCCAAACCAATCAACTAAAATGTGAGAGTTTGGAAGAGCAAAAGTGGAAATTGCTGGAGACTTAGAGGAGAAGCATCCTCTAAACAACAAACCTAACGTGAGGTTCATCAAAACCAATGAAGCCACGAGAGTTCTAACGGATTACACTTATGATGGCCTTTATAGGTTACCTATTGGGGATCAAAAAAACTTCTATAAATGTTTAAATTCCACCATTGAAGAGTTCACAGACTACAAGAACCTCTATGCCTTCACATGCATAGATGACCAGGGAGTGCAAGTTCTAATGGTAGATAAGTATGGATGAGAGTACAAACTTATCAGCACAATTGAGCTAGAAAGATATACATACATGGGTACTCCAATCTCTGCTTACTACTTTCAACCGAGTGTAAGCGTACCAGGGTTTTTTGAGACTGATTTGCAAGAAGCTAACGTTGAAACTATGGGATCAAATGGACCTCAAACATCCAAAATAGCTATTCACGAGAGTGTAGCTCCTACCTCATTGAGTGGAACCAAGAGACCACCAATTAGACTTACAAATCCATCAATATTTCCAAAACATGTCTCAAAGGGGATTCCACCAGGATTTGCTCCAAGACGAGAAGAAGGAACAAGGGATGTCTTTGTGAGAGACCCCAACATGCTAAGATACATGGTTGAACCAGAATCAATGAGACCATATCAATTGGCCAAATGTGTCAAGAAGAAGTATGATGGGTTAAGGGATCCATACGTACATGCATCCTTGTTCAAACAAGTGTTAAGAGCCGAACAAGTATTTTATTTTCATACACAGTATGAGGGATTTGGCTTAACCTTGGAAGGGATAGCATTTAATTGGTTCCAACCATTGGACAAAAATGCCTTCTCAAACGTTGAACAATTGTTGCAAGAATTGTTGCGGAGTTCTCTAAAAGGGGAATCAAGCATAACACAGTGTCCCAAATCTATGCATTCAAGCAAAAAGAAGATGAGAGGGTGAAGGAAGCATCGCTACACTTCAAACAATAATATATAGAGAGATGTCCCGAACGCAAGTTACCACAGGATGAAATATTGTCAATTCTCTTCATAGAGGGTTTGAAAAATGAAACTCTCAAGAAAGATTTGCACTTAAAAGGATGTACTTCCTTTGAACAAGTCACGAGAGAAGCGTTATACCTAGTTGACAATTGTAAAGCCTATGGTGAGGAAATTGGTGATACAAAGATCACTATCGATAATGCTCCTTTAGCATCTAGTGAAACCAGCACAAGGCAAGTGGTTATGTCTCAATTAATGACCAACCTAGACCTAGATGAGCTAGCAGTGCAAGTAGCACAACGAATAAAATGGTGTGCCTTTGAGCAAAAATGGACCAATCATGAGATGAGTGAGTGCTACTATAATCAAACCTACACGAAGGAGATGCTATTTGGACATCAAATAGAAAAACAAATGCCATTACCAAATCATCCATTATTTCAAAATAGGGTTGTATCAAGGGCTTTACAAAGAGCTGAGGTATCACAACCTATGCTAGGGCAAGAACCTATGAGAAAACTCTATTCATTGAATGAGGACACTCTGATGTTCATAGCCAATCAAGAGCGTAGACCAGAGACCATTCTGGCTAAGCAAGAACAACCATCAATTGTGCCACCAGTGACTCAACAAGATAGACCATGCTACAAGTGTGGAGGTAATCATTGGGCCAAGAATTGTTCTCGTGTAGAGATAATTGGATATTTGTGGAGTGTGCCATTACACACGTTGTTCCTAATTGTCCAAAACACCCAAAAAAACAGGGGAAAACAACAATGAATGTTGTGGGAGTATTACCTTCTCCAAGTGTATTAGAGGGAGAACCCAAAATTTATGTGAAGGTAACTAGAGCCCAAGCAAAAGAAAATGTTGAGGACCAAGCTAGTGAGGAGAAAGATCAACAACCCAAACAAGGGGAAACAACTAGTGTGTCAATGAGGACTGGGAGGAAATCCTAGAAAGCCAAAAGATACAAAATTAAAGCAAAAAAATTTACAAATCAAACTGCACTACAAACAGAATTACAAGAGACAAAGGAGCAGTTAAAACAAGAACGGGAAAACAAAACGGTGGTGAGCGATAAGAAACCAAGGAAGGCGTCTTTCGGAGGATCTGTGTTGGTAGAAAAGTCCTAGAGCCATTAGATGCCACATTGGAAGCATATGAGGCTAGATTAAAACCCCCAACCAAACCCTAGAGCAACGAGGGATGAAATATCCTCATGCTGAGGTAGAGACTGAGAGGTTGAAAATGTGTAAGGAATTGGTAAAAATTGCATAGGCAATGATGGAGCCTAAAGCACCAATTCCACCTCCAGAAACAAAACCAAAAAGTGTTGGATTTGAAATGCCTAAGGCAAAGGTTGTTGAAACATTAACTCAAAGAAACATTGAGCTAGAATCACAAAAGGATGTGCAAGCAAAAACTGCAACACAAGAAACCAACAACCTAGAAATTCAACTAGATGATCAAGTAGTGGCTAACACCACTAATGATGCAAGGTCAAGATCACAATTTATGGCACCTATCCCAGAGATAGATGAGCCATGGCCAAATGAATTGTGGAAAGCAATTAGAAGTGCAAAAGATGGAAGTGCGACTTTCCAATCTGCACCCATAACTGAGGTCAATACAGGGCATGAAGTCTATCAGGAAGACATTCAATCTCTAAAGGGAGATGCAGGGACAGAAGTTTCAATTGAAAGAAAACGAGAGTCCTTGAAGACCTTACCCTCATACATAGGAGAACATGAGGCAGACTCAGAGACTAGAGTGGTGCCATCTCAAAGAAAATCCGTATCCAAGATGATGGATACAAAGAGTATGCAAGAGTTGATGTCAGCTCCAATATAGTGCACCATTACTCTATCTGAACTGCTTAAGATTAGACCACATGTATGGGATGAAGTAGGAAACAATTTGGGGAAGATGGGATTAAAGATACCTCTTCAAGATCTACCCTCAAATGAACAATCAAACAAAACTCAACAAGAATTTACAAACGCTAAACCTGTTCCAATAAACAAGGTGGGGGAATATTGCGAAGGAGAAGAAGGAAACACCCCCTTACCTGTGGAATACAAAGGAGTTAAAACATTGGCTATACTTGATAGTGGGGCTGGATTAGCCATAGCCACAAAAGACATTTGGGAAAAATGGGGTAGACCAGCGCTTAGGAAAACTAGAATGAAGCTGCAACTTGCAGATGGATACACAGAAAAAACTCTGGGTATCGTAGAGCAAGTTATTGTGACTTCTTGTGGAATTGAATATGAACATACATTTGCAATAGTAGATTTTGGAAAAGGGAACAATTTTGATATCATTTTAGGAAGACCTTTCATGCGTCAACTTAAGATGGTTCAAGATTGGGGCTATGACTATATCTACTTGAGACATAAAAAGATCACCACAAAAATAAGCATAAAATACCATAGCTAAAAGAGATGTGAATAGAACTCCTTTAGAAGAAATTGACTCTACTATAGTGAATGGGAAAGAGAACCCTGCGTGGCTACAAACCAAACAAGAACTTTGGATGTGTGGTGCTTCGAAGTGTGGAAGCTCAGTGAAGGAGGATTGCACCTAGAAATATCAATGGACGATGAAGCTTACATACCGGAACCCTTTCCAGAGCAATTATTTGAGCCATTTGGATGGACTCAAATATTGGCAACCTCGGATGTGTGTGTAAATGATCTAACTCCAACCAAGTTTTGTAATGAAGAAGGCTACGACCTAGTTTCATGTTTTATGTTGAAAGTGTTGAAGGAAGCTAATGAAGTTTGTGAGTGTGAAAGCAGGAAAAGTGAGACAGATAGCTACATCCTAGAGCATGAGGCAAAATTGAAAACGAAGGAAGCAGAGCAACCACAAGAATATGTCATTATTGACATACATGAAGAAACAACAAAAGCTGTTTCAAAGAAGACGACTCCAGAAAAAGTCCAAATGAAAGTAGATGAAGGAGAAAAGCTTCCAAGTTCAACGGAAAATCTTCAACAAACGCAAGATCAAAAGAAGAATATGGACAAGGAAGAAGATGGACTATCTCCTACGATGATCAAATTCAATTTATGCGGACAAACAGGGCTCAAGGTTACATGTTCGGCCGCAATATATCCAAAAGCAACAAAGAATCTAATGACTTATGGAGCGTGGATCATGATGGGAAAGCCACCAATCAATGAGCTAGAAGAAACAATTTACACAAGTTCAAAAATGCCGATTCCTAGCTTTGGAGTGGCAGAAGCTGTACTCAAATTGAATACCGGGGAGTATAAAGATACTTTCCACATAATCAACTCCCATCATATCAAAGAGAGTCTGGTCCTGACAGAAAGCTCGAGGAACATCTTCTTTCGACAGCAATCAAAAGCTTCAACAACAACAACGGTGAGACTCCAGAAGCTTCTCAAATCCATGCAGAGAAGAAATCACCAACCATCGCAGAAAAAGGTAAATCAAAGATAAACATTGAAGTATATCAACCTCGCCAGACGACTTTACCTTCAACGAGCTTCCATAAAATTTCCCACGAAGCCTCTACATCAAGAGCCACACCATCAACAATGCAATGGAAACCAAAGCAAAAAGTCTATCAACCAAAGTTTCCATCACAAAAAAGCATCCAGAAGAAGCCGAAGAATGTCAACCAAGTGTTGGTATCCAAAGAGCACATCCAAGTCAAAGACCCAGTTTGGATACACGAAACACGGGTTCAACCACAACAACAAAAGGTGACAGGGTGGATAGCATCAAATGAGTCAACACTGCTCAAGGCTACTTCCAAGGAAACACTAATGTTTGGGCCAAAAAGCCTAAAGTAACAGCCTGGATCTACCCACCTCAACCAACGAGTTCTATAAGGAACAAGACGCGCTATCAACAGAATACAAAATACTCAAGCAAGCGAAAGAACACCAACAAAAGGCAAACAAAAAGACCTTCCAAGCGGGAAACGCGAAAAGTTTGGGTACCGAAATCAGACTTCAACGAAGATACCCAACACAAATAGGTGAATCAGCGGATGATTCCAGTGAAGCTACTTGAAGCACAAGGATTCTATGAAGGTAACACCCAAATATGGTTACCCAAAGTAGTTGCTCAACCTAGCGCCACTAAGACCAACCAAGTAGCAAAGGACCCCACACAAAGACAATCAACAACAACAAAGATCCAATGGGGACTAAGCACAACCAAGGGAGAAACAACCTCAAAATGGATCCATCGTCTTCTACTACAAAAGCAAGGCTTTTACAATGGTAATAGCCAAGTATGGATACAAAAGCCTAGTGTCCATCAAGTCAAGGGAGAAACTCATGAAGCAAGAACAAAGTGGGTCCCAAAACCACTGTTGAAAACTCAGTCTCCTCACAAAGAAGAAAAAGTAAAGGTACAACAATGCGGCCTCCTTACGTAACATCCCATGCACAAAAAAAAGCTAGAGGATTCAAAGTATGCCAACTTACTTGAAAAGATGGTGGCATCCAAAGACCAAAGCAATGATAGAGACCACTGTTGAAAACTCAGTCTCCTCACAAAGAAGAAAAAGTAAAGGTACAACAATGCGGCCTCCTTACGTAACATCCCATGCACAAAAAAAAGCTAGAGGATTCAAAGTATGCCAACTTACTTGAAAAGATGGTGGCATCCAGAAGACCAAAGAAATGATAGAGGCCTTAATCTCAAGAACTTATGGCATTGGGTTTCAGGCCATGAACAGGTAAGTTCAAGTCGCCATTAAAAATACATGGCATAAAAGTCAAGAGTCGGGCAGCTGAGCCACTAAATGAGCAAGGCATTACTCCCAAAGCTTCAAGTAATATTCTCTGTGGTCTAAGAGTCTTAGCTATTCTAGGTACTGCTCAAGGTGGAGGAGTTGAGCATACTTATGTTGTGTCACTCATGCTGGTATAGGTGACCATAAGAGTCCAAGTCTATGTATTTTAAGTTTGGTACAGTGAAGAAGAGAGTCCAAAAGACACTCACGCACTATGCATAGTGAGTAATGAGTGGAGAAGCTTCAACATCAAAAACCCTTCTTGGAAATGTGAAAGCTATTGAGATGTCCTTGGATATCACATGTGCTACATTTGTTCCTTGAAGCACCCAACAACTCATTTTTCACACCGCATGATTTTTTGAAAGACCTCTTGTGTGCATATAGAGTGTCCCTGTTGGACGGATACGCCGCGACGGATGTCAGCACAACGAGAACTCATCTAACATGTAATGTCAGCTAAGGACGAAGCTCAACCCACAGGCGTGTGCACGCAAGCATAAGGTGTCAACCTACACTCGACCGACTCCTAACCAATTCCTACAGAGGTCTCTACCAATTGTCTAAGTCACAGCCTTCAAGAGTGCAAGAGAGAAAACTTCCTACAACGCTTCCTAGAGCCGAACACCCATCAAACAATCTCAAAACACCATAGAACTTGAAGGAGACCCTACTAATACCAATAGGTCACTCTCCCTAAGGTCTATGAACCAAAATCCCGACCCAAAACACCCGGTGCAGAAACACGTAGGATGTCTGGCCGAAATCTGCAGGTCTTCGTTTCTGAAATCTAAAGTGCCTAATGTGTAGTTCTACTCAATGTGAACGCATGGATATGCTGCAATGCAAAATCAGACAACGTATGCTCACTCAAACAACCGATGAAGCTCGTAGAAGAAGCTCGCAAAGCCGGACCGTACACGCGCAATGTTGGTATTGGCGCATAGCTCTAGTCGGGGGCAACACGCTGCACTTCTTCGCACTCGATTCCGACCACCGGAGCACACGTAGCGTCAAGACGAAGCTCACACTCTCTCTCTCGTACACAGTACGCTCACTCACAGACTTCAAACTTGTTTTTAAAATGACAAAAGGTTTTTCATTAAGGTCAAAAAGTGGTATATATACCTTACAACTTCTCAAACCCTAAAGTTACAAAATCAACCATCTACTCAATCTAACTATCAAAACTGGGATACAATCTGGAAACTTCTGTAAGTCCCAATAATTACAAGGTGAAAAATCGGGTTTTCCTTAATGAATGAATAATTACAAAAATAATAGTCCTCCGAGTAGTTAGATGCCGTGGGGTGTGTCCAGCTTCTAACACTTCCCCCCTCCTTGCTCATGGCGTCCCCAACATGGCCTTGATCTACTGCTTCATCTGATCGTTTCCCGCATCTTTAGCAGTGATTCGTACCTGGCATGTAGGTTCAACATTGTTGGCCAAAGATATATGTATTCATGGTGAAGAACCCCGTATAGAATGCTTCTTCAAAAGCCTGGAGGTGATAGGATGGTAGAAACATGATTCTTTGATACAACGCATGTATCACCTTCGTGGAAGGTTGACCTGACAGATCATAAGCACATCTGTATGTATCCTGGAAGAAGAATATGTTGTCGATCACCTGGCCTGGCTTGAAGGTCTCGAACACTACTAAGATGGTTCAAACCTTCCTTATCATAATCCATGTAAGGTCAGGTGAGCCAGTGAACAACTTTATGGCGCTCATTAGGGTTTTCACCATGTATTGGACACTTATTCTCTAACCTGCCTTCACGCCCTGCAGCTTTGGGTAATTCAACCAAGTGGGTTGGCTTCTTTGCAAAATTTGTTGTGCCTTCCACGTCCTAACCCTTGGTACGGGACAGAAGCTGAGATTGTCTCTACTAATATCTTTAGGTGCCTCTACCAGGTGGATTAGGTATTGTGGGTACTTGGTAAGCCAAGCCTTCTTCCACTTTGGCTGAGAATCCACTATAAGCTTAACTCCTTCTGGCTTTGAGGTGCCTGCATTGTAGAGGGGTTCCGTTGGCTCTTCTCTGATCCGCTTGTTATTGTTGTTGCCTCATATTTCAGCAATGGATATGGGAGAGAGGGTTGAAGCCACTCGCGCCTCAGATTGCTGGCGTCGATCTTCTGAATTGTCATAGATTTGAAGACCCTCTGCTCCCATTCTAAGGCTTCCTTCGTGCTTTCTCTTAGCTCTTCCTCTATTGCCTTATGCAATTTTTCCTCCTCTTTTTGTGTTAGATCATGTGGCTCTTGAGAGGATCCTGCTATGCTTTCCTCTTGCATGTGTGTGTCCACAGGATCTGCCACATTTTCGAGGTCGATGCCCTCATTGGCGGCTGGCCCTAAGCTTTCTGCTTCTCCTCCTTGCTGGCCTTTCAACTCCTCAATTTGCATGAGGAGTGTTTGCTTTTCCACTTCAGCTTCTCCGCCCATATTCACAAGGAGGTCATTAAGTTCAGCGTTTACTCTTTCCGCCTCCTCGAGCTTTTTCTTTATGTTTTCTACTTCTTCTTGCAGGGCTTTTTGTCCCTCCTCCATTCTTGTTTGCATTACGATAGAACCTTCAACCATCATTAACCTCTGCTTTTTCTTGAGAGTCAACTCCTTCTGAAGTTCCTGCATTTGCTCTTCATATAGTTGACTCTCGGAAATGATTTGAGTCGATCTCGTAGCTCTGACTCTAGCAGGTGATGCTCGCAGGCTCTGGATGGTTTGATCTTTGACTTTTAGTTGGTCCTTGAGCTCAAGGACCTCATCCAGGCTTGCTTCTTGTTCTATCTCTTCTTTTTCTTTGGCATTTCTCATGGCCTCTACTTCTTTTGATTCTTCGGCCAGCTGTAGTGTCAGATTATCCCTTTCTCTTTCGGCATCTCGCAATGACTTGTTGAGCTGCAGACACTCTTCTTCAGCTGCTTGTATTCTTTTTTTTGTTGCCTCATTTTCTTCTTCCATTGCTTGGCAGTTTTGTAGAGTCGTTGCCAAGCTGGCCTGCAGGTCATCTTCTCTCTCTTTTTTCCTTTGGCTTTGTGTTTGCAGAGAATCTACCTTCTTTTTGATCTGTTCTTCAGTGGCCTTGAGAGTTGTCATTTCTTTCTCTGAAGCCATGGATTGTGCTCGCAATCCAGCTAGCTTTGTCATCACCACGTCCCAGTCATTGGAGGGCGGGTACAGGTCTACCGTGTCGGTAGCAATTTCTTTTAGCTCCACTAGCCGGATGCCTTGGATCTGTTCTTTATGCCCTGTCCTCGCAAGTCGAATGCAACTGTGGCGGCTTCTTCCTTTGTATAGCATGCAGCTAGCAGGTCCAAAAATGTGTAGTAGGCCTCATCTAATCCTTTTTGCTCAGACTCACGCTTGGCCTCTTCCTTTGGCTCAGGTTCCTGCCTTTGCTCTTGCTCCTCAGCTTGCCTTTCATCTTGTTTGTCCTCAGCCTCCTTATCTTCTGGTGGAGGGCTGCTGGGAGGTGGTGAGGGTGGTGGAGATGGTTGTGGGCTGGGTTTAGGGCTATCTGGTAAATCTGACGGTTTTCCCTTTAAGTCCCTGTCTGCTTTTGTTTTTCTTTCTCTTTCTTGGCTTTCTTGTTCATCTAGCAGTGTCTGCCTTATCTACTCCACTTTTTCCTCGGTGAAAGGGACATGGGAAATGTTTTCCGCTGCAGCATCAAGAATCTTGAAATTCTTGATATAATCTTCAAAGAGGTCCCTTTGCACTCTTCTGGAAGATTCAAACATAGACTCGAGACATGGCTTCGAGAGTTCGTTTAAATCACCCTTGAGGGCTCTTTCTGCTCGGAAACTCTCCATCAGCCTCTCGAGTCTTGCCACTTTCTGAGACCTGGTTTCTTTGGCCGGCACTTGAGCAAACTCCTTCTTTCCTTTCTTCTGCTCGGGTTGCTCCTCTTCAACTGGCTCTAGCCGTCTCTTCAATCCCATAGCCACCCTTGGTGCCCTTTGCGGCTCATCTTCCTTGTCTTCTTTGATTCTCAGCCAATCATTCTGAGATGGGGGGTCAGGCCACCTTCCTTTAGCGTGTAGTGCCCCATAAACCACCTTGGTGATCAGTTCTCCTGGCACTATGTATGTTGGCTTTTTGTTGCCCATCTTTACTAAGCTGTCATGTATGTATGCCGCATAGTTGATTATCTTTGGGGTGCCCATCGTCATATCCCAACTAAACGTTGTGGCAATTGCACCTGGCGGCATCCTGTACTTCTGTGGCCGCTTCGTGCACATGTGGAAGTACTGGTTGTACAACTGGCTCATAATTGCCACCTTTGGGTTGGCAATGTCGTCAAAGGTGTAATTTGCCTTTTTCTCTTTGTACACTTTGACTTCATCCCTTCTTTTTGTCACACTGTCTCCCTCATTGGAGAGGTCTAGTGCATGGGCTACAACCCGCTCCGTCATTATGATCTTTGTATCTGGTCTGCCTTGTAAATCTGTTACCTTGGCCACTCCATCCTCTTTGATGCTTGTTACAAACTCCCATACCCTTTTGATGTCCACTCCTACTGGTATTGCTTCGAAGTAGTTGTGGAGGTCAATTTTCTCCAAGTAGCCGGCCATTTTGCTTCGTACAAATTCGTTGAGTTCTCTTGGTAGCATTGGTAGCTCTATTACATTGCCTTCATTGTCTTTGAACACCCCCTGGTAGATCTTTAGGTCATTTGACTCTAACAAATCTTCTTGTATCCAGGTGCTGGTGGGCTTTAGTGTTCCCTCTGGAATGACAAAGGGTTCCACTTCGTCTAGATAATCTTTGATGGTCATTCTTTTCCTCTTTGCCGGTGACTTCGAGGCTGCCATAGATCCTGTTGCACTCAGTAGTCCAAAGTTAGCGTTTTTTTCCATATTAGCTACGAAACTGAGTTTTACTTATCCAAATGACTTGAAAATTGAAATTAAAGCTTAAAAGGAACTTGTGAAGCTGTGCATGTGCTCATAGTGCAAATCTGCTCAAAAATTTCCATCTAGACATCCTACGCGTAGGATGTCTTTTTCAACAGAATTGGTTCATACTTGACATGCAGGTAGTGTAAGGCTCATGGAACATGGCTATAGGCTTGGATTTGAATTTGGATATCAAAAAAGTTGATTTTTTGGGCTGAATCAGGTTTTAGGTCATAATTTGGGTAGAATGTCCATCATAGGTAGCAATTGATGTCCAAATGGGTTAAAAATTGGTATAGGGGCTCATTGCACCATGGTCTTGGCTCCCATGATGTCATTCTTTGCACAGAAGGCTAAATTTATGCTTGAGACATCCTACGCGTAGGATGTATTTTTCATCAAAATGACATGAAACTTGTTATGTGGGTTGTCCTTGGCCTATGGAACATGGCCATGTTCTTGGATTTGAATTTGGACAAGATTTGATGCTTGTAAGGCTCTGTGAGGTATTTTTGGGCTCAAAACGTGTATCTTGAAGGTGTTGAGGTCAAAAGTGATTAGAATGGCTTCAAACTTGACGTATGGGCTCTTGATGATGAGGTAATTGGATCTAGAATGATAAAACATCCCTTGCATGTCAAAAAGGTCAATTAGACATCCTACGCGTAGGATGTCTATTTCATCATTTTTTCTCCCTGACCACACAGATTGTTTGTTGATGTGTTGGTGAATGTGTTGTGAAAGTTTCATGGGATTTGGACAAGATTTAGTAGGTCTTTGGCCCATTTTTTCCTCTATGCCGTAACTTTGCGTTTTTTCCATGCATATGAGGTCAAACTTAGTCCAAATGTGATGAAACTTGGTGTATGGCTTGTAAATGTCATTCAGAACATGTGCATGATAAAAGATGTTGGAGTTTGTGCCAAAAAGTGCCCTTGAGACATCCTACGCGTAGGATGTCTCCTGGTGATTTTTTCAGTGCTAGTGCTCCCAGTGCTTGCCCTTTGCCCCCCTAAGTCCCTTTTGAGCCTAATTTCAACAAAAAAAGTCAAATGGATAGAGTATAACTCCCTGTGTGGACTTCAGAGCCTCTGGGCCGTTTTCTGACTTTTGGAGTGCTTTTTGGCGATGAAATTTCTCGATGTTGATCTCCATAGCTTCCCGACCCCTTGGGGATCCTTGCCATATGGTTTCCGTCGACTTTGGCTTCACTAGAGCTCCATTTGGCAATTTGTCGCTCTAGAAGCACCCGTGGTTGCGTTTACATACCTTTGATGATTTGTGGTGGTCTACCACCATAGGATTTGGTTGTTGATGGTCTAGGAAAGCCGCTCGTGAAGTTTGGTGGCAAACGGACTTGCGGTTTGGCCGCAAGTGCAATTTGACGCTTTGTGTGTCTGATGCCGTTTCTGAAGTTTAGTGCCTCTTCGGGTCACTTTTTGGTCATGCGGGTCATATAGACTTGTCGAGCATGTTGAGATGCTCCCACCCATGAATTTTGGTAGCATTTGGTCGCCGTTTCGCTGATTTCCCCTTTGGTGGCCTCTTGCGGGTTTCTGGGAATTAGGGTTTTTCCCTATGGTTTCCTACTGCCTTTGGCCATCCAGGACTGATCTCCTAGACTAGGGTAAGCTTCCGATGAAGTCTTGGTGCTTTCGGGTTAGCCGTTAGGCCGCCGTCTCTACTTGTAGGTCTCTCCCGCTCGCTTTGGGTGTGACCCCTACGCTAGTTTTCGCGACATAATGACAAACATGCACGAAAAGCTCAAGGTGGTGAGCCTACCTCTCATGTCTGGAGCTCGTCGGGTAGTCGTGCGCATCATAGAAGCTGCTGGAAGGTCGATCCGCTCTAGGTGGCAGAAGCTCTCTCCACCAAGTCAATAGTGAGAATGAGCTAAAAATGGGGTGAAAATTTCCTATAATGGAGGTCCCCGAACCACTTTTCATGAAATTTGACATGTGCTCCTATCTTCTTGCGAGATGCGGTTTAGGCTCAAAAATTTCTTGATTTGGACTCCATTTGCTTTGTTTACCAGAAATTTGGCATTTCGGTCAAAACCTGGCCAAAACACGCTTTCCGCTCCAGTCTCATAATTGCACCCCCACTGTACCATAGGTTTTCCTATAGTCACTGATCATCAGCATATTTTTTGTTTCTCATTACGACTGTTTTTCACCTGCTTTTTGTATTTTTGAAGTTTTTCTGCCGAAAATTAGCAAAATTAAAAGGAAAATAGCAAATCAAACCCAAAAAATCCCCAAAAATCATAATAAATCACAAAAATCACCGCAACACATTATATGCACTCACATGCAATTTTTATGGCCGGATTTCTCCGTTTTACCAATATTTTGCCTGAAAAATGGCTATTTCTACTTATATACACACACCTAGGGGCTTGATTTGGTGTTTGGCCCCATATACCTGTAGATTCATGCTGTATAAGGGCATATGTACTTGGGTTACTCTAGAAAATTTCGCAAACAAACAACAATCCTTAAAATGGTCAAAAATCATGCCCTTTTTTGTTGTTTCTGTCATTGGTTCCGCATTTGAGAGTGCCTCTAGAATGCCTCCCCCCCTCCTAGCCGGAGTCCTTCCGGATGACAAGGTTTTGCCTCGGAGTATGTGCCTTGCATAGGTTAAAAAAAAAGTGTGCTAATGCCTGGCCGATTAATGTGGCCCTACTTTATGCATACTCTGTCAATGCATGGAAAAATTAATGATGTGCAAGAGAAGGAAATAAGCAAGATGCTTATTGGCATTCGCCGTCGAGGTTTCCTGCTTTCTTTGCAAGTAACAGCTATAACTCTGCTGCTCTCTGCTTAATTGTCTTTTTTGCAAAAGGCAATTTCTTTGCCGACACTGTTGATGGAGTCATAGTTGTTTCTAAGGATAGAATTGGTTGGGATGTAATAGCTATGGACCTTATGACCTTGACTTTCCATTGGTATTTTGTTGCTGTCGATTTCTGTAGATGGTTTGGCTCTTTCTTGTTTGCCACTGGTTTGTCTTCCATCGGCATCCACATATGTCGATTTTCCTTTTTGAAATGATGTTGTCTGCTTTCCATTGTTGCTTGTACTGAAGGTAATTCCTTTGTCTTTTGCTTTGGTATCCAAATGTGAGTGACATTTGGGTTCTGGCTAAGCATTTTCTTTGGGATCCACATCTGTTTTATGACCTTGGTTTGTGGTTTAACCGTCTGCTTTGTTGGTATCCTTTTGTTACATTGTGGTTTGTCTGCCATGTCATTTATATCTTTCTGCATCCATACTTGTTTCCCGGGTTTTGGTAGCCTAGATCTTTGCATTGCGGCCGGTGACTTCATATGTCTGTAATTAGCATGGTTGGCTTTTACTTGATTGTTTGTCGCGGGTATCCTGTTTTTTAATGGCATTTGTGCTTTGGGCTTTGTTTCCAGTGATTGCATGGCTTGCAGTTGATCATGCTTGTATTGCTGAGCAAAAGCTATCACCTGTTGTTCATGTTCATGTTGAATTTTGACCGCCTATGCTTTCCAATCTATCTGCACATTGTATTCTTTTTGCCAAGGTTGCCCCAGCATCATTTGGTGTTGTGTGCTTTCATTTGTCACCACATAGAATTTGTGTGGGTAAATATATTGATGTATCTGTACATGCAATATAGTCCATCCCAATGTTTTCAATGGGTGTGATGTGCTACTTTCGAGTACTTGAGGAGTAGGATGAAGTTGACCTGTGACTTTGAGCTGTTGGTATAATCCGTAAGAGATTAAATTTGCTTGAGCACCCGAATCAAGCAATGCGTTGATTCAACTTGATTGCTACCCACTTTTACCGTAATTATTGGCTCCATTGTTTCCTCCTCCAACTTCGTCAGTCGAATGGCATTTATTCTCAATGGTGCTCCACTTTGTTGTTGTTGTCGCAGAAGCCGTCTTTTTGCAATGCGTTCTTGTGCTTCGGCTTCAGCTTCCTCTCGTACTCGCTGTTTTTCCTTCATTCTTTGTTTCCTTGATGAATTTGTTTGAGCATCTCCTGTGTGAGTGGTAGATGATACCTCCTCAGTCGACATCCACTAGTCTAGTTTGGCATTTCTTCACCTGCTAATGTAGCAAGCTTGACAGCTCCACTTTGTGATAGATCACTAATCACAAATGGTCCCATCCCTCGCTTTTTAAGTTTCTTGGCATGTTGCTTCAAGGTATAAACAAGTACGTAATCACCTGTTTTAAACTCTTTGGTACGCACATGTTTGTCAAAAAATTCCTTTTGTCTTCTCTTTTTAGCATAGATTGAAGCGACAGCTCGTAAGCGGAGTTCATCTAGCTTTTCAAGATCATCAATCCTTGAAGAGAGCTCATGCCCTGTCCATTCCAAGCTTTTTGCTACTCGTAGAGTTGGGATTAAAAACTCTATGGGTAGTATAGCATTTAGGCCAAATACCATGTTGTATGGTGTTGTTCCTATTGATATTTTGTAAGCTACCCTGTAAGCCCATAGTGTTGAGTGTAGCTGTTGATCCTATTCTTGATTCTGACACTATTTTAGTGAGAACAGTGCATAGTGTTTTATTTGTGGCCTCAGCTTGCCATTGGCCTGTGGATGGTATGGTGCAGATTTCCTATGTATGACCATGAATTCCTCTAGCAGATATTCAATGACTTCATTGAGAAAATGTGTTCCACGGTCACTGACAATTTCTATTGGTAACCCGTAACGTACAAAAACATTCTCATACAAAAATTGTGTCGTGGTACGTGCATCAGCTTTTTGTGTTGCTTTGGCTTCGACCCATTTTGTGAGATAGTCCATAGCCACAATGATATATTGGGTATGGGTGCGATATGCAGGGGGTGATATAGGTCCCACAAAATCAATTTCCCATTTTGCAAATGCTCTTGCTCCCATCATTGGCCGTAATGGCATCTCATCTCTTTTTATTGGCATCTTGGTGCGTTGACATGTGTCGCAACGCTTTACGAACTCTCCAGCATCCATGTGCAATGTAGGCCACCAAATTCCTGCGGTTAAGACAATTTTTGCCGTCTTATCGCCCGAAAAATGGCCTCCACTTATTCCGCTATGTGCATGTTCTAGAATCAGCAAGTATTCGCTTTCACTTGCACAGATTCTAAGTTGATTGTCCTTTCCCCGCTTATAGAGTTGGTTCTCAATTAACTGAAAGTCGCGAGCTTCCATCTCTATAGCTTTTTCCCGTGCTCTTGTGATGTTCTCAGGGAACGTCCTGGTGGTTAAGAAGTCAATGATATATTGACTCCATGCAGGTGTTATGTCTACCTGAAACAAAGTTGCGTGATCCACTGGTCGTTTGGCACTACATATCGTACAATTGGTAACATAAGAATGTGTATCCGCATACATAGTCGGCCAGTAAACCCCTAACTGTTTCATTCTCTAGTGTGTCTTCACTATTGAACAATGAAATGCACAACCCTGGACATGTGCCTCTTCAAGGTAGCACTCGAATTCTTTTGGATTTATACATAATCGTAGGATTAGGTCAGATCCAAGATGATACAGTCGTCCTGCTATCAACTGGAATTTTTTTGTTTGTCGAATTGTTTGCTGTTTGAATCCGCATTCCGTATTATCAAACTCACTTCCAAAGGAAAGAATACTAACAATTTTCTGAGACCATTTGGGTACCATTTCAATGTTGAAAAGATAAGCATCTGGTATGTCATCATCTACTCCTTCAGGAGCTTCCCCGTTGTGTATCCTTGAAAGATGATCCGCTCGTAGATGGGTTTTACCCTTTTTTACCACCACCGTGAAGTCAAATTCTAGCAATATAATAAACCAGCGTACGATTCTCCCTGTATTGCAAGGTTTATTTACTAGGTACAAAAGAGCTTGATGATCTGTGAAGAACACAAATTTGTTTGCAAGCAAATAATGCCGAAATCTCTTTACAGCATAAATCATTCCTAACCCTTCCCTCTCGGTGGTTGTGTAGTTATTTTCTGCACTGTTTAACTGTCGGCTCGCATAGCAAACTGGAAAATCCATTGTTCCGTCTCCAGGTTGAGCTAGAATACTTCCAATGGCATATGCTGAAGCATCAATGTGCACATGGAATATCTTTTCCCAATCTGGTGCCTTTAGTACAGATGCTGATATAAGATTTTCCTTCAACTTTTGAAATGAAGTTTCACACTCCTCGGTCCACTCGAAATTGATTAGCAAATGATACAGAGGTTGTGCGATAACCGCATACATGTATATGAATCTTAGATAATATCCGCAGTGTCCCATGAAGGATTGTACTTGTTTCGCATTAGTAGGCCTGGGCAGGTCTACAATGACTTTGACTTTGTCTAGGTCTGTGGTTATGCCAGTTTTTGAGACAATGTGTCCTAAGATTCGTCCTTGCTTAACCATAAATACACACTTTTCCGGGTTAAGACAGATTCGATATGTCCTGCACTTGAGTCAAAGACCTTTTGCAAATGGTCCATATGTTCCTCTCGCAGAAGAGAGTGTACACACAGGTCATCCATCTAAATTTCTAAGAATATTCTTAGGTATTCCTTGAATGCGTGAGTCATTAACCTCTAGAAAGTGGCTGGTGCATTAGTTGAGCCAAATGGCATAACTCGATACGCATAAATTTCCCATTCTGTGGAAAACTCTGTTTTGTGTTGATCCTCCCTTGCTATTGCCAGTTGGTTGTATCCTGAAAACCCATCCAGAAAGGAATAAGCCCGTTTCTCGGCCACTCGCTCAAGTACATGTTCTATAATTGGCAAGGGATAATTATCCCTTATGGTTGTTGCATTCACCTTCTTGAGGTTTACGCACACGCGCAGTTTTCCATTCTTTTTGGGAACTACCACAATTGGTGACACCCAATATGTATGTTCTATCTCATAGATGAATTCAGCTTCCATCAGTTTATCAATCTCTTCTTTGATTCGTTTAGCAAATGTGTCATTATATGTATAATGACGTTGTTTGCTAGGTTTTGCATCCGATTTCAAAGGAATTGTATGTTGGCATATCAATGGATCAACTCCTTTGAGGTCTTTATAGGACCAAGCGAACACATCTTTATACTTCTTGAGAAGTTGTGTTAGCTGTGCTTCCTCCTCAGGCTCTAAAACGTTAGCTATATAGACCGGCTGAGGCTTTTCACCTGGTTCCGCGAGGTCTATCTTTTTTGCATTTTCAGGCCCATCGTAAGATTCTTGGTTGGTTCTTTCCCTGACTGGTGGTGTCATGATGATTTTTCTGTTCTGGATAGTAAACTTCCGATAGTGTGA
Organism: Adiantum capillus-veneris; assembly: GCF_014529385.1. NCBI lineage: Eukaryota > Viridiplantae > Streptophyta > Polypodiopsida > Polypodiales > Pteridaceae > Adiantum > Adiantum capillus-veneris. The sequence continues at coordinate 64,425,626 of NC_140947.1, forward strand.
TGGTACATTCATGTTCCCCTTTTCTGAGTCCCCTTTACAATCACTATCTTCTTCCGTAGTCCATATCTCCCTCAATGACCTTTTCAGTTCTTGGTATTTCTGTTTACGCTCCAGTTTGGTCCACTCTTGGTTCTTTGTTATTCCTTTTTTTTATTTTTCAGATTTTTGTGATTTTGTTTCGGTTTTTGATTTTCGTACCTGTTTTATTTCCTCTCGCGTTCGTTCTATTCGATTTTTTGAGAATTTTTCTGATATTTGATCTTTTACACAATCCTCTGCTTTTACAAGCATCAAATAGTGAGTTTTACCTTTTATCCTGGGCATCAGGTTCTCTCTCGCTTTGTTTCCTGCTCGTTTCCTCCTATAGCGTTCTTGGCGTCTAGGGTGTTGGTTAGCAAAATCATAAAACCTTATATTCTCGGCTTCCCTTCCATGCTCACTTGAGGTGTCCGAACACTCATTATCTGCATCATCATTTACTTCCAAATGTTTAGAGGAGTTGTAAAACTCTTCTTCTTCTAGTGGTTCTATCGTCTCCTTTTCTGGTACAACGCTTACCATGTAATAGGGTAACACATCATAGCCATCCTTATCACAAAATTTTGTTGTTGGACTGTCGGTAATGGTACAGACATCCAATGTTGCTAGTATGTGTTCCCATTCTAGAGGTTCCAAGGCATCTTCAAGGAAAGGTTCCGGAATATACTCCTTGTCCTCAATTGCTCTTTCTAAGACGCATTCCTCTTTTCTTAAGCTTCCACAATGTGAAGCTCCGCACATCCATAGATCTTTTGGTTGCCCTAACCATGCTGGTAGTTCTGATCCTGCTAATGTAGCTTAATCAAAATCTTCCACAGGTGTTTGGTTCACATCTTTGTAACTATGGTCTTTCAGGTGTATTTTAGTTGTTGTCTCACCATGTCTGAGGTATATGTGGTCATAACCCCAATCTTGGACCATCTTCAGTCGTCACATGAATGGTCATCCCAAGATGATCTCATAATTGTTCTTTTTGTTGAAATCGAGTATGCAAATGTATGCTCATACTCAATTCCGCACGAAGTGACAATCACTTTTTCTAAGAGTCCTAATGGCTTCTCCATGAACCCATTTGCCAATTGCAATTTCATTCTGGTAGCCCTCAAAGCTGGTTTTCCCCATTTTTTCCAGATTTCCTTGGTGGAGATTGCAACCCCCGCTCCACTGTCAAGAATAGCCTTGGAAGATACTCCTTGGAATTCTACCGGTAGCGTGGTGTTTCCGTCTTCTCCCTCACAATATTCTCCAACCTTATTCAATGGTACTAGCCTAGTGTTTAGTTGAGGCCTGTCTAACTCTCTGATCCCTTCTTGTAGCTTCAAGGTGGGGTCTTTCACTCCAAATTTTTCTAGGAATTTTCCTACTGTGGTCCACATGTTTGGCCTTAACCTTAGGAGTTCTGCTAACGTGATTGTGCATGCCACCGGAGTGGATAACAACTCAATCAATCCTTGCGAATCCATCACCTTGTTAGAAGAAAGTCTTTGAGATGGGATCGCTCTCACTTCCGACTTAGCTTCGTACTCTCCTAGGTAAGAGGGTAACGTTCTCAAAGAGTCTGGTTGGCTGTGCCCCGAACTAATGGATCCTTGGTCTCCCCCTTGTGAATGTATCTCAAAGTCATCTGAGATCTTGCCTCAAATTCTTCAATAGGAGGTAAGATCACATTCTTTTCTTTTTTCGTGCTATTCATGTGGTTGCTCATCCTATTAGCCTCGTTGGAGTCACTGATTTGCTTCCACAATTCATCTAGACCGTTACAGTCCTTACCCATTTCTGCCAATATTTTAGGCTGGAACCCATCACTTGCTCCATCGGTGGTATTTGGCACTATGATAGGCTCTCCTCTGGATTCATAGTCAATAGTGAGTCTTTCCTTTGTTTCCTCAAGTTTCTCTGGCGTTGGTTGGATAGGGGTTTGAGCTGGTGCCTCCTGCCAATTTGCAGGTTTACCCAGCGGTTCTTCCTTCAATGATTGAGCCGTCTCGATCATCTTTCTACACATATCCAACCTCTGTTTTTCTATTTCTGCATATGGGTAAGTCATCCACCTTTGCTCCTGGGTTTGGTTCTTTTTAAGTCGAGCTTCATAAGCTTTTAGAAGCGCATCCAACTGCTCGTTTACCTTGTCTGCCAGTACAGATCCTCCTGATCTTTCACTTTTGGGTTCTGCTATTTCTTTGGGTGCTATTACTACTGTGGTGTGTAAGCTTAAGTTAGCTAAATCCTCTAACCGCTCCAATCTGTCCTTGGTATGTTTCAACTCCTCGGATAGGGCTGTTTGCTCTCGTTCTTTCCTGGCTTTCCTACGCGCCTTTCTAGCTTTCCAAGTGCTTTTCTGATTTTTTGTTTCTTCAACTATGGGTTCAGTCGTCCTTCTTTGTGCTTGGGCCCGTGTTACCGCCTGAATAGGTATGTGTGCGCTCCTTGCCGCACTGTCGAAGCAAGGGACTTGCCAATACACCGTGTGCGAGCCACAAACGGCTCCAAGCACACAACAAGCCTAAACTAGCAAGCTCAAGAAAACAAAGGGTGTGTCACTCACCGCTCTACACTCGCCTTCGTGGTGGATTCCTCACCGCGATGAAGAAGAAGCTGCAGTCGTGCCGCGCTCAACCGCTTCGCCGCCGTCGTGCCTTCGTAATGCTCGATCGCACACACACTCTCCCTCTCTCTCTCTCACACACACACACACACAAGGAGGTGAAGAAGAAGAAGATGGAGATGGAGCAAGAGCACTCTTCAATTGCACAAATGAGAGAATGAGTAAAAATTAGGTTTAGTTGGCTTTTATAGGAGCTCACCCCATTCACACTTGGGCGCCCATGCTTAACCAACTAATCCCTTGAATGTCCCAGTTAAAGTGCGCCTCTCATCGGCGATCACTCTACCTTTCCCTATTGGTCCGACAAGCCCGGTACCTGACTCTAAATAATACAACGTTTATAGATCATAGGGTGTCCGTGTGCCGTGAGGGTTAACATGCCCCCCTTCCTGATGTAGATTCCGTCCTCGGAAGCTATTGAGTTGAAGCTGGTTCGTCGAGGTGGAAGAGCATTTGAGATGAATGTCCTTAGCCTTCTTCAGTCACTGCAAAATCAAACAACATTGGCACAGTAATTGCATTCTCTTAAAAAGCATATGCAGTTTTAGGTAGACACATTGATTGGTCAAACAATTTGTTAGCAATGAACATTAAATTTCAATGTAATCAAATGCATAAACAGATGTAAAGGTAGAAAATTAAACAAGTCTGGGGTCGCTAATATGACGGTCGAAAGGCACTAGAGATCGAATATTAATACCATGGGTAAGCTTCTTAATTTTCTGTGGTCAATTAAGTTGTTTAATCGCGAGAGCCAAGTATTCATGTTCGAGGGCTGACTAGAGGCTATATCTAGAAGACTTTGTAGTTAAGCTACCATAAAAGGAATTTCTCATGAAATCATCGCCTGTCTGATTACTTTTTCTTTGACTCCCCAAAGTCTTTTCACAGTGATTCAATTATGATGTGTGTGCTTATTTTGTATGTCTTGGGTTTTTTTCTTTTCAAGGAAAAGCGCCCACACTGGGAACCTCTAGGGCTCTAGTACCATAGGCGATACATGTGAGTGAAGTACCAATTCAAGCCAGGATTTCTCTTCCAGCTTAAAATTTTACATTGTGGCACTTTGATTTTTTGTTTGTTCATTTTCAGCATTTTAATTTTGTAACTTTGGGGGGTCATATAACACTGTTACCCTCCCCAGGCTCATCACATTAGTAAACTCCCTTTATAATACTTAAGCTAAAGGTCAATAGGGTTAAGCCCACTAGAAAGCCCTAGTACATTCATACAATGCTGCCTAAATCGGATTAAGAACCTAAGTAACCATTGCTTATTAGGAAGGCATTCCCCATGGTATTAAGAGAAGATTTCTAATACCTAGCTTGGTCAAACTAGCTTAGTCGGACTGCTTGATTTTTAAACCTAGACAAGTGATTATGACAAAACATTACATTGAATTAAATGTTTGATACTAAGCCAATGCGCTGAATATTATGCTACCAATCACAATCAAAGCAGACAATCATAGATGCAAAAAGATAAGGGCAATGCTAATGGACAAGAAACACCTGTTTGTGTTGATGGTCGCGCTTGATTTGAAGGTTCCATGAAGGTCCAAATCCTATCAATAGCAACACGCTCCTGTACACACTATGAAACACAAACAATACCTCTAGGAGGCACATCAGTGGGAAAAGAGAACTTCGCTAATCACTCAACTCTAAAACAGAAACACTCTGTCGTACTAATCTTACTTACCCTCCATCACTCAAGTGATGAGGATCAAAGGTGTTTTATGGCATAGGTTTCTGTTTCACTGTACCAGATGTGACATGTGTAGGTCTGAGTCAATGTTTTGACTTTAATGTGCATACTCGTTTGCTAATTGCTCTTGCTCTTTATTTTTTTGTTTTTTGAGTATAAAGCTTTATATGTACATTCCCTAAGATCGGAATTGAGAGGTCAGGGAAAAAGGTTGAGAGGGAAGCAAGTGAATGATGACTGTCAGCAAACACTCCCCCCTTCCTTGGGTAGATCATACCGTTTGAAATGAGCTTGTCACCCTTTGAAACCAATTGTTCCAGTTGGTAATAGGTGAGGATTTTTGCCAGTAGTTTTCTATTACCCTAGGTGCCTTGTCAAGCTGCAAGGGTGGTAAGGTACTCTCCCAGGATCGAACTTGAAGTGGTTCATCAGGTGATTCTTGAACACTGGGAGGTGTGGATTCTTTTGTAGCTTCATGGAGGTCCACTACTATAGATGGAGGCTGTGTAGAAGCTTTTACCTCTATGGATGTATTACATGAGGAGCTAAAAGCTTCATGGGACTCCCCCCTTCCTGAGCTAGGTGGAACAAATCGTTCTTTCTTTGGTACCCAAACTAGCTCTGGACTAGGTGTGTAGCATTCTGTGATTTTTTTCTTTCCACGATCATTGATTCGTTTTGGAACTACGGGATTGGGCTCACTTTGGTCAGGTGATAGGTAAGAGCACAATCTACATTTTGGCACCCAGATTTGATCATTTCCTTGATAGTAGCCTTGGGCTTCCAATAGTCGTTTAGGGATCCATCGCAACATTTTCTTACTTTTCTTGGAGCGAGTGGTACGTTTCTTACAAGGCTTCTGTTTTTTAGCACTAACTATGGTCACTAAAGAAGCTTTAGGGACCCACTTGTATGTTTTCTTCGTTACCTTAGGATGAGTCTTGTCGGAAGCGATACTCATTGCTTGTAGCATATTTAAGGGTATAGGCATTTCATTCCCCTCAGGTGTTACCCAGGTCGTCCCCCTATTTCCCCAAGTGTCTATGGTTGATGCTAGGTGGACCCAATCCACATTGTCTGATTCCGTCATACCCGGTAACACATCCATATAAGGAGAATCTTGGCCAATGTCTGTATCCTTCTTACAAGTGTAACAATATTGTAGTGGGGCCGAGTGAACTGTGGTGTCAGAGCGATGATCAATAATGGTTTTACTCCCTAAGGGGTGTACCTTACCAATCACCAAATCCACTCTAAGGACAGAGTCTTGGAATTGCAAATAGACATGATTTTTAGACCAATCGTGAACCATTTGTGCTTCCCTCATGAATGGTCGTCCTAAAATCATTTCATATGACATAAGGTGTTTAGAGAAATCCATTACAATGAACGTATGTCGTACCTTGTGTCCTAGAACTTTGATCTTAAGATCCTTGAGCATCCCCATAGGTTTGGCTATGGTACCATTTGCCATCTTTACCACAATGTTAGTAACACTGAGGCGGGGTTTTCCCATGGATTCCCAACAATCTTTTGTAACGATGCTAACTCCCGCACCACCATCAAGAATTCCCTTTATAGTTAATCCCTTGGTAGTGATGGGTAGGGTCGCATTAGACTCGTCGCCTTCAAAATACTGCCCTTATTCGTTAATGGGTACCTCGATCACAGACTCGTGTCCATCTAAGTCAAGTGATTGCACATGATTTTCCTCATCAATCATAATCGAGTCAGGCCTATTTGGTTGCACAAACTGCGGTAATCCCGTTCGTAGCTCTCCGTTAAGGAATGCTCGAAGTGCAAGGAATAACTCAGGATCTCCATACAGCTTTGCTATGATCGTGGTTCGGACCTCAGAAGACATGAAGTCCACTAGTTTGGCAACATTCATTGGCGTTTTGCAGGGTGTAGTTCCTTGACTAGGAACTGGTGAGGATGGAATCTCATATTCCTCAATGGGATCAGGTATTCGTTAAACATCCTTTCCAACAAGAAGGGTGTATGCTCACTTTCTGATGTCCTGTCCTCACTCCCTTCTTGGATGATACTAGATATGGCTAACGGTCTATGGTTCATGTGGGGTGGATGAACTTGTGTGGGAAACACTGTGTCATGAATTTTGACCTGCATGGGTTCTGGTTCTAGTTTCCTTTGAGTCTCCTCCACTAAACCTCTTAGATGTTTCACCTGCTTAATCTCGTCTACTAGGTTTGGGTACGTCCCAATCTTCTTTTTACGATTTTTCCCTTTTTGCCCCTGCGGTTTATCTTGGGGGTCTTGGATTGGATTTGGAAACACTTGTGGTGTTTTCAGAGGCTCTTTATGGTTTTCTCTCATTCGGTTTTCATTTGGTTCCATGTTACGGTTTTCTTTGTCGGTCTTTCCCTTTGTGGTATTGGTTCTAGTCTCCATTGTCTCGGCTGAATCTGAATCATCCTCGAGTTCATTCATATACACGGGGTCATCTCCTGTTCCTATGTTTGTTTTGGAACTTGGCTTTGAATTTTCCGTATTCTGCGACTTCTTCCTTCGTGTCTTCTTTTTCTTTGCTTGGATAATTGACACGGTATCTCTCTCTTCGAGGATATGGCCTGGCCCTTGAAGCATGGACCGTGTAATCACATAAGCAGGTGCGACGGGTGGTATTGGCGATGTCACACTAGCAATTTCGACCAAATTCAGGGGTGTGATTTTAGGCGCATTTGGGTTATAGGGGCATTGGGCAATCAAGTGATCTATGCCACAACGATTACATGTGAGTATTGGCATTGCAGACGTGCTCCCTTGATTCATTTGCATCTGTGCAGCATTCTTTTGCAGCCTAATAGGGCACTCCGCTGCTCGATGTGGTCCACCACACTCGTAGCATTGAAGAGGTGGCCTCCTAGCCTGGGTGTTGATATTTTGACCTCTGGATGCGAGAGCAGCAGCTTGATAAATCGGCTTGACTTGTCCCCAACAATCTTCCATGTAGTATATAGGACATTCTTCCAATGTATCAAGACCGTAGGCAATACTAGTGTCTATTTCCTCCTCACAGCCATCTGGATAAGCATTTGATGGCTCGCAACCCACTTGGTTCATAGGGGCGACTCTTGGATGCGGGGGCTGCGGTCCTAGCACAGGAGGTGGTAGCGGTGTAGCTTGTACAACATTTTGAGGTCTAGGGACCATGTGTTGCGGTAGTTGCTCAACAGGTGGAGTAGGCATCAATACAGGAGCTCGAGGCGCATCCGTCCAGGCTACAGGTGGTCTATTTGCCATCATACGTTTGATCATTAAACAATCCTTAGCTTGGTGACCATACCTACCACATGCGTTGCAAGTTCCATTAAATTTTACTCTAAACGTAGGGCACTCACTAGTGCTATGTGGACCTAAGCAAATGGAACACCATTGTTGCTCCCTTCTTGGATACATGTGACTATTTTGAGGGGGTCGATTATCCTTAAGAGACTCTTGGATTGCCTTGGTGAGGTCTGTCAAGAATGTATCAATTACCTTTGGCTCATTGGCAATGGGCTTTGCAGTCATGGGTTCATACTCAATGGCTTGTGAGCTAGTGGATCTCGTGTCAGTAGACACCCTCATGCCTGCTATCATCAAGTTGTCCTCTAATTGAATTGCATTGGCAGTGACATCCTCCCAGGTTGTGATACCTCTAATCACTAGTCCATTATAGATTCCTTCATTCCTCAACCCTCGAATGAATCGATCAAGCAGTTGATTATTGTTGAAGCGCTCATTTACAGGGCAGCGAGAGTTTAAGTGCTTTAGACGACTAATGAAGTCCCTTACTGACTCTCCTTCCTCACGTTCGGCCTTCTGTAGCTGAGATGCTACACCCCAAAGCACACCTTCTCGTATGTACTCCTTTAGAAACAACCTTCGAAGGGTAGGGTAGATTGTTTTCTCGTCCACCCTTAGGGTCCTATACCAATCTCCAGCCTTCCCACTTAATGTCAAGCTTAAGACATTGCACTTATGTAGTTCGTTGCGTTCCCCTAAGGAATCACATACTTGTTCAAACACTTCAATGTGTTTTCTAGCATCTTCGTCCCCATTGAATTTTTGCGTGAGTTTGGCAATTTGTACTGCCTTACTTCTAGGCTCTCTATCAGATGCATGACGCATATTTTCCGCGATAGATCGACCTATGGTTTGAGCAAACGCTGCCAAGTCACCTATGTGAGGAGGCAGGGCCGGTGGAGGTACTCTTGGAATCATATGTGGGAGAGGAACGGGTACCGGTCTTGGCATATGTGTGGATGATGCAGGATATGGAACATAACCGGGCATAGGTCCACTCGGATAAGGGCTAGGGAGCGGCACTCGAGGAGCATAAGCAAGTGGTACAATTGGAGGTGTGGGGGCCATGTGTGCATAAGGGGCTAGAGGCACATATGGTCGAGGCCCCATATTAGGTACTACAACACTAGGTAGTGGCACTGCGCTAACCGTAGATGTCATCGGTACATTCTCTGTTAGGCTTATCCCTGGAGTGAGCACTGTGTTTTCCTTAATAGAGGGTTGAGCCAAGTTAGGGAAGCTAAAGTTGTCGCTCGGAGGCTCAGATTGCATAGAGACCCCAGGTGAAATGACGTAAGATGGGTCCATGGGGCTCATTAGAGGAGTCTCCATTTGTGATAGAGTAGGCTGTTGAGCCTTGCTCGTATCCAGAAATCTCATGGGGCCAGTTGAGAGTATATTTACCCCTCGGTTTTGCCTTTCTGATTGAATAATGCCATGGATAACATTACATATCATTTTTTGTTGATCTCCGATGCTCGTGGCACTAGAGGTGGATTGTACAATCTCTATCCATCCTACATGGTAGGCGTGGCCAGAGTGTAGATCCGTCAACACCTCAGTGTGGAGGTCGTATGTCCAATGATCATTAATGAACAATCCTTCTAGAGTCGACGTGTTAATGGTTTCTTGTGAGGTAGAAGCAATGTTGCTCCCCTTGGTTTTACTTGTCAGCAACAGTACTCTAGAGGGAACTTCTGAAGGAGGCAGCTCAACAGGGCCTTCTTGGTAAGAAGTTGGCAGGATATCCACATGGACACTCTTTGGGGGTGTGGGGTCCACGTGCGATGTGAAAGGAGAGTCCACTTCCCCACCCCCTTCGTGTGCTTCATTTGCATCAGGTTCCGAGCGAGTAGCTCTACCTAATGTTTCCATGAAACGGCTAAACATACTAGTACTAAGCTGTGGAGCTTCGGGAGGTGCATGGCCTTCTCTCTCAGTGTTTTGGGTAGGGTATGCTTCCATGATTTCTGAGTCGGAGGAGGAATCACTAGCGGCTATTTTAGGGTCTTGGGTGGTGCTACCTTGTGTCCCCGCTGAGGGTCTAGAGCTTATCGTGGATGGGTAATGGGTGTCCGTATGAACAGAGGCACCCTCAATATGCTCGTGTTCTAGCACCCGCCCAGAGCGTAAGTGCATGTGCTTTTGATACCCTAAGGTGTCAAAAAGCTGCTCTAGGAGGTCTTGTGACTAGTTTTTAGCGTGTTTTTTGTTTGTTTTTTTGCTAGATTTTTTAGAGCGTGTCGTGGAATGGGCCGTGTGATAGCTCGAAACGAGCGTATCGGTCAGAGGGTCGTGCCGTGCTTTACAGCCCTCCGTTTGGTCACTCTATGCCCTTGGAATCCCTAAAACTGTCAATTTCCAGTAGGGAACTAGGCCCAAACTAAAAAGTCTAAGGGTGCAAGTGGGAAGAGAAAGGAGGAGAGTGGAGGACTTGTCCCACATGCTCTCATTCTCTCTTGAGGGAGTAGGGTATATATATAAGAGTGAGTCTAGTATATATCGTAGGACTGAGGCCTGGGCCTGGGCCTGGGCCTGGGCCTGGGCTGGGGCTTGGGCTTGGGCTTGGGAAAATGATCCCGATCCCGATCTATCTTTTATACAAACCAACCCGTCCGTTTTAAGAGTCACGTTTTTTATTTTCGAAAAATTTAGCCGCTCGCTCGCGTTTTTTATTTCCGATTTTTTTTATTAAAAAAAAATATTTTTTCCCAGAAATTTTTTTTTCTTTTTCTTTTTGGTGCAGAAAATACAGAAATTGAAAACGCAGATATGCAAAAATTGCAAAAAACGCAGATATGCAGAAATTTCAGAAAACGCAGAAATTCAACAAACGCAGATATGCAGAAAATTGAAAAACGCAGAAATGCAGAAATTGCAAAAAAAAACGCAGAAATTGCAGAAAATGCAGAAATTGCAGAAAATTAAAAAACGCAGAAATGCAGAAAATTGCAGAAATTGAAAACGCCGAACTTGAAAATGCAGAAATTACGGAAATTGAAAAAACGTAGACAATAGCAGAAATTGAAACTTGACAGCAAATGCAGAAAACGCAAAAAACAGAAATCTCCACACACTCCTTCCCTGCCTTTCCTATGATAGAAATTGCACCACAAGGAAGCGTAAAGTGCTAACCGAGCTTAGTGTAGGGCATATCCCCGGCAGCGGCGCCAAAAATGTGCGCTCCTTGCCGCACTGTCGAAGCAAGGGACTTGCCAATACACCGTGTGCGAGCCACAAACGGCTCCAAGCACACAACAAGCCTAAACTAGCAAGCTCAAGAAAACAAAGGGTGTGTCACTCACCGCTCTACGCTCGCCTTCATGGTGGATTCCTCGCCGCGATGAAGAAGAAGCTGCAGTCGTGCCGCGCTCAACCGCTTCGCCGCCGTCGTGCCTTCGTAATGCTCGATCGCACACACACTCTCCCTCTCTCTCTCTCTCACACACACACACAAGGAGGTGAAGAAGAAGAAGATGGAGATGGAGCAAGAGCACTCTTCAATTGCACAAATGAGAGAATGAGTAAAAATTAGGTTTAGTTGGCTTTTATAGAGCTCACCCCATTCACACTTGGGCGCCCATGCTTAACCAACTAATCCCTTGAATGTCCCAGTTAAAGTGCGCCTCTCATCGGCGATCACTCTACCTTTCCCTATTGGTCCGACAAGCCCGGTACCTGACTCTAAATAATACAACGTTTATAGATCATAGGGTGTCCGTGTGCCGTGAGGGTTAACAGTATGATTGTTTCATTTTCCGATCCTCCACTGGAAGATACTGTTTCTAACATGTTCAAGGTGGTTTTTGCTCCTTTGCTAGGGTTTTTAGGGCAATCGGGAATCAAATGAGTAATTCCACATTATGGGCAATACGCATTGACTCTAATGATTTCATCATGAGGACAGTCTCTCAGCCAATGGTATCCTCCACACTTGTAGCAGGGTCCCTTGGGTTGTTGAGGTGCTCCTTGAGATCCTCTTTGTTGGTAAGCATGTCTCTATCCGCCCATGCCTCCATTGGCTATGAACATCAGTGTTCGTTCATCTAAGCTATATCTTCCTTCTCCCGCGGCCTGTGCAGTAGTTGGTGGTCCTTGATTCCCTATCATGCTCCATGGTTCTGGTGCCGAGGGTTCTTCCGGTGGATAATAGACAGGGTTTGCCGCATATCCATTGGGGTCTTAATAATATGCATGCATAGGCACCAAAGCCTTTTCTTTTGATTCAGTTACTGTTGGTGTGTATCTTATACCAACTGGTCGTAATCCTGGTAGGGGTGGTTGTTGTCCCAACACCGGTTGTGGTCTTTCTACACCTACAGGTCCTGGTAAGTTGCCTGCTTGATATCTAGGCATCCGTGGAACTTGAGGGGAAGCTACTGGAGCTTGGGGAGTGTAAGGTCTCTCTCTCACATATCCCTTGTTATAATAACATTCCTCGGTCCCATGGTTTGTCCATTTTTGTTCAATAGCACACCACTTGGGCTATTTAGCCTGGGTTTTGGTGTACAAGTTGATCTTTTTTAGCACTTCATTTACAAGCTGCTCCTGGTTTACCGCTACTTCTCCTTTTGGTACTGTCTTAGAAGACTTGCTTCCACTTTGCTGTGAAGATGAATCGTCATCAAGGTCCTTGAACTCCCCTTCCTTGTAAATCGCACAATTGTCCACAAGGTAAAGAGCCTCCTTGGTCAACTCATTCAACGTCGTGCTCCTCTTCATATGTAAGTCTTTCTGGAGATCTGCATCCTTAGTCCTTGGATGAATATCAGCATAAGTCTGGACTGAGTTGGTAGTTCTTCAACAGGACAGAACTTAACATATCTTTTTAGTCCCCTAAACTGCCTTTCGTATAGATTCTCCATCTTTCTGTTTGAATTTATGGATTTGTGAGACGGTATTATGAGCTATTCCCCTTTGAGAGAATTCCTCAATAAACTCGTCAAACACTTCCTCCATCGACTCAAAGTCTCTACGCTCTACAGAGTCAAATCAGGTGGCAGCATCTTCCTCTAGGGTTAGTCCAAACCCTGCAAATTGGGTGGGAAAATCTAACACCTCTTCGGCTCTAATTACACGCACAAAAGCTACTACATGATCTCTTGGGTCTCTGCTTCCTGTGTATTTCTTGTTTACCCATTTTTGCACTTGAGAGGGTCTAATTCTTTGATGGTCTACAAACCTCATAATTGGATCACCCCGTCCCAGTCGATACACCTCCTCAGGCCTTCTATAATAGGCTGGTTCCTCTCCCAATGGTGCTCCTAAGCAATAATTTCTAACGGTTCTCACTGGAGGTGGTTCTTCTCTTCGAACTCGTTCCATGGGTGGTCCTCCAGGCTCTATTGACCCTTGAGTCTTTGGCTTACTTTGCCTGATACCTTGAATAGAGTGGTGGTTCTTGCAAATCCCTGAGCCCTCGTGCGGCTTGATAACCATCTCGGTTTCGGTCTAGTTCCATTGTTGCACTCTGTCAAAGCCATGCCTGCAATGATGGCTGGTTTGCCGGTTGGTCTTGGTTGTTGAATGCTTGCGGTCGGGTGGAATGTGAAGTAGTGTCATACTCATCTGAAAAAGGATTCATTGACTTGGTTGGGGTGTGGGCATATGTTGATTCTCCTGGGCCTATTGCTCTCTCTACTTCCTCTGGGAGAATACGTTGGTATTCTCGCCCGTATCTATCAACAAAAACTATGCCCTTCCCCGTGGCAGTTTCATAAGAAAATAAGTAAAGAACCTTGTCTTTGCTTAGTTCGTTTACGTATGGTTCTTTGTTGCGAAAGTAAGAGACTATACCCTCGCTCTCATGTTTGTAGATTCCCACATTCTCATTATAAGTTGGAACCCTGGTTGTTTTCTTATCATACATAAATATAGCTCCGGTCCGATCAATGTTTGGTGGCGGTTCTTGAGTTTCTGAAACCATTTTCCTTTCTCCACGTTATCTCCATATCTGTTGTAATCTTCAGGGTTACTAACTATTAAATAGTGGTTCCCCTTTTCGTCTCGGAATCTATCTCCATCATCATACACTCGGATTATCTCCAATCTTTGAGCTGGCCTCTCTTTGATACAAATGCACTTGCGGCCTCGATAGTCTGAATAGACCAGGACTCCTCTCGAGTTTGTTCCCTCCAAGAAGATCTCCGTGAGCCTGGAATCATTCAAAGGATTTTGGGAGGTGCTTCCTCCTCGCATAGGTCCATCATAGGTGAAACCTCCTGGCTGTTGACTACCCATCATGAAGAAAGATTTTTCTGACAAAGTGTCAGTATCACTACCTTCCTCAATAATCGGTGCTAGCGGATCTAGCCTTGCCTGAGTTACACTCTCTTCTGTGGACACTAAGCTACCTTGGTCACCTACCACTTTCTGGTCTCTAACAATGTATCTTCCTGATCTTAAATTCATCAAACTTATCAATGCAATTTATCACAAATTCAACCACTCACCTGGCAATGGGTCAGTTTCTGCACAACTTCTTGCTCTGTTGCTGAATATACCTGTTCACAAGCGTTTTAATTTCGGCAATCGAATCAAGGCATTTATGGTATAGCTGGAGAGTTAATCTCAACCACTACTGTATTTTATACACTGCTGCTATTCTGGATTAGGTTTGCTAATCTGAAACTGTACTACCCTTTGTTGTTGGTCAATTTACACGAAAAAGTCTGAAAACCTCACTGTCTATGCCAGGTCAAATTTTCTTTGCAGTATGCCCCAATAGACATCCTACGGGTAGGATGTCTCCTACTGTGTTTTGCCTGGATTTTTGCATTGTTGTTCCCTCTTGTTGTGCTAGGCTTACAGCTGCTTTTACTTTTTGATTTGGACACCTATTAGCTGGTCAAAGAGTCAGAAATCTATTTCGACGGCCTGTTGATGGTATTGATCAGTTTAATCAACTCCAAATTGGACCAAAATTGACTAAGAGGCTTGCCTTAGGCTATATAACACCTCACTATGCTCAAAGTCAAAGTCTGGCTTCATTTTCTTATATTAGACATCCTACATGTAGGATGTCTTTTTCATCATTATGGCTTCAAACTCAAAGCCCAGGCTCCCCTTGAGTTGTTGATCACTTTGGCACACTCAGAACTCAGTTTGGAGTCCCAAATCACTCAGAAGACATCTTACGCGTAGGATGTCTTTTTGGCGTGTTTGACCCCATATTTGTCCCACAGCTTCCCCTTGATGTCAGTAACCCAGTGGTATGCTTAGATTTTGTTTTGGATGTCAAAAGTCCCAAATTTCAGTTGTTTTTGCTTTTTTAGTCAAAAGTGCTTAAGTCTTCTTTGAACCCAAATGAGACGAAACTCCTTTTAGTCACTCAAATATATCATGCAAGACATGCTCATGCAGCCATCTTATGGTTTTGGTCCCAAAATAATGTTTTGGCACTATTTGGGTAGGATGTCTGGCAATTTCAGTCTATGTGGCCTTATCCTATCAAGATATGGCTAAATTTCCACTTTCCAATTGAAATTAGGGTAAAACCTACCTTTTGAACACACTGGTCAACTCAAAATCCCAAAATTCCTCCCAGATTAGCCTGTAGACATCCTACGCGTAGGATGTCTCCTGCTTAAAATTAAAGGTTTTTTTCTGACAGAAATGCTCTTGGTGCTCTGTAGATCTATCAGAAACACTCACAGTAAGTTTTGGACTTCAATTAGGCTTTCAAACACACTTTTGCGTCTTTTTGCGTCTTTTACAAACTTGTAATGATTCTACCAAGCAACTGTACATGCATGAAATGCTCTAGATCCTGAATCATGATGTCCTACTTACTCTACTCCTACCTATCATGTGAAATGGTGATAATGGTGTTTTTGGTTGCTTTTTGGCCTCTCCGGACTCTCAAGCTCTCCTCTCACCACTTCTACCACTCCAACTCCTACTCTAGGAATCGACTACTACCTAAAACTACCTAAGTCAACCTCGTCAACCTAAGTCAACCTCGTCTACCTAAGTCGAGGGATCTAGGCCAGACACACGCTTCCTAGACTCCCTCTAAGACCTAGAGAGTCCTCCACCCTATGACCCTATCTAAATGTAAAGCGAGACTCTTGGCAAGCCAAAAATCCCAATCCTCAAGGATTAGTCTCGGTCACCTACCTAAGGTTTTCGTCCCCGGCAGCGGCGCCAATGTTGGACGGATACGCCGCGACGGACGTCAGCACAGCAAGAACTCACCTAACATGTAATGTCAGCTAAGGACGAAGCTCGACCCGTAGGCGCATGGAAGCAAGCATAAGATGTCAACCTACACTCGACCGACTCCTAATCAATTCCTACACAGGTCTCTACCAATTGTCTAAGTCACAGCCTTCAAGAGTGCAAGAGAGGAAACTTCCTACAATGCTTCCTAGAGCCGAACACCCATCAAACAATCTCGAAACACCATAGAACTTGAAGGAGACCCTACTAATACCAATAGGTCACTCTCCCTAAGGTCTATGAACCAAAATCCCGACCCAAAACACCCGGTGTAGAAACACGTAGGATGTCTGGCCGAAATCTAAAGGTCTTCGTTTCCGAAATCTAAAGTGCCTAATGTGTAGTTCTACTCAATGTGAACGCGTGGATATGCTGCAATGCAAAATCGGACAACGTACGCTCACCCAAACAACCGATGAAGCTCGTAGAAGGAGCTCGCAAAGCCGGACCGTACGCGCGCAATGTTGGTATTGGCGCATAGCTCTAGTCGGGGGCAACACGCTGCACTTCTTCGCACTCGATTCCGACCACCGGAGCACACATAGCGTCAAGACGAAGCTCACACACTCTCTCTCGTACACAGTACGCTCACTCACAGACTTCAAACTTGTTTTTAAAATGACAAAAGGTTTTTCATTAAGGTCAAAAAGTGGTATATATACCTTACAACTTCTCAAACCCTAAAGTTACAAAATCAACCATCTACTCAATCTAACTATCAAAACTGGGATACAATCTGGAAACTTCTGTAAGTCCCAATAATTACAAGGTGAAAAATCGGGTTTTCCTTAATGAATGAATAATTTTTCTCCCAAGCATTCACCTTGCATGAACAGGTATTCAACTTGCAAGTGTTCAGCCCTGATAAGAGCGTATACCAAAGGCATTTTTTCCCACTGGGTTTTTCCCTTTGGCCATTCAAGTTCTAGACCCTAATTTAGAAACACCCACCATCACTATTGTATATATTCCTTCCATCAAAGGAAACCAATAAAGAATTTGTTACACGATCTTCAAGAGATAAAGTGGGGCCCCATTGTTCTCAACTACGCTTCGACAAGAGCAGCTCTTATCTTCAAAGATACCCACAAAGCTCTATTGGCAAAGTGGCAAAGAAAATCAAATTGGAGATGCCAGTGCACACATGTCAAAGTCTCAAACATTTTGAGATACGAGCTCCAATAAAAAGTCAACTACACCAGGAGGCAAAGTATCCAAAGAAGCAGGTATCATCGACCAACTGCACAAATGGAACAGGATGTGCAACAACATGCACAAATGCCTCGTCCACAACATCCAAATCACAAAGAATAGATGTTCATCAATCAAAGGCAAATGGGCATCCCATTTGAAAAAGCAAAACATGCCAAATATAACTCCATCAAGGAAGGGGGGAGTCTCATCAACAAGAAGACCAGACTACAAATGGTCGTGTCAAGGGACGACATGAGCTAGGAAGGGGGGAGTGTTTGGAGGTGATAACAACATACAAGTGCCCACCCACTCAAGGCGCCCGTTGGGTCAGCCAGCCAAAGTTTTGATGTGGTCACATTATTTTTCCGATATTTAATACATCAAACCCTGTAAAAGCCTAATGACAATCGTCTATGTCAAGTCTAAGTGAAAGATGTAATTTTTCCAATGATGTATGTAAAGGTCCATGAGAAGTTGGCCTCCGGCCACTTTAGAAAGCCCTAGGTATATAATACACTAAGGTTAGTGGGAAAGAGAGATTATTTTTTGAAGATAAGTGACTATTACGTTACGCACAGAGAGCTACCTCTTTGCTCAAACTTATAATCATCGCTTTTGTCGCTACGGTAATCCAAATTCAGTTTTGTTTCTTGCATTGTGTTCCTCTTACTCTGCTCTTTCATTCAAGTGTAAGCATTCAAGATTCGGTGAAGGTTTCAAACGCATCCGTTTAGGCCTTAAATCGCTTTTTTGAGTGTTTATATGTGTATTTTATGCTGTTTTGATCCTAGGAGAGGCTTCAAGGACCCAAAAACGACCCTTTAGGATCATCCGTTTACTGTTTTTGCGTACTGTGGGACGACCGATCGCGATCTTTGTACCTCTCCAGAATGCTGTGATAGTGATAGGGTATGTTCCTGATAGTCCCCTGTAGCTTCCCTTCAAGTTTCATGCGATTCCGATATGATTTGCATGGTGAACGAGCGTGATGACTGTAGAGCTGTGTAGAAGGACATAGGCAGATTACTTGGCTTTGGTACGATTGATTTGCTTGTAGAGTTAGTAGTTGCATCTCTTCGAGTTCACTTCATTAGAGTTGACACCCTAGTGAGTTTCCATGCCTCATCTGAGTCACTTCCCTTGTATCGATATTTTTATGTTGATGCTTGAGAGCTATGCTATGGATGTCCGTCGCGGCGACCCGCAAACATTAAATTATAGAGTTGTCTTCATTAGGCCTTGTTTGAATTGTTTTGGTATTTTTTGAAGGTCTATATAAAAGAATATGTGTCTAGAATTAATTAAGAAACAATGTTTGTATATGTAAAATAGTGTGGTAGTAATTAAAAAACAAGATAAAAAGTGTGAGTGTGGAATGGAAAGTGGGGCCTGGCTTAGGTTGCCAGTCAAGGATGGTAGTCTTGATTAGTCAAGAAACTCTCCACTCCCTCTTATTAAGAGAAGTGACATTAAAGACTCATTGTGCCAAGAGTCGAGAATTCCCAGATATACATGCCCCTAAAAGCTATAGACCCAATTAGTCGAGTTAGTTTGAACTAAGTCTCATGTCATATTTATGATTTATGGGTGGCGGCTGTGTCTCTTAAACGTGGGGAAAAAGGCATTGTTTATGGATTCTAAATATGTCAATGGGATTTCATCTTTATGTTAGGAAGTTAGTTTTCATTAGAATCTTAGATTTATCAACTTGGCTTGTGGTGTATGATCCTTATAACCACGTAAACGATGGATAGAGGACTTCCTCTCTTCTGTTGTTTGTATCTCTACTTTGTGGAAATGGAGTAGGGTGTCGTCAATGGAAAAGGAGAATAAAGGGAGGCCATCTATCAAGTCGTCCCAATCTTCTCGACGTTGGGGACCTCACAATTGGTATTAGAGCATATGTTAAAAAGATTTAATTGGCTACCTCAAGCTTCCTCATGTGTATGGTTACTATAGCCATTATCCGACTCGTAGAGATATTATGTTATGTCGGTTGACGTGTACCATAGTTATGGTTGAAACCTCTATTATGTTTTCTCATGGAGAGATCTTTTGTAGACACCTATATGACATTTTGATGATTTTATGCATAGAAGATTGAGTTGTTTTTCTACAAAGGAATTGTTTGACTGGTTAAGTTATGAAAGTGAGTTTTTTTGGTGGATTGAATGACCCATGAATGGTTAAGTCGTGTGATTGAGTTTTGATGGTCTGGATAAATCATGATTGGTTAAGTCATGTGACTGAGTTTTGATGGACTAGATAAGTCAAGATTGGTTAAGTCATGTGATTGAGTTTTAATGGATCGGATAAGTAATGATTCGTTAAGTCATAATACTAAGTTTTAGTGGACTAGATAAGTCTAAGTTTAGAAACTACCTTAGTGTTTTGAGTTATTATGAACATTAATGTTAATATATGCGTACACTAAGGAGAATCCTTGAATCACTCCTATAATGGAAAACCCTCAAAACGATGTTATCTATATGAAGATTCAGGAGAAGAAGCTATTGCTCAAACAAATGCAGCCATCTTCTTTTAAAAGCGAGGGTGATGATATTGAGAAATATGCAGAAGTATGGATTGAAGCTATGGATTTACTTCTCTGCTGCAAGGACCACACCTGCAAATCAAGCAATGCTAGGGATGTTTTGCCTCTCAAGAGAAGCGAAATTATGGTGGAAACAACATTGTCGTGACATAGTATTGGAGAACTCTCAGAGTTGGTGGGAAATCAAACAAGCAGTGAAGGAAAGATACTTACCTCCTGCTCATGAAGCGATAAAGATGAAGGAGTTCTTTAGCTTGAAACAATAGATTTTATCCTAAGTTGGAAGAGTACTACTCAAAGTTTGTAAGGCTTAGACATTACGCACCATCAATGACCATAGAGCAGTAGGCAGCTCGCTTTTGTCAAGGTTTAAGAGAACCAATTAGCTCGCGATTGAAAGACTTGAAGCCTACCACTGTACAAGATGCTTTACTACAAGCTAAACCTTTGATGAAGGAACAAGGGATTACAAGAAGAATTGAATGGAATTAGAGCTTTAACGATAGACGATCACAAACGGTTTATGCGGCTAATGCACAAGATTCTTGACGCTTGAATATTTGATGCTTTAAATGTGGAGATTTGGGACATTATCGAAACTCTTATCCACGATTGACTAATGGAGCAGGAGTAGCAAGTGAAGCAAACTAAAGACACAAATCTTTTGGATATAATGATAGTAATTAAAGTAGGAGTATCCTCACTTTTTCTCGAGATGAGGACATCTCGAATCCCTAAGTTGGAGAGATTGTAATGTATCCAATATTTTTCAATAAGAGTATTTTATTCACTTTGTAAATATTTAAGGTTCGCATTTTGTTAAGTTATAATGCGTTCAAACAGAACGTTTGGATTGAAAATCAAACTTTAGAACTACTAATTATGATCCTTATTCACATGAAAACAATAAGTGTATTTCTAAAGATAAGAGTTGACCCTTAAAAAAGAGGGAGTATTTTTAGAAAAAGGGGAGTATTTTTATAAAAGAAGAGGAGAGAGTCAAGTTTAGAGTTTTTATCTTAGAAGTCAAGGTTCTTCTAAAATTGGTGAACCAAAATCACGCATCGGATTTTGTGTCCACAAAAATATATATATATATATATATATATATATTAAAAGAGCCGCGAACGTACGCAAACTTATCTCTCTTTGCTTCCCTCTATTCTTAGCTAGCCTTGAGAGTCTATAGAAAGACCCCTTTTTCCTCACTTTCAAAAAAGATAGACACACACTCTCAAAAGCGGAAGCTCTCTTGCCTTGACGTTGGAGTTACCTTGTCTCTCTCAAGCTCTTACCCTCAAGCCATCTCCATTTCCAAGTCTTTCTCAACCATCATCATGTTGCTCTTCGGATTCTTATGTTCCCTTTTAATCTTTCCCTTTCCTCTACCTCGTTACGATGGCCCCAAAGCGAGTGACCCCAAGCTCGAAGAATACTCATGTTTTTCCATCTTCATGAAAGGTGCAAAACAAGATATCACCTACTCCAATCATAACTCAAGCGGAGGTATCGACTCCGAAAGAAGGTGAAAACGTCCAACCTCGAACACGAAAGGTAATCAAACATGTCGCTAATCCGGTAAGACAAATGATTTTGCACTACTATTCATGTTGACTTGGAAAGCTAAGCATAGGGAATCCCTTAAACCGTCCAGGAAACGCGATTCTATCACAAGAGCAAACATTTATTTTCATAGATTAGTGAAAGAACTGCTTGATAAATTGTAATTGTTTGTTGAATTGTTATTGCTTAATAAATTGTTATTGTTTAATACATTGTTACTGATTGATATGAAGAATTGGTTGATCATATTTGAAGAATCATTTAAAGAGAAGAATTGTTGAAACAATATATGTTGTCCTTGCGAATATCAAGATGATTCCGCGTTAGCGGAGATTAAGCTGAGGTTATTGGCTCTCTTTTGTTCCTCGCGGGTAACGGAATACCTGGCAATTAGCAAGATGCCTCGCAGTTAGCGAGATGGGAAGGTTGCACAATTCACGATTAGCGAGTAAATCCTTTGCAAAGTCTCTGTTAGTTAGACAGAGAAATCCCGTGAGAAGCGGCAACTCATGAGAAATTGGAAAAGTTTTTTCTGTTGAATTACAGGACTGTCTTTATTAGGCCTTGTTTGAATTTTTCTGGTATTGTTTGAAGGGCTATATAAAAGAATCTGTGTCTAGAATTAGTTAAGGAAAACTGTTTGTTTTGGTATTGTTTAAAAAGCTATATAAAAGAATATGTGTCTAAAATTAATTAAGGAACACTGTTTGTATATGTAAAATAGTGTGGTAGTAATTAGAAAACAAGATAAAAAGTGTGAGTGTGGGGTGGAAAGCTGGGGCTAGCTCAGGTTGCCAGTCAATGATGGGTAGTTTCGATTAGTCAAGAAACTCTCCACTCCCTCTTATTAAGAGAAGTGACATTAAAAACTCATTGTGCCAAGAGTCGAGAATTCCCAAATATACATGCCCCTAAAAGCTAAGGACCCGATTAGTCGAGTTAGTTTAGACTAAGTCTCATATCATGTTTATGGTTTATGGATGGTGGCCGTGCCTCTTAAAAGTGGATAAAAAGGCGTTGTTTATGGATTCTAAATATGTCAATGGGATTTCATATTTATGTTAAGAAGTAGTTTTCATTAGAATCCTAGATTTATCAACCTGGCTTGTGGCGTATGATCCTTATAACCACATAAACGATGGATAGAGGACTTTCTCTCTTCTATTGTTTGTATCTCTACTTTGTGGAAATGGAGTAGGGTGTTGTCAATGGAAAAGGAGAATAGAGGAAGACCATCTATCAAGTTGCCCCAATCTTCTCGGGGTTGGGGACCTCACAATTAAACTCTCATTGGACCCCTTTGTCTTTTGGTCAATAGGAATCGGGCAAGCCATTGGGCTGCTGAATGCTTATTGGACCTCTTGTGGGAGACTGTCCAATAGTCTTCTAGAGAGCTTAATTCTTATTGGTTCTTTTATCAAGTGTTTTCAAATGAATTAAACTAGATTTACTCTAGCCTAATTCTCATTGGTCCACCTTAATGGCCATCCATTTGGATTTGAGTACACCTTGTGGACAACTAGACTAGGGAGCTGACATGTGTCCCCTATTTTCTGTGTAAAAAGAGCCTCTCTGTGTGTGTGTGTGTGTGTGTGTGTGTGTGTGTGTGTGTGTGTGTGTGTGTGTGTGTGTGTGTCTCATCCCCTACTTACAGGGCTCGCCCCCTCCTATGTAGGAGTCTTGAGGACTTTTGTGTACACTCACAAAGCATCCAATTTCACTAAGCTTGACCATTTGGACATAACCTTTGAATTTTGGAACCTTAGCATTTTGGAAGTCTTAATGGGTTGAACCTTAGGGTCTTTGAAGCCCATTGTTTCACATTGCTCTTTTGCAGATGACCCCCCCTTTGGATCCCTATTTTCCCTCCTTTGGATCCCTACTGTTGCCAGTCTGCCAACTTAACCAATATTCTAGCTTTTTCTCCCTTGGTACTTTCCAATATTAAATGATCAGTTTAACATGAGGAAATCATGTAGGAGAATTAGATATTAGTTTATTATGACAAATCTGAGTTCATCTATGAGATAGAGCACAATGACTCGGTATCTCTAATTGTGGTAGTGCGGAAGAAGAATGGTAATCTCCAAGTGTGTGTCAATATAAAGAAGGTTAATGAAGCCACAATAAGGGATAATTATCCCTTATCTATCACTGACCATGTTCTAGAATGAGTGGCATGAAAGTGGATATACTTCCTTCTTAGGTGGATTCTCTAGCCACAACCAGCTTACAATCATGCTTGAAGATCAATATAAGAGGGCATTTTCCACAAAATGGGGTATATATGCATATAGAATCATGTCATTTGGATTGACTAATGCCCTTGCAATATTCCAGAGGTTAATGGTACATGCTTTTAAAGATTACTTGAGGATATTCTTGGAAATTTATATGGATGCTCTATGTTTATACTCTCTCTTTACAGATGAACTACGAAACACCTCAAAAAGGAATTCGAGAAGTGCAAGACGTATAGGATCTTCCTTAATCCAGAAAAGTGTGTATTCATAGTTAGACAAGGCAAAATATTTGGTTGTCTCAAAAATGGCACATCTATGGATTTGGATAAGATAAAGGTGAGTATACAGATGCCTAAACCAAACAACACAAAGTAGATACAATGCTTTATGGGGCACTGGTTATTATAGGAGGTTTATCATTAGGAAGAGGATGGGGTCTAGGAGGGCCTCTTTATTTTCCATGAGATTATGAAGTTGATTAACATTTTGATGAATAGATGTATGCCATGTGTGCAAGAATGGTGGGTGTGTAAAAGAGTTGTTAGGATGTTCAAAGGATGCACTTTTTCCCCCAAAAAGAGGGTGGACAACTTTAAGATTTTTTTGACCTTCCATAACTCTTGCATATGACCTCCAATTTGAGCGGAGATTACAGATCTAGAATCTACACGCCGAGCTCTTTCCATAGGTATGCTACATGATATACTTTTTTCCACTAGATTTTAAATTTCATTTTGAGGGGAAATTTTAAAGTCAAATAAACTAGCCATTTTGCATGTTTGAATTCAAAAGTCATCTTTTGATTGCTTTCTTAATACTAAAGGTTTGAATCCCTTAAACTGCCAAATAAAGAGGCCCTCCTAAACTCCATTCTCTTCCTAATGACACATGTATGCGGTCATTGCTCAACCCTTGTATAGACTTATAGTAGTCTTTGAATGGATGGAGGAGTGTGAGGAGTCATTTCAAAAGTTAAAGAGAACACTCATATCCCTCCAATATTAAAAGCACTAGATTGAAAAAAGATATTTCATGTCCATATTGATGCTTTAGCATTTGCTATAGGATGCATCTCATCAGGAGAAACTTGGACTCAATTTTGGGCCCTGTAAGAAACGCCAACTCAGCATAGAGAGAGGTAATTATGAAAAATGCAAAAGTTTTTTTGGAATTCTATTTCTCATAGTACATATGTAAAAGTTTGCTCAATCACTTAATTGCATGCTTGTACAAAATACTTTTCGAGAGCCCAACTTAAGTGTACACAAAAATCGATGTCTGTGAATCTTAATGAGTGATGTGATGTACGATGAGAGAAAACACATAAGAATTGTTTTCCAAATACAAAAATAATACCACGGATGCATTTGAAACGTCCAAAAATCTTAAGATACCTCTTTAAAATGTTAAAATCTGACGTCTCTAGCTCAAGATATAGCATTTTTAAGCCTAGGGCCTCATGAGGTCAGTACCAAGCGAATAGAGGCCCTTGAAGGGTCTCAAGGGCCTCTATTCTCTTGGTACTGACCTCATGAGGCCCTAGGCTTAAAAATGCTATATCTTGAGCTAGAGACGTCAGATTTCAACGTTTTAAAGAGCTATCTTACGGTTTTTGGACGTTTCGGATGCATCCATGGGCTTTAAAAATGCTCTACCTTAATCCTAGGGCCTCATGAGGTTAGAACCAAGCAAAAAGAGGTCCTAGAGACCCCTTAAGGGCCTCTATTCGCTTGGTTCTGACTCCTTTATAGTCTTAAATAGTACGTATCAATCGCTATCAAGTACGATCTCTTCGAGTTTAAATTGCGAGTACTTTATAAAAAGGGGATTGATGCTTGTACGAGATGCACAAGTACAAGTACTTCACTTTATAGGATAGCAACAGCGATGAGTCATAAAAAGGTGTTCGGCGATTGTGCAAAATGTCATTATCAAGCGCCTTACTTTTCAGATGATAGTGACATTTTCACCAAAATGGTTTTCATGGACATTTTCAAAATGAGAAAAAAGGTTTTTTATACATAACGTCAGCCTTCTTCCTATTGGATAAGGAGCATTCTCTCACTAGAGCTAAAAGGGCCGAAAATGAGTCCATTTCTTTCCTAATGTTGCTCAACCACACGAGAAGGAAATATAGACTTCCCAGTCTTTTATGCTAGCAGACAGATTAACAGTGTTGAAAAGACCTACACAATCACTGAGAGAGAAGGGCTAGGGATGATATATGTTGCTAAGAAATTTTGGCATTATATCCTTGCAAAATAATTTGTGTTTTTCATTGATCATCATCAAGCCCTCTTATACCTTGTAAACAAACCATGCAATACTGGAAGAATTGTACAATGGTTCATCATATTGCTGGAGTTTGATTTTAGAGTAGTGGGTAAAAAAGGAGAGATACATCTTTAAGCAGATCATCTTTCCACATTGTTGAATCTCCAAAAGGCATAGACGATGACATCCCTGATGTATATCTTTTCAATGTTGAAATGGTACCCAAGTGGTCTCAAGAGATAGTTAGTTTACTATACGATGGGGAAGAGTTTGATGGGACTAAGCAAGAATTTAAACGATAGATGGTTTGGCAATCCAAGAATTTTCAATTAATTGTAAGAAATTTGTTTCATTTAGGATCATACAACATTTTACAATTATGCAAGAGTACAATTGATATCTTTTAGAAGCACATGCGGAGGACTTAGCAATTTCATTGCTCACATATAAAAACATATCA
Source organism: Adiantum capillus-veneris (assembly GCF_014529385.1). NCBI lineage: Eukaryota > Viridiplantae > Streptophyta > Polypodiopsida > Polypodiales > Pteridaceae > Adiantum > Adiantum capillus-veneris. The sequence goes on from NC_140947.1 coordinate 64,451,794, forward strand.
ATGCTTGAAACAATTACAAGTTTATTGGTCAAATATGTGTGCTGATGTTAATGAGTATGTTACTAAATGTGCTACATGAAGATCTACACCACCAATAGAACATGCAACACTGTTTCAAGTAACAACTGGACCAAAGTGGAGTCAATATATAATTGACTACCTAACAACGAGAACGTTTCCTAAAAATACCTCTAGAGCACATCAAAGAGCTCTAGAAGTAGAGGCTAGAGACTTCACATTGATTGAATATAAGCTCCAGATTAGAAAAAATTTGGACTCTCAAAGCGGGCCTATAAGGAGGTTTGGCTTTGCCTCTCTTGTCCAAAGTGGGCAACCTGGTGAAGTACATAAACACTTTGTCAAAACCCTATCAACCAGCATATCATTGGAAAGATTTGAGAAAATAGGCTCTAAATCCCCAAACTCTGAAAAGTTTGGATTTGATTTGTAGAAGTTATGGCCTCCCCCACTGAAGATGAAATGTGGGGAGAGATTTCATTTATTAAATGGAGCTATCACATCAAAAATTAGAATCTTCTAGAATATAAGTAATCTAATAGCATGCTATATATCAATGGATAGATCGCAATGAGTACATTCTAAATCCAAAAGTTTCGACAAGTTTTGATTTCATTTGTAGAAATTTTACCATGCGTCCATTTTGGACAAGAGGGAGAAAGTCAAAGTCCTTATATGGCCCATTTGAGAGTCCAAAATTTCCCTAATGTAAGAGAGGAAAGGATAATTAGCTCAAAATATGTGCAATGGAAATCACGTATTTGCCAATCTTAGAGCAGGCACATGGAGAAATAAGCACAGGTTATTTCTTAGGGGATAAGACATCAAATGTCTTGATTGTGGAAATATGGCGGCCTACATTACATACGGATACTGAAGAGTATGTTAAAAGAGGTGATGCTTGTCAGTGTACCAAAGTCCCAATAAAAAGGGATGAGATACCTTTAAGGCCTATGATGGGAGCCAAAGATTTTGCTAAGTGGGGTATAGACTTTGTAGGACCGATTTCACATATCGCTTACAAGACTCACCCCCACTATATCATTGTTGCCACACGGAATATCTCACTAAATGGGCCAAAGCAAAAGCCCCACAAAAAGCAGACACAAGAGCCACTGCATAGTTTCTCTATGAACATGTATTTGTTAGATATGATCTACCAGTAGAACTTGTCACAACAATCGTGGCACACGCTTCATTAATGAAGTTATTGAAAATCTTCTAGATGAGTTCATGGTAACTCACAAGAAGTCTGCTACATACCATCTATAGGCTAATGAGCATGCTAAAGCTACAAAAAAATCTTTTGCACTGTATTTACTAAAATAGTATCTAATTCAAGGACAGATTGGGATTAAAAAAATTCACTCTACACTGTGGGCTTACAGGGTAGCTTATAAGAAATCTATTGGAACAATGCCATATAACGTGGTGTTTGGTCTTAACGCTATCTTTTCCATGGAGTTTTTAATCCCAATGCGAAGGCTAGCTAAAAAATTGGAATGGACTTACCATGAACTGTCTCTGATTATAGATGACCTTGAAAAGCTAGATGAGCTCCGCTTGAAATCCATAGCTTCTATCTACACTCAAAAAAATAGGCAGAAGGAGTTTTCTGATAAGCATGTATGATAGAAAGAATTTAAAACAAGAGATTATGTCGTGGTTTACACATTAAGACAACATGCCAAGAAACTTATAAAGTGGGGGATGGGACCCTTTGTGATCAAAGATCACCAAGTGGAGTTGTCAAGCTTGCTACATTAGATGGTGAAGAAATGCCCTATTGGATTAGTGGATGCAGGCTGAAAAAGTATCATTTTCCACTAACCTAGAATATAATTCAAAGAATCCATGAGGAGAAGAAAAGAACTCAAGAAAAATAGCACATAGTCAAAGAAGCTCAAGCAGAAGCAAAGGAACGAAGGGCAAAGAGGAAGATTCTACAACAGAGACAACATCAAGGACCACCACTACGGATCAATGTACTCAAAGTAACAAAATTTGATGATGAGGATATGGTGGATCCAACAATCAAAGTCAAGGTTTTAAATAACCAAGTGGAAGAAAATACATTCCTAGATTCAGGATCTCAAGGAAATCTTATTACAGCTTATACAAGAAGCTTTCACTTGAGGAAAATCTCCAACCCACACAATAGGACATTCACAGCTATTTGGAGCATTCAATTAAGGCAATGCGATGGACAGTCATACTTGTGCAAATTAACCATTATGTCTATCCACATAAGTTTTATGTGTGGTAGAAGATAAGCCATCACAACATACATTATAATGAAAATATTTAGCCCACACAACAAGACATTCAAAGCTATTTGAAGCATTCAATCAACGCAATGGGATGGACAATCATACTTGTGAAAATTAACCAATATGTGTATCCGCATAATTTTTATGTGGTGGTAGAAGATAAGCCAACACAACATCTATTATTGTTTGGTCAACCATGGTAGAGAAAGTACAATGTAAAAATTGATTGGAGCTTTGATAAAGTCAACATTCAACATGCTAAGGAAAGCCAAATGGTTCCATTTGGTGCACACAAAGTTGACAGACCATCGATAGTGGAGTTAAGTGAAAAGGGCAAACAACCCTTCCTTACAGTAGTTCGATAATGGATACCAAAGAACAATTTAAAAGAGATCGCTTATGTATATATCTCACCCAAGTTAGTTATGGCCAACAAAGAGAACATGTCAGTGAATATGTCAGGGAAGCCCACAAACCAAAGACGGTTGTTACAGCCCGCAACAGCACATCAACATGTCTGGATCAAGAAGGATGAAGTCGCAAATTTTAGGCAGACCATGATCAGAACCACCTCTAAATTGACATATGATACACCCCCAAAACCGAACCCATAGTATATCACAAAAGTATGGGTTCCAAAGAAGTTGGTTTTAGTCCAAGCCAATCAAGAATAGTTCTAGATCCCAAAGACATAGTGTGGGGAACTCCCTTCAGTACAAACACCTAAGATCCACAACCAAATCCCAGACAACAACAAAAAAACGAGAAGAAGATTTGGATACCCAAGAGCTTATGGCAAGCTCAAAAGATCAGCCTCATATTTGGATCCTTAAACAAAAGACCAAGCATACGACATATTTGGTCTTTGGATTCACACTGGTGTGCAACTCCACGATGTCAAACACAGATCACAAGAGCATTCAATGTCAATTAAACAAAGAGCAGCACTATTAGAATTCTTATTATTTCATCGATCTAATACATGTAATACGAAAATAGGAAACCTCAACATCGAATGCCAATAAGCATATTGGTTATACCCTCCTCTTGCACAACATTAAGTTTTTCCATGCATTGACTAAGTTTGCATATAGGGCTGCACTACATGGCTTGCATTAGCACAATGTTGATACCCATGCACCACACGTACCCGGCAATACATCGTCATCTAGGAGGACTCCAACTAGGAGGGGGGGAGGCGAACCCACAACAAGCATAAAAGAGTACAAAAAAGGACATTGTTTTCTATGTTTTTGGGTTTTTGAGTTTGATTGCGGGAATTCTTGGTGAACCCAAGTACTCATGCCATTATCTAACTTGTCTACACATATATGAGGAAAATTGCCAAAATGAGCCTCTAGGTGTGTATATATGTAAAAATAGAATTTTTTTGAGCTAAAATATAATAAAACAAAGCAATTTGACCAAAATATCACAAACAAATGTACAAAGTGGATTATCATACTATTTTTGAACTACTTTGATTTATTGGTATTTCAAATTTGATTTTCTATTTTCCTTTTATTTTTTGTACTTTTTTTAAGAAGAAAAAATTAGGTGAGATGGTGATGTTACAACATAAGAAAAATATAAGGGTGATCAGCAAGTCAAGGAAAACATTTGGTGAAGACGGGGTGCAATTATAAGAACGGAGCGAAACGGGGTTGTAACTTGATAACCACTAACCGATAGCTACAAGACTTGATAGGGGTTTGACCCTAAGCTAGATGAGCATTCATATACCCTTCCATACCACTTTAGGTTGTCAAAAATAAAAATTCTCAAATCCTACAGAAGACAATCTGGGTCAAGTCGTCAAAATGGCACAAAACTCCCTGGGTAGATTCCTCTTGAGGTTTTCTACAAGCCCATGTAACTTCCTCCATAATCAATCTACCAAAAGTGGGTCAAAATGTCAATCTAGGCTTTGATGGACATGCAAATCCACATGGAGCATCCGTTTTCACCAAACTTCATGTGCAGCATCGACATGTACCTCTAACAATCAAGACATGTGGTCTAACATCAACAAAAGTCGCCGTCGGACCATCACACAACTAAAATATGATTTCAAAGCAACAAATCATCATAAAGGACATCCGTAAGGCTGAAGGCGACACCAATGGCATGGAAAGGTTCCCCACAACATCTACAAGCTTAGGTGATCAATCTCAAGTGAAATCATCGTGGATAGTTGTCTCCAAGAGTAGAAATCGACCTCAGAGTCCAAAGTACCAAATAGGGAGTGTCTAAGCTAAACTAATCAATTTTAAAATTGAACCAGAGCTGAAAGGGCTTAGGGCACTAGCAGAGATCTTCCCCATGCATCAAACCAAAATCTTGCATCCTAGACATCATATGCGTATGATATTTGATGGGCCTTTTTACATATGCAGAGAAACTTTTTTCCACACCAGCCTCTGTATCATGCTCGTTACAACTCACATACCAAGTCTCATGCAAATTGGACCACATAAAGCCATCATTTGGTCAAAAACCAACTAGAGTTCTCAAGAAAAATATGGTCTTATCCATATAAAGAATGCTCCAAACTCAGGGAAACTTGACACAAGGCATGCACATAGCATAAACGTCTTACCCCAATATTCATATATCAATTTTCTAGGAATAGATATCATATGTGTATGATACATTAGGGAATTTCGGAGGTCATTTGGAGGGCCTTCTAAGAAAATGTATTTTTTGCACTCTCTCTCTAGAAAAAATGGCAAATAATAGAGCTGGGTCTTTCATAGTAAAAGTTCAAAAAGTGTACTTTAAGTAGATTCCTTACTCTTCTGAACATTCGTTCGTAGTGATTGAGGGATAATCCTCTTTTCAGTTGCATTGAATGAACCTCGTCAATATGGAGGGAATGAGGCTAACATGGAGGGACGAAGGCGCAGCCGCTATTCACTTTTCATTAAACCTTCACATTTGGCTAATGGCACACTCCTCAAATGGAACAAATGTTACCCAGAAACGAGCCAAATATCACCTTCACATTGATTTGGACAATGAGTACCAACCATTGATTAATCGCAGTAAAACAAACACACATATACCTCCTGCTTCCATAGACACGCTCAGAGCTCAGGGAGCTAAACACATAGATATCTGGACGAGAGGCTCTCTCTACACTAAGAATCCAATGACTAATGCGTCTCCACCGTTTGTCAATCCTACAAGCTTATTGACCTTTGCTGGTGATGGAGAAAAGGGCCTTCTGGGTTATTGTAAATCTCTTACAAGAGAAGCTGAAACTTACAAGGGCATTCTCCAAGCTCAACAATGTGAGATTGTTCGCCTTTCACATTTCCATTCTACAGATCAGGTTACCATTTTGCAACATGAAACAAAGGTACAAGAACTGAAAGGAAAGGTGCGAAGTTGTCAAATGAAGGACACCATCTTGGGTGGTCATATCCGAAAGAAGAAATTGCGCAATCTTGAAACATTGCAGGTTGCATCAGGAGGTCTCAAGAAAAGAATCCGAGCATTAAGGTGATGCTTCTTGGTTGGCTACATTGTCTTAGTTAAGTAATCTTTTTGTTTTTTCTTGTTATGCATTGTTTTCATGTGCCTAAATAGTGTTAGTGAAGCAAATTTTCTGTTATTTACTTATGCATTGTCTTCATGTAGAGATTCAATCTATCCTGACAAGGAAAACATTGACCCCAAAGCCAATATAGGAAAGAGATTGAAGCCACTTATAAGTAGAAGCCTGGCAGCAGATATAGTACATGACAAGAAGTTTAAGGTCCTACAACGAAGTGTAGTGGACCGCTTTATTTCAGAGAACTCAGTGCCTGCAAAAGAGATACAAGGCACACTTGATTCACTTGGTGTAAGCAAAAGAGGATATTCGGCTATCCAAAAGTCTGTCTCATCCATCTTTGTTAAGAAGGGTATAAAATCCAAACTTCTACCATCAGCCTCAAGTGTTTGGAAAGAGAGGCTTCAGCTTAACGAGGCACAGGGAGACTATCTTGGACAACCCTTTCATATTAAAGCAACTTACAGTGGCCATGGAGCAAATATGGCATATGATGAGTTCAATAATATTTTTATGGACCTGCGGATATTACAGAAGAGAATGGTGGAGTTTTACAACATCACATTTGAAGAGTCACGAGGGGTATTACATTTTGTGTTAAAACTGGATGAGTGTGAGCTTGTTAAAGAGAAAAAGCTAGAGCGTGTTACTATTACTTTAATGAATAGAGCCCTCTCAAAGTGTCCCAGTGATGATCCTTTATATTTTAGTGTTCAATCAGAATCTAACATATGGTGGCTTGGTGCGTTTGAGGTAAGCGAGATTCTCAGGTAAGCTCAAATGTTCACATCTACTTAAGTCTCATTTATTTTGTGTTGCAGGTAAAGAAAGAAGATCATGAGATTCTATATTGGGTGTTCCATCGAACTAATATTCCGGAGGTGATTGATCGACAGACTAACCAGGGAGAGGTACTACGTCTAGATGGAAGGGGAGACTTTCAAGTTCAGTGGCATCTTGCAGGTGACCTCAAAACATTAAAGTGCATGTATAATTGTGGAATGGGTGCAATGGCAAAGTCACCGTGTTTGTTCTGCATGGAGCCTGCAAAGGTCATGGACCCAAAGTGGTGGAGAAAAGCTCCAACACGTCACATTGAGGATCCTGCTTTTCGACCGGTTTTGAAAATACCACTTGTGAATGTCCACATTTGTACAATGCATTCCCTTTGTAGAATTGTGGAGAAATTGGTCTACTTATATATCGGGTTTGCTTGGAAGATTAAGAACTCGGCAGAACGACAAGTAGCCCTGCAGTGCTTAGAAATGCTACTGTCGGATATGGGGCTTCATGGTGGCAATGTGAAAATCCAGCGGGATGAAAAGAGATCAACTGCTGAGAAGGATGTCCCATGCAAACCATCCATCGGTGGGGTGAAGGCACAGAGGTTTTTATCTAAACCCCAAGGTACAAGAGATCCGAAGCTAACAAAACATGGAAAAATATATAACACATCTTATGTTAGCAAGGTAGAGTATCAGAGCTGAAAAAATCTACATATTGCAGTCAAAGACCAAGAACCAACTACTCGTAACGTGAAGGCTGAGGTTTGGCGATCAATAGACATCCTATTTTTGATGTGCGACAAAGATGACTTGTCACAAGGTGATATGAACAAGTTCAAGGAGAATCTCAACCTTCTGAAAAAATCATTCAAGACAGCATGGACAGACACCCAGATTACTCACTACATGGTATTATCGTGTATTTCATTCTCTCTTATGTGCAAATATGTGAGTGTAAAACATTCTAACTAATCTGTTTTCATATCCATCACATCATCTTCAATCATTTACCATATTTTATACAAAAGTATGGGAACCCGGCAATATGGAAAAGTCTCATTACATGGCGAGAAATGCTTATTTCAGGCACACACGACATGGTGGCTCTCGAATCAAGGCTAACAGTTTGAGAGAACTATTTGAATGGTTCTATCGTAGAATCATTCATCGAATGCAGGCAAAAGAAGTCTTGGAAAATTCAGCAACAGCACAAGCCATCAAACATTTACAACAACAAAAAGTTAAAAGATCAATGGCATACAACAACTCCGGAGCTCGTGAAAGTCAACAAAGGTGGAGACAGACAATGGTGTATGTGAATCACAAGTGGAGAAAGATACTCTGAGTGGATGACATTGTACAAAATTTATGTAATACATGATCTTATACAATTGCTACTTGAAGTGTATCAAGATTTTGAAGGTTCAATTTTGTTTTTTGGCACGTCACCCTTGTAACGAATCATGAGATGTTTGCCATACTCTAAAAGTTCATCTGGGTTTTGTCTACCAAGAGCTAGTGCCATTGCTATGTAGGTGTAGTAATACACTGCCCGACCACCTGTATAGCCCAGGCAGTAACCAAAAAAATCTCTAGCAAACACTTTGTCAACAAGAATGACTTTATCTGCACTTTTGGACAGCACGGGTCCACCCAAGATGCGTGATAGTGTCTTGAATGTGTAAGTTGCTATTGAACCCTCTTGTGACATGGAATTGTGAAAAACTACTATCGGCGACTCGCAAAGCTTTGAAAGGTACTGCGCTAGGCCCGCATCCCTTCCACGATACTCTCGAGTCCGCCGCCGAAGGAAGTTATCCTTGTCAGCAATCCAAGACTACACATATCCTCGAAGTTGAGTTGTCAAAGCTTAGCAGACTTGCAGATATGGAAAACCAGTAGACAACATTATTGCCACTAGAAATGGAGGCATAAGGGAGCCATTACAGGAAATAAATCACAACTACCAGCATCCAGCTCTTTCTATTATTAGGAAATATGAGACAGAAAGAAAGCGTAAACAGCGGGAGCACCGACAGATGACAACTAAACGAGGACATCATGTTGTCGACGATGAGGAGAAAAGGAAAATCTCCTTCGAGATTGTGAAAGCTTTCAAGAGCATGATTGAAGGTCTCAACAAAGAAGCAAAGTGTGAAATCTGGAATCTTGTTGCTCAACATCCGCTTATTCGGGCAATCCGTGATCAGTCTTTAGAGGAGGAGGCTGCTGTGCATAGTGCAATTGTCTCCAATGTCTGCAACACACTAGCTATCGTCAAGCAGCCAGCTTCTAACGAGGAGCTGTTTTTGAAGAATGCATCATTGCAGATGATGATAAATTCAAATGAAAACATGCCTATTGCCAAATTCTCCAGAGTCCTAAAAGTCGACCGTCGCAGCTTGTTCAAAGCAAAATCACGGCATGTGAAGTCTGGTGTCAATGCTCGACTGTTTTCATTGGCTGAATGTCACAAGCAACACCGTCATAGCCCTATCACAGATGAAATTAAGGAATTGGTCTACACATTTTGGACAGAGGATACTCGTGTTTCACCCAACAAGAAGGATGTTTGTCGCAAGAGAGTGGGAAGGAAAAGCTACATAAAACACCCTGTGCACCTCTTGGATGAGTCTCAGGTGATCAATGACATACTTGCACCATAACTTATGCATTCTAGCATGCTAGTAATCTACCTAGCATACAGAGCATGCTAGTTATCACAATATGTTATGCTATGTATGCCACCTAGCATGTGTGCTAGTTAGCATAGTCTCACTCCTAGTATGTTGGGTATGTTGTTTAGCATGATAAGTATGTTGTCTAGCACAATATATAAGCTACTATAACACCCTTTATGCTAGTTAGCAGACCTATTATGCTAACTAGCATGCTCTGTATGTTCTTTGACACAATGAGTATGCTAGCTACCTTTCGTAGCATGCTAACTAGCATAATGTGTAAGCTCGTTTATGGTATATGCTAGTTAACATTCCTGTATGGTGGGTATGGTGTTCAGCATAAATCTTCTGCTAGTTAGCATGCCTAGTGATCTTGAGGACTACGCTGGTTAGCACAATATGTATGCTACTTTAACACCTTTTATGCTAGTGTGCTGGCTATGCTATTCAACATAACAAGTGTGCTGGCTAACACAATATGTATGCTAGTTAGCATACCTTCTATTCTTCTTAGCACACTTTGTGTGGTTAACCATGACTCATATGTTAAACTACACACTGATTTTGCTTGTTAGCACAGCTAGTATGCTAGTTAGCATACTCAGCTGTGCTAACTAGCAATATAGCATGCTAGTAAGCATACTCAACTAGCTAACTAGCATGCTGAGTATGCTAGTTAGCACAGTTAAGAATGCTAAGTAGCATAACGGGTAAGCTGGTTTATGCTAGTATGCTAGATAGCATATTCAGCTATGCTAACTAGCATACTCAGCATGCTAACTAGCATGCTCATGATAATGCTAGTTAGCACAGCTGAGAATGCTAAGTAGCATAACGGGTAAGCTGATTTATGCTAGTTAGCATTCGTAGTGTGTTGGCTATGTTGTTCAACATAATAAGTGTGCTGGTTAGCACAATATGTATGCTAGTTAGCATACCTTCTATTCTTCTGAGCACACATTCATGTGGTTAACATAGACTCATATGCTAAATTACACACTGATTATGCTTGTAAGCACAGCTAGTATGCTAGTTAGCATATTCAGCTATGCTAACTAGCATACTCATCATGCTAACTAGCATGCTGATGAGTATGCCTCGTATGATAAACTACACACTGATTGTGCTTGTTAGCACAGCTAGTATGCTAGTTAGCATACTCAGCATGCTAACTAGTATGCTGATGAGTATGCTAGCTAGTATGCTAATGAGTATGATAGTTAGCACAGCTAGTATGCTAACTCAGCATGCTGGTTAGCATACTCAGTATGCTAACTAGCATGTTGATGAGTCTGCCTCGTATGCTAGTATTCTAGTTAGCATACTCAGCTATGCTAGTTAGCATTCTCCACATGCTAGTTAGCATACTCAGCATGCTAACTAGCATGCTTAGTATACAATGTTATACCCAGTTACATGCATGTTAGGACCATACAATGTGCTGTTTAACACACCAATTTTTTTCTATGGTGGATGTATTAAGTAGCAATGCGTATAGTCCTGTTTGGATTATTTCTCCTAGTAAACATACTGATCAAATATGGATATTGCAGGTTGAGCTCTTTCAAAGATTCAAACAAAAACATCCAGATTGCAAGATTGGCATGAAGATGTTTGAGATGTTAAAGCCATTCTTTTGCAGGAGGCTGAAGGATAGGTACACATGCTGTTGCGAATACCATGTGCAGATGACCGTTTTGAAAGACGCACTGAACCACATGCGCTCTCGTGCTTTTGGGCTGCATGATACAATGTTGCAACTGTGTATGCAATATCTGTGCTACAAGCAAGAACATTAGCAACGGCTGCCTGGCTTCACATCACACGTTCAAAGGTGTCACACAGATGTGGGAGTCCGTTCTCTGTCCAAAGCCAGCAGATGCAGTTTTCCATAGAAGGGAATGCCTGATGGGAGACTACAAGATATGTGGAGTAAAGAAGTTAGAATTATGTTGCTTAGAAACAGCAAAGCTAGGTGAGATTATTAATGTGAAAGTATTTGCGTATGTAGAAGCAAAAGATTGGCAAGGAAACAGTAAGAAAAGAAAAGATCTTTTGCATAAAGAAATGCAGTGCTGGGAGTTTCTTCGACTGTTGCAGACCAAGTTGAAGCTCTTCATCACTCATAACTATGTGGCACGATGGCAAGGACAACAATTTAAGGATTGTATACTTCGCTTTTCGGATGATGTCATTGTCTCAGTTGTTGACTTTGCTGAAAATTACGCCTTCAAGGAGCAAAATGAGATTCAATCAATGCATTGGCACTCTAGTCAAGTAACTATTTTTGTACACATAACGTACTACCGCAAGGCAGGGGAGGTAGTCAAAACAATCCACTTCTTCATATCAAATGATAGGGTCCATGACACACTGTTTGTGCAACATTGCTTCATGCTACATTGTGACTGGTTACAACAAGAGGGTGTCACTTGTAAACAACATTGGGTGTGGTCAGATGGTACAGCCTCGCAATTAAAGGGAGCCAGGCCTTTCTATTTTGTTGCAATATATGGTGGACTCAAAGGGATTGGGATGAGCTGGTTCTTCTTTGGATCAGGGCATGGCAAGGGCGAGCATGATGGTGCAGGAGCAGTTGTGAAAAGAACCTTGACCCATGAACAACTAAAACCTAATGGAGCTATATTGCAGTGTGCAGCAGATGTGGTTTCTTATTGCCAGGCCAACCTATCGCATGGAGCACCTGCATCATATCCTTCAAAAGAAAGGGAATGTGCTCGTGTGTTCTGGGAGGTTAAACAGGGAGATGTTAACAGGGAAGTTAAGTGGAATTGTGCCACTATGGCAAAAACTCTCTCTTTGCATGCTATTTGTGGTCACAACCCGCAGGATCCAATTGCCCTTGCAACAAGAAAGTTCGCATGCTTCTGTGATGCATGCATGAACGAAAGGTGGAATCGCTGCATCAATAAAGCTCACGTGGAGGCTTAGGATTATCAGATTTTGCAGCCATTACTTGAGCAAACAGATGAAGTTTCGACAGAGGAAGTCGTTGGCTATGATGACTTCACATACGAAGGTCATCATGATGTGTTGAGTAGCGCTCTATGTTCTGGAGACACATTTGCTGTAAATCTAGATGCTTTAACCAACACCGAAGATGTGGATTTCTATCTGGTCAAGTGTGTTGCAGAAAAGGAGAAGGTGGAGAAGGAGTACATTGATGAATGGAGCAATGTAATTGACAGAGGCTCATATGTTGTGCAAGGACTGTATTACAAGCAATTGGATGCATACACCTTCAAGCTAGACCACAAGCAGCCTATCGTCCACCTACTTTCACATCTGGTGCGATGTATCAAAATACCCATGGAGCACGTCCCAAGGAGAAGGCAAGTGTACACAATCACTCCAAAAAGCTATGAAGCAATCTGTAATAGCATGCCCTTCAGCTTTTAAGTTTTATCCACTGGATTTTCTATATACCACTTTGTTGTAAGGGTATGCAGTTTTATTATAAAGTTGGTCAGCATGCTAACTATCAAACTGTTTACATTAATTGCCAGCATGCTAACTATCAAATTGTTTGCATCTTGTGTCAGCATGCTAACTATCAAACTGTTTATATTAATTGCTAGCATCAAATTATTTACATAGGGTTCAATTTTACAATGACAGTCACTACCCCAAAAACCCTTAAGGCCTCCTCGGAGGGCGCTTGTAGTGAACGGGATGTCCTCGTTGTTTGTCTTCTTCCTGCTACCTCTTTTCTTTTCTCTCTGCTTCCTCCTCTGCTTCTAGGTTGGAACTATGCTGCTCACTTTCTCTTCTTTCCCTCTCCAGCTTTTCTTTCTCTCTTTTTGCTTCTAGGTCAGCTTCCCGCTGTTTGCGACGAATTTCTTCCAGTCTTTTAGCCTCTATATCCCTCTTTTGAATGTCAAGCAAACGTTTGACGACTGCATCAAAAAACTCATTTGAGCCTGTCTCAAACACATTATCAGCAACATATGCTTTCCGATCATCCATTTGCAGCCAAAGAAAAAGCTAGGACTTCAAAGTTTCTATAAGGAACTTTTCCCTCTGCTCAACACTCTGGTGCTCTAGACTGGGAGTAACAAGCCAAGTTTGTGGTGGGTTCTGAAACACTTTGTAGAAGCTATTATCGATTATAAGTGTGTTTTGGGCGTTGTACCCCAGAGTGTGTTTTCAGAACAAGGATAAGTCTTTCATAAACACAGGTTTTCTCTGGATCTGCCAGGATTGCTTTGTACAGTGCGCTTGAGCAAAAAACCCAGTAATCTTTGGCACCTGCTCTTTAAAAATAGTACGGCAAATACTCATGACTTTACTATGGAGGCTTGTGCTCCATATAAACACATTAAAGAACTGCAGGCACCAGTCCCAAAAAAAATGGTTGTCCTTGCGACAGAACACCTGCTTATCAAGTACATCGTATTTCAGCATTTCATCTGCATATGCCAGGGGCTTTTCACCAAAGCGAGGCTCTACCAATGCCACCAAAAGACCGTTCAGGTCCAGCACCAGAGCCCTTTTTTCATCACATAAATGCTTAGGCACCCATATTAGGTCTGGTAGAGGATACACTCAGCAAAAATAACCGGCCCACTTGGGTGCACATAATTTAGGCGCTCAATAATACTACGGGCAAGCTGTGAATATCGTTCAAGGCGTTTTTCAATCTCCATTTTCTGTCTCCTTAACTGCCTGGCTTTGTGGACTCGCCATCTCCGTAATTTTTGCCATTGCATGGCCGCAGTTACATCAGACATGACGATTAATGCCTGTTTCTCTTCCTCTGCAGGGAAACCGCGATACGAAATGAACAAGTTTAAAAAAGAAAAACCGCAAAAATTACAATGAACTATTACAATGAACTGCTGCTCAGATTTATATTGCACAAAAATACATTTTCATTGGAAAACAAAATGCATGTCAGTTACAATACGCATTTGGGTTTCAAAATGGTCTAGCATATACAGTGAAGGGCACAACCGGGTAGGGAGCAATAAGACTTAACACAATGTTTTGCAAGCTCTTGAGCGGGTGGCTTTCTTTTCACCTTTGGAGCTTTCAGCCTTGTCCAAACCACAGGCTGTTCTTGCAATGTCTTCGGGTACCTCTTCAAGGCCAACTTTTCTTTTCAGCTGAGCTTTACGCAAAAAACCCTCAAGAGGGCTGTTGTCACCAACTTCTTGCTCATCTTCTATGTTGTCATTCTTCAAAGTTTCCCCTGAGCCACTAGCCACTTTCTGCTGAGAAGCTTCTGATTTTTCAGTTGCAGCAGGCATCGCTGGCACACGAGGCACACGAGGAGACATGACAAAAAAATCATCTTCTTTTTCATCTTCTGAGTTCCTGCTCACATCACGGCCTTCCTCCGTTGTTTTCATGCTTTCATTTGGCATCTACTGAGAGCCCTCATCCACCCCTTCACTCCTTGCATCCAGCTCAACATTGCCAATGTCCATAGTGTCGGATAGAGATCCTAGAATGACCAGTAATTTCTAGAAGGGTCTCTTTGAGAATTGAGGGACAAGGCTAAACTTCTCTTTGGCCTATCACCCACAAATGGATGGCCAAAGTGAAATAGCTAACCTAGCAATTCTTGATCTACTAAAAGCCTATGTAATGGAAGTAGATCAAAGGTCCCAATGGGAGAAGTACTTACCCTTAGTGGAGTATGCCTACAATAACACTGTACATACTTCCACGGGAAAATCACCTTTCGAGGTAATTGAGGGAAGATCAAAAAATCCCATGCTACTTAAGGTACACAGGAATATCTTTGTTGCAGATGAGTATAGCCGAGACCTACAAGAATCTTTCCAAAAGATTAAGACACTATGATTTCAAGAGAGAGATAATGTCATAATAACTAATATCTAATTCTCCTAAATGATCTTCTCATGTTAAACTGATCATTTAATATGGGGAAGTGCCAAGGGAGAAAAAGTTAGAATATTGGTTAAGCTGGCAGACCGGCCACAGTAGTGATCCAAAGGAGGGAAAATAGGGATCCAAAAGGGGGGCCATCTGCAAAAGAGAAATATGCAACAATGGGCTTTAAAGACCCTAAGGTTCATCCCATTAAGACTTCCAAAATTCAAAGGTTGTGTCCAATGGTCAAGCTTAGTAAAATTGGATGCTTAGTGAGAGTACCAAAAAAGTCTTAAAGACTCCTACATAGGAGAGGTCAAGCCCTATAAGTAGGGGATGAGAGAGAAACACACACACACACACTCACAGGCTCCCTTTACACAAAGGGAATAGGGGACACATGTTAGCTCCCTAGGCCAATTGCCCACAAGGTGCACCCAGATCCTATTGGATGGCCATAGAGGTGGACCAATGAGAATTAGGCTAGAGTAAATCTAGTTTAATTCATTTAAAAATAGTTGTTGATAAAAGAATTGATAAGGATTAATCTCTCTAGAAGACTATTGGACAGTCTCCCAAGGGGTCCAATGAGCATTCAGCAGCCCAATGGCTTGCCTGCTTCTTATTGGCCAAAAGACAAAGGGGTCCAATGAGAGTTTAGTTGCATTAATTAATTACCTAAAGCTCTCACAAAAGGGGAAAGGGGGACATATGTCACAAGGCTATCACTTATGCTTCTTAAATCCTATTGGCTAAGCTTGGAGAGGTCCAATGAGGTGCCAGCAACAGGATTTAGCAAGAGGGGTCGACCAAGAGAGAGAGGGGGCTGATTTTTCGAAGTCATTATTCCACACACACCCACACTAGCTCATGTGTGAAGCAAGAAGACTATCTCTCTCTCCTTCTCAAGCTTTAATGGAAAACTCATCATCTACTCCAAGTTTGTGAGAAGCGAGGCCTACAACAACAACTCTTGGCTTTGTGATGCAAATCCAACCAAGATCCAAGCTTCAATGCATGCTCATCTCCTCTACCATGCTAATTACTAAGCTATGCTAAGCTTTTATGAGTGATTATGTGAGGAGATATACTTCTTTCTCGTAAGACTACTCCTTCTTCCTCTCTATCTACTCTCATACCGTGCTAGCTCTCACCATCTTCGAAGGTGTGTGAGGTCTTGGGTCTGAGACCGTGAGGGAATTGATGTTGCATTTTATAATTGTTTGCTTAGTTCTTGAAGCTTCCATCTTCATTGCACTAGCTAGTTATTGAAGGAACACAAAGAATCTTATTGTAAAATGTCTCCCTTTATGGAGGAAACCTATTAGACAAAGCCTTTTGGAGGGGGGACTAGCTCCATGTAAATCTGGTCCTCAACTATTGTCAATAGCTTAATTTCTCTCTCTTTTGAAGTATTGTCCATGCCTATCTAACTAGGTGTTATGCTTTTTGTTGCTCTCTCCGACCAAGCACTCTTGTTATGCTCATTAGGAATCTATTCTAATGAAATGCTCACTATGTTCATGCTATTTTCCACCCCACACAAGTTACTAGGCCATTAAATGCTACATGTATTATAGGTCAATCATTTCTTCTCCTAATGGCCCACACGTGATATACAATTCATTTCAAAAGCTTTTGTGCACGTTGTAATGCCAATATATGTAGAGGTCTAGGGAGATAAAGAGACATGTAGAGAGAGAGAGAGAGAGATAACGACAAAGGAATAAAGATATATATATATATATATATATATATATATATATATATATATATATATATATATATATATATAAAGAAAGATAGAGTGATAAAGTGTGAGTGAGAGAGAGATTATGATGCATGAGTGAGATTCCACTCATTCTACAAGCTCCTTTGTGTGTCATAATACCATTCTATAGAGAGAGAGAGAGAGAGAGAGAGAGAGAGAGAGAGAGAGAGAGAGAGACAGAGAGAGAGAGAGAGAGAGAGAGAGAGAGATAAGAAGACATGATAGGTTCTTTATATGTAAGTATACCAAAATCTAGTAGATTGTGATGGCCTCAAGCAGGGCTTGGTCCTTAATCTGACAAGTAACTTCAAAGAATAGTTGATCTATGCTACCTCAAATGTGCATGATGTGATATCTATTGTTGATGATCCATGGTAGGTATTTCCAAAATCAGCATGCAACACATGGAATAAAATCTAGAGAAGAGAGAGAGAGAGAGAGAGAGAGTGAGAGGGAGAGAAAAAGAATCATGTTGATATCCCCATCATCATCACTATTGTGTCTTTGAGATGATAAGATAGAGATTCTTATCATGGTGGATGCACTTTCTTTGAGATGATGATGTGTGTGTGAGTTTGAGAGAGAGAGAGAGAGAGAGAGAGAGAGAGAGAGAGGCAAAAACTCTTGGGTATTTTTAAGAATTTTTTTGTCCTCCATGACCTTAGCTCATGCTTGGATGGTCACTATGTTTTGGATCAAATGGGATAGCTAGACTTGTAAAATATTTTACTTGATTGTTATTCTATGTTAGTGGTTTAGATAACTATGGGAATAATGTGCAAGAAAAGGACGGAGGGTTGTGGTGCAAACATGTTTTGATGTTAATTTCCAGTGATTCATTGATGACTTTGTAATTATTTATTTTTGTTTATGCCTTAATGACTTTGTAATACCTTCCTCTAGACACAATAGACTAGGCTTAGAGGGATATTAGTGTGAACCACCTCTTGTATTATGTGGATGTGCATGCTCAAGCAAAAGACATGCAAAGCCTTTGTGAAAGAGAGGCCTATTTTGGCACAATGTGACTTTAAATACAAATTTCAAATACTAAAAGGGAAAGAGTGTGAAGTTCACCTTGAGGGCTATGATTTTAGGGCATTCTTGTGTTAGATTCTAAAAATATTCCCCTTTTCCATCTCTTAACATATGTCTTGGCCTATGGAGCTTCTTTGTCTCCCTTCTTTGCATACTATGGTTTGTATCCCTTCTTTGTGTAATATTATGTGTGTGTGTGTTTGTCAACATCTCCATCTCTCTCTCTCTCTCTCTCTCTCTCTCTCTCTCTCTCTCTCCATATCCATTTATTTCTCTCTGTGTCCACATCAACCCCCTTCTATCTCTCTCTTTCCCTTCTCTATCATTTCAAGGTTGATACAATTTCATTGCCAATAGTGAAAACACTCCATACATCCCAATAGTGATAATGCCTTCACAAGTTTACTATAACATTGACAATATCACGAGCCAAGCAATGCTCTTTGGCATCACACCTTTATGAAAATATTGCATCGGCACTTGTACCCTAACGTTGACCTTAAATTAGAGATGAGAAAAATGTATAGTCTAATCTCAATTGAGAGAAGAGAGAGCACCTCTTTAGCTGAATAACTAGCTAAGTGACGCCTTTTTGTTTAGTCCCTGCAGTTGGCTTACTTTATCGATTGTGTAGTAATATGAAAGCCAGGGTGGGGTGTTGTTTCATGAGGAATACATATGCGGACATGAATGCACCATCAACAACCAACAATTAGGTGTAAATAAGGCTGAGGTAAAGTAAATTTAAATTTGCTAATGCAAAATTTTCCAACCAGATCAATGATTGCAGAATGAGAGCAAGCAATGATGGAATTGTCTATGGTGAGATGATTATGCAAAAGAGATTTGACATAGAAGTACTCAAAATAAATGTAGACAAGAGGCAAATTTATTATCAACACATTTGGGTCTTGGATGCAATTGGAGAAATTAGTAGTAGCTTTAAAAAATTGTATGCTTTTTTATTATTTTCTTGTTTAGTTAACTAGTTTTCTTTCCCTTAACATGCATTGCCATTGGATGCTCCAGAGATTCAAACACAAGCACAAGCACTATTGAATGTAGGGTATCTCTTGGCATCATCTGTTGTTTCTCATAACCCTAAGACGTTTCATGTTTGCTTATGGCTCAAGGAAAGAGAATTTTGCTTTGAAATAGTGGCAATATAGCTCAAAATACAAGTTAATTTTGAAAAAACAAACGCTTTAGAATTGGCTTAAAGATTTTTTTCTTATGTTTGTGAGGAAGGTTTCTTCTTTCAAAAACATTGAGACACATGTTAACAGCATGGAGAGTTTCTTCTCTGCCAAGCTTTTTCTTTCAAACACAGCAAAACCAGTTTTTGAAAGAAACCTAGGTTTAGTGCAACAAACACCTCCACTTTGCTAAAATAAGGCAAACCTGATATGGTCTTAAGGATACCTTTTTTAATTCAAAATTAAAATATACATAGTATGCATCAAAGTATAAAAATTAGATGAAAATAAAAACTTTTACAAAGGGAAAAATATGTACATTGCTGGCTATACATGCTTGTTTGTTTTTTCAAGCATTGGGAAAAATGCCTTCTCTCTTTCTCAGCAAATGAGCCCAATAAACAAGGTTGTGATGGATTGCAATAAGTGCAAGTTGAATCCTACTATGATCACACTAATTTGGCTTGAATAAGCAAGGAATAAATTGCTCTCCATGTGTTAATCACCGCCTCTCAAAAATTCTATCAAGAATTTTCTATGTGAGCCTGGAGGGTAGCATCAGGGTTGCTCTACGATGTCATAAACTGAGAAAATTGGTTATGAAGAAGGAAAAAAGCTATGGGGAATAATTTGGATGATGGAGAAGATGATGATGCAAAGACGAGGCGGTTGAAACTTGAGATGTTTGGAGCGGTGTTAGAGATGGTCAAACTAGAGAGACCAAGGAAAAAGATGCCAATTACAATGCTATACCAAACATGCACATTGCTACCCCTATCCAAAACTATGGCCTGATGGTAGCTACATGCAGGTATGTCAAGTCTCCCTCCTCATGTTGCATTTATTCTTTCTTTCTTGTTGGATGGCTCATACAACAAATGAATTTTCATCCTACTAGTAATAAAATATTGAGCCTCATTTGGACATTTGACCCAAGCGATGATTCTCACCCATTTCCTTCATGGCTATCGACTTTTTAGTGTTTACCAAAATAAACAAATTAAAACCTTACTAGCTTGAACCCCCTACCTTGTAGGCACATGTGACCTTTTCACAATTAGCCTAGTCACTTGGCCACAAACCCGTGACCACTATCCATGCACAAAATAATTTCCTCCAACTTGTGAACTTCAACCATTTCAACTTTGGATCTCTCTCTCTCACACACACACACACACATGTCATTAGTTTAATGTGATATATCAAGCCTATAGACATAAAATCCATGAAGACAAGCCTAGTTAGAATCGAACACATTTACCTAGGCCAACTAACCTCACCCATTTACTCCTTCCCTTCCCTTAAGCAAACCCCTTGGAAAATTTTAAACAAACCAAAGTCCAGTATAATTTAGCCAACTAAAATCATAAAATATTGATTACAATTTGGGCTTACCTTGAAGAAAAGTGGAAAATTTACACAAGTTTTAAGGTATGTAATCTCCGACAAATTTACACTATATAAGACATACTCAAGATGCAATGCACTATGTGTGTTTTATGTATAAAATCCTAAGCAGAGTTGGAATCATATGCTGAAGTACAATTTAGATTGAAATTTCAATAAAAATGAAATTAGATTTATGATCATAAACTACAAAAGGGCATAGCATTAATCAATTATACAAAGATACATTCACAAAGAAATTGGATTTGGTAGCAGATGCTTTTTGCCACAAGCATTCCTAACTAAGAGATGAGGGACTCACTTGCCAACCAGCCAGACAACACACAGTGGGTGGCAGGTGTAAAGCGTACCCCATCCACGTGTTATAGTTGTCACACCTAGCAAATGCCTAACATCTTGCATTCTCCAATAATGTGGTAAGCTATCCATTGAGAGAGAGAGAGAGAGAGAGAGAGAGAGAGAGAGAGAGCAAAAGAGAATCACCACTTTGATAGAGAGGAGTTTTATATTGATAAGTAGCACTTCTCACCGTCTCTTATTTTGTAATCACACAAGTTAAGAACATCTTCTCAAGACATTGGATTCACAACAAAAAAGTTATTGTGAATATGCATGTGTCTATAAATATAGAGGTGTGTCCATGGGACTTAAAAATTTAAACTCATTACCACGTTTGTATTATTTAATCCCCTATTGCATTTATCACAAAAGTGTTATTGTGAATATCCATGTGTCTATAAATATAGAGGGTGTGTCCATGGGATTTATAGATTTAAACCCATCATCACGTTTGTAGTATATAATCTCCTATTGAATTTATCACAAAACCCTAAATTTTAGTTTTGTATGGATGTAAAAAATAAATCATTATACATATGCATTGTCAAAATGTCATATTTTGTGTTTGTGTGTGTATGTGAGTGTGAGTGTGTGTGTGTGTGTGTGTGCGTGCACACGCGTGCACATGCACACATGTCCATTAGAAGTATACTTAGTTATAATCTCTAGCTTTGCTTACTTTCATTTGAATGAGTGATTGTGTGTGCATGCGTGCACACACGAACGCACATGCGCACAAGAGTACATACATGTGCATGCATTTGTGTAGATATGTAGTGTCTTTTTAAGTGAGGGTCTCTTCTAATTTTCTTGTGTCTGTGTGTGTATGCGTGTACCCATGGGTGTGCGAATATATACTAAAACATTTGTACAAAAATTGTAACAATTTCTTTACCAAATTCAAAATTGATGACAAAAATATGAGGTAACAACACCTGTGAAGTTGTGGCAAGAACTAATGCAAGAGTGATGTCCAAGGGGTACCTTGATGAATAGTATAGTGCTTCAATTTATATGTTGATTGGATTATGTAGCTATCATAGAATTATGCTAAATGGAAACTAAGGAAATAGTCTTTCAATATCTACAATATAGTACAACTCAAGATTATGTATACACAAGGCTCTCTTGGTTTGCAACAATCACTCCAGTTTTTGAAGAGTAGAGTGATGTGTTATTAGATACAACAATTTTTGTTTTTCTTAGAGACAATATTGTAATAGTGTGTGTGTGTGTGTGTGTGTGTGTGTGTGTGTGTGTATGTGAGAAGGAGAGAGAATGATAAAAGACAACAAAGTTGCAATCCGTTTCCTCCTCTTTTTGTATTTCGAAAAAATCAATGCCTAGGAGGGAGGGTGTGTGTGTGTGTGTGTGTGTGTGTGTGTGTGTGTGTGTGTGTGTGTGTGTGTGAGAGAGAGAGAGAGAGAGAGAGAGAGAGACAGAGAGAGTAAGAGTGAGTGAGAGAGAGAGAGAGAAGAACTTCCTTTGTTTGGTGTGCATGAGAGCTAGAGGGAAAATGTTTTAGAGGGTTGGGAAAGTAGTTTCTCATATTTTGTCTTTGTTTTTTAAACAAGGTGAAGAATCATAGTAAATGTAATGCAAAAGTATATGAGAGTTGTGTTTGTAGGATTTATTTTTTCACAACAAATATTTTGAAAGTTGTAGAGAGAGTATATTATAAAGGGAGTAATAGATATATGGCAAAAGGTGACTAGTAGGTGTAAGTCAAGTTGTTTCAATGGTAGACATGGAGAAGTTACTTTTTGACCAAATTTGGCCAAACTTAGAAGTTCAATTTGTTGTTTTTTGTGAGAGAGTGAGAGAGCTCGCCGCTTGTAGAGTTGTGAGAGAGAGAGAGAGAGAGAGAGAGAGAGAGAGAAACAATTTTCCCTGAGTTTTATCATGACGTGCGTATAGCATGACATCTCTACATGAGAGAAGTGTTATGACCTTGAAAGCAATGTTGCCAAGACGACTTAAAATAGTGAAAAATCAATGATATCATACACAAAATTAGCAATCATTCTAGAAAAATTTAAATGTCATCGACAAGGTAGAGGCATTCAATATTGCGACAATTATACATGCATGCATATGAGACAATGGCAAAGATACCTACAGCCCAAAAACCTCAAAATACAGAGATCAAAGCCTTCGAGCTACTAAACCAACATCATACACAGATAAGGGATTTGCAATGCCTTGGAGTTTTAAGCTTCAATGGATGCTAGACACTATCCGAGTAAGTAAGAGTGATGCTAGACACTATCCGAGTAAGTAAAAGAGAAAGAATATGGGAATGATGATGATGACATGATAAAAAATGGCCACCATCCTAGGGCACCTCCCTGTCCCATTCCACATGGATATAAGGCAAAAGACCGGTCCATGGCTCATTAATCATTAACTGAAAAGAATCGTTAGCAATTTTCATGTAAAGTATTCATTTATTGGATGTTTCCTACAAAGAGTTTATATGCACAACCAGGTGCCCCAGCTTCACAAGAACTTCAGGTAACATGGTAAGGCCTCAGCAATTTTGGGCATCCAAGATGTCAAGACAGAGCCATAAGGTAGGGAGACCAACACTCACTTCTATTGCTTCTTGCTTACAAGAGGCTCAGCCTCCTCTACGACCACCACATCCACCCTATGACCCCTTTCTTCATATGTCTCTAGTTCCCAGCTTCCCAGGCACGCTAGGTTTTCACTTGAAAATACCCTTCATATGGCACTAAAGAAAGGGATTTATCTAGTACAAATTGACCTCAACCTACCTCTCTTGTTTGCATGGTCAAGGGCATGTGCTGCAGAAAAGTGTTGGTGGGTAAGGGAGACGAAGGGATTGTTCAATTTGAGGTTTGGAAAACTTGGTGTGCAATGTGAATTTGCAGATGACACATGGTAATAGTCGGGGTCAGGGCTGGGGACTCAGGGTCCCCAAAGAGTCTATTGTTTGACCTTAAGATAGGTGTAGCACAAACAGGTATGTACACAAAGTGCACACACACATGTTGAAACGTGATTACTCAAACAAGTGACGGAAATAGGTATAGCCATAAAGCAAGGCATGGTAGTCAATGAGGGAGCAACAATAGGGTCATCCTCATCTCTAACTCCAACTATCCACCCTCTATCCTCCTGCTCCTTGATCAACAATGGTGGCATTGGCTTGCAATATATTACTCAATTAAAGCTCTTGCCCTCTTTTGATTTCCAAATCCATTGCTAACCCCTCTACAAACATTGTAGTCACCTCTAGAGATGAGGATGTTCCAACCTTGTGCAAGCACTAAACTGTCACTATAATCGATAGTACCAATCATCACACTCTCTCACTTGTAATGTGTAGCTTGAAAGCTTCTCTCACACCAAAAGTGAAGCTCACAAAGTGGTTCCTCCCACATAGAGTGTTGGGGTTTTATGTGAGATATTGGGGGCTACTTTACTAGAAGGAGAGGAGCCTATTTATAGGGTGGAGAACCTCATTAAGATGATTTGGAGATCCTAATTTACAAGCTAACAAATTAGGATTATGATTTTTTCTAAATATCAAAACATTGCGGGCGTTCTTTGTCTGCTTGAGTCATGGATGTGGGCTCAAAAGAGAGCATAATTGATACTAGAAAAGGTGAAAGTAGAGTATTAAGGAAGGAGAGAGAGAGAGAGAGAGAGAGAGAGAGTTACTATGCACATGTCTTGAGGTGAGGTGTCTTTTATGGTTAGGTCAATGGCTATTTTGTGTTAGTATGTTAATGGTTAGTGTTAGTAATCACTATAAAGTTAATGATATATTAACAATGGGTAGAATGAGGTGGATGGTTGACGTAAAATGGTTGAATGAAGTGAGGAAATCCTTGTGATGGTGAAGCTTGAAGAAGTTTTGGATTTGCTTGTATAAACTCTCAAAATGACTATCGATCCTCTTCGTCTTCTTCTCTTCTTTATGCCACCGCCGCCAAGGTTGATTATCGCAATGAAAATGGCAATTCGGTTGATGAGATCTCTCAATTTTCAGAGGTTGGCCCATGGCCACATAAAAGGTGGTCTCTTTGTGGTAACACTCGCCCCTCCTTCAACTGTTCCAACTAGTAGGTAGGACCTCTTGCGATCAAACCATGGAGGAAGAGCATGAAATCAACAACGCTCAAGTCCACTTAATTTTCATTCCAAAAGCGGCACTCATGAAATAATGGCGGTGTATTTTCTTTTTTTTTCACTTGCACTCCTAAATGGTGGCTCATGGAGTGTTGAAAAAAACATCTCTTTATTTTGACTTTCATTCTCTTGGCTTCTATTGGGTTTGTTGATTGAGATTCTACTCAATTTACATCTAAAACTCTGCCAAACTTTTGTCAAGATTATTCTTGACTTTTAGTGGCATTATGGATTCTTCTTAAAGTTTGGCAAGATTATTCTTGACTTTTAGTGGCATTATGGATTCTTCTTATTTGGATAGTACTTAGCTTAACATTGATGGAAACAACTTTTCTTATTGGAAGAAGAAAATCATGAATGTGTTGGTTCAAAAGAAGTAGGTTAAACCCATAAAGTTTCAAGGTGTCACCAAACTGGAGAACATGGATGTGGAAGAATGGGAAGATCTAGATGAGGTAGCTAAGTCTACCATTCAGTTATCCTCAAATTTGATAATAGTTTTCTCTACATTGTCATCATTCTACATTGTGAACATCTAGATTTCATTAAATACTTAGCCTTGACAAGAATATGAGAATATGCCTTGCATAAATTACAATGTTGAGAGTTTTATTGTGCTAGTAAGATATTTCAGAGCCAAGGAATGAGACATTTTAGTGGATGCTCCATGCATAACTCAGAGGATTGCTGATTTTCCATGTAACATTTGAGAGGAAACAATACTATTTGAAAATCTAATAAAACTATTCCAAAACTTAAACATTAATGATATTCAGGCACTCTAGTATGTAAAATAGAGGCATCCATGCTTAGCACAAAAAAAAGACTCGCAAAGATGTTATCAAAATGATGGAGGGCTAATTGCAACCTATGCATCATGGCATTTGATTGAACCACATTTGGATCACTGAAATTTAGCTAGCACAACCTCCCCGCCTCAAGAAGATCACCACGAAACCTTGTAGCAATAGCGCATTGAATCTGCAAACAATGTCCTAGAGAAATGCTCCTAGCCACCTAAGCATATCAGAATTAGGACACTCTTTTATTGCAAAGAGGCACGTGAAGAACAGAAAGGGATGAGCTCAGGTAAGTAAAATAGCATGCCAAGCAATCACTTTGATCTATTGTATGATCTATTAACATCATTTCTTCTTACAAAGGCCCAGTATGCAGGGCGATACAAACAGGGATCATTTTTCTAAAATGATGATCTAATCTTGCCATTGAAACAGCTCGTTATCAATTGGACCCTAGCTCACCACAAAGGCTTGTAGAAATAATCTCATTTTCAAGGTTTCCATTAAAGCTTAACACCTAGGTGTTTGACAGGCTAGATTAAAAGCTCTCTGCATCATGGAGCAGTATGCTTGCAAGAGGATCCACCATGGGTTTTATGGCTTTCCTATCGTGATCTTCGTTGATAAAGTCAGGTTCGGAGTCGAATAGCTGTGGATCAAGAATGTTGAAGGTTCTATTAGGGTATGCATCTTTTACCCACATTAGCAAGCTGACTCCCATGGTGCCGAAAAGGGAATATGTTGGCCTCTTTTTGGTCAACATCTCCAACATGTCAATGCCAAAGATGTAAACATCCCCCTTGGTACCAACCCTGGTCGATTGACCATACTTTGAGGCATCCCAAGAAAAACACATGCAAAGTTTTCAGCAATGTTAGACAATGGAATACACCACCCAAACAGTAAACTTTGCCACACCCTCAAACAAACAACGAACACCCCGACCCAAAGGGACATTCATGATTCGAATGCACGCATCACATAGTGCATAGTAAAATCGAGCCCTACCTGGAGAAACATACCCCATCGTTCCCTTGGTCTTGGAGAAAACCTCATCCTGATGCAAGAGCTTTGCAATCCCAAAGTCAGAAACCCTTGCCACCTTGTCCTGGCAGGGGGGGGCAGAGAGAGAGAGAGAGAGAGAGAGAGAGAGAGAGAGAGAGAGGGGCTTGCTTGCATACAGAGCTTCAAGAGCTAACTTACTCACAGACAGTTCAAGGATCAAGCCAGAAGTTGTTGCTCATGCTGAATAGTCTCTTGTGCTTGGGAAAGCAACCATATCTCCAATCAGCACTTAAATGTTGCAACCAACCATCTCTCTCTTTGTTACAGACCTACCCTAACCTTGCAATAGGCCAGCAAACCTTGCTCAGGCACCACAGCAAAGCAAGACAGAGAACTCATCAATGTCATCTCTTGTAGAGCACACGAGAGAGAGATACGCGGTTCGAGAGAAAGAGAGAGCCGTCCATTCCCCTTCCCCATGCCACTTACCTAATATCCGTGGGTTAAAGAAAAATCAGTGTTCCAAATATATAAAATTTCTTTTCTTGAATTTGTCAAGAGGAAATTTTATTTTTCAAATTTTGACATTATTTTTCTCTATTTAGGAAGGAATTTCTCCTTTTCCCTTTGCTTTCAACTGACACGATATTAAGTTAGTTAAAGTTTTCTAGTTCCTTAACCACAATATCTTCTATGACTTTTGGGACTTTCATAAATCAGAGTCGAAATTAATTTGAGTTATTTGGCAAACAACATTAGTGAGATTTTACCTATGTATAAGATGATCTCACACACTTATAATGGGCTAAACAAGAACTATCTTTACAAAGCTCCTCAAATAATGTAAGCAGTTTTTGATGTCTAATGTGTTTCTTTAATTCACTTCATGAAAACTTTAAACAATGGCCTTGTACCTTTACTCAGGTGATTTGCTTAAACTAGTGAGAGTTTTCTCCTACTTCCTAAAATATGGGAGTTTTTCCTCATTCACTTTGTACTCCAAATATGATGCATTGTTCACTAACAGCTTATGTTTTGGTCTAGCTTCTAATTAGGGACAAACTAATTATTGTGTACATACGGGCTTTTCCTTTTATGGAAAGACATCTATTTCTAACAATCATATCTCCGTCTTTTGAACACACACATGAATGTGGAGATAATAGGGACATAACGAACAAGCATTTTAATACATTTCTACAAAGCAGGCTACTCAATCTAAACTTATTTTTTGCCATGACCATAATGGTTAAAGTCTTGGTCTAACTTTAAAGATGATTAAGAAAAACTTCTATTTAAGTTTTTTTTAAGTTTATTTTATTTAAAAAAAATTAGAACCACTCTACCGCAAACCAATAGGACAAGAGAACATACTCTAAAATTTCTTATTTGTCATGATCATACATGGTGTTGAACAGACTTGAATGCAAGGATAAGAGGGACATGGATGAAAGTTGTTGGGTTTGTCCTATACTTGGCACTCCATTTTTAAGCAAAAAAGTTGATGACTTTTTTATTTGTTATCTCTGGATTCAAAATTTGTTTATTTTATCAATGCAGAGGATGTATGCTATAGTTATAGTACTTTTTTATTTTTTAAATGTAGCTAAAACATCAAATTTTACTTCCATTTATGTGTGTGTGTGTGTGTGTGTGTGTGTGTGTACTCATTTGTATTTGCCTGTGTAACTTCTCTTTTTGAATCTTTCAACTTGTGAATATTGTATATAATAATACACACACACAGCACACATCCACCATCAAATGAACCCATTATTTATCAAAATTGAACTGATAAGCTATGTCTAAGAATTCTTTTTCCCTATAGAGTCTTATTCCATTCTTATAAAGTTTCAACCATGAATATCATTCAAAATTTCCAAGGATTTTGAACTATTTTCTTGTATTTAACCGGTTTCTTTGCCATGATTTCCAAGTGGCTAATCCGGGGTTTTGATTGGCTCAAAGAGAAGGTAAGGAAACCTTCCCTAAACACTATGGATAAGTATGCTTGACCTCAATATTGTTCCATAGATTGTCATTTCATATTCATTTCTATGTCATCGTACTGATTATCTTGAAGATTTAATTAATTACTAGGACTTGTTTTCATTATTTTAGGTCACATATTGATTACTTGTAGGTGACTTATTCGGTTCCAAGCTTTTAATGCTACATGATGAAAACCATTGCTCAATCATAGCTAAAAGTATTAAATGCAATTATCGCAATTCTTGAAGAATTATCATGCTAGTATTTTGAATTCACCTTAACTAGAATACTGACATCATGAGCTTCAAAATCTATCCTAACAAGAAAACATAAAGTATAGGATAGTCACACATTTGTGAATAATCATCATCACTATTATTATTAATTTGTAGTTAATCAACATTGATTGGTTTAGTGGTCAATTAAAAGGATGGTCATTGCAAATGTGTGAGAGATAGAGATTGAGGGGATGTATGCTCATTGTTGAACGTCAAATATGACCTATCGAGCCAAATGAAACATGTTGCATGTTGTATGTTAGAGGTTTTTCAATGGCTCTCAATGTTTGAGGGTTGTGAATGTGTGTGTGTGTGTGTGTGTGTGTGTGTGTGTGTGTGTGTGTGTGTGTGTGTGTGTGTGTGTGTGTGTGTGTGTGTGTGTGTGTGTGTGTGTGTGTGTGTGAGAGAGAGAGAGAGAGAGACAGAGACAGAGATTCTTCAAAGGCATCAATGATAACAAGAAGCCGACAGTCAATTGTAGTAGAAGCTTTTATGTTAAAAAAACAACAATCCACAATATATGCCAAAATCCTCCAATTGATGCCAACTAATATTGAATGGCCAAAGGTTTTGACCAAGTACAAAAGAAAATTTGAGGAAGAGGAGGGTGTTCAATAAGCTATCACAAGAAGATTTAGAAATTTCTCATGTAGGAAAGCGGATTCTTTTTCAGTGTTTTTCATACAATGCATAACATCATGAGCTTCTGCTCGAGAGGCACTCCATACCTAGGTAGGTACGATTGGGGGCAGGGGACCACCAGCGGCCCCCCCATCGGGCCGGCGGTCCCCTGCCCCCAATCGTACCTAGCTAGGTATGCAGTGCCTCCCTCACAGAAGTGCATGATGTTGACGTAAGTCACAATGTGGGAATTATTGTGAGAATTTATCCACCCAAAACTTCTTGTGTATAGGGAGACACAAAGAACACCACAACTAATCTTTGAAAGGGTAAAGGATCAACGTCTTTGAACTAGAATGCTCAGTGGCTTACTTTGACCCTTCATAAAACATTTCACTTAATTGCTCAAGGCAGCTGCTAAAATTCCAAAAGGGAGCATATCTCAATGGAAAAGAATGAGACTCTCTTGAAACTTGTGAAGATAACTTGGCCAAGAGAAGAGAGAGGACTTGCATTTGGGCATTTTGTCTAGATGATTTTACATTGGGCATTTGGTGATGAATGCATGTTGGAGGGTTGAATACAGAGCTATTGATGGAGATTGGGAATTTTGAGGGAGCTTGGCAAAGAATGATCTAATGACATTGTAGCAAGAGCATAGATTTGTGAAAAAAGGAAGCTTTCGCTCCATACTTCCTTGCAAGGATGAGAAATCTTCCCCTGAGAATCAGATTTATAGATGTTTTCAATGGTATGTGTGTCCCTTCAAAACATCTAAAACTTACTTAGTGACTGCATTGCAAATACAACAGCTTATAAAAAATGCAAAAATCAAGCAATGTGTCATGTAGGCAGTAAGGGCTATATTGATTGGTACATAAGTCAATGATTGAAAGAAAGAAGAAGAAGACGAAGAAAAGGAGAGGTTTTAGCATCATAGTTACTAGTATGGCCGGCCGCCTTCGGCGGCCTCTCTCTCTCTCTCCACGCGTTATTCGCTTGCATCCTTGGGAGTACAGAGAACACAACCGGATCAAGCTACTTGCGACACGTGACCAGAGGAGGGACCGAAATTCCTCCCCCCCCCCCCCCCCCCCCCCCCCCCCCCCAATATATACTATAGATAGATAGTGCGCTCGTTTCAAGCAACCCACTATCATGAATATCAGCATGTATCCTATTGCCTTGGTAAAAATCCTTCTTGTTAGCACAATCTTAGAGCATGTGTCTGTCTCGTGCTCACAACATGCCTTGGAGAAAAGCTACAAACGTCTCATCATAGATCTCCCCCTTCGCCTTGCCATGTTTGCCTTCAAGATGCAAGCCAATGTGATTGCATTTGGAGAGACACCCTCGCTTCACATCTATCGAGAATAGCCCATAGCTTCTTGGCCCTGCCCGAGTTGGACATACCCCACAATCACTGCATTCCAAGCGATGACATCCCAAACATCAAGCTCCTCGCACACTTTTTGTGCTTTATGAAATGCACCACATTTGGGATACATGTTGACCAAGGTAGTGCCAAGCACGAAAGTTTTCTTTCAAAAACCTAAGTCGTGTATTCTTTTGCTCATATGAGGATCTTGTGTAATGCCACATGTCTTCAAGGTGCAAGTGTATGTGATTGTGGTTGGAAAGAGGCCCTCTCTCTACACCTACTTAAAATAGCTTGGAGCTTTGGCTGCGGGATGCAAGCATATGTGATTGCATCTGGAGAGACACCCTTGCTTCGCATCTGTCGAAAACAACCTTGAGCTTTTTGGCCCTGCCCAAGTTGGACAAATCACCCAATCAGTGCATTCCAAGAGATGACATCCAAGATAGGAAGCTCCTCACACACTTTTTGTGCCTTATGAAATGCACCACATTTGGGATACATGTCGATCGAGGTAGTGCCAAAGCACGATGTTATCTTTCAACAACCCTAGTCTAACAATATCATCGTGAATTCTTTCGCCCATGTAAGCATCTTGTGTAATGCCACATGCTTTCAAGGTGCAAGTCTATAGTAGGGAAAGGGATTCAGCACTGGTTTGTTGCTAAACCAGTTGCAACGTGGCGGCAAGCACATTCTGGTGGGTGCCAATGCACGCTTTCTTGATGGGTAATATGTTTCATTCAGCTTCTCCACCAGCTCTTTCTGAAAGTGGAAGAAGAGACTCTCCTGCTCCTTGATTGCATTGTCCTCATTACTGGAAGGCATCGTCCAAGTCGGATACTCCTTGTTGAAATCTGTGTAAGGGGCAGTTTTCCCAAAGATTCATCCAGCTGCCTGTCTCCACTTGTTGAAGGCACGAATTTTTCACCAGTGTCCTATCCCCAGACCAGCAGGATCCGTTGAGTCTTGAAGGCTGGTGTACAGTATCATGCTTTGCAGCACTATGTCCTTTGGCATGGTAGCACATGTTGCCACATTGCGGACAACTGGCTTCACATCTTGGTCGGCAGATCTCATCCGGTATGCTCGACAGCTCCTTCATCACACCCTCTATCAGAGCAGCCAGTTTTTGTAGGCTCTCGTACAACTGTGGTAGTTTCTTCTCATAAAACTCACCATCTAAATCTCTACTCCTTATCCTTGCTCTGCACATGGATGGAAGTTATTGCCTTCGCGAGCTTTTCATCAACTGAATCTACCAGTCTGCGGCTAAGAGTTGCTAGGAACACGTCTATTGAAGGATTCTTGATACAGACTTCCTCTTGCAGGCAGTTCTGCACCTTTCGGATCAGAGCATCCCACTCTCGTTCTACAATCCATCTGCGTGTGTGTGCACTGTGTATGCTGTGTGTGTGAGAGAGAGAGAGAGAGAGAGAGAGAGTCATGCTTCTCTGATGACGATGGGGAATGAGAGTCATGCTAGTCCGTGTGTATGCTTCGCTAGAGAGAGAGAGAGAGAGAGGAAGAGTCCTAAAGCTCTGCAAGAAAACGACCTCACTCCTCGACAACAACGTGCAATGCTGCGGGATTGCATGAATGCTCGCAGCTCCACAAACACACACACACACACACACACAAGGAAGCAAGCGCACTAGAAGGAAGCAAGCCCCTGTTCTGATCCTCGACATCGACATCGACATGTCTCTCTCTCTCTCTCTCTCTCTCTCTCAATTTGAGGAGCAAGGAATGTGGCCGTCACCAAGTGCATAAATAAGCTTGAAAGTCAAGCAGAGCCACCATCACTGGCATGAGCCGTTACTATGCACGTATGACGGTCACCGCTGTGCTCTTTCCTCAGCCAGCTACTTTTTTTTCTTTGTCTCTAGCCTTCGGCTCGCAGATGCAAACACGTGGCAAAGCTCTCCCAAGCGCCATATTATGTTAGTAGATAAGCGCCATATTATGTTAGTAGATGATTCCAAGAGAGGGCTAGCCACAGACTATTTGACACCACTTTGTCAGGTGGGATCTACGGTCCAGCATCTTCGAACGATGTGGACCGTCCATTTATTCTCAAGAATAAAAGGATTCCGGCTGGTTGAGCCCCTGCGACCCGAACCCACCTCCTACACAATCGGAGGCCACAACTCTCCCATTAAGCTATCGCGCGGCACTTGAAATGGAGGTGTGTACATAGAATCATATAGCAAAAATGACAGGGTGGAGATCACATGGTGGTCACTTGGAGATCACTTTGGGATGGACAGGGTCACACTGCAATCACTTTGGGATAGTCGGGGTCACACTGTAATCACTTGGTAATGGGTGGGGTCACAAGGTGATCACATGTCGATTGGGATTCACATGGGGATCACTTGGCGGTCACTTGATGTTCACATCAAATTTACTTGGTGTTCACTTTAATTGTGATCACATGGTGATCACTTGGAGATTAAACCGTCATCGGACGGTGCAAAATCGATCTCGCTGCCCCCAATTAATAGGGACCGTAGATCCCACCTGACAGAAGTGGTGTCAATTAGTCATGAGGGATAGCTAGAGACAAAAGGGCATGTCTAAAAATTTGATTTAGGTACATATTCATGGCTTTGCATAGAACCTCTTTGTTCTTGATATTGCAAGCAACGCCATGGAAGGCGACGGCGATGGGAGTCCCCCACATATACATGAAAAGACTCAGTAACACTCCTACAAATAAGCACATATACATCAATATCTCTCTCTCTCTCTCTCTCTCTCTCTCTCTCTTAGTTGGTCTTAACTAGACCACATACATGTGCATATTGGCACACACTATCACTTAAAAATCCAAGCCACAATACTCTATTGGCTCACTTTGTCTCTTTTGCAATAGTTCTTTCCGAATGGAAATGGAAACCTTATATTAGCCATTTTACATCGAACATTAATATGAAATTCACCAAAGACAAAACAAAAAACAAGAAAGTATATCTCATTGTGTGAATGAAGGAGCAAACCTTTGAGTCACAAGAAGATTTAGAAATTTTCTCATGTAGGAAAACAAAGTCTTTCTCAGTGTTTTTCATACAATACATAACATCATGAGCTTCTGCTCGAGAGGCACCGCATACCTAGCTAGGTACGATTGAAGGCAAGGGACTGCCGGTCCGGTGGCCAGGCTGGCTGTCCCCTGCCTCCAATCGTACCTAGCTAGGTATGCGGTGCCTCCCTCACAGAAGCTCATGATGTTGAGGTAAGTCACAATGTGGGAATTATTGTGAGAATTTATCCAAAACTTATTGTGAGTGTGAGCATCCATGCACTGGCCACGTATAATCTTTGACACACAATACAAACTTGGCAAATTTTGGGATTCAACCTCTTAGCTTTTTCTATTTGTGTTTTAAAAGGGACTGCACCAAAGGTCACCCCTTTTAGTCTGCTAGTCCACTTCTCAGGCATAGCAATTCTAATTAATGCCATACTTTTGGCCATTAAAATTGCTATGAATATCACCATTCTTGGCACTTAGCTGTGAACATCACCATTCTTGGCCCTTTTTTCCATAGCTAGGTGAATGCAAGGTCAAGGGTTTGCGCTTCTATCATCGTCATTAGGGGATGTTGTTGACTTACGACTTTTTATCTTCTCTAAGATATTTCTATGTTCACGTTTAGGTATTCGCAAATTGTATCTAACAGTAGAAAGTATAAACTTTCTCGAGTGAGTCATTGCTAACCTATCATAGAAGTTAATGACAAGCCTAGTGTAAGCATCTAAGGGGTTTGTAATGGGCAAGGGATCAGAAGACACACTAGGAGCATGACCAACAGATGACCCAACAGTACTTGATCTACGACTACTAGATGAGGTGCTTTCACATGATGTTGAAGAAGGTACTAGGAAGGATCCTCTCAAGCCTAATTGATGCTCTTGTTCCTTCCTTTGTGTCCCTTGTGATTTTGGTGTAGATTGCTTAGATCTTGTTGAGGGAGGACTAGCAAGTCCCCTCTCTATATCAAAAGGACCAAGGAGTGGGACCCTTGTGGGCAATGCAACTCTAGCCCTTTTTCTCTTCAACCCTTTTTCAAGGAATGATATTGATGAAGATTGTTTAGACTTCCACTGAGGAGGACTTCCCCTATCCTTATATGAAGGACCATGGAAAGAATCTGTGGACAATGTGTCTCTAGGCCGTTTTTTCTCCCGGCTTCGTGACCCTATGTTTGAGGTCAATGGACATTCGAATTGTGAATTTTGATTCAAATTGCCTGGCCTATCACTCTGTTGGCAAAAGTTGCTAAGTTGTTTAGAAGGATGTATGTTTTCCTTCACAAGAGAGACACTTTCCCTTCTATCTTGTCGACATCGGTGGGTAGTAGTAGTAGGATCGTTCGGTGCGCCTTTGTTACTTGTTTGGCTTGGTATATCGGAAGACCTTCGGTTGCTATGGCCTCTTTCTAAATGGATTTTTTGCATGTTGTGAAGGCTTAGAGGGCGAACACAGCTCCAACCACGATGACTCCAAAAAAGCCAAGAACGAAATTGCGAAGCGGGATAAGTGTCTAATTGATAGGGATAGTGGGGGAAATGCACTTTGTAGCGATTGTTGGAGAGGACCTCATAGATGTGGCCTCCCCACCAAACCATTCTATCAAAGACTTCAACAGCATCTCCAAGTTCCCAAGGGCCAAGAGAGTCAAGATTGGGCATGGGGGGCCGGAGAGGGCGTATTTCATTGTACTTCTTTCTTTCTTTGGTGGGCTTGTTATCCTTTTGAGAAAAGTGTTTGTATTCGACCACATAGTTGGACGAATCGATGTCGATGAAGGTGATGCGGGCCTCGAACCACGCGTCACGAAAGCCCTCGTCCTGCGGGTAGCACACCTCCACCTCCTCGCCCACCTGATATTCTTTCTTCAATTCATTCATGCCTCTCTCTCTCTCTCTCTTTCTCTCTCCCCCCTCTCCTCTCTCCTCTCTCTTCTTGCAGATTCTGCACCTCCTATATACCACAAGAAGATTTAGAAATTTTCTCATGTAGGAAAAGAGAGTCTTTCTCAATGTTTTTCATACAATGCATAACATCATGAGCTTTTGCTCGAGAGGCACCGCATACCTAGCTAGGTACGATTGGGGGCATGGGACCGCCGACCCGGTGCACCGCATACCTAGCTAGGTATGATTGGGGGCAGGGGACCCCGGCCCCCCCACCGGGCCGACAGTCCCATGCCCCCAATCGTACCTAGCTAGGTATGCGGCGCCTCCCTCACGGGCCGGCAGTCCCATGCCCCCAATCGTACCTAGCTAGGTATGCGGCGCCTCCCTCACAGAAGCTCATGATGTTGAGGTAAGTGGAAATATTGTGAGAATTTGTCCAAAACTTCCTGTGTACACTTGGCAACGCATTATTAGCCGGTGCGGAGTTGGCGGTTGGAGAGAGAGAGAGAGAGAGAGAGAGAGAGAAGTTATTTGTGGGGTGTATACGGTATACCTACGTGGTCCGTAGCGTGCGCGCGCGCTTGTGGGTTGCGGCTGTGTATGGTGGGAGAGAGAGAGAGAGAGAGAGAGAGAGAGAGAAGTTATGTGTGGGGTGTATACCTACGTGGTCCGTAGCGTGCCGCGCGCGCGTGCTTGAGAGAGAGAGAGACAGAGGAAGGAGAGGAGAGAAACTCCTTTACGGCGGTTGAGCAGACTGCTCGTTCAAACGACGCGAGTGATGGCGGCACGTGAAACATTTTACCAGCCGCAGTTGAAATCAACGCCTTTGCCCCTAGCCTAGCATTATGGAAAGATCGGACGACGCCTTTTTGTGCGGCGAGACTTGAACACCTATAGCCGTCGGATTGAATTAGGTCCGGAAACACCATACCCGGGCCTTGGAGGATTGCCTACCCCTCGATCGCCGTCGACTCTCTAATGTGAGCGATCAACGCTACACTTGTACCGGTTTGAATTCAAGTTCACATAATCGAGACACCAACCCCATGTTGGTGAAAGTAAAGGCTATCAATTTTGGACCTACTAGTCTCGTCAGCGATCCTCTCTCTCTCTCTCTCTCTCTCTCTCTCTCTCTCTCTCTCTCTTGCTAGGAGCTTCAAGGCACACGCGTTCGAGCAAGGAGCGCTTGCCATGTGTTGGGGGGGGGGGGGGGGAGGGGGGGGGGGGGGGGAATTCCTCCCCCGTTTATTTTAGTAGAGATAACTTCGTCTACTCGAGCCTTGGGGGATTGGCTACCCCTCAAGTGCCAACTTTCTTTTTTTGAGCGGTCACTGGTGAGACTTGAACACATATACTATGGATTGAATTGGGTTCGAATTCAAGCTCATACAACGAAAGACAAACTCTTGTTTTGTTTTTGCTTTTCTTTTTTACTTTTTTGTGGGTTTTTTTTTTTAGTTTTGGGGTTTGGGGGGGGGGGGGGGGGTTATTAATTAAGCAATGATACAAACACTCGTCCACCAATTGTTGTTTGCACCCACCATTCTCACCATGTCTACCTACTACACACTCAAAACTATTGCCAATGAGTAATTGGCTAGGTGAGTGATGAGACTAGCACTCATTCGCCAATTGCTGTTCTACGCACATGTAGCCACCATTATCACTTGTTCCTATTACAAAGCAAATCTAAGCATCTCTCAATGCGCCTCACACATGATGAAGGGAACTTGTAAGGGGGTCATCTTTCTTCTTCTTCTTCTTCTTCTTCTTTTTGCCATACTCACAATAGTGGGTGGCATTAGGAAATGTCGGAGGTCATTTGGAGGGCCATATGCAGGAGAGAGAAAAATAGAGCGCTTCCAATGAGCGGGAGGGCTACGTTACGTAGGAAAGTACATGGAAAGACTCAAAAAATAAGAAAATATCCTAAAAACTTTCACGAATCTAAGATTGTGGCATCGTAACTTTCTTGCTTTTACCGAGTTGTTAGGTGCGTGTGTGGTCTCACTGCTGATATTCTCTTATGGTCATTAACGTACTGGAGGGTGACCATTAAGCCCGCACAAGATATTAGAATTCTAAAACACTTTCCCTCCATTAGAATGCTTTCAAAGTGAATCTCCCTCCACTAAATCTTTTCTCTGAGAGCTATGGCTTCCACGTCTTCTCGCCCAAGAACCTCTAGGTGTTTATGGTCTCTCACACCAACTACCAACACCTGCACTTTGCCTAGAAGGCCAAGTAGTAGCATATCCTCAATTACAATATCAACTTCAATAAGTGCAGAGAACCAATGGGTTGGACAAAGGATAAACAAAGGTTCATGGGTCCTCATGCAACCAAGAAGACCCAAGAGGTCTAGTGCTATCAATGTTTACCGCTCAGCATAGAAGGCCAGAGTGTTGGCTTTCAAAGTTGAAATCGACAAAAGATCTGTAAAGGAAGTTCTTGTTCAGCATGTGTTTACCCATCCAGACGTGATAGCAAACGGTGGAAATGTGTCAAATATACATCAACCACGTTGCAATTGTAAGTATTCTTGACATCTAAACTGCATTTGATTTGTCATTTCACTTATTGATACTCTCATTATAACTTTTCTTATATATTTTGCAACGTTTATCCCTCTTCTTATGAGCAATGGCTCCATTCTTCACATCTCAACTACATTAGATTTGTCATTTTGACTTATTGATACTCTTAGTTTAACTCTTGTTATAGATTTTGCAGTTGTTTATCCCTCTTCTTATGACCAATGGGAGCCTGTAGAGTACATAATAGGCCTCTTCCTTGTTTTTCATGCCCACATCGGTTCTCTACAGTATTCAGGGAGAAGCAGCAAAAGCCTGGCTGATGAAGGAATATTTTTCTATGACCACTTCTACCAACTCAGCCCAGGGAATAAGAATGGCATGTTGGTGAAGTGCCTCTACCAACCGATTGGAACACTATGGACTGGCCAGTTCCTGAGGAAACAATGGTGGAGGCAATGCGAAGTAAGCTCTACAAGGATATACAGAGGTCTCTACGTAGCTCTATTCCCACCAAACTGGTTAGAATTGCAAACTTTTGTTCTGCTGCACTGTTCATAGAGTTGTTTCATAACTACAGTATACGTGTTACGAAAACTATGTTCATGTGCAAGTCATTTCAGCAGTCATCCTGTGACAAATTAAACTTCTTGACAGAGGATGGTATGTAAAGGAAGACATTGGCATACGGTGCGAGGTCGCGCTTGACACTCTAGTTGTCAAGTACATGATTGCAAGCTAATCACTGTTAGTCTCCTTTTGGTATATGCGATCACAAATGCTCAAAGGTAAGTACATTCCTATGGACCAGGTTTCTGCAGGTTTGGAAGATAATCCTGTTGTGGATATGGAAGTGATTGATAAAGAGCAAGGCCTAATGTTGGTGGTTACAATAAGGGAGCTATGCAGTCTTCTGCAGTTGCGGCACGACATAATTGAAGAGTCAATGGACAGGGACCTTTCAGATTTTTCCTTTTTCCTAGCTAGCCGTAAGCTGATGCGGCGTAGCGAAAAATATATTTTGTGCAAAGAGTTGGATGGTCGGGTTGAAACAGTTTCAATGTAACAGAGATTCTTGTGAACCCAAGTGTATACGAATGACTTTCAATACATGAAGTTTTTTGAGCTCATTTGTCAATTGTGGTCTGTGAATATAAGTGTTCTTGAAATACATTTCTTTAGCCATTGCCACCTCTCTCTCTCTCTCTCTCTCTCTCTCTCTCTCTCTCTCTCTCTCTCTCAATGTAAGGCAAGACAAAGACATGATAGAAGAGTCATTTTAATTCATTAGAAAGTACAAACTCGTCCGTGAACAATGGACTGAGATACAATTTCTGTAAGTATGGAATCAAAATGTCTTCAAGGTAAAAATCAAAGGAATGCCCCTCGAAAGAGGGTGGTGAGATAGTTGTTCCTGGTGGATTTAGTTCTCCCTTTTCAGGAGTATCATCAATCAGTAGTGTATTATTTGCATCAAAGGGTACATCGATTTGGCTAAACGGTTCGTACAAAAGAGGTAAATGTGGTTTTTTAGGGTGGTAGTGGCCCTCGACGATAACACATTTTCTTTGATCATACAAAAAGGCAAAATCTGACGTGTGAGCGCCGCATACACCGCAAACTATTGTAACTAGTGGCGACAAGTTTTGCCTTTGCATTGAAGACCATACGGCAACTCTGAAGCGCGGAAGAAGAAACTAAATAAATTCTTTGGTTCCTGGATGAACCACGACTCGACAAGTTCCCATCCGAAATGTTTGCAAATCCTCGAAGGGGTTTGCTATACCCAAAGGCACGCGCATCAGCAGCAATCCATTGATGTCCAAGATAATCAACCTCTGTAAAAGCTGACAAGTACATATAAGTAGTTAGAAGCTGAACATATTTTGTCATACTTGAATAGACATTACCGGAACAACCGTATCTACAGGTAGCAAGGGTCCATACTGGGTCTCTATAGTGTTGTTGTCGTTGTTGCTATCCTCTGCTTTAGCTTCATCGTCATAGTCATCATTCACATCTTCATCAAGGGTCTCCCCCATGGCTCTTTTTGTCTCATTCAGGGTTTCCTCCAAGGTATTTTCCTCTACCTCTGTTGGCCGGCTTGCATCATCCATATCCTTTTGCTCATCCGTAGGCCTGCTTTCCTCATCCATCCTTGCCTCATCCATATCACTTGGCTCATCCGTAGGCCTGCTTTCCTCATCCATCCTTGCCTCATCCATATCCTTTTGCTCATCCGTAGGCCTGCTTTCCTCATCCAGGGTTTCATCCATGGGCTCTTTTTGGCTCCCCACTGGCTTACTTGGCTCTTTCATTGTCTCGTCCATAAGCCCCTCTGGTTGTACACTAGCACCTTCCATATGCTCATTTGACCTTTCTTCATCCTCGGCTCTTTCATCTTCGGCTGATATGACCCCCTTGGCCCGTTGTGATTCCATTGTATCTGATGTAGGGGTTTGTCGTGGTGGCACGTCATGTATTGTCATATCAATTGTGCGGTCGTCCAAGCCGCTATCTTCAGGTTCTCTGGGGTTCGACATAGTGAGCAGGTGTTGTATTAGACTTACCCGATATCTTTGCAATTAATCATATGTGTAGTTTTGCAAAGCACTCTGCAAAATTGAAAGACCACATGGTGAGAAGTTTTGTATAAAGAAAACCAAAATTGACTGAATGCATTGCCAAGTCATGAAAGGTTTTAATGCAAAGTAGCTTTGTAGGACATATTCTGCATGGAGAAGACATCTCCAGCCGTAAGAATTTCCATCAGTTTGATTTGGTACAGGTACATCTTTGATTGGGGCCTTGTATAGTTCATACCTTCCACATAGCTTGCCATAAGCAAGCAACAACCTCTTTATACAAGTGCACAAAGTAATATCAAGATGTTAGCTTTAGGCTTCAAATTTACATGGATATCTATAAGAAACACTTTCTGATACATAACACTTACAGCCTAATTTTAGGGTGGGTTCCTTTTATTGAATTGAACACCCACACTGCTGGCTGGTCAACATCAAGGCATATGAGACTCCGGTGATGGTTGTTCTCATATGGAAAGATGATGACAGTTACTTCTAGCATAGCACAGTGGAGAAACCAACTCTCAAATGTGCCAGATGGACTGTTCTTCTGTCTAATAATCACTGACATTTGTGGATCAAGAAGAAACACCTCCGTGTGGGTGTGCGGTGGAAGTTGACTTTTGATCAAACTGTAGGGAGTGTACCTGAGTTACTATACCTATGATCTGAGTTTTCAAAGTTAGCAAGATAGTAACACTTACTTAAGACAAGCATAGATAATTGTGTCTGAGATCTGAGCATCTGGATTCAGCAATAAATTAATGTCCACTTTTTCCAGAGCCAGCTTTCTTGCTCCATCTATAAATGGTATCTCTGCAAGCAAACCATCCGTCATTGAAAGTAGAGTTTCTTTGTTGCTTGCCTCTATGGACAGGGTCACATTGCATTCTGTTTGCCTCTGGGACTCCACTGCTACTTTTACTTTCTCCTTAAGCTCTACTTCTCTCATGTCCTCTGTTTGGCGAGCAATCGTCTCTGCCCTTGCCCTTGTATTCACATCATGTGTGACATCTACAACTGTGAGTTGTGGCAATAGCTCAAGGGGGTATAGCAAAATTTCCCTCATTTTCTTATCCCTGCAGACATTGGGGACCAGAAGTTTGTCATACCTCCACCTTATCCTTTTTAGTGTCTCACTATCTTTGTCCATTACAGTCACCTTGTGGGCATGGGCTGCTACAATGGTCATGTCACTGAAGTACTCAAGCAGGAAGTCCTCTCCTGCTTCCTATAGAGCCATCAATGCAACCACTTTCCACCTTTTAGTGCCCCAGGTAGCTTCTTCACATATGGACCTCAGCATCCTCTGAAAGGGCAGCTTTGGTATACACAAATCAACACATTTCTATGCCTTCCTGATTTCTCTGAAAAGTCCCATGCAGCTCTGTAACTTCTTCACCCTTGGACCTTTCAAAATTTTATTTGGTTTTCCAGGTCTCTTCTTTGGGGTTGCAGATCTGCTACTTGCCTTAGCTGCTAACCTTGGTCCCTTGCCTGCCTTCCTTGCAGTGGCCTTTGTTCTAGCCATTTCACTGTATAAAAATAGAGGAGTCTCTCTCTCTCTCTCTCTCTCTCTCTCTCTCTCTCTCTCTCTCTCTCTCTCTCACTCACACACACACACACACACACACCACAACTTATCCCATTACTAACGGCGCGCGTGAAAGATATTTTGACCCCAAAATACACCTCCGCGCGCCGTTAGTATAAGGGAACAGAAAGACTCTCTCTCTCTCTCTCTCTCTCTCTCTCTCTCTCTCTCTCTCTCTCTCTCCCCCTTCCCCAGTCTCTCCACTTTTTCTTCCTCTCTCTATAGCACACACACACATAACATAGACACACACACACACACTCGAGGATACACTCCATCTCTCTCACTCGTTCTACTTGCGTTTCCACAGTACTAAAGGCGCGCAAAGAGACATCCAAATCGAAGGTGGCTGTCTCCGCGCGCCTTTAGTACAAAGACACACACACACACACACACACACACACACACACACACACACACAAAGAGAGAGAGAGAGAGAGAGAGAGAGAGAGAGAGAGGTTGTGTGTGTGTGTATGTTTGTGTAGACGTCTATGTGAAGGAATGTACAATTATCCTCAAGCAAGAAAGATGGCTTGAGGGAGCAAGTACACGACATGGGGCTACCCAGTCCCTAAAATATGAGAGCTACTTAGATAGCTACATTTTTATGGCTGGTAGAAGCCAGACTCGAGAGGGCTTTGGGTGCTTGACTCTAGTCATCAAAGCGCTTATGTTTTTTGATAAAGATGATCACTTCCTTGCTTTCTTGAACAGTCTTATTGATGCTGGTTTTCGAGTGGTCTTTTTGAAAGACACGCTAGTTCCTAGCCTTTCATGCTTGTATGAAATAGCAAA
This sequence comes from Adiantum capillus-veneris, assembly GCF_014529385.1. Classification (NCBI taxonomy): domain Eukaryota; kingdom Viridiplantae; phylum Streptophyta; class Polypodiopsida; order Polypodiales; family Pteridaceae; genus Adiantum; species Adiantum capillus-veneris. The sequence continues at coordinate 64,495,380 of NC_140947.1, forward strand.
AGCGGACAATTTGTGTGCACATTAGGATGGCTTGGTTCTTCCCCATCTTGCCTCCCAAGTGTAGGTCGTTCGAGGGAGAATTGGGGTCATCTTAGAGGGGTTGTTCATAAGTCATCACATAACCCAACACAATTTGGATGCACCATATGACCATTTCGGATGGAAAACATCACCCCTTTATTACATTGCACAAGATATGAGAGAGAGAGAGAGAGAGAGAGAGAGAGAGAGAGAGAGAGAGAGAGAGAACGGGGGGGGGGGGGGGGGGGGGGGACAGTTTATTTTGACTTGGAACAAATACATGTTGATTTTTTGTTATGAGCCAAGCTCTTGAAGTATGAAAAGGAAGACTATCCTAATCCCTAACCAAACCTAGAAATCTCATTGTGCAGCAACAATGTTGTAACATAACCTACATTTGTTATAACCAATGCGATTCCACACAACTCTTTTTCTTTTTTGAAATGCTTGTTAGAGCTTGATTTGAATCAACTCAAAATAGTAAATGCAAACCCTAGCATATCCTTTGCATAGGATCAATTCAATGGGTGCAAAGCCCCCATAGGGATTTGAAACCATTGACCCTAAACATACCCTTAATCCATGTTACAAAACTTTCGCTGATGCACTATATTTTTATCAAGGATCCATCTTTTTTCTTCTCAGCAAGACATTTCCTCCTACTTGTCAGAAGCCATCCACAAGTCTCCAACACTAGTTCTGCATGCAGCACTCCATTCTTTTTTGGGAATAGTTGTTCGTTCTTAGAAACCAATAAGGCTTTCAGGACTATAGCTCTAACTATACAAATTTTTGTCCTCATATCTTCATTTTCCAAGCAAGCACCTAGAGACAAGCGCTAGGTCTTGTCTAAAGAAAGGGGTGCCTAGCTAGCAAAACACCCATTTACAAACTCTTCGATTGAATCTCTTGATCGCTTCGTCGACATCCCCATATGAGGTGGGATATAGTGTCAATTTGCTAGTTGTAGGTTCCATCACCAAGACCCCTCACTTTGGCCTTGTCCCCGGTTGGCAAAAAACCAAAAAGTGTATTTTCCAAAGGAGAACTTTATGCTCATCTTCGCATTCAAAGTATCATAAGTTCTCCAACACCATCTAGCTTCATTTGATCTTGCCTCACTTTTTGGACCAAGTTTTGTTGAGATTCCCAACTCACTACTCAGAGAAAGCCAAGCTCTCATAAAGTCTCTTTGTCAAGAGAGAAAGAAATGACTTTTCCCTAGGTCACTTCCATGCATTCCACTCATAGAGGGGCGGTTGTACCCCCACAACCAGCTTCCCAAAGCCATGGCCAATTGCAAAAGGGCCCGTGGGAAGCATTTTAACAAGGCTTGAACATTGATATTCAACAACAAACGTGGACGCCCTACCAGCTAGATATTCTCAATTCGCCAATGAGAAGGGACAACTTACTTGTGTTAAACCAAGTGTAACACCTCTATGGCTTCCCACAAGGAGAAGGAGATTAGGACACCCATCCCAATGTGATAGGGGCCTTATAACAACTCCAAATTAAGTCCACGATACTTATCTAATGAGACTTGTAAATTATTACACTATACCGAATCTTGAGGCTACATGAGCAAAGCCTATTGCTAAAACCTACAGATCTTTTCAATATTATTAATGTTAATGGGCAAGTAAATTTAGATAGAAAACATTCAAAATAAAATTTATATGTATATATATTAAGTGGCAACATAGCCCTTGTTGTTAATTTGGTTGAGTTCTATGCAAGGCTTCCTGTGGAGGATTAACATGTTAGCATCTAGGTTGTCTTTACAATAGAATGTTCTTGAGCTGCAAGGTGCACACTGAAGTGAGGTTGAGTCCCTTACCATGGTATCTTATCAAGGAAGGGGAAAGGAGAAGACATAGGTGAAGCAGGAGAGAGAGGGAACCCTAGAGGGAGAAGAGACAGGTGAAGGAGAAGGAGAGAGAGCCTGGACCCTAGAGGGAATTTCCACGCAAGAAAAACATTACCATGCTTATAACTACATTTATTATTGCACATATTTTATACAACCACCCAAATTGATGCACCTCAATGCAAAAAAAGGCACATACAAATCCCTTGCAAGCTCCTTAATCTTACCAGCCTCTTATTGGTATGGTCCTGAAGTACCCACCGCGACCACTTAAAATAAGTGTGCAAATCCAGAATATACTTTGCATAGTACAATACATTCTCATGGATGGTTTACTTTTTATCCTCGCCTCCTTTTTTGTTGTTGGTGGTTCACACATTGTGTCACCTCACAAAACACGAGTGTGTAAGACATAAGGTGGTTGTATGTCCACAAGTCTACAATATTAAATGACATAATGTGATAAAGAAAGGATATATGATTGCAAATAGGCATTACTACTTGTAGATAATCTTAGCCATACTTGGAGGACACTTGTTGTAGGTTGGGAATGAATTGAATGAGGAGTAGCTATTGCAAATTTTATCGTAGTCATTATATCAAATCAATGAATTAGGAGTTCAACTACTAGAGTATTCAACACTTTTGCACCCTCACCTTGGTCTAGGCCATACTTGTATGGCTAGTGTGTCTGCATGGTTGGACACCCACTAAATGGCATGTGGGCTATATCTTTGTCTAGTTGCCCACTTTGGGACCAACCACATGTTCTATGTCCATAAACCATTTATGCCTATTTATTTTTTGGACACCTCTATATATTTTTTAGGGTTTGTGGTGTGATTTACCCGACCCACTTCTTTGATCCCTCCATAGGCAGAGCCAAATAGTAGGCTAGGGGCGCTCTATCATTTGTATTAGTTTCCCATTGGGTCTTTGTGCTTGATGATGGTTATGAGGGGTTGATTAGCCCCCTCTCACATATTTGGCATGCCTTTGTGTCCTCTCTCTCTCTCTCTCTCTCTCTCTCTCTCTCTCTCTCTCTCTCTCTCTCTCTCTCTCACACACACACACACACACACACACACACACACATTTGGTCACTTTACTTGGCTGTGATTGCTTCATCTGGCTACAATCTACTTGTCACCATTCCATGTTATCTTTTAAAGTAATTCTCATTCTTTTGGCATTTGACTTGTGCTAAAAAGTTGTTTTAGCTTGCTTACTTTCAGCGGTTTGTAGCAATTGTCTTATACTGAGTATGATCAAGCTGATGGTCATATTGTCTTGTGGATGATTACCATGAGTCTTTTTTGTGTACTTCCTTCAATGGTTGAATCTAGCTTATGATTTGTATAATGGAGTTTTTTGTTATATTGTCTTGTGGGTGATTACCATGAGTCTTTACCTTGCACTCTCCTCAATGGGTAGATCTCAATTGTTCCTCTTTTCCATGATATGGGTGAATTCAGACCATGAGAATAATTACCTTGCATAGTTGAATATGGCCTATGCATGATTGAGCTAATGGTTTTATTATTTTATATGTGTTTACCATGAGTCTGTACCGTGCACTTTCCTCAATGGGCGGACCTAGCTTACATTGCGTGGAGGAGCTGGAGGTTATATTGTCTTGTGAATGATTGACATGAATTTTTACCTTGCACAGTATAGCTCGGGATTGAGGAGTCTTCTGATGATTAGATTGTATTTGAACCCTAGGTCTCCTTGCTTCTAAAGCACTAGGATTTTGGCCTTTTTACTGGGTGTTGTCAAACTAGCTGGTTTATGGTACAAACCTTGATTGGACTCCTACTATGTTGATTTTGGGATGAACCTTAAATATTTTTTAGAGATAGACCTAGTATTACACCTCTAGATTTGGCACCCTAGGTACTTTGCTTGGAATAATGTTTGGGCCTCATAGGACCTGATACTTGATTTCTACCTACCCTAATCTCTTGACGAACTACTACGAGATCCACTCCTCTACACGGTTATAGTGCTTGCCTATTCGATGCGTACGATTGCCATTCCCTACCTTTTTCACTACGATGTGTGTAGACGAAGCTATTCACTCCCCTCTTGAACTAGCTACTTGGCGCCCCAAAAGCTTTTTGAGAAGATGCAATGTTGTCACCGTGGTCTGATGACCTTCCACAACACATAATTAAGGTAGGATGATAACTTCTCCCTGTTGATAATGAGGATTGAAAGTTTCTTTTACTATGTGCATCCTCATGTTCTGCATGTTCTAAGCCCTACATTTATTTTGTCTCATCCTTAGAGATGTATGATTTTCAGTCTCTTAACCATTGCACTGTATAGATCCTTGACTACCTTTCTTTATTACTTTTAAAGGTTCACACTCTACGGCTCTTGGCTTATTGTGTGATGTGATGACATGCTCAAAGGTTTACATTGAGAGACAATGGGGGACTGCTAGTGACAACTCTCAGACATTATAAAGATGAGGTATCTTTAATCCTCCCTTTTGCCTTTGGTTACTTTGTCTTGCTATCTTGCTTAATAAAGAGAGAATGAGAGAGTATGGATGATTCTCAATCTTTTAACCAATCAGTGTATAGGTCCTTGAGTACCTTTCTTTATTACTTTTAAAGGCTCACACTCTATGGCTCTTGGCTTATTGTGTGATGTGATGACATGCTCAAAGGTTTACATTGAGAGACAACGGGGGCATGCTAGTGAAAACTTTCAGACATTATAAAGGTGAGGGATCTTTAATCCTCCCTTTTGCCTTTGGTTACTTTGCCTTGCTATCTTGCTTAGAAAAGAGAGAATGAGAGAGTATGAGTGAAAAACAAAGTATGGTGATGTTTGATTGACGTATGAGCACATCTACCTTTACTTCTCTTTATTCAAAATGGAATTTGTGTCCTCCAAATCTACAATTCTTGATAATGAGGAAGTGTTATTCTATAAATGAACTAGGGCATTTATTTTTCTCATCCACTGATTGGTTCTAATATGCTATGTACAAAAAACACTTGTGGTTGTGTACTTTCAAAGGTTTTTCTTGATGGAAATAGCACATAGGTATCTAGGTTATGTTGTTTCACTCCTCTAGCATTACTTAGGCTTGAATTAAAGTTTATTGGATGTGTTAGACCATTCATGAAACATTTGATTGACTACTACTTACTAGTTAGTGTTGCTTTCTACAAGGTCTCCACTATTGGTTATTTGTGTCACTCTAGTGATGCTTCAAAATGATATGAGCATTGGTTTTGACTAAGGATGTGATTTACTTGTTGTGGGGTTTTTCCCATGACTTATGAAGACTCGGAGCATCACTAATGGAAAATATTGGATAACATTTGAACTGCTGTTTACATAATGGAGTTAGTTGGTTGCTAATTTGGTTTAAAACATCAAGAATGCATGTAATTTGTATGTAAAACACTTGGAATCTATTATGAAGTGCAATCTTCTTAGGATGGCAAGTCCCTAGGTGTCCTTGTCGAAAGTAAATTTTAAAAGTTCAAACATGGAAGCCATTAGATTTTCAATATAGATAGGCTCATTAAAAAGGATTCAAAACAAAACAAAACCATACTTCTGGATTAAAAAATAAAATCTTTAAGTAAATCTAATAATTTTTAAGTATAGCATGAATAACAACCGATAGGTTCTTTGACACCGCCATACCGTAGCCAAGTCTAACAAAATCTGTTATCTTGTCTATATGGATGCATGTGAGAATTCTATCTTTGCTTAAAAAGGTTTAGTGTTGCTGCAGTCCACAACCGTCGAGATGAAGAAATATTTCATCCTCATTTATTGGTGTAGTCTTGTTGTATAGGATAATTGGAATGTTATCTCATTCTGATCATATTGTACAAAAATGAGTCAAATGCAAAATTGTTTTTGTGCAAACCACCTTCCTAATTTCTAAAGCCAGTTGTCTTTTGAACAAAATGTTCTTTTCTTATAATCAATATCTTAACACGCACACACACCACACACACACATGATTTTGCACACCTCCCACATGGTATTAAAGCTCTATGATATTGTACTAATTGCATCATCTATGATAGGAACTCCTGCCATTTTTCCTTGTGTTTTGGGTTTTGAAGAGTGTTGTGATCCCTCTCCTTGGTGTAAGCACTTGGACTTCTACTTTCATTGACTCCCTTGCATTTTTGTTTTTTGGATCTGCATTTTTGTAGATTTGGATGGCCTTGCCGATATGTTCCCACCCCCCTTGGCAAGCATCTTGTGCCTAACCCCATGTGGGAAACCTGCTCTTTGCATGTGTTCGTAAATTATGGTTGCAAAACCAAAGATCTACCCTCCTTGGACCCCGTTTCAGTGCTTTAAACTCTACTAGAATTGATGAGCACATTTAGATTTGTAATACAATAGTGTCTTTAGTCCCTAGAAGCTGCATTTTTCGTAGACATCAATCTCTTGGCTTGAATTTTGTGCACTGGAGGATGCTACCTCCTCATCGGATCATTCATTGTGGTGGTCTATGTGGCCTATTGGAGATTGCTACATATAAGATAGCTATGACTTTGGCTTGATCATATATAGACATACAAATCTTGGGAGAGACGTCATCTCTAGTGCTTGCTTGGTTGTTGGGTAGTCTAAACTTGGGGTTTGATACTAGTGATTGCTTTGGACACACATGTAGAATTATAAGAGAAGGTCATACTAATATGGTTGGGACATTGACATACGAGACTATGAAGTTCCTAGAGAAGACACCATGACTTACTTGACCTTGGCATGATAGATTCCTTTCCTATAAAGAAGCATTTTCATGGACTTAGGGAGATAATTTTTTATCTCTTCTTGGACAAGTACATTGCATTCATCTATAGACTAGAGTATGAATTTAGTGCTTTAGACTCCTCTAGGGAGTTTACTCACAAGCTACGAGACACCACTGAAAGTTGTGCATCTAACACAGCTACCTCAAATTGGCAATTCCACTGTAGATTAGAGACAAGCATACTGCAATTTTGTAAATATTAATGAGTATCCCAAACATGTTATATTCACAAGAGAAACTCTACAAAAAAAAAAAATCATGTACCAAAGACCAAAATTTATAATTTGGTCTATCAGCTCCCTCGTACCATCTCGTAATATGGTTATCTCGTAAGGGCCAAAGGGAAAATACATCATTCGTCCCCATACAAGCAATGCAGCATCAAATCTAGGACCACAGAAAAATAGGGCTTGATTGTTGGCTTCTTCAATAGCCACTACCATTGCCAAGTCATTTGACTCAACCAAGACCGCTTCCCGTTCCTCCATTCCTGGACCCGTTCCACATTGAGACGTGTGCTATATGTGTGTTGGGTGGTGCTAACATCCATTAGCTTCACTTTACTAATCGGAGGGATTATCAAAATGGTATCCATTTGCTTATTAGAAAGTGGGACTGGCGCTAGTGTCTCATTGTACCTAAAGCGTAACAATCTAAATGTGTTGATATGCCGAGACATAACAATCACTCTATGGGCATGTGTTATAAGGAAGTAGCTATCTTGGAATAGCTCAATCAAAAAGTCTTTAGTTGCCTTGTGAAGCCAACCCATCATGCTTTTGGCCCACAAAAATCTAGGTCTTCTCTCTCATAGATCTTGCACATAACCCTCTCAAAAGGTAACTTAGGGATATCTAGAGATATGTGCCTTTGCAAATTCTAAGGCTCAAGCAGTATGCTTTGTTTTTGCTCGTATCTTTGACTCTGCATTTTTGCCCATAAATTGGGCAAGGTTCTCCTACAACACATGGAGCTTAAGGTTGGATGACTTGCAGGTATACTTCCTAGCTCTTTGCTTTGTGTGAGCCATGAAATCTTGAATTTCTCATGGAAAGAAAAAGGTTATAGGAAAAGGAGAAGAATGGGCAATCATGCAATAGAATTGGGTATGTTGGCTCTAGGAGGTGAGGAGAGAGGTCAAATAATAGTGGGCTCTACAGTAAATAGAAACGTTATATATTGGGTAGACATCATCATTATTACTAATCGTGCAATTTTCAGTAGTTGACACCCATAATTAATTTCTCTATTCATTGTCATTGGGAAGTGTGAATCACCGCATGAGCAACAAGTGGCAGGGTCTTGCACAATGATGTTTTGGGGTGGGGGGGGGGGGGGGGGGGGGGGGGGGCAAAATCACACTTACTATAATGCATTGTGTCGCGACATTTACCTTTGTCTCACTAAAATGCGAATAGTGCAATAGGCTTCTAGTCACATTTGCATAATGTGTTATGGCGTGAAATTTACCTTTGTCGCTCCACTACATGATATGGAGATGTGACTACTATCTATGTTCCTTGATATCGTGTTGTATAGCCCGATGTGGAGGTTTATGTCATGCCACAATGCTATATGGGGTGTCACTATGATGGACGCCCCCCCCATGTTGCGATGTGGCACAACACTTTAGTGTCATGCGACAACAAGATATGGGGGAAAACTACAATGGACATCCCCCATCTCGCATTCTGGCACGACACTTTAGTGTCGCACCACAACACGATATGGGGGGGGACTCTGATGGACATCCATCCATATCATGTTGTGGCGTGACACTTTGTCATTCCACAACGTGATATGAGGGTGACTACAATGGATGACCCTCCATATCGCATTGTGGAGCGACACTAAAGTGTCACACCACAATGCTATATGGAGGCAAGTCAATCGTTGTCGCACCCCTATATCGTGTTGTGGAGCGACACTAAAATGTCACACCACAACGTGATATGGAGGGGTGACTAGTAGCCTCATGCACTATTTGTGTTATAGCACGACATTTACCTCTCTCGTAGGCACATCACAGTCTTGCATTTTGGCATGATACAAATAAGTGAAGAGCCCATGTGCATACCCATAGTGGCATGGAAAAAATTTGTCACGCCACAACACGAGGTAGTGAGCAGTCGTGAAACACAGACCTCCTCGTCGCAATGTGGCACGACAGTCATTGACACTAAGTTTGAACTTATTACCAAGCATCAAAAAATGAAACACCGAGGCACAGGTAAAGGAGCAAGATATCATGACTAATATATAATTTCAAAGAAAGATCTACAATGAATCCTCCATTAGACAAGTCCACGAGGTGACCGTACACTATCTTGTTTATCCCTTCCTACTATTCCCCCTCTTCCTTTATCGTTGATTGTTTCTTGTTTGCACTTCTTTCTTTCAAAGCCTTTCCCTTCTTGTTTGGTTTGTTTTTTCTTTTGCATCTCCTTCTAAATTTCTTTTGCTTCAGCTAGCGTTTTCTCAATATCCTTCATGTCCGCCATCATCTTCAGAGAGAGCTTTGCTTTTCCACTCTTCTTGTCCTCCATACCCGCTATGTGTAGATGTGGGAAAGTCTAGGATTGTGCACTCAAGGTGCTTTATATAACCATGATACTCACCCAATTCAAACATGTGTGATGGTGTGGTTGAGCTTGCCTTTGTTGGGCTATGGTGGATACACCATTGTGGCATTCATGGTTTGACCATAGCCTATAGATAATTAGGAGTAGACTAGAGAATGAGCTCAATGCACAATGAACAATGAAAAATAGCTTGCTTGATTGATTGAAATTGGAGAGAGATTTACAAGATTTGGGTATTGGCCATATATAGGCTCAATGTAGAGAAGTGCAATCAATGGTTGAATGGATATGCACCACAAGTGGAAATGGCAAGGGTAGTGTGAGCTAACACAAGTGGCATGTGGCCATCAAGTGTGTAACATGTGTGTAGGGAAGTGTAACATGTCTCCAATTGAGCCACTTGAAGATATGCTTGCATGGTATGGTCGTGGGAAGGAACCCTCTTACAAATTAAGTAGTGAGTGTGTGATCCACTTGTAGATCCACTATAGGGATGGCCTCTTGGTGGGAACAAAGCCTTTTAAAATAAATTTCCAAATAACAAGACTTGCCAATCTCTTGATTAATGGATTTTCATCTTGTTCACGAGTATGACAAGAAGCCGAGTATGATGCACCAACGGTTGTTTAAGCAATAAGCAGGGCTTGGCAAGGAGCATGTGGCATTGTGAGGCTATGAATTGTGACACTAGCAACATATGTTTAGTAGGTGATGCAGATAGCTACAGTGGAGGAGAGCCGAGAAGAGCAGTCGATGAGCCGCTAGCGAGTTGGGTTCTGAAGTGCAAGTGATGATGAGGTTGAATCAATGAACAACACACCTGTCATGCCAAAGGATAGTAAGCTCCAGCGCGAGGAATAGGGACGTGATAACACATCAGGTGATGGGCTGATAATGGGCAAGTAGCCGAGGCAGAGCAGAGCAACAATATTGTTACATGGCCATACTAGTAAATCTCGCTTTTCTAAAGTTTGTGGCTCAGACAACCCATTGAGGAACTTGATGTTGATAGTTCCTAAATCATTGGGTTAGACTTTATTATATAAAACAAAACGAGGGTAACTTCTAGTCAAAAATGGCCAATGCATGGCCGCTTGGTTAGTCCCTCGATAAATACTCATGAAGGAGGCTCCTATTTTTGCTACCCACCTAAATGTGGTTCCCTCGGTTTGATTCTTGGAATTGGGGTGTTGGAGACAACTTAGTCCGTACTTGTGAGAGCCGGTACCTTATAATGGCACTTGACAAAACAAAGTTACACAAATGTTGCTAAGATGTTTGTAGAAACCATACATGCAAGTGTCATGTAGAATGTAAAATGGTACTAGTAAAAGAGATGGTTGTTCTAAAAATTCTTGAAATAAATGTGAGTGTACACTAGTTAATTATCTATCAAAATGCATATCAAATTAGTAAAAGATGTGGTTTCTTTCTTAAAAGATCCAAGTAGGAGTTCATAAATGCAAGTATTTTCATGCACATGTTATAAATAGTGATGAGTGAGCATTTTTCACAATGACTCATTGCCATATTCAACAAGAAAAAATGGCACATGTGCGTAGAAAAAATCAACAAAACATTTTTAGATTTCTTTGATAGAGTTCACCTATGAAGTTAGCTAAGGAAGTACATGGGCAACAATATCCAAGGAAGTACAAGAGCAAGGATAGTCAAGGAAAAGTCAAGTTATATGGAGAAACAATTTGAAAGACTCTATTAGATTGTGGTCCCTACATGCAGAGTATATTTTACAAATGTGATAGAGCAACTTTGTTTAACTCTTCATTTAGTAGACAAGCTATCTACAAAAGATCCAAGACTTTATTAGATTGTGGTCCCTACATGTAGAGTATATTTTATAAATGTTATAGAGCAAATTTGTTTTGGAACTCTTCATTTCAATCCTAGTAGACAAGCTATCTAGGAAAGATCAAAGGATTTGAGCTCACAACTTAAAATAAGTCATTGTAATTTTCATGTGAAGACACCATTTCTTTGTTTGGCCATGTAGACCAATATTATTCAAAGAGGAGTTCATTTAGCTACATGCTTTACAATGTGAAATGGGACACATCTATTGAATACATATGTAGTTGAAAAATACTTTTTGTAGGATTATTATTTTCTTTGTTTGGGTAAAGCAAACAAGGATCTTTGATAGATGAGTTCAAGTAGTTGTGTAGATTAATCTACAAAATGGTAGGACACATCTATCAAGTATCTTTGTGTCTGAGCAACAGCTGAAGCTTCTAGATCATTAGCTATCATTGAGGGCAATGTATCTTTTGAAAGGGTGGAGAAAAAGAGTAACAAACTTTCCACTCCATAGAGAGTCATAGACTAACAAGTGTTAGAAATAGGGTTGCATGGAAACACGCACAGCTTGGAGAAGATGAAGGAATCCCAAGGTACACAACAAAGATTATATTACTTAGCGTGCAATAGAAAGATAAGATAGCCTTAGAGTGATGGGTATATATACAATGCACAGGGGGGGAAACCTCCTAGTGAGGAAAAAAACACCTCGATGGTCCTAAGTGTGTTCACACACATCACTACCATATCTATATGGTAACAAATCACCCCGGGAGTGATGAAGTGAATGTGAGTTGGCACATAGATTATAGGGAAGTGCCATGCCCTAAGGGCATGATCATTACACAAAGAGGTGTAAGCCCAAATCATTGTGGTGGAAAGCTTCAAACTTCTCTTAGACAATGTGTTTGTGAAAAGATCAACAAGGTTGTCCTGTGTCGCGACATAAGCCAAGCTGATCTCTCCGAACATAGTGGTAATGCACCTCAATGTTCTTTGTGCAAGCATGAAAAACTGGGTTCCTCACAACTACCAATGCGCTCTGAGTGTCAATGTAGATGGTGTTGGTAGTGTCTTGTCCAACACCCAAATCATCCATAAGGCATCTAAGCCATACACACAACCATAGCTGTAAATATTTCCATGTACTCATCCTCACAATTGGAAGTGGCCAGAGTAGGTTGCTTCTTGCTTAACCATGATATGCATGAACTGTCGAGCATGAAACAAAAACTACTGGTGGACACTCACATGTCATAACAACCATGCCAATTTGAGTCTAAAAAAGCATGTAAATCTAGCGACAATGATCCCCCCTTGGGATAAAACAACCCAAGATGTAAAGTGCCACTCAAGTAACGAAAGATCCCCTTGACAACCTGGCAATGCTTAGACATTGGGCTATGCATAAATCTATTGACCTATGAGATTGCAATTGAATATCCAACCGCATGTTGCATACATAAATAAGGCATCCAACAATGGTTTGGTAAAGAGTGACATTGGCAGGATCACAAGCATCATGAAGACTCAATTTGAAACTTGTTTCCATGGGAGTGGAAATAGGTTTTCAACCCTCAAGTCTAAACTTACATAGAAATGTCTCTATGTAACTTGTTTGACACAAGACCAATACCACCATCACACTACTTAAACCATATGCCCAAGTAATGATGCAACAGCCCCAAATCTTTAATCTTGAAAGTAGCATTTAATTCCACCTTAAATTCAACAATATAAGCCCTGTTTGTGTTACCATATACATGTGGTAGTGATGTGTGTGAACACACTAGGACCGCCGGGGCATTTTTCCCCTCTTTAGGACGTTTTTTCCCTCGAGCATTGTATATACGTCCATCACTCTAGGGCTATCTATCTTTCCATTTGCACACCAAGTAACACACTGTCTATTGTGTCCCTTGAGCTTCCTTCGTCTTCTCCAATCTGTGTGTGTTTCTCTGCAACCCTAATTCCAACAATAGGTATCAGAGCAGGTTGCATCCTCTCGGGCTTAGTCGCCAACTGCTCCAACACACGCCTGCTCACTTTCTCTAATTATAGTGAGGTTTGGCGAGCGTTTACAGGTCCACAAATATTTCAAGGTCACTCATAGAGCTCATTCTGCTCAGATTTCTGATTCTGGCTCATTTCGGCCTCCGTTTCTACTTCAGGCACGACTGCACAGGCAATTTCGTCATTTTGTGCAAAATTTCTATCAGTGTTGTTTTCTGCATAACAGGTGCCTTACAGTCTTCTACGGTTTGTGCTATATAACACGTGTTGTTCTCGCTCCGTTTCTCCTATTTTCGGGCAGTTTTCACATCAGGTGCAACATTTACCATGGCTGACAACAACACAGATGTCTTCAAGATGTTTGCTGCTGAGGACAGGTTGGATGGGGACAATTACCCTATGTGGTCTTATATGATGCAATAGGTTCTTGTGTCAAAGGGCGTTTGGAATATTGTGCATGGCATTGATGTATGTCCTGGTTCTCAGGATGTAGGCGATGTTGAGGATGTTGCAGGTCTTGCTCCAAGGATTGCTACTATTAGAGTTGTTTTGCCTACAGCAGAACAAGCTCGTTAGGATGTAAAGGATGCGCAGGCTCATGCATTGATTGTGTTGTCTGTGAAGTGCACCATTGTTCCTCATATCCGTTCAACAAAATCTGCAAAACGGGCTTGGGATATTTTGGCTGGTCTTTATGCAAGTCGCAATGAGGCTAAAATTGCTTTGCTACGTAAAGAGCTGGAGTCGAAGATTATGCATGAGGAATTTGATATGGACACTTTCCTTGCTAGTGTCAAGGATATCAATGAGCAACTTATTTCCGTAGGTGAAGTCCTTTCAGACAGTTCCCTTGTGCAGACTGTTCTTGATGCCTTACCAGATTCTTACCAAAATTTTTCTAGTACTTGGAGACTTATGACCCAAGGAAATCCAGAAGTTGTCAAGTTTGATGCATTATGCACATTTTTGTTGCAAGAGTCACTTTCCAAAAAAAACAGGACTAGACAGCATGCAATTGAACAGGCTTTTATTGCTTCTCAAAGAAAGGGTGGTAACAACAATGCAGCCACTTCTTATGGTTCTACTACGAGTGGCAAAACTTATGTTCCCAATGCTTCTGCTAGTAGCACTTTGTCTAGCACTTTATGTACTTTATGTACCTGGGATCGAGAAGAATCTTTTGTCTGTATCTGCACTTGCTAGACTTGGACTTGTAGTCAAATTTGTGGATGATAGATGTGCACTTCATGATCTCAGTTTTGGTGATGAAAATGTTGCATCTGGGCTTTTGTGTCGTGGGCTGTATAAGCTCACTTTATATGATGAGGACAGGGCAGTCTTCACAACTATGTTTGAGTGTGTATGGCTCAGACGCCTTATGGTTGTTTTGGGTGTTGGACAGGACACTGCCAACACTATCTACACTGACAGTCACAGTGCATTAGCAGTTGCGAGGAACCCAGCTTTTCATGCTCGCACAAAGCACATTGAGGTGCATTACCACTATGTTAGGGAGAGGCTCTCAGCAGGAGAGATCATCTTGGCTTATGTGCCAACACAGGACAACCTTGAAGATCTTTTCACAAAGGCATTGTCTCGTGAGAAGCTCGAAGCTTTCCGCAAAGCTTTGGGCTTACTCCCCTTTGTGGACTGATCATGTCCTCAAGGCATGGCACTTCCCTTTACTCATGTGCTAGCTCTCGTTCACCGCATCACTCCAGGGGGGATTTGTTACCATATACATGTGGTAGTGATGTGTGTGAACACACTAGGACCGTTGGGGCATTTTTTCCCTCTTTAGGAGGTTTTTTCCCCCGAGCATTGTATATATGCCCATCACTCTAGGGCTATCTATCTTTCCATTTGCACACCAAGTAACACACTCTCTATTGTGTGCCTTGAGCTTCCTTCATCTTCTCCAAGCTGTGTGAGTTTCTCTGCAACCCTAATTTCAACAATTTGGACCGGTGACCAACAAATCATTCACATATAAAACAACAATGAGAGGTACATTTCCCTCATGCTTTACATACAATGTTCTTTTTGTTGGACTGTTACAAAAGCCTCATTTGACCAAATGAGTGTCAGCTTTCTCATACCAAACACGAGGAGATTGCTTCAACCCATACAAAGCACAAGGAGCTTTCTCATATCAAGCACGAGGATATTTCTTCAACCCATACAAAGCTTTCTTACATTTGCACACTTTATGTTCCTACTTTTTAATGACAAAACCAGGAGGCTGCATTACATAAACGTCCTCAAATATGTCATCATTTAAGAAAGCAGTAACAATATCTTATTGATGTACATCCCATCCAAAATGAGCTGCCAATGTGCATAGAAAATGCACAATAGTCATATAACAAGTGGGAGCAAAAGTGTCTTCATAATCTATGCCTTTTCGTTGTGCATAATTCTTTGCAACAAGTTGAGCCTTATAGCGATCAATTTCACCATCCGGCTTGCATTTCAGCTTGTAAACCCACTTTGTACCAATTGCCTTTTTGCATCTTCACCAAAGATGTCACAATTATCCTCTAGTTTAATGGCATCATGTATGCAAGCTTCTAGTGTGGCATGTCTCATGCTATATAATCTTGTGTGTAATTCCTTATTCAACAACCCTTCCAAGAAGACCAAAGCAAGTCTCTCTTGTTGAGGAATTTCTCTCTCCAAATATCTTGCTAGGTAATGTCTCATTCGACTTACACAATCTCTCAATGTCTTGTTAGGAAAAAGGACGTAGCTAAGTAGATAATTGAGTAGTTTACTTAATGGAGAGAGATTATTTTCACACATGAGAGATTATAGAGTAGAGAGAGAGAGAGAGAGAGAGAGAGAGAGAGAGAGAGAGAGAGAGCACACGATATACATGGTTCACCCAATGTGGGCTATGTCCACTGGAAAGCAGCCACTCAATGGCTTTAGTACTTCAAAACAAGAAGTGAATTACAAAGGGATTATACCCTTTTGGAGCTCCCGCCTTACTTCACTCTCACCACTTCACATCAACTTCACAATGCACCTCAATGCTTCATAATCCATTTTTGTGTGTAGAAGAGGCCTGCTTTTATAGGCCAAAAGGGATGCCTCTCTTATGAGAGGCAGCCGTGTGTTGACAAGTCCAACGTGGACTCTCCAATGCACCCATATGTGGCCGCCCTTGAGAAGACAAGTTCATCTTGAAATCGGCCACCGGCCATTGACTTTCGACCACCAGACCGGCCATCCGATCAGCCGTTTTTCGACCACTTTTTGACGAGTGATTTTTCTTCACGCACGATGGCTTCTCCTCATAACGGGGGCCTTACAAATGTGCGTTTTTAATACAATTACAAGGGGTAAATTAGGCTCCATACTTAACATGTCTCCCCTTTCTCTTGTTTGAAGCTATAGATTTGTGCCAATGTATTGTTTTTTATTCCTATTTAGAAAATGAGGCAACAAAATTTTGGGCTAAAGTCTGAAGGTCGTTAATACTCCCAACTTTTAAAGTTTGGAACCATGTTAAGGCCTTGACCTCTAGTGTGACAATTTCTAAATCCTCATATTGTCTGTGAAAATCATAAACCTTTTTAGCTCAAAGAACTTGATGAAATCTTGCTTAGTGATCAGGAGGATTCCCTAACCCATCATACCTTTTTACTACTGCTTGGAATCCTCAATCCCAAATCTTCAGTAAACTTTGAATCAAATTATGTCTCATTTGGCCTCTTGTTCATTTATTAGTCATTGTGTCTATACAATTTTGTATTGTTATTTCCTCCATTGATCCAATGATTTGGAATGAAATCCTCCCTACGAGTAGATGTATGCAATGGACCCAAATCACCTTATGGCCATCACTCGTCATTTGAGTGCTCCACCCTAATGTAAATGTATTTCAATAGATGTAAATGAAGTCTTGCAATGCCTTGCACCAAGGCGTGTTTCTTTCAAGCACGCGATGGTGTTGTTGAGCTTTAAAATATCGGCTTCTCCTACATTTTTCTTGAAAGATTGCAACCTCTCTCTCCAAAGAGGCATTTTTTCTTGTAATGCTAATGTCTTCTGTTGAAGTGCATGTCATTGGTGCATTCACCAATGCAAAGAATTACTTGCATTCTTAGACAACTGTTTACAACAACCTAGGAGGTCCGCCTTCCGTCTCCCTATAGCTTGAAGAAATGTAGAGAGATGTTGATGGGAGCGGCTCATAGGATCATATGAGTACAAATGGCTATCCACCCAAAGGTCATTGTTCTGACGATCTTTGCTCACCACACATGCAGCATTTGGTGCAAGCTCCATGGGCAAGTGAATATGCAAACTTGTGGTGTGTGGAGAACGTGGCAGAGAGACAAGGTTTGTGATGTGATTGAGCATCATTTCAACTAATCCTTGTTAGTATACCTACAATGCCCACCTATCAGTTTATCCCACCCTAATGTATGATGCACACTTTGTAAGGCCCCCATATAAGGAGAAGCCAATACTGCACATATATTTGGTGGATTCGAGCTTGCATGCTGATGAGGTCTTTTATTGTGATCGTGGATGGTACGGAGCAAATTGTGCATGGGAAAAATCCCTCGGCCGGTGAGAAAAATCACTCGCCGCAAAATCAAATTTTGTACCTAATCGTCAAAATATTCCTTTTGGTGGAATATCTTCACCAAAAAAAGTGATCAAAAAACGATCGGCCGATGTCTAGTGGTCGGTGATCTTTAGCCGGTAGCCGAATTCTAGGACTTGGCTACACATGGGCGCATAGAGGCTCCCTTTAATCTATATAAGGAGGCCTTCTCCATGAGCCATGATGGACACACACACATCCTTATTGAAGGATAGGCAGCCCCATGTATTCCTACTTACTCTAGTTGTCTAAATAAGCTCTACCTTGAGAGCGCATGGGTGGATGATGCCATCACTTTGTAATAGTGTGCTAATTTAAATATTTGATTTGCCACTAATATACTTGCATGTCAACTCTCTCTACTCTCCTTGCGATATAAGATCCTATTGTGTTTCGTATTTCTTACATGGTATCAGAACACTAGGTGCTTGTAGCTAAGAAAGTACAAGAAGTACTTGTATCAGAGCACTAGGTGCCCGTAGCTAAGAAAGTACAAGTACTTGTATTATCGTGAAAAATCAATCATGTCCCATCTTCAAGTGCTATTATTACCATGCAAAACCAATCATGTTGGCGTCTTCAAGTGCTTGTAGCTAAGAAAGTACAAGAAGTACTCGTATCAGAGCGCTAGGTGCCTATAGGCAAGAAAGTACAAGAAGTACTTGTGTTACCGTGCAAAATCAATCATGTTGATGTCTTCAAGTGCTATTTCTAGTGCTACTCCGCTACGCATTTGTCCACCAACCTTCACAAAAGGCAAGCTTGATGGATCTGGAAATTCAAAAATTTTGCAATTCTAGATTCGTATGAGTCGTTGGATATAGTGTTGTGGCCAGATGGTGCCGACCCGAAGCTTGTTGCAACAACTGATCCAACAAATCCAATTTTTGTAATTCCCTTAGATGCTACTCTTCTACATGCATGGAAAAACAAGAATGCAAATGCGATGCGTCTTTGTCATGTGTGTAAGTGATTCTGTTCTCACTTTAGTTCAACATACAACTAAAGCACATGAAGCTTGGAGCATATTGGCTTGCCAATATGAGGCACACAATCACACCAAATTAATAATCTAGAAATCAAATTGTTGCCGAGAAACTTGCTGGTGGAGAGAAAGTGGATGCCTTTATCAAGTAAATTAAGGACCTCCAAGATCAATTAGATGTCATTGGTGTGGCTATTTCTCCAAAATATTTAGCTCAATGATGCATTCACATACTTCTAGCAAGATATGATGGTCTTGTTATGGCACTCAACACTCACGTTCATCCAACCCCTCTTATGTTTGAAGAACTGAGTGCAATGTTGCTTGAAAAGGAGCTACAACTCATAACTAGAGATGGCAAGGGTGATGTGCTTCCACAACGAGCACAAAAGGCAAGGGTCATGTGCTTTCACAGTGAGCGCAAAAGGCAAGGGAACTATGTCAAATACCTCTCTAAGAAAAGCCAAGGGGAAGAAAATTCTAGGTAGCTATTTTTATTGTGAGACAAGAAGAGTCATGATGTTAAAGACTGCAGAAAGAAGAAAGTAGATGAAAAGAACAACACCATGAAAGCTTCTTGGAAGAAAAGAGAATCTCCCAAAACTGCTAAGGTAGAACTTGAACTATGGGTCGTCATAGAAGAGGTATTCTCATCAGCACAAACTCCATTTGTTGACGGTTCTTGAATTCTAGATAGTGGTGCATCCCAACATATGACTAGTAAGAAAGATTGGTATTGTTCTTGGAAGCCTCTGCAAGAACCCATCAATGTAATTGTTGGGAATGATGAAAAATTTCCACCCAGTCGAAGGGTCTGGGACAATTTCCTTTTGAGAAGCCACAAATGAAACTAAGCAACCCTCTGATGTGTTGTGCATGCCTCAAATCAAGAAGAATTTTCTCTCAATCATTGATCGTGGTCTTGAATTTTGTTTCAAGAAAACTGGAGCATAAATCTTGGATTTTGAAGGCAATACAATGGGAAAGGGAGTAAGGTGAAACAACCTTTACAAACTTTTTGCACTTACGCTACCCACAAAAAAGAAACAACTCAATTTTGGCATGAGAGATATGGTCACCTAAGCATTTCTTAGTTAAAAGAGATGCAAAGATCTAGGATGGTGGCACACATGCCTCAAATCTTTGATATAAATGAAGTATGTGAGGCTTGCATGATGGGCAAGCAACAGAGAAAGCCATTTTCACATGAGAGTAATAATTGAGCTAAGTCTCCTCTAGAGTTGGTACATGCATATCTCAGCTATAAAATTTCTACATCTGCTTTAGGTGGATCTTTTTCTTTTTGGTTAGTTGACGACTTTAGTCGAAAAATGTGGGTGTGTTTCATTGGTGAAAAGTTTGAAGCTTTTTGAAAATTTAAAGTGTGGCACAAGCTCGTAGAAAATGAAACAAGAGGAGAAGAATTCATCTCAAATGAGTTCAACAACTACTGCAATGATCACGACATCCAATGTCACCTTACTATCACGTACACACTACAATAGAATGGAGTTGTGGAATGTCGCATTCGGCAGACTGTGGTAGAGATGGCAAGGTTCACGCTCAAAGCCAAGGATATTCCAGATTCCTTTTGGGTCAAAGTAGTAAATATAGTAGTTTATGTCCTCAATCGAAGTTACACAAAGGCTTTGAAAGGTAAAACACGTCAATAAGCCTATCCTAGGAAGAAACCTTCGGTCTTGCATTTCAAAACTTTTGGATGTTTCTATCATGCGCATGTTCCTGTTTCCCAAAGAACTAAGTTCGAAGCCAAAAGCAAGAGGTATATATTTCTCAGACACAGTGAAGAATCTAAGAAATACAAACTCTTGTTTCTCCACTGAATGTGGTATTTGAAAAAGGACCACATTCAGTGGAGAAACAAGGTTCATCCACTTTCTCATCAAACGAAGAAATAGCTCACCTTCTGTCATATCAAAGTCAGGTAAAGATTCAAGAGGAGGAGTTGTATGATGATGACAACTCAAACAAATCTAACCAATTTGTTGCAGCATCACAAGAAAATCCACTACCAAAGTGGACTCAACAACTCTTTGATTATCAAAATCCTTAAGTTCACAATCCTCGTCAAGAGGAGGGTGGTTTGTAAAGGTCAAAGAGAATAGAGGAGCGAAGAAGAGCCTCCGAACACAATGTCAAGATGGCCCTTATGACTAAAATTGTGGGCTCTATACAGGAGCTAGCCTCCATCAACAAGGCCATGGTTGATCCAAAGTAGAAAAAAGCAATGCAGCCAGAGTATGATAGCATTTCCAAGAATGACACTTAAGAAATAGTGGATCACCCACCAAAGAAGAAGGTCATCAGCACCAAATGGGTTTACAAAGTCAAACACAAGGCTGATGGCTCATTGAAAAAATACAAAGAAAGGTTAGTAGCCTAAGGTTTTTTATAAGTTGAAGGGTTTGATGTGAGTAAATCCTTTTTCTTCCACAGCTTGAATGACCACTAATTGTCTTGTAATTGCTCTTGCTGCTATCTATATGTGGGTTATTTACCAAATGGATGTAGTATGTGATTTTTTGAATGGACTTCTCAAGAGGAGGTTTATGTAGAGCAGCCACCAGGGTTTGAGTTGCCACTTTCAAAAGAGAAGGTTTGCAGATTGAAAAATGCTTTATATATCCTAAAGCAATCACAAGAGCATGGTATGTCATGATAGATAGGTTTTTCAAAAAGATTGTCCTTAAAAGAAGTGCTTATGAAGTGAATTTGTATGTTCTAAGAGAGAATCAAAAGTAGGTCATTGTTATCTTATATGTAGATGACATAATTATTACAGGTAATCATGAAGAGCTCATCCAACAAACTCGCAAGAGTTTGAGTTCCGAGTTTGAAATGACAGACACGCGTCTATTACATTATTGTTTGGGGATTGAGGTTTTGGAAATCCGCAAAGGGCATCTTTATCTCTCTCAGCAAGAGTATACAATAGAGATCCTAAAAGCATTTGGGATGTAAGTTGTAAACCGTGAGCACTCCAATGAAGGTAAATGTGAAACTCTCCATGGAAGATTCTTCTCCCTCAGTTGGCATCAAGAAGTAAAGGAAATTTGTGGGAAGTTTCATTTCCTTGCGTAATACTAGACTAGTTACTTGTTTTGTAGTATCTCATTGGAAAGCATGCATGCATGTTCTAAAGCATGCATGTTCTAAAGTATATCAAAAGTACTTCAAGCCACGACATTTTCTATGGCATTGACACAAATAATCTAAGTGGGTATTGTGACTTTGATTGGGCAGGAGATTGTGATTCTAAAAAGTCAGATTTTGGATATTGTTACTCACTTGATTCAAAAGTGTATTCTTGGATTAGCAAGAATTGGCCAACCATCACTCTTTATTTAACGGACTCAGAATATAAAGCTGCTTGTTTTGCATCTTGTGAAGCAATTTGGCTCATGAGAGTTCACATAGACTTAGGTGTTCCTATTGATTCAACAACAACACTTCAATGTGACAACCAGAGTTGCATGGCGATTGTTAAGAACCGTGTCTTCCATGACGCACAAAGCATATTGAGGTTCAACATCATTATGTTCTAGAGTCATTGAGGATGAGATTGTGGAGCTAGAGTATTGTCCTACTGAAAACAATTGTGCAGACATCTGCACAAAAGCTCTTGGTGGGAAAGACCAGCTACTTCGACATCGTCATCAACTCGATGTTGGCGCATGGCCAACATAAAGCACCTTCGAGTGTTTGTTGAGGGGGGGTGTTACTATAGCTACAATGCCGACCTATCAGTTTTTCCCACCCGACAATGTATGTTGCACACTTTGTAGGGCCCCCATATGAGGAGAAGCCAATAGTGCATATATATTTCGTGGATTCGTTGATGAGGTCTTTTATTGTGATCGTGGATGGTACATAGCAAATCATTCATGGAAAAAATCCCTCATCGATGAGAAAAATCACTCACTAGCAACCAAAATCTCGTACTTGATTCTTGGAATATTCCTTTTTGTTTGAACATCTTGGCCAAACGACGATGAAAAAGTGACCGAAAAATGGCCAGCCGATGGTTGGAATTCTTTGGCAGCCAATAGCTGACTTTTAGGACCTGGCTACACATGGACGACTACACATGGACGCATGGTGGTAGTTGAATTCTACTTGGACTTCGCTACACAAGGGCAGCTACATAGCACGCATGGTCGAGTTCTACTTAGACTAGACTACACAAGGGCGGCTACACATGGGCGCATAGAGGCTTCATTACATATATAGAGAAAGACCGTCTCCATGGGCCATTATGGACACACACACACATCTTTATTGAAGGATAGGTAGCCCCTTGTATTCCTACTTGATCTAGTTGTCGAAATTGCCATCTAAGCTCTATTGTGAGAGCGCATGGGTGGATGATACCATCACTTTGTAATAGTGTGCTAATCTAAATTTTTGATTTGCCACTAATCTACTTTGCATTGTATCTCTCTTACTCTCCTTGCTACAAGATCATATTGTTTTTCGCATTTCTAGTGAGTGGAAAATTAAAACAAAAGTCCAAAAATGGTTTTTTTTTTTATATATATAGGTTGGGGGAAACTTTTAGGTAGAAATTAAGTGTTTTTTTTTTAAGTCACCACTTGGTCCTTATTTATGCAAGTTTTTCATGAGTTGTCGTGGAGAAAGAGAAATGCAGTAGTAGTTAATGGCACACCACCTTTTTCTCCTTCACTTTCAAAAAGGTCATAAAAGAAAATGACTTCTTAAATCCACATGCTATATAGACCTAAAAAAAGGTTAAAGGATCTATGAAGAACTAGTTTCATGAATGCTCTTTTTCCTTTAACCCTACACAACATTAGCTTTTACTCTTTTTACCAACACTTTTTCAAATTTCAAGAGTTATGGTATTTTTGGATCAAATATAGTATTTTGATAGTTTTGTCCTGACTTGTACAACTCAATGATGGTTTTTGATCTACTTCACTTACTTCTATGAATTGAAAATAATAGTATCCAACAAAAAGTGAAAATATGGCTTATGAGTGTGGTGTGTACAACACTCTAAAACCATTGAAAAAATTGAAGATTGAAATACTTGAAAGTCACTCAATCTTTATTATGGTGGCATACTGTCTCAATATAAACAAAACCCTCTCAATAGCCAAAAGATTCCCTTTGCTTTCTAAGGCTGCCCGTGCTAATTCCCTTGCCATCGAAGGTTGCCCTTGATATTTCTCCATCTCTCTTTTCCCTCCTCTCGCCTACGCTTGCCCTCCCCTCCTCTGCCACATTGTTGAAACAATATGTGAAGCTACCATACGCTGGCAATACAAAAGAATCTCTTGCGCCTCCTTCAATTGTTCCAACTAGTAGGTAGACCTCTTGCAATCAAACCATGGAGGAAGAGCATGCAATCAACAACTAGTAGGTAGGACCTCTTGCGATCAAACCATGGAGGAAGAGCATGCAATCAACAACGCTGAAGTCCACTTATTTTTCATTCCAAAAGCGGCGCTCATGGAATAATGGTGGTGTATTTTCTTCTTTTTTTTTCACTTGCACTCCTAAATGGTGGCTCATGGAGTGTTGAAAAAAATCAAACCAAATTTATTTATTTTTGAGAGAGAGAGAAAGAGGGAAAGAATCTGTGTTGATTCTTTACTCTTTTGAAAATTCAGCTGGTGCCACCTACTAATGGCTCTCATCACGTTTTACTCATACTTTAGCAAGATGCTTCCACCCCCCATGATATCTTCACTCCCAGCCTTAATTGAGGCTTCACCTTTTAAAATGGATTGGAATGAGAGTCAAACCTAGCTCCCGCAGAAGTTTAATTGTTGTATGGTCGTCGTAGACCATTCCAATGCCCCCAACTTAGTGCTTCAAATTTCTCTCTTAGATTTGAGAGGGCATGGGGTTCTAGAGCCCCCTCCCCCCCGCCGTGCTACTAGCTTGCCGATTCCTCTCGACCGCCTCCTCCAACCGTACATGTTTTTTGCGTGCCTGCCACACTGCTACCAAGCCCACGTCACCCTTCGATTTTTGTGTGACACCTCCGCCTTCGCTCGCATCAAGTTAGATTTACTTTTATTTTATGGTACCCTACCAAGTTGAAAGAGTTGGCTAGTGCTTAATTTTACTCTCTCTCTCTCTCTCTCTCTCTCTCTCTCTCTCTCTCTCTCTCTCTCGCGAGCACGTGCAAAATCAGACGACAGGTGCCAACCCAACATGTCGAAGAAGACAAAATCTCAACTGATACGAGGCACCTAAGAGAGAGAATCCATGGAGCGAGAGCAAGCTTCTGTTGTGCTGCATTACTTTTCGGCTCCTAGACGCTCTTGTGCTACAGACCTTCTTCAATCTAGACGAGTATTGGCAATCAGTGGAGGTTGCTCACCACATTGTATTTGGGTACATCAAAAGGAAGGCATTCAATCTTTTTCCTTGCATAGACTAGCTTGAGAGAGAGAGAGAGAGAGAGAGAGAGAGAGAGAGAGAGAGAGAGAGATTCATTCACGTTCTTTGGAGGCTGAAGTCGACCCATTGGACAAATCCAGATACATCAGTTATTAGTACACACCACATCAAGGTGTGCCATAGCAAAACTGAAAAACTGGCTTATGCATTGTGATCCATGAGTTACAAAAAATGTGCATTACCAATTTCATACATGAGAGAAATCTAGATGTCATGATGCTACAAAAAGGGGGTATATTCTTGGGGTTTTGATGTCGAAACAACCCTTACAAAATTTTTGCACTTATGCTAACTACAAAAAAGGTACTACTCAATTTTGGCATGAGAGATTTGGTCACCTAAGCATTGCTTTGTTAAAAGAGATGCAAAGATCTAGGATGGTGGCACACATGCCTCAAATCTTAGATATGAATGAAGGCTTGCATGATGGGCAAGCAATAGAGAAAGGCATTTTCACATGAGAGTAGTAATCGAGCTAAGTCTCCTCTAGAGTTGGTACATGCAATCTTTGATGTAAAATGTCTAAATCTGCTTTAGGTGGATCTTTTTTTTTTTAATGGGCTAGTTGACGACTTTAGTCAAAAAATGTGGGTGTATTTCATTCGTGAGAAGTTTGAAGCTTTTTGAAAATTTAAAGTGTGGCACAAGCTTGTAGAAAATGAAACA
Source organism: Adiantum capillus-veneris (assembly GCF_014529385.1). Classification (NCBI taxonomy): domain Eukaryota; kingdom Viridiplantae; phylum Streptophyta; class Polypodiopsida; order Polypodiales; family Pteridaceae; genus Adiantum; species Adiantum capillus-veneris. Next base: position 64,521,210 of record NC_140947.1, read on the forward strand.
AGAAAGAAGTTTAAGAAGCTTCGCAGAGATAGAGGAGAAGAATTCATCTCAAATGAGTTCAACAACTACTGCAATGAGCACGACATCCAATGTCACCTTACTATCGCTTACACACTACAATAGAATGGAGTTGTGGAACGTCGCATTCGGCAGACTGTGGTAGAGATGGCAAGGTGCATGCTCAAAGCCAAGGACATTCGAGATTCCTTTTGGGTTGAAGTAGTAAATATAATAGTTTATGTTTTCAATCAAATTTACACAAAGGCTTTGAAACGTAAAACACGTCAAGAAGCCTATTTCAATAAGAAACCTTTGGTCTTGCATTTCAAAACTTTTGGATGTTTCTATTATGCACATGTTCCCGTTTCCCAAAGAACTATGTTCGAAGCCAAAAGCAAGAGGTATGTATTTCTCAGATACATTGAAGAGTCTAAGGAATACAAACTCTATGCTCCAGAGGCAAAGAAGATACTCACTAGTCGTGATGTGGTATTTGAAAAAGGGCCACATTCAGTGGAGAAACAAGGTTTGTCTACTTTCTCATCAAACGGAGAAATAACTCACCTTCTGTCATATCAAAGTCAGGTAAAAATTCAAGAGGAGGAAGTTGTATGATGATGACAACTCAAAAAAATCTAACCAATTTGTTGCAGCATCACAGGAAAATCCACTACCAAAGTGGGCTCAACAAATCTTTGAATTTCAATATCCTTAAGTTTACAATCCTTGTGAAGAGGAGGGTGGTTTGTGAAGGTCAAAGAGAATAGAGGAACGAAGAAGAGCCTTTGAACACAATGTCAAGATGGCTCTTATGACTAAAATTGTGGGCTCATAGAGGAGATAGCCTCCATCAACAAGGCCATGGTTGATCCAAACTAGAAAAAAGCAATGCAGTCAGAGTATGATAGCTTTCCAAGAATGACACTTAAGAAATAATGGATCACCCACCAAAGAAGAAGGTCATCGGCACCAAATTGGTTTACAAAGTCAAACACAAGGCTGATGGCTCATTGAAAAAGTACAAAGCAAGGTTAGTAGCCTAAGGTTTTTTATAAGTTGAAGGGTTTGATGTGAGTCGAACCTTTTTCTCCCACAGCTCGAATGACCACTAATTGTCTTGTACTTGCTCTTACTGCTATCTATCCGTGGGTTATTTACCAAATGGATGTAGTATGTGCTTTTTTGAATGACTTCTCCAGGAGGAGGTTTATGTAGAGTCACCACCAGGGTTTGAGTTGCCACTTTCAAAAGAGAAGGTTTGCAGATTGAAAAATGCTTTATATATCCTAAAGCAATCACAAGAGCATGGTATGTCATGATAGATAGGTTTTTCAAAAAGATTGTCTTTAAAAGAAGTGCTTCTGAAGTGAATTTGTATGTTCTAAGAGAATCAAAAGTAGGTCATTGTTATCTTATATGTAGATGACATAATTATTACAGGTGATCATGAAGAGCTCATCCAACAAACTCGCAAGAGTTTGAGCTCTGAGTTTGAAATGACAGACTCGGGTCTATTACTTTATTGTTCGGGGATTGAGGTTTTGGAAATCCACAAAGGGCATCTTTATCTCTCTCAGCAAGAGTATACAATAGAGATCCTAAAAGCATTTGGGATGTAAGTTGTAAACCGTGAGCACTCCAATGAAGGTTAATGTGAAACTCTCCATGGATGATTCTTCTCCCTCAGTTGGCATCAAGAAGTAAAGGAAATTTGTGGGAAGTTTTATTTTCTTGCGTAATACTAGACCAATAACTTGTTTTGTAGTAGATGTTTTGAGCAGGTTTTCCAACCAGCTAAGGGAATCTTATTGAAAGGCGGGCATGCGTGTTCTAAAGGTAAATCAAAAGTACTTCAAGCCACGACATTTTCTATGGCATTAACACAAATACTCTAAGTGGGCATTGTGACTCTGATTGGGCAGGAGATTGTGATTCTAAAAAGTCAATTTTTGGATATTGTTTCTCACTTGGTTCTGCAGTGTTTTCTTGGATTAGCAAAATTGGTCATCCATCACTCTTTCTTCAACGGAATCAGAATATAAAGCTGCTTGTTTTGCATCTTGTGAAGCAATTTGGCTCATGACAATTCACATGGACTTAGGTGTTCCTGTTGATTCAGCAACAACACTTCAATGTGACAACCAGAGTTGCATAGAGATCGTTAAGAACCCTGTCTTCCATGACGCACAAAGCATATTGAGGTTCAATATAATTATGTTCTAGAGTCATTGAGGATGAGATTGTGGAGCTAGAGTATTGTCCTACTGAAAACAATTGTGTAGACATCTTCACCAAAGCTAGTGGGAAAGGCCAGCTACTTTGACATCGTCATCAACTCGATGTTGGCGCATGGCCAACATAAATCACCTTCGAGTGTTCATTGAGGGGGGGTGTTAGTATAGCTACAATGCCGACCTATCAGTTTTGCCCACCCGGCAATGTATGTTGCACACTTTATAGGGCCCCCATATGAGGAGAACCCAATAGTGCATATATATATATATATTTGGTGGATTCGTTGATGAGGTCTTTTATTGTGATCGTGGATGGTACATAGCAAATCATGCATGGAAAAAATCCCTCACCGGTGACTAGCAACCCAAATCTTGTACCTGATTCTTGGAATATTCCTTTTTGTTTGAACATCTTGGCCGAACGACGATCAAAAAGTGACTGACAAATGGCCGGCCGCCAATGGTCGGAAGTCTTTGGCAACCAATAGCTGACTTTTAGGACCTGGCTACACATGGACGACTACACATGGACGCATGGTGGTAGTTGAATTCTACTTGGACTTGGCTACACAAGGGAAACTACATAGCATGCATGGTCGAGTTCTACTTGGACTTGGCTACACAAGGGTTGCTACACATGGGCGCATAGAGGCTCCATTACATCTTTAAAAAAAGGCCTTCTCCATGGGCCATTACGAACACACACACATCCTTATTGAAGGATAGGCAACCCCATATATATATTTGGTGGATTCGTTGATGAGGTCTTTTATTGTGATGGTGGATGGTACGTAGCAAATCATGCATGGAAAAAATCCCTCACCGGTGAGAAAAATCACTCACTAGCAACCCAAATCTCGTACCTGATTCTTGGAATATTCCTTTTTGTTTGAACATCTTGACTGAACGACGGTCAAAAAGTGGCCAAAAATGGCCGGCCAATGGTCAGAAGTCTTTGGCAGCCGATAGCTGACTTTTAGGACCTGGCTACACATGGACGACTACACATGGTGGTAGTTGAATTCTACTTGGACTTGGCTACACAAGGGCAGCTACATAGCACGCATGGTCAAGTTCTACTTAGACTTGGCTGCACAAGGGCGCATAGAGACTCCATTACATCTATAAAAAAAGGCCTTCTCCATGGCCCATTACGGACACACACCATCCTTATTGAAGGATAGGCAACCCCTTGTATTCCTACTTGCTCTAGTTGTCGGAATCGCCATCTAAGCTCTATCGTGACAGCGCATGGGTGGATGATACCATCACTTTGTAATAGTGTGCTAATCTAAATTTTTGATTTGCCACTGATCAAATTTGCATCGTATCTCTCTCTACTCTTCTTGCTACAAGATCATATTGTGTTTCGCATTTCTAGTGAGTGGAAAATTAAAACAAAAGTCCAAAAATGTTTTTTTGATATACATATAGGTTGAGGGAAACTTTTAGGTAGAAATTAAGTGTTTTTTTTGAGTCACCACTTGGTCCTTATTTATGCAAGTTTTTCATGAGTTGTCGTGGAAAAAAATTCTCTTTTACTTTCAGAAAGGTAGTAAAAGAAAAGGACTTCTTAAATCCACATGCTATAGACCTAGAAAAAAGGTTAAAGGATCTATTAAGAACTAGGTTCATGAATGCTCTTTTTCCTTTAACCCTACACAACATTACTCTTTTTACCAACACTTTTTCAAATTTCAAAGAGTTATGGTATTTTTGGATCAAATAATGCTCTTTTTCCTTTAACCCTACACAACATTAGATTTTACTCTTTTTACCAAGACTTTTTCAAATTTCAAGAGTTATGGTATTTTTGGATCAAATATAGTTTTTTGATAGTTTTTCTCTGACCTGTACAACTCAAAATGATGGTTTTTGATCTGCTTCACTTACTCCTATGAATTGGAAATAACAATATCCAGCAAAATGAACAAAATGTGAAAATATGGCTAATGAGTGTGGTGTGTACAACACTCTAAAACCATTGAAAAATTGAAGATTGAAATACTTGAAAGTCACTCAATCTTTATTATAGTGGCATATTGTCTCAATATAAACAAAACCCTCTCAATAGCCAGAAGATTCCCTTTGCTTTCTAAGGCTTCCTGTGCTAATTCCCTTGCCATCGAAGGTTGCCCGTGCTCTTTCTCCATCTCTCTTTTCCCTCCCCTTGCCTACGCTTGCCCTCCCCTCCTCTACCACATTGTTGAGACAATCTGTGAAGCTACCATAGGCTGGCATTACAAAAGAATCTCTTGCGCCTCCTTCAACTGTCGCGACTAGTAGGTAGGACCTCTTGCGATCAAACCGTGGAGGAAGAGCATGCAATCAACAACGCTCAAGTCCACTTAATTTTCATTCCAAAAGCGGCGCTCAGGCAGTAATGGCGGGTGTATTTTTTATTTTTATGTTCACTTGCACTCCTAAATGGTGGCATATGGAGTGCTGAAAAAAAACGAACTGAATTTATTTATTTTTTAGAGATAGAGAAAGAGGAAAAGAATCTGTGTTGATTCTCCACTCTTTTGAAAATTCAGCTGGTGCTGGCTCTCATCACGTTTTATTCATACTTTAGCAAGATGCTTCCACCCCCCATGATATCTTCACTCCTAGCCTTAGTTGAGGCTTCACCTTTTAAAATGGATTGGAATGAGAGTCAAACCCAACTCCCGCAAAAGTTTAACTGTTGTACGATCGTCGTAGACCACTCCAATGCCCCCAACTCAGTGCTTCAAATTTCTCTCTCGGATTTGAGAGCGCACGGGGTTCTAGAGCCCCCTCCACTACCAACTTGCCGATTCCTCTCGCCCCCCTCCTCCAACCGTACCTGCTTTTTTCGTGTGTGCTACACTGCTACCAAGCCCACCGTCACCCTTCGGTTTTTGCGTGACACCTCCACCTGCGCTCGCATCAAGTTAGATTCGCTTTTATTTTCCGGTACCCTAAAGAGTCCTAACTTATGCTCAAGATTTTACACACTTTTTCTCTCTCTCTCTCTCTCTCTCTCTCTCTTTCTCGTGCGGAATGAGACGACGGGTGCCAACCCAACATGTCGAAGAAGACAGAATCTCGGCTGATAGGAAGCGCAGCGGGGCGCCTAAGAGAGAGAATCCATGGAGCGAGAGCAAGCTTCTGCTGTGCTGCATTTCTTTTCGTCTCCTAAACGCTCTTGTGCTACAGACCTTCTTCAATCCAGACGAGTATTGGCAATCAGTGGAGGTTGCCCACCGCATTGTATTTGGGTACGTCAAAAGGAAGGCATTCAATCTTCTTACTTGCATTGACTAGCTTGAGAGAGAGAGAGAGAGAGAGATTCTTTCACGTTCTTTGGAGGCTGAAGTCGACCCATAGGACAAATCCAAATACATGGGTTATTAGTACACACCACATCGAGGTGTGCCATAGAAAAACTGAAAAACTGGCTTATGCATTGTGACCCATGAGTTACAAAAAATGTGCATTACCAATTTCATACATGAAAGAATCCAGATGTCATGATGCTACAAAAAAGGGGGTATATTCTTGGGGGTTTGATGTCTCTGCTGGCCTGTTCTTGAGTTCAGGTGCGTAATCTGAAACGGGCTGTAATATTTGTTAGATATTTTCACAACTTTCTGGTGTCGATAGTCTTGCCTTCTCAAACTTGAGAACAATGTTGCCAAGAAACGCGCTTCTTCACTCATGAAACGTACGAAACGTTTCAGAAACGTTTCTGTATGAGTTTAGACGTTTCAAAGGTAAAGTCAAGGCTCATGTTACATGTAAACCTTGAAGCGTGTCGTCTCTCTCTCTCTCTCTCTCTCTCAGTTCTGTTTTTATTGAAGTGCTAAAGGTCTGTTCAGTTTGCTCTTTTCTATTGGCACGTGGTGCCCGTCTTGTGACAGTGGTATCAGAGCATCAGGCGTGTGCTTTTCTAAAAGCATACCAGTCCTACAAAAGAGCACACAGAGCTATTGGAATTTTGTTGAGGTACCTTCGTCCTTCAACCCGGACTTATTAGCCACTCCAACCCTTACTTCATCGCGCATCGAGCGCGCTCCCGTCTTCACCGCTCATGTCTTACAAGGCGTAAGCCATTAAGATCACTTGTAAGAGAAGGATCCAAGATTTTTTTCGAGCTGTTGTTATTCTCAGAGACAGTACCATGTAGATGTCTATAGCTACCAAGCCGCACACTTCTAAGGACTTGGCAAGCTTTCAAGATTTTTTTTTTTGCCCAAAGTTATATAGTTCCTCACATCTTCCTTCGGAGTGCAACTTCTGGCAGAGTGGGGTATCCTAAAATGCTTGCCATGGAAACCCTAGCATATTATAATTTCAAGTTTCTCGACATCTCTCAGTAGATGTCTCTTCACGAGCCGATGACCTTGGAGGTCCAGTGCGATTGCTATCTTGGGACTACCATCACCGCCAACGAAACACTGTTTGTCCAAGAGCTGATGGACCATGCTGTGCTCGGCTACGACCTTATGGAATGAACCTAACCCTAATTTTGGTGCGGGTTTAAGGATGGAAAGTCTATCGACTTTTCGAGCTCGACTGATGTCGAGATGCTTTTTAAGTTTGAAATCTGTTTGAGAACTTGTTTGGTGATCCTGTTTGAAATTTGTTTGAAATGGATGGTATCTGTTTCGAACCTGTCTTGGTGCCGATTTGAATTTTTTGACTCTGGTTTTAATACTGGTTTCAATGATTGGTGATTTTACTCCTGGGTGGAGTAGTGAGAAATTATGTTTGAGAATGCTTGTTCATACTCACAGCCCGAACCCTTGTGGTTATTTGTGGGGGGAGTATTGAATGATTGAAAAGTGCTGTTTTTTTTAAAACTCGTGGCCCAAACCCTTGTGGTTATTTACGAGGGGAGTATTGTTGTTGTGACTCCCGGCTTGGACCTGGATGGTTATGCGGGAGGAGTATTAAGAAGTCTGAGCAGTGATTACTCTCAGCACCTCCAAACGATGCAGGCTGCAGTCTGGGGGACGTTTGGTTGTAAAAGGCCTCTATATCTCCTGGCCCGGACCTTTTTAGGTTATGCGGGAGGAGTGATGAGGGAGTCGTTGAATATCTTCCGGCCCGAACCTTGTTAGGTTATGCGGGAGGAGTGTTCATCGGCGGCTTTATGTTTCTATGTCTTGTAATATGCATATGTGAACTTTGCTCAAGATGAGTGCTCCGAACTGTGCTCAAGGATTCCTTTTACTTACAGAAGGGAGAGCCTTCCGTTCCTTTAGTGAGAGAGTGCAATGGACACAAACAAAGTGAATGGACACTGTGCATGGAAGTGCATGAGACTGAGAGATAGAGAAGAGAATACGACACCAGAGACGTTGTAAAACCCTCCTCCGAAGGCCCCACAGTGGCCCTCCTCCCCGCAATTGTAACACCTGCCAGTCAATTGCCTAGCCCTGCCTCTTCTTGTCCTTACTTGACCTCTATCCATAATACTTAAGCGCAACCCTTGAATTTGCTCAGGCAAATCTTGAACTGTATGTAACCATTGTTGAGGAACGGTTGCTACCCTTCAATTGGGCTGATTCTCCATTTGAGCTTCTCTCAGATTTGAGGTTGGATTGGGAACCATCACTTTGTACCCCAATGCACCTTGCTTAATCTTCTTCTTTATTTTTGGCTCTTAGACCGTGCAATAGCAACAGCCCCCTTGTAATTCTTTGGGTCCTCAAAATCCACCTTTTCACGAACTTTGGGATGCAAGCAAGCCATAAGTTTTTCCAATTTAAAGTACTCACCACCATTGACCAACTGGCGAGAGCGGTCTACTTATAATTGCACAAATCTCTACAATGCTTGGACTTGCCGATGATGTCGACGACGACGAGACGGGCTGAAATGTGCAAATCTTTATCTGCTGAATTCTGCCTCTATGTCGGGGACGATGTCGATGGCGACGATGCGACGACGACGACGCGTTGAAAACTGAAAATGCTGGTGCCACTGCTACTTCTGTCGCGAAGATCTGCAAAAACGCTAGGTCTCTGGCTGATCCAAAAACACTAGGCTGATTTGGGGTTCTGTGGGAATCTGCTAACGCTAGGGCTGATTTGCTGTTGGGGGGGAATCTGCTACCGCTAGGGCTGATCTGCTGTCTACTGTCGCCGTGAATCTGCAAGTGCAAAAACGCTGGCTGATCTGATGCAAAAACGCTAGGCCTTCTGCAATGCTGAAAACGCTAGAGTTGTCGCGCGGGGGTTGGTCTTGCTGAGAAGTTGCCTGTTGAGCAAGGTGCTTCTGCTGCCTGTTCTGCCAGAAAGTGCTAGCTCTAGATTTCTACTTATACAAACTTAGTAAATTTGCCCTACCTACTTTCCAACAAAAGTCACTTAAAAATAATAAGTGAATTATGTCAAAAATAAGGAAAATAGGTCTATGCACTGTAAAAATGCTCTTGATGGGATCTGATGGGAATTTGATGGTCATGCTATGTGCAACCAGAGGATATGCATCTAATCTAAGTGTCTGGACATGCACGGTCTCCGAACAGACTCACAAAAGTGCCAGAACACTTCCTATTCTAGGCTGACTTGATTGAACTGAACCCTGGTTATGCTGTAACTTGTCCACGGACACATAGGGTTGGATGTGTCACGTGACATCCTCTCCTTTTCAAAGTGAGGGATTGATACCGAACTGTATGCCGTCGAGGGAGATCGCCAACAACATTCGGAATCATGGAAGGGACTCTTCGCCGGCCCACTCTGATGTGTGGGTCGTGCGGTGATGTGTGGGTCGTGCGGTACTTGAACTTCATAAAGGTTTGCAACGCTTGCTTCTTTGGGCCGCGCCGAAAGCGACACAAAGTCTTCTGTGGCTCCTTCAATGCTTCATCTTCGTCTAGAGTCATGCTTCTTTCTTCTCTAAGAATCTCCATGGCTGAAAATTCCTGAAACCATTTCCAACACAAAACCATGAACATACCTACTCCATGTAAAGTGACTGGAAAAAATCTTGTCTTCCTCAAAGTCTGTGCATGCAATGTAGAGGAACAAAGAGACGGAGTGCTAAACCGTTCACCACACACACGCAAACAATGAGATCGAATCTTTCTCCTATGATCTAAAGCAATCAACTGTGGCAATTCAGAACGGAAATGCCCATGCTTGGTGCTCATACTTTCATGTGCTCTTTCTACAACTGTGTCGTGCCAAGGAAGAGACATGGAATGTGACTTCCTTGAATGCATACTTTTCAGCTTTTCATGAAAAATCCGCATACATCCGTGCTCATTCATGAGTGAGACGTGCTCAACGTACAATATGTCATGCCTAGGAAACGGGATCACATAAAGACGCTGACAAAAATAACGATCACGAATGAAACACTCGTACAATGCGTGCTGACAAATCATTCGAACACATAGTACTTCTTGTAAGGGTTCTTTGGACCTAGGCTCGAGAGCCAAGATCGGTTCTTCCTGAGGGGGTTCTTTGGACCTAGGCTCGAGAGCCAAGATTGATTCTTCGTGACTGATCGAATCTGCGATGAGGTTAGCTTCACTAGAGAAAGTATCAACTAACACATCATCCTTGTGAACAATCACATCATCTTCATGCAACTCATCATGCTTGTGAGAAATCACATCTTGATCATGCAAATCATCATGCTTATCATCATCATTCAAATCATCATGCTTATCATCATCATTCAAATCATCATGCGTATCATCATGCAAATCCTATGTGTCATGCTTGGGAGAAGAAGAGACTGAGAGAGTCTCTTTTTCCCGAATCTCTTGCATCTGTGCCTACACTTGAGAAAAGAGTCGCAACATCTCTTTCATGTGTCGGGCGCTCTGTTCGGCCGCCAAGCGCGCTTGCTCACGCTCACGCTCCAAGTCGGCCTTTCTTTCTGCTTCTCTTTTTGCTTTTCTTACTTTGTTCTCGCAATCAAATTCGGCTCGTCTTTCTTTGACTCCCAAGCATGCTCGTTCGTACTTATGCTCGATGACTGCCCATCTTTCTTCGCGTTCACGTGCTATGGCTGCCATTCGTTCTTCGTATTTCCGTTCTATGGCTGCCATTTTTTCGTCGCTTTCTAGCTGAATGTCCATCATCATCTGCGGCAACTCCTTCATAGGAGTTAGTGCAATCCTTGGCGTAGATGGGGAAGAGGGAGGGTCGGAAAAACCTCTTGGAGGGGAAAATTCTTCTTCGCCTCTCTCATGCTCAGCACCTCCAAGCGAAGTATCCATTCCGCTTCGAGTGATGACTATCCACTGAAGTCTTGGGTTCTTATGGGTTCTTGTGGTCTTGGGTTCTTAAGTTCACGAGGAACTTGGGTTCTTGGGGGTCTTGGGTTCTTGAGGGTCTTGAGGTTCTTGAGTTCTTTCACTTGCAATCAGTGCTAGAGAAGGATCTTCTCTTCACCCGAGTTCTTCTCTTTTCCGCGGGTGCACCCCTTGGCGGCCTTGCGCTCGCACCAAGGTTGCTTTTTCCCACCTCATGTCGATTGGCCGGCCGCTAAGTGCACGGTCCGCTCGCAATGAGTGAAAAGAGGCACAAGGGGAGGCTGGACAAGTCCTTCTTTCCTGGGATTCCTGTCACTCTTCAAAAACACGATTAGGAATCGACACGCCCAAGCAAACTTGGGTTCGTGTGACCGCAACAAGCAAAAAAAATATGTGGTTCTTGTGGTTCTTTCCTTGAGTGATACAGAACACTGCCAAAGCTCTAATACCAATGTAAGGTGCAGCGGAATGAATGTTTGAACTTTGCTCAAGATGAGTGCTCCGAACTGTGCTCAAGGATTCCTTTTACTTACGGAAGGGAGAGCCTTCCGTTCCTTTAGTGAGAGAGTGCAATGGACACAAAACAAAGTGAATGGACACTGTGCATGGAAGTGCATGAGACTGAGAGATAGAGAAGAGAATATGACACCAGAGACGTTGTAAAACCCTCCTCCGAAGGTCCCACTCTCTATGGCGAGAGCGGTCTACTTATAATTGCACAAATCTCTACAATGCTTGGACTTGCTGATGATGTCGACGACGACGAGACGGGCTGAAATTTGCAAATCTTTATCTGCTGAATTGTGCCTCTATGTCGGGGACGATGTCGATGGCGACGATGCGACGACGACGACGCGCTGAAAACTGAAAACGCTGGTGCTACTGCTACTTCTGTCGCGAAGATCTGCAAAAACGCTAGGTCTCTGGCTGATCCAAAAACACTAGGCTGATTTGGGGTTCTGCAGTGGAAATCTGCTAATGCTAGGGCTGATCTGCTGTCTACTGTCGCCGTGAATCTGCAAGTGCAAAAACGCTGGCTGATTTGATGCAAAAACGCTAGGCCTTCTGCAATGCTGAAAACGCTGGAGTTGTCGCGGGGGTTGGTCTTGCTGAGAAGTTGCCTGTTGAGCAAGGTGCTCCTGCTGCCTCTTCTGCCAGAAAGTGCTAGCGCTAGGTTTCTACTTATACAAACTTAGTAAATTTGCCCTACCTACTTTCCAACAAAAGTCACTTAAAAATAATAAGTGAAAAATGTCAAAGATAGGGGAAAAAGGTCTATGCACTGTAAAAATGCTCTTGATGGGATCTGATGGGAATCTGATGGTCATGCTGTGTGCAACCAGAGGATATGCATCTAATCTAAGTGTTTGAACATGCACGGTCTGCGAACAGACTCACAAAAGTGCCAGAACACTTCCTATTCTAGGCTAACTTGATTGAATTGAACCCTGGTCATGCTGTAACTTGTCCACGTACACATAGGGTTGGATGTGTCACGTGATAGCATTTGTGTTGCATTGTGATGTTCCAACCACTGAATATTCCTAATTGGATGAGATTGCCTGGGTATGTGATTTTAGTGCATCAAGACACCCGTGGAAGATCAGTACGGTCTGGGTGTGATGGCTAATTTTACTACACCGGAATATTGAGAGTTCCGATCAAGACGAAAGGAGAAGCTAACTCCTTGATCAAAAGAGCCGGAAGGAGAAGCTAACTCCTTAACAAAAAGAGCAAATTGAATGTCCCTCGGATTTTTTTTATAGCTAACTTGAGTTGTTTTGCAAATATGCTGTAATCGCGGACGATTACTCTCTTTCAAGAAGGGGAGATGTCACAAACTGATGACGTGTCAAAGCCCTAAAGAAGGGAGCCAACTTGCAGATGTGGGCCGAGGGGCCTAAACCCTAAGTGAAGAGGCAAAGCAGCAGGAAATAAAGCAGGGCTTACACACACACACAAGAACTTGTGAAGTAGGTTGATGACGTGGCAGAACTATACGGATTTTCGCTTTTCACGCTGGCGGTGCTGACGTGGCTGGACGGTACGGATTTCCATAAATTGCGCTGGCAGCTTTTTGGCTTTGCTTTTGGACCAGATGCTTTTGAGTTTGAAGGCTTTTCACTGTAATTGCTTTTTAGGCCAAGGGCCTTTAAATATGAGGTTAGGGCTCGTTCTCTGGCATGCTTCCTAGAGAAGGTCCAGAGTCTCGAGTACAGCTTTTTGGCTTTGCTTTTGGACCAGAAGCTTTTCAGTTTGAAGGCTTTTCATTGTAATTGCTTTTTAGGCCAAGGGCCTTTAAATATGAGGTTAGGGCTCATTCTCTGGCATGCTTCCTGGAGAAGATGCAAAGTCTGGAGTAAAGCTTTCTGGCTTTGCTTTTGGACCAGATGCTTTTGAGTTTGAAGGCTTTTCATTGTAATTGCTTTTTAGGCCAAGGGCCTTCAGATATGAGGTTAGGGCTCATTCTCTGGTATGCTTCCTGGCGAAGGTGCAGAGTTTGGAGTACCGGCTTGTACTGTGTTGATGCAATATAAAGAAATACCGAAAGGGGCGCCAAGGTTTGGGGCCAATACTCTCTGGGGTGGAATTCCGCCGCTTCGTGTCGCGTGTCGTCTCTCTCTCTCTCTCTCTCTCTCTCTCTCAGGTTTGTTTATTGAAGTGCTAAAAGTTTGTTCAATCTGCTCTTTTCTATTGGCACGTGGTGCCCGTCTTGTGACAGTGGTATCAGAGCATCAGGCGTGTGCTTTTCTGAAAGCATATCGGTCCTACAAAAGAGCAGACAGAGCTATTGGAATTTTATTTGAGGTATCTTTGCCCTTCAACCCGGACTTATGAGCCACTCCCACCCTTACTTCATCGCGCATCGGGTGCGCTCCCGTCTTCCCCGCTCATGTCATACAGGGCATAAGCCATTAAGATCACTTGCAAGAGAAGGATCCAAGATTTGTTTGGAGCTGTTGTTTTTCTCAAAGACAGTACCATGCAGATGTCTATAGCTACCAAGCCGCACACTTCTAAGGACTTGGCAAGCTTTCAAGAAATTTTTTTTTGCCCAAAGTTATATGGTTTCTGACATCTTCCTTCGGAGTGCAACTTCTGGCAGAGTGGGGTATCGTGAAATGCTTGCCATGGAAACTCTAGCAGATTATAATTTCAAGTTTCTCGACATCTCTCAGTAGATGTCTCTTCACGAGCAGATGACCTTGGAGGTTGAGTGCGATTGCTATCTTGGGACTACCATCACCGCCAACGAAACACAAGAGCTGATGGACCATGCTGTGCTCGGCTACGACCTTATGGAATGAACCTAACCCTAATTTTGGTGTTGGTTTAAGGATGGAAAGTCAGTCGAGATTGCTTTTTAAGTTTGAAATCTGTTTGAGAACTTGTTTGGTGATCCTGTTTGGAATTTGTTTGAAATGGATGGTATTCGGTTTGAACCTGTCTTGGTGCCGATTTGAATTGTTTGACTCTGGTTTTAATACTGGTTTCAATGGTTGGTGGTTTTACTTCCCGGTGGAGTAGTGAGAAATTATGTTTGAGAATGCTTGTTCATACTCATGGCCCGGACCCTTGTGGTTATTTGCGGGGGGAGTATTGAATGATTGAAAAGTGCTGTTTTTTTTTAAAACTCGTGGCCCGGACCCTTGTGGTTATTTACGGAGGTAGTATTGTTGTTGTGACTCCCGGCCCGGACCTGGATGGTTATGCGGGAGGAGTATTAAGAAGTTTGAGCAGTGGTTACTCGCAGCACCTCCAAATGATGCAGGCTGCGGTCTGGGGGGCATTTTGTTGTAAAAGGCCTCTATATCTCCCATCCCGGACCTTTTTAGGTTATTCGAGAGGAGTGATGAGGGAGTCGTTGAATATCTCCCGGCCCGGACCTTGTTAGGTTATGCGAGAGGAGTGTTCATTGGCGGCTTTATGTTTCTATGTCTTGTAACATGCATATGTGAGCATTTGTGTCGCATTGTGATGTGCCAACCAATGAATATTCCTAATTGGATGAGATTGCCTGGGTATGTAATTTTAGTGCATCAAGACACCCGTGGAAGATCAATATGGTCTGGGTGTGATTGCTAATTTTACTACGCCGGAATATCGAGAGTTCCGATCAAAAGAGCCGAAAGGAGAAGCTAACTCCTTGATCAAAAGAGCCGAAAGGAGAAGCTAACTCCTTAACAGAAAGAGCAAATTGAATGTCCCTCGGACTTTTTTTTATAGCTAACTTGAGTTGTTTTGCAGATATACTGTAATCGCGAACGATTACTCTCTTTCAAGAAGGGGAGATGTCACAAACTGATGACGTGTCAAAGCCCTAAAGAAGGGAGCCAACTTGCAGATGTGGACCGAGGGGCCTAAACCCTAAGTGAAGAGGCAGAGCAAGAGGAAATAAAGTAGGGCTCACACACACACACAAGAACTTGCGAAGCAGGTTGATGACGTGGCAGATTTTCGAAAATCACGTTGGTTGATACGTGGCAGAACTATACGGATTTTCGCTTTTCACGTTGGCGGTGCTGACGTGGCAAGACTGTACAGATTTTCGTAAATTGCACTGGCAGCTTTTTGGCTTTGCTTTTGGACCAGATGCTTTTGAGTTTGAAGGCTTTTCACTGTAATTGCTTTTTACGCCAAGGGCCTTTAAATATGAGATTAGGGCTCATTCTCTGGCATGCTTCCTGGAGAAGGTGCAGAGTCTGGAGTACAGCTTTTTGGCTTTGCTTTTGGACCAGATGCTTTTGAGTTTGAAGGCTTTTCACTGTAATTGCTTTTTAGGCCAAGGGCCTTTAAATATGAGGTTAGGGTTCATTCTCTGGCATGCTTCCTAGCGAAGGTGCAGAGTCTGGAGTATCGGCTTGTACTGTGTTAATGCAATATAAAGAAATACCGAAAGGGGCGCCGAGGTTTGGGGCCAATACTCTTTGGGGTGGAATTCCGCCACTCCGTGCCGCGTGTCGTCTCTCTCTCTCTCTCTCTCTCTCTCTCTCTCTCAGTTCTGTTTTTATTGAAGTGCTAAAAGTCTGTTCAGTTTGCTCTTTTCTATTGACATGTGGTGCCTTTCTTGTGACAGTTCCCATACACTTGCATTAGTACCCAGCCTATGTATTTACCTGCATACGAAGCCTCTTGTAAGCGAGTTTAGCCTCATATTTAAAGGCCCTAGGCTCAAAAGCAGTTTACATGAAAAGCCTTAAACTCAAAAGCATCTAGTACAAAAGCATCTTGTCCAAAAGCTATCAGCACACATCACGGAAATCCGTACAGTCTGCCACGCCAGCAGTCAGCGTGAAACGTGGGATTCCGTACAATCTGCCACGTCAACAAGCCAACGCAAAATCCGGAGTTCCGTACAGTTTGCCATGTCATCTGCTTCTATTGCTTCTGCTTCTTAGGGTTTAGGCCCCTCGGCCGGTAGCTCCGTTCTTTAGTGACTTGACACATTAGCAGTTTGTGACACAACCCACAATTCCGCTATCTTCCACAGAGGCGGAGTACAAAGCAGCTTGCTATGCTGCTTATGAGGCCATACGGCTACGGAGATTACTGGGAAAGTTGTGTTTTCCCCACACTGCTACGACTCGTCTTTTATGCGACAATCAAAGTTGCATTGCTATTGCCAAGAACCCTATCTTTCACACTCGGGTCTTGTAGTCATTCATTGTGTATTGAGAGCATCATTTGCAGAGCAGTTGTATTCTCTCTCTCTCTCTCTCTCTCTCTCTCTCTCTCTCTCTCTCTCTCTCTCTCTCTCTCTCTCTCTCTCTCTCTCTCTCGCGTTTTTGGCGCGCGTGGCTCACACCCTCTCCACTGCTCACTCTCACAATCACCCCTCCCCACCTATTTCGTTTTAGTTTCAGTTTTTGAGATCTTTGTACTTTCTGTACTCAGACACTGTATCAGATTCACCAAGGTCTCATGGGTCACTTTGGCATCTTGAAGACGTTAATATAACATTTCATTTCATTTCTCTCTCTCTCTCTCTCTCTCTCTCTCTCTCTCTCTCTCTCTCTCTCTCTCTCTAAGTTTAGTTATTGCAATTTTCTATTCGCGTGTTGTTATTGATTTCTCGCTTGGGTGTCCAAGCTTGTTACATGATCTATTTGACGTGGGAACTAGACCAACACGTTGCATTTATCCTAGGCTACATGTCGTCGTCATCGGATGGCCACATAAGTGTAATACACCTGTCAAATGCGTGTACAATCCATATAAACACCTATCTAATGGACTTGTCTGGATATGGGATCCTGCGCAAATGCTCACAAATTGTTGGTACTAAATCTTTTAGACTCAATAGACAAACGTTTGCACTGAAGACAAAGTAGTAGGATGTTTACGGTGCACATAGAGCCATGTCCAGGTGACACACTTCGAGACACATTTTTTTCTTAGAGCAAACAGATTGAGGACCTACACACACGAAAGACTCACAGATTATGTTTACAACACCACGTTTAGGACATCCTTTGAATTGTACAAGTATTTGGTGATGCCTTTCGAACTCACAAATGCTCCTGCAATGCTCAATAGGATAACGTACAACAAATGTTCTTACTATAGATGATCATTCGATAGTTTTTAGAGATGGCTTTGCCGTTGCATACCTCAACTCAAAAAGGGGTTTCTTTCAAGTGGGGACCTTCACAGATCACAGCTTTTGAGAGATTGAAGGACATGTTGACTACAGGGCCAGTCTTGAAGTTACCAAATTTATAGAAGTCTTTTGAGGTCTATTGTGATGCTTGTGTCATAGCTTACGAAAGCATGATGTTGTCTAAATTAGAGAGGGTTGCACAGATTACGAGGAGCTCTTAGCAGTGATTCATGCTTTGACTTAGTAGAGGTATTAGTTGCTCGGTGCAGATTTCATAGGGTACACGGATTATCAAATTTTGAGATACTTCTAGTCCCATAACAAGCTTTTGGAGAGGCATATGAGATGTGTGGACATTTTTTCACAATTCCATTTCCAGATAGTCTTATCTAAAGGGAAAGAAGAATGTAGTGGGCAATGCATTGTCTCACAAGCCATAGATATCCGGTGTCACTTGAGTACATCATCGTGTCCTTGATAAGATGCGGGAGCAGTATGTTGTAGATCCATATTTTGGTGAGATCTTCAGCAAGGTGCAGAGTGGGACACAATCTTAGGATATTTTCTCAAAGAAGGGATTTTGATGCGCAAGATCCCTTGTTCACCAATTTGTTTTGCAGAGCATTGTGTGAGAATTTCGGCACTATGCTCAAGTTCTCATCATCGTATCATCCTCGGACTGATTGGCACTTTGAGATTACCAATTTAGTGGTTTTGGATTTACTTAAGTACTATATCTCTGAGCGTCAGTCTCAGTGGGAGCGATGTTTGCCATAGGTGGAGTTAGCTTACAACAACTCTATTCATACTTCAAGGAGGAAGGCCCTTTTGAGATTGTTGAGGGTGGAAAAAGGTTTCTCCTATTTTGTGCACTTAGAACAAGATTTTCCAGGCAAATCATTTTGTTAGGATGTAGAGACTGCCTGTGAAGATTATCTACTAGCTTTGTGTATTTCATTATAACTACTCTTCAAATCTATGTAGCTAATAATGACATGTACCTTGCAACTTCTCTAAGACACTGTCTATTATAGTGATTGAAAAGAAATTCTTGATCATAATCTATTGGAACTCTATACTCAATAAATGTTTTTTCCTTTTCTTGGACAAGTAGAAGTGGAGAGCAGTATGGAGAAGTTGTCACAAATTGCTGATGTGTCAAGCCACTGAAGAACAGAGCCAACCTTCAGATCACGGTTGAGGGGCCCAAACCCTAAGAAGCAGAAGCAATAGAAGAAAAAGAAGCGGAAGAAGTTCCCACCAACTTATGGGACCCCGTCCGATGGGGCCCAAGTGACATAAAGGCATTAAAATAAAGCTGGACCCAACGTACACACACACACACACACACACACAAGCTTTTTTGCGTGGAGCTTGATGACATGGCAGGCCAATGCGGAATCCCGGATTTTGTGTTGACATGATGACGTGGCAGACTGTACGGATTTCCGCGTTTCACATTGACTGTGCTGATATGGCAGCCTCTACGGATTACCGTGTTACGTTGATTGATTTTCAGCGCTAGCTTTTTGGGCTAGTTGCTTTTGAGTTTCAAGCTTTTCATATAAACTGCTACTCAAGGCCAAGGGCCTTTAAATAAGTGAAGATGGCTCAGTCTCTGGCATGCTTCAGTGAGAAGGTGTAGAGTGCGAGTACCGGCATTGTACTGAGTTCAAGTAATATAAAGAAATACCGAAAGGGGCGCCAAGGTTTGGGGCCAATACTCTCTGGGGTGGAATTCCGCCACTCCGTGTCGCGTGTGCGCTCTCTCTCTCTCTCTCTCTCTGTGCAAGCATGTCAATACAAAGTATTGGGCAGGCTATAGAACAAACCCAATTGAAGCCCAAGCCCACATACGAACACCCATGCCCCACATGGCACGAAGAGCCATTTCTTTGATGCGCACAAGGTCACATATGTTCAAAATAGAAACAGAGGGCTGGCTGAAAATTGATGCTTCTAAACGGATATGCACATCATGTACAATGCAAGCTCCCGAAGATGAAGCACATGTGACATTGGAATGCCTAGAATATACTCACATCCGGGCTAATTTTCAACCACTCCTAAGCGGTTGTTCTACCTTAGCGGATCTATTATCCAAGACAGACCCCTCCCCTACAACTCTCGGAACATACCTCACCGGCATACTTGAGCATCAAAAGACACTCATAGGAACACAAAAAGAGAACAACACACCATACACCCCCGTAAGGGGAGACTATGTATCACTTTGACGTCCCATGGGTCATTTCTGGCCCCCCGCGGACGTTAATACCAAATCAAATAAAATCTGTCTCTCTCTTTCAGTTTCAGTTTTGTTATTGAAGTGCTAAAAGTCTGTTCTTTTCTATTGGCATGTGGTGTGCGTCTTGTGACAGTGGTATCAGAGGATCAGGCGTGTGCTTTTCTGAAAGCATACTGGTCCTACAAAAGAGCGGACAGAGCAAGCCAGAGGCTACTGGAATTTTGTTTGAAGAATCTTCTTGTCTCAACCCCGGACTTATTAGCCACTCCCACCCTTACTTCATCGCGTATTGGGCACGCTCTCGTCTTCAACGCTCATGTCTTACAGGGCATAAGTCAAAAAGATCACTTGCAAGAGAAGGACCCAAGATTTGTTTCGAGCAGCTGTATTTCTCAGATGCAGTGCCATGTAGTGGTGGAAGTTTATAGCTACCAAGCCGCATGCTCCAAGGACTTGGCAAGCTTTCAAGAAAATTTTTGCCCGAAGTTATATGGTTTCTGACATCTTCTTTCGGAGTGCAACTTCTGGCAGAGTGGGGGTATCTTGAAATGCTTGCCATGGAAACCCTAGCAGATTATGACTTGAAATTTCTCGATATCTACCACAAACTGTTGACGTGTCAAGTTCGTGAAGAACAGAGCGAACCTTCATATCACGACCGAGGGGCCTAAACCCTAAGAAGCAGAAGCAGTAGAAGGAGATGACTTGGCAGCTGTATGGATTCACAGAATTCACGTTGACATGCTGTACTAAAAACCCGGATTTCACGTTGGACTGCTGACATGGCAGACTGTACAGATTTCCGCGTTTTGCATTGATTACTGACGTGGCAGTTGTATAGATTTCCGTGAATTACGTTGGCAGCTTTTGGGCATTTCTTTTGGACCAAATGCTTTTGAGTTTGAAGGCTTTTCATGTAAAACTACTTTTGGGGCCTTGGGGCTTTAAATATGAGGCCATGGGCTCATTCTCTGGCGTGCTTCTTGGAGAATGTGCAAAGTTTGGAGTACCGGCTGGTATTGTATGATGCAATATAAAGAAATACCGAAAGGGGCGCCAAGGTTTGGGACCAATACTCTCTGGGGTGGAATTCCGCCACTCCGTGTCGCTTGCGGTCTCTCTCTTTCAGTTCAGTTATTATTGAAGTGCTAAAAGTCTATTCAGTCTGTTCTTTTCCGTTGGCACGTGGTGCCCGTCATGTGACAACATCTCTCAATAGGTGTCTCTTCTCGAGCTGATGACCGTGGAGGTCCGATGTGATTGCTATGGCTAGGGACTAGTCACTACCATCGCTGCAAGAGGAACACTGTCTCTCCAAGAGCTGACGGACAATGCTGTGGTCAGCTACGACCTGATGGAAGGAACCTAACTCTAATTTTTTGAAACAGGTTTCAGGTTGGAAAGTCAGTCGACTTTTCGAGCTCGGCTGATGTCGAGATTGCTTTTCAAGTTTGAGTTTTGTTTGAGAACTTGTTTGGTGATCTTGTTTGAAATGGATGGTATCTGTTTTGAACCTATCTTGGTGTAGATTTGAATTGTTTGACTCTGATTTTAATATCTGGTTTCAATGCTTGGTAATTTTTACTCCCGGGTGGAGTAGTGAGAAATGATGTTTGAGAATACTTGTCCATACTCATGGCCCGGACCCTTGTGGTTATTTGCGGGGGGCGTATTGAATGCTTGAAAAATATTGTTGTTATTACTCCCGGCCCGGACCCAGATGGTTATGTGGGAGGAGTATTAAGAAGTATGAGCAGTGGTTACTCTCAGCACCTCCAAACGACGGAGGCTGTGGTATGGGGGGCGTTTGGTTGTAAAAGGCTTCCATATCTCCCTGCTCGGACCTTTTTAGGTTATGCGGGAGGAGTGATGAGGGAGTCGTTGAATATCTCCTAGCCCGGACCTTGTTAAGTTATGCGGGAGGAGTGTTCATTGGCAACTTTATGTTTCTATGTCTTGTAACATGCATATGTGAGCATTTGTGTTGCTTTGTGATGTACCAACCACTGAATATTCCTAATTGGATGAGATTGCCTGGGTATGTAATTTTAGTGCGTCAAGACACCCGTGGAAGATCAGTGCGGTCTGGGTGTGATGGCTAATTTTACTACGCGGGAATATTTGTTAGATTTACACCACTCTCCTGCTTCACACAGGTCTAGGGCACTTCCTTGTCTGGCTAGTGTCTCCGGGTTGGCCACCCATAGTCTAGGTTGTACCTTGTCTGGCTACCCACGCTTGGGGCCGGCCGTCCACTTGAGTTGGGCGCCCACCTTGGGCACTCATATATATGGGGCCAGGGGAGTATCTACTTCCACACTATCTGGTTATTGTGTATCGGGTCTTCTACTCATGGTAGTCATGGGGTGCTGATCGCCCTCTCTTCACCATATCTTCTGCGTTTGTGGTCCTCTCTCTCTCTCTCTCTCTCTCTCTCTCTCTCTCTCTCTCTCTCTTCCGCACACGTGCACTCTCACATGGTATCAACAGCTTCAGGCTCTCCATGGACGCTTGCTTCATCATCCACATCGGGTACTTCTCCCAAGGTCAGCAACAGCCAGCGTTTTTTGCAATAACCACCAGATCAGCCAACGATCACTGCACAAATAGGGTGGCACCATCACCTGGACAACATCCATCGTGACGGATGTTCAGCCATACCTACGTTATTGTAGATCAGGCCTAGCCTTTTGGCAGCGCTCAGCTTTGCCCACCTGGATCTTGCCTACGACACACGGCCTTGCATCCGGTGCATTGCCAGTCAAATTCCTTTTTAGATCTTCATTTTTCAGCCAGCAATACCTGCTGTTTTCTCTGTTTTCAGCCCACCTGGGGCTGTGCCAGGGATTCACCATCCTTCCTACACCCTCTGCACTGCTCCGGACCTTGTCGGGAGCGTACAAGCACGCTGAAGATCACTGGACAGAAGCATTTTCATCACCTCGCTGTTGTGTTTTTGGGTGGACAGCAGCCTCTTGGCTTGTGTTTTTCACAGAGGATGAAATTACCTCCTCCCAGAACACCATCTGGTGGCGGTCCGGGGTGGTGGTCCGTACGGTCTCTCAGTGACTGCTGCAGTACACAATATCTTCGACATTGGTTTGATCCACTACGGGCGTACGGTCCTTGGGAGATCCATTCATTCCAGCCATCATTCGGCGGTTGCGCACTCCAGAGGGGGTGGTGACTTGTGGTTTGCTATGGATACACCTATGCAGCCAGCAGAGGAGTTTACACAAGATATGGCCATGCTCATGCTCATCGGCTTCATGCGGTTTGTTCTGCTTCAGGTGCTGAGAGGGGGTGTTAGATTTACACCACTCTGTTGCTTCACACTGGTCTAGGGAACTTCCTTGTATGGCTAGTGTCTCCGGGTTGGCCACCCATAGTCTAGGTTGTACCTCTTCCGGCCGCCCGAGTTTGGGGCCGGCCGCCCACTTGAGTTGGGCGCCCACCTTGGCCACTCATATATATGGGGCCAGGGGAGTACCCACTTCCACACAATATGAAACTGGCCTGTTCAATCCAAAAAGGGCGGTAGACTTTACTTCAAACCTTGATTTAGCTTTCACCCATTATTAGTCGTCTATTTTACCTGTACTTTCAAGACACAACAAAGGGGAGAGGGATACAGGCTGCTAGATTGCACCTGTATGAGTAGACGGACACCAGATTGGCCCCTAACTTAGGCGCCCCTTTCGGTATTTCTTTATTGTTCAAAAGAGGGAATAAACGTTGTGGTTCCCTACAAGCTGCCCCGCACAAACTCGGCTGAATTTCCACTGTTCCAGCCCGATTTCGGCAGCATAACTGTACTAGAACCCTTCACAGTCAGTATTCCCACGCATTGACTGACTTTCCCGACGCATACGGGCACTTTGCAAAACCTGGCGAGAATCTGCAGCACGCTGAATTCTCTGTTTTCAGCCCCGAAAATGCGCCAGATCACCTGTACAGCGGTCCCCTTGCATCCCCGAACCTCTTGGGGGTATTAGGGTCCGTTTAGGGCCAAAACCCTAAACCTGCAAAAATACACAGCAGGCTGTAATTTACTGTTTCGGGCTCCGTTTCGCGTGCCGGTCGCATCCGTAGCAAGTCCTCGAGCTACCGCACCTGTAGGGCTACTTGCCCTTTGAATCGGACGAGATTTCTGGCGTGAAACCTCTCCGAATTCACCTGTACCTGCGGGGGGATTAGCCGCTAGCTAATCCAGTACCTGTGCAAGAGGCTCTTGCCTCGGCAATCGCGCATAAACCCACACAACTGTACATTGGTCAAATGAAGAGCCCACTAGAGGGGCATAACATACTGCCAAAGGGGAGAGAGAGGGCAGTGCGTAGCGTGCAGGGCATCACTCCTGGCACCGCACTGTACATAGGAGGGAAAGCAAGCACTCCATAGCTCTTAACCTGTGACAAAACTGAAAATGAGGCTCTCCCCCTCCTAAATTCAGCGCCACTTCTTGTTGCATGAGGCAAGTGCACCAGAAGGTGCCACTTGGCACATTTATAAGCATTTTCCCGTTTCGGGGTTGCCGCCTAAAAATATCCCAACCGGTTGCCCAGTTGACTTCACGGCAGAGTAAGAAAATGTTCCCTTTGTCATTCCGGAGGTAATGACGCCAACACATTTTCAGGTCCCAAAATAGCAGTTCCCTAAATTTTAGGAGATGCTGCCATTGTATCTTTCTAGGTCATCCGACCCTCTTTGTACACTGCGGCCACATCCAGAACTGAAATGTAGCCTCTGTAGCAGGATTCCACTTTGGCTAGTCAATGACCCCACTTGGCTAACCATAGTCCTTGTCCAACCTTAGTGCTCTCTCTTGCCCTCAGGCCTGGACTCCCTCTGGATAGTTCCACACTAGCTATGCAATGCAGGGCAGTTAGATTTCCCGAGGGGTGTTTCCAAAAAGTGAAAGTAAATAGATAATAAGAAAGAAATCAACAAAAAGGATAGATAGTAGTCACACGCTGGTGACATACCCCCCTCTTGAAATCTCAAACGTCCTCGTTTGCATCTATGTCGTACATGCTTACTGTCAACACTGATGTATTCAACACCTGTCGACACATATGCGACACATACATGCTCATTGTCAACCCTGGTGTATTCAACACCTCGTCGACTCATGTATTGCCTGCGTGTGAACCCTGTCCCAATGACATAGTGGTAGCTTCGCACTCTGCCATTGCTATGAGTCACTAACTTTCCAATGACAAAATGGTAGCTGCACATTTTTCCACTGTCTTATAGTACACGTTGGATCTTGTAACACTTTCGAGCATACCCAAACCGACAGTTTAAGAATGCAGTTACACATGTACTGTTCAATAGAAGCAATCACTGTATCCTTGACAAACTGACAAGAAATACTCACTTCTATAGCACTAACCAAACTTTTGGACATTCCATAAGAGCAATTGCCAAACTGACAATCTGTACAGCTGTAACATTCATGTAACATGTATTTCATTTGAGCTCACTTTAAATACCATGTACATCATTTGTTTCAGAAGCCATTGTCACACTGACAATCCATTTAGCTTTGAAACTCAAGGGGTCAAGTTAGGTTGCAAACCGAAGGCTTCAAGGTAAAGTGATAACACAGTTGGTGACTCTGCAAGTTCACCTTCTTCCATCCACTTAGCATCCATTGGTGGATAGTTTCTGAACTTTACCAAGTAACGCCTAGCAACCTTGCCTCTCACTTTCCTTTCTTTGTGTGCCAAAATCTGTTCAGGGACCAAGATCTCGTCAAGTTCCTCGACTTCCGGCTGATCTTCAGCTGGCATATCTTCTGGCACATCACCCACATAGGGTCTGAGAAGACTCACATGAAACGCATTGTGAATCTTCCAACTGTCAGGCAATTTCAGCCTATATTCAACATCACTGATTATGTCGCATACTTGAAAAGGCCCATAGTAACGCATGCTGAGCTTTGGAAACAGTCTTTCCTTGCCCTTCATCTTCTTTAACCTTGCCTTTTCAAAGCGTAAAAGCACCCAATCACCAAGTGAATATACCACTTCACGACGGTGACGATCAGCTGCTTTCTTTTGCTTTGCCTGAGTCCTTTCTAAGGCCACTTTGACCTTCTTGTACATTTCATCCATGTCCTGAACATACTTATCTGCTTCAAATATCTTGTCCTTTGTATGCAGTATGGGAGGAACTTTCTTGCCACCTTCAACTATCTCAAAGGGTGCTTTGCCAGTTGATGAATGCATTGTATTATTGTATGCATACTCCACCAATGGCAAATACTGCTCCCACTTTCCTTTATGCTCTGACACATAGCACTTCAGCAAATCTAGGACAGTAGAATTTGCCTCTTCTGACTGCCCATCTGTTTGAGGATGAAATGACGAAGAGAATTTGAGCGTGGTGCCCATATTCTCAAACAAGCCTCTCCAGAACAAACTTGTCATGCGTGGATCACGGTCGCTAACAATCGACTGTGGCATGCCATGATACTTGAAAATATTGCTCATAAACAAGCGTGCCATCTGATCTGGCTTTATCTTCTTCCTGACAGGAATAAAATGAGCCTGTTTGCTGAATCTGCAAATAATGGTCCAAATACCATCGTTTCCTGTCTGCGTTCTCGGAAGATCAAAGATAAAATCCATAGCAATACTTTCCCATGGTTTATCTGGAATAGGTAGTGGTTGCAATAACCCTGGTGCCTTTTGCCTGTCAAACTTGACCTTTTGGCATATTAGGCATTCTCGCACAAAGGCATCCACATCCCTTCTCAATGTAGGCCAATAGAAGAATGTCTCAACCGCTTTAACTGTAGCATCAATACCACGATGCCCTGCATACGGTGGGACATGACTCTCTTCCATAACTTTGCGTCGCAATGGCTTTGTGACACACAATCTGCCATGCATCATCATGAACCCGTCTTTAAGAAGATAGTGTTCATGACGTTGTCCATCCATTAGTTGCTCGAAGACCCTTGCAAAATCTTCATCATTTGCATACTGTTCTCTCATATCATCAAGTTCATGATGATAAGGAATTGACACAGCTGAAATTTGTGGCTTCCTTGACAAGGCATCAGCCACAACGTTCTTCTTGCCTTCCACATGCACAATCTGAAAATGGAACATGGACAAGATGTTTGCCCATCGCATATGCTTCTCAGATAACTTTGTCTGTGTCAAGAAGTATCGCAAGGTCTGATGGTCCGTTTGGACAACAAAGTCTGCACCTAGCAGGTAGTGTTTCCAACTTAAGAGCGCATGAATCACAGCCAGTAACTCTTTCTCATAGACCTGCATGGTCATCTCTGGCCCTTGCAAAATTCTGCTCTCATAGGCTACTACCCTGCCATCTTGCATTAGCACTGCACCAATGCTACTACCGCAGGCGTCACACTGGACCACAAATGACTTCCTAAGATCTGGCAACACAATGACTGGATCCGAAGTCATCTTTTCCTTTAAGAGATTAAAAGCTGAAATCTCTTTTTGTGTCCATCTAAAGGTGACTGCCTTCTTTTGAAGAGCATGTAAAGGTGAAGCAATCTCAGCGAAATTTTTGATAAACCTTCTGTAATAGGAGCATAGTCCCAAAAAGCTTCGGACATCTTGCACCGTCTTCAAATTTGGCCATGACTTGATCGCTTCAACTTTTGCAGGATCCATTCTGACACCATCCTTTGAGACAATGTGTCCCAGAAAGTGAATCTCTTCCAGAAAAAACTCACTTTTCTTTGCATTGATGAGCAACCTATGACTGCGTAGCTCTTTGAACACAATGGCCAAGTGATGCCTATGCTCCTCTTCATTCTTTGAGTAGACTATCATGTCATCAAAGAATGTACCAACAAATTGCTGGTGTGGATGGAAAATTCTGTCCATCATCCTACTGAACGTAGCAAGAGCATTTGTGAGACCAAAGGGCATCACTAAAAATTCGTAAAGGCCAAACGTCGCTCTAAAAGCAGTCTTGTGCACATCCTCTGATCTAATGCGGATCTGATGGTACCCACTCTTTAGATCTATCCCGCTAAACATAGCTGCTCCTTCTAATTTGTCCATAATATCATCAATTCTAGGTATAGGGAACCTATTCTTGATGGTATTCTTGTTCAGTGCACGGTAGTCGATGCACATACGCCATGAGCCATCCTTTTTCTGCACCAACAACACTGGAGAACAGAATGGAGATGAACTAGGCTGAATCAGCCCCTTTTCTAACAACTCCTGTACTTGGCCCATTATCTCTTTCTGCTGAGCCGCACTAACCCTGTACGGAGGCTTATTTGGTGGGCTACTGCCTGGCACCAAATCTATCGCATGGTCCTCGGGTCTCTCTGGCGGTAATTGAGACGGTAATGAATCGGAAAAACAGTCACTGTACTGTTGTAAAAACATTGACGTTTCTTTATCTAGCACAGATAAATTTGATTCATCACAATCTGACACTTCACGTGTAAAAACCAAGTACGCAGAAAGATGCTTTTTCATTACAAAAGTAATAGCAGAAGCCGATACAGTAGGAATAGACTCCCCTTTAAGCTTTACATCTAGAATGTGAGTCGTTCCCCTGCTCTGTACAGTGATCTTTTTGTTGTAGGCATCCATGATTCCCTGTACACGAAACAACCAAGGAATACCTAACAACACATCACATTCGTCCAGTGGCATGATGTAAAATTCTTCAGCATCTACATAGGACTGGATATGTAGACGCAACTTTCCAATGATGGGTGTCACAGCCTCTGTATGGCCAGGACATGCCAAACCTGCCTCTGCTGTATACCCCATCTCTTCAGGTCTGATTCCCAACTTTGAAGCCAATTCTGGGGAAATGAAGTTGGCTTTGGCACCTGGATCAAAGAAGATAAGCACTGTTTGATCCCTGACCTTTCCCCATGCTCTGGAAAGCTCACTTGCATCTGAATTTGGCTTGTCGCCCACCATATCTGGCACTAGACCAGCCATGGGCTTCTTTCCTTTCCTGTCTTCCTTGTCATTAGAATCAGCTGGCCTTTTCTTTGTAGGACAATTGTAAGCAATGTGGCCAGGCTGCTCACATATAAAGCATTTGTTTTCTGTCCTCAGGACCTTCTTTTGCTCTTCTGACTTGCGAGGAAAACGTCTTTTCCATTTCTTTGCTGGTCCTTTTTCTGATTCAGCCGTAGCTTTATCTTTCCCTGCGTTGGCTGACTCCTGAGTCCCTTTAGGAGCCTCATTGGGAACGTGCTTCTTGGCTGAATTTTTCTTGCCTGATCCTGCCTTGACGCCAGTGTTAAATTCATAATCTTCTCCCTTGAGCAAACCATTGCCAGTGTTTGCTACCTCGATGAGCTGCGTCAAAGTAGTGACTTTTGTCTTCGTGCAGTTTTTTCTCAATCCTTTGGGTAGGCCACAACAGTATTTTTCAATCTGTTCTGTCAATGGCACAAACCTATAGGAAGTTACTGGAAGTAGAGCTTTCCAAAACTTCCGATTGTAATCATCCAGATTTCTGCAAGTGGCAGCATTTAGCTGGTGCCATTCTATCATGACATCTGCTTCAAAGTCATCAGATAACCATGCTGCTGCAAAAATCTGCTTGAAGTAAATCCATGTGGACGGAGCTTGCCCTTGAAGCAATAAAGTTGTCCACCATTGTCCCACATTCCCTGTCAAGAAAGTGGCTGCCTTGCGGACCTTTGAAGCCTCTGTAAAGTTTCCCCCTGCATAGGCCTTGTCAAACTGCTGGAGGAATGAAAGAGCCTTCTTCCTGTCATCAAACCCTGTAAAGGTCGTGAATGACACACCTTTGCCACCTTCTTTGTACGGAGTTGGCCTCTCCAGCGGCGTTAAATTGTCATATGGAAGTGACTGAAACATGGGAACACTATTAGGGTTCATCTGTGTTCCTTGGCCGCTATTAACTTGACTTGGAAACGCCATATTTGGCTGCTGATTTGTAATTCCAGCCATACCAAAATTTGCCTGTGGCATCCCAAATTGGCCCTGAGTGCTCTGAAAACCTGGTAGCATGCTCGTGACACCATACATGGGGTTAGGCATCATCGTTTGAGCACCCCCAAACACTGTTCCTGGCGTGTAAAACTGATTTCCAGGTGCATGACCAGCCATGCTTTGGAATACCGATCCACCTCCAAAATAGCCAGGGTGTACTGAAGGTGGTGGGAAGACCTGTTGCATAGCCTGTAGGTTGCTTCCCTGCCCATTAGAACCAGCTATAGGGTGCTGAAAGGTAGCGGGCTGAATTGGTACAGCTTGAAATATTGGCATCTCAGCCACCTGTTCTTGCACCTTAGGCATAGGTTGTGGAGACTGCATGTTCTCCGTCAAGTGTACAGGTGTTTCCATTGACTGTGCGGTATAAATCACCTGTGCTCGAGCCTTAACAGGCTTTTGAATATGATCCAGTGACCCAACTTGCTGAGACGGAACAGGAGGTTGCAGAAAGGCTAAAAACCTCGAGTTCTGCATTACTTGTGTGAACATAGCCACAGCAGTAGCCAACTGGGTCCTGAATATATCGTCATCTGTCTGTGGTGGTCTTGAGGACTCACCCACTTCATGTGTCTGTTGACCCTGTGAAGAGGAGACCTCTTCAGTAACATCATCTGGTCTGTCAGCCATAATTGCAATTCCCTGTGTCTGGTCTATGATCCCCTGTGTCTTCAAGCCCAAAACTGCCCAAGGCTCACTACTATGGGAAAAAGTGATTTAATCCCGTCGATGGAACCATGAAACCGGCCTGTTCAATCCAAAAAGGGCGGTAGACTTTACTTCAAACCTTGATTTAGCTTTCACCCATTATTAGTCGTCTATTTTACCTGTACTTTCAAGACACAACAAAGGGGAGAGAGATACAGGCTGCTAGATTGCACTTGTATGAGTAGACGGACACCAGATTGGCCCCTAACTTAGGCGCCCCTTTCGGTATTTCTTTATTGTTCAAAAGAGGGAATAAACGTTGTGGTTCCCTACAAGCTGCCCCGCACAAACTCGGCTGAATTTCCACTGTTCCAGCCCGATTTCGGCAGCATAACTGTACTAGAACCCTTCACAGTCAGTATTCCCACGCATTGACTGACTTTCCCGACGCATACGGGCACTTTGCAAAACCTGGCGAGAATCTGCAGCACGCTGAATTCTCTGTTTTCAGCCCCGAAAATGCGCCAGATCACCTGTACAGCGGTCCCCTTGCGTCCCCGAACCTCCTGTGGATATTAGGGTCCGTTTAGGGCCAAAGCCCTAAACCTGCAAAAATACACAGCAGGCTGTAATTTACTGTTTCGGGCTCCGTTTCGCGTGCCGGTCGCATCCGTAGCAAGTCCTCGAGCTCCCGCACCTGTAGGGCTACTTGCCCTTTGAATCGGACGAGATTTTTGGCGTGAAACCTCTCCGAATTCACCTGTACCTGCGGGGGGATTAGCTGCTAGCTAATCCAGTACCTGTGCAAGAGGCTCTTGCCTCGGCAATCACGCATAAACCCACACAACTGTACATTGGTCAAATGAAGAGCCCACTAGAGGGGCATAACATACTGCCAAAGGGGAGAGAGAGGGCGGTGCGTAGCGTGCAGGGCATCACTCCTAGCACCGCACTGTACATAGGAGGGAAAGCAAGCACTCCATAGCTCTTAACCTGTGACAAAACTGAAAATGAGGCTCTCCCCCTCCTAAATTCAGCGCCACTTCTTGTTGCATGAGGCAAGTGCACCAGAAGGTGCCACTTGGCACATTTATAAGCATTTTCCCGTTTCGGGGTTGCCGCCTAAAAATATCCCAACCGGTTGCCCAGTTGACTTCACGGCAGAGTAAGAAAATGTTCCCTTTGTCATTCCGGAGGTAATGACGCCAACACATTTTCAGGTCCCAAAATAGCAGTTCCCTAAATTTTAGGAGATGCTGCCATTGTATCTTTCTAGGTCATCCGACCCTCTTTGTACACTGCGGCCACATCCAGAACTGAAATGTAGCCTCTGTAGCAGGATTCCACTTTGGCTAGTCAATGACCCCACTTGGCTAACCATAGTCCTTGTCCAACCTTAGTGCTCTCTCTTGCCCTCAGGCTTGGACTCCCTCTGGACAGTTCCACACTAGCTATGCAATGTAGGGCAGTTAGATTTCCCGAGGGGTGTTTCCAAAAAGTGAAAGTAAATAGATAATAAGAAAGAAATCAACAAAAAGGATAGATAGTAGTCACACGCTGGTGACACAATATGGTGTATCGGGTCTTCTGCTCATGGTAGTCATGGGGGGCTGATCGCCCCCTCTTCACCATATCTTGCGTTTGTGATCTCTCTCTCTCTCTCTCTCTCTCTCTCTCTCTCTCTCTCTCTCTCTCTCTCTCTCTCTCTCTCTCTTCCGCACACGTGCACTCTCACAATATCAAGAGTTCCGATTTGGATGACAGGAGAAGCCAACTCCTTAACAAAAGAGCCGAAAGGAGAAGCCAACTCCTTAAACAAAAAAAAGAGCAAATTGATTGTCCCTCGGAAATTTTCGAACTAACTTGAGTTGTTTTGTAGGTATGTTGTAATCGCGGACGATTACTTTCTTTCAAGAAGGGGGATGTCACAAATTGTTGACGTGTCAAGCCACTGAAGAACAGAGCAAACCTTCAAATCACAGCCGAGGGGCCTAAACCCTAAGAAGCAGAAGCAGTAGAAGAAGAAGAAGCGGAAGAAGTTCCCACCAACTTATGGGACCCCGTCCGATGGGGCCCAAGTGACATAAAGGCATTAAAATAAATCTCGACCCAGCATACACACACACAAGCTTATTTACGTGGAGCTTGATGACGTGGCAAGCACGTACGGAATTCCGGATTTTGCGTTGACTTGCTGATGTGGCAGCCCGTACCGATTTCCGCGTTTCACGCTGACTGTGCTGACGTGGCAGCCTATACGGATTTCCGTTATTTACTCTTGCTTTTGAGTTTCAAGCTTTTCATGTTAACTGCTTTTCAAGGCCAAGGGCCTTCAAATAAATGCAGAGGGCTTAGTCTCTGGCACGCTTCAATGTGAAGGTGCAGGGATTGGAGTACCGGCATTATACTCAGTTAAAGCAATATAAAGAAACACCGAAAGGTGCGCCAACGTTTTGGGGCCAATACTCTCTGGGGTGGAATTCCGCCACTCCATGTCGCGTGTTCTCTCTCTCTCTCTCTCTCTTTCAGTTCAGTTGTGATTGAAGTGCTAAAAGTTTGTTCAATTTGTTCTTTTTGATTGGCATGTGGTACCCGTCTTGTGACATATTTCCATACGTGGGGTTTGGCATCATGCCTTGCATACCCCCAAAGACTGTTCCTAGCATGTACTGCTGGTTTCCAGGCGTATAACCATCCATGCTTTGAAACATAGATCCACCCCCGAAATACCTAGGATATACTGTGGGTGGTGGAAAAACGTGACGCATAGCGTGGAACTTAGTTCCCTATCCATTTAAACCAACATTTGAACTCCAAAAGGTGGCTGGCTGAGCTGGTATAGCTTGTGGAATTGGCATCCCGATCACCTGTTCGTGGACAGAAGGAAGTGGCATACTAGGGTTGCAGACCGAACACTCACACACCCTCCCTTGGTCAAGGGCAGTCCCGGAAAGTCTGGCAAAATGCTGACGTGGCGGAAAATGCGTTGAATGTTGACGTGTCACTGCCGTACGGACCCTCCGTGATTTTCTGCGCGTTTTGCGGCACTATTTACGGTAGCCTGGTGCAGCTTTATTTTACGTAATGCAGAAAGAGAGAGAGAGAGAGAGAGAGAGAGAGAGAGAGAGAGAGAGAGAGAGAGAGAGAGAGAGAGAGAGAGAGAGAGAGAGGCTTTGAGTTGACTTGCTTTATTTTGTGAAAATTGCAAGAGAATGAGAGAGAGAACTTTTAAAAAGCCCTAGCTTTTTATGGACAGCTTTTGGGGCTCTGCTTTTGGCATCCCTTGTAATCTTTAAATAAGTGGGCAGGCTTCCCACTTCTCAGAGCATCTGGACGTAGAGTCTGAGAGTGAGAGCCTCCCACTCGCTTGTACTTTGAGTTGCAGATTAATACAAAAAGAAATACCGAAAGGGGCGCCAGTCTTTGGGGCCAATATCTCTAGGCACAGAACTCCGCCGGGCCAGTGTCGAATCAATTGTGAACTGTGAACTGTTTTGAAGTGATTTATTGTGGTGTTGCGGTAGACTCCCGACTTGGAGTGTCCAAGTCTCTTACAGTGGTATCAGAGCACGGCCGATTTTTGTCCTACGGGAAATCGGATCCTTTTTACGCGGCACTTATGGCTTCAAACAAGCCTACTCAGGTGGAGATCGAAGAGATGGAGCATCGACGATTGATCAGCGATGCAACAAAGATGATGCTAAATTTTGCGAAGGACCCGAAATTTTGCTAAATTTATGAGCCAGACCTCCTTCGACGAGGCGCATGCACAGTGGCAGCAGACCACAGAACCACCCCTCAAATCGGCCCTGAAGAAACCTCCTACTCCAAGGATGTACACAGAGCAAGAATTAGAAGAGGTGGTTGATGCACGAATTGCTTAGCTTTTTGACGCGCAGAACAAAGCTAAAAAGCACGACAAAAAGCAGAAGAAAGGTGCTAACTTTTCGGGTTATTTGGGTCGTCAGTCTACAATTGAGTCGGCAAGAAAACAGAAGAAGCGTGTTCGATTTGAAGGAGTATCCAGTTCTTCTTTTTCTTCATCTTCTGACAGTTCTTCTAGCTCCTCTGACTCGAGCGAAGAAGACAGAAAAGGCAAAAAGCGAAGCAGTGGAATTCCGCCACTTCGTGTCGCGTGTTGTCTCTTTCTCTCACAATTGTTATTGAAGTGCTAAAAGTTTGTTTAGTCTGTTCTTTTCTATTGGCATGTGGTACCCGTCTTGTGACAGTGGTATCAGAGCATCAGGCGTGTGCTTTTCTGAAAGCATACCGGTCCTACATAAAAGCAGACAGAGCTTTTGAAATTTTATTTGAGGTATCTTCGGCCTCCGACCCTGGACTTATTAGCCACTCCCACCCTTACTTCATCGCGCATCGGGCGCGCTCCTGTCTTCATCACTGTGTCTTACAGGGAATAGGCCATAAAGAACCCAAGACTTGGAATTCATGGATTTAACAGAATATTTGCAGTTTCTGCTCAACGAGCTTCATGACATTCTTTCGCGGCATCCTTAGTAGAATCTGCTGATGCTGCAAAGTTTTCAACAATTTTTGAACTACATGTTACCCCCTCTGATGCCCCAGGTGGTACCTTCTCCTCCGGCACCAGAAAGTACAAGAGCTTCCAACCGGCAACCTTCTCAGCCGTCTTCAGGAATAGGTTCCGATCGGGGGAGTCTTCAGGAATATGGTGCAGCTATATGACCCTGATCCAGTGCAACCGCCTTTGCCACTGCCATTGCCCCCACCTCCACCACCGCCGCCACCAGGCTACAATGGTTGGAGCCCATATGGATACCCTTATTATCCATACCCGGGATATGCGCCTAACCAACCCAAAGATTTCAAAGATGTCGGCACGACAATCAAATTTTTCACTTTTTCTGGGGTAAAAGATCGCAAGAAAGCATTGCAATTCCTATAGCAATTCGACAACATCTATGCTTTCGGGATATAAAGAAGAATCCAAGATATCTGGAGCAGCGGGATTTCTTAAAGATAATGCTATGCAATGGTGGAGTTCAATCGCGACACAACCGCATGCTCCAAGGACCTGGCAAGCTTTCAAGACAGTTTTTGCACGTTGTTACATGACTTATATGTTTGAAGTCCGGATTTTGGCAGAGTGGGGCAACTTGAAAATGCTTGCCACCGAAACCATGGACGAATATAACCAAAGGTTTCTCGACATGTACCTTCCGGTGTCCTTCTTTAGATTTGTTCCCTTGGAGGCCCAATGCGAGCAATGCACCATTGAACTACCATCACCATTGCAGGAATATTGTCTATACAAGCAAGTCTCTACCATGCAAGAACTTATGGACCATGCCGCGGTCGGCTAGAAATTGATGAAGGAAAAGCTAGAGTTTACCACAGAAGAATCTCCGGCCAACACAACTCTCGGCAACAACGAACAAATTCTCGAGAGTCTCGTGAAAATCAACTGCAAAGCCCTCGTTTGATGCCTCAACAACGAGACACCTTACTACAAGAAGGCCGAATCGCCGATGCTTTGGATGCTTTCAAACAGGGCATAATTATTCTAATTGTCCAAAACGCACTGATAAACCAGAGGAGTTGGCATCTGCACCAACGGTCGACAGAACCCCAGCGCCACCTCTTGCTAAGAGAGCTAGACCCGCTATTGGACTAGTTCCTGATATTTATGGCATACTCCTTGAGAGTACAAATGAATTGTGTCGAGAATATGGCAAAGTCAATGGCTTCAAAAGCCCTTATTTTCTTTGATTATGATGCAGAGGGTGGAGAAATTGAAGCTGAGCCACAGGGCAAACTCAGAAAGTGGTACCGTCATTGGTGCTCTTCCAGTGACTAATCAAAATTATCATGGAAAAGCTGATTTCCACATCATGAAGTTGGGCAATTGCGATGTTCTCTTGGGCATGCATTGGCACGACAAGAATGATGCGACTCTCCAGGTTCAGAACCGAACCATCACCGTGATGCAGAAGGACAAGCCGGTCGTTCTCAAAGTTCGGTTGTCCGAACAAAACCTCGAATGAATTCTCTCTACTTGCTTTTTCTTTATAGCTAGACAGTATTGTTTGAAAATTTGTTTGAAATGGATGATACTGTTTTGAACTTGTTTTGGTGCCGATTTGAAATGTTTGACTCTGGTTTTAATACTGGTTTCAATGATTGGTGATTTTACTCCCAGGTGTAGTAGTGAGAAATGATGATTGAAAAGTATTGTTGTGACTCCCGGCCCAGACCTGGATGGTTATGCGGGAGGAGTATTAAGAATTCTGAGCAGTGGTTACTCTCAGCACCTCCAAACGACACAGGCTGCGGTTTGGGGGGCGTTTGGTTGTAAAAGGTCTCTATATCTCCCGGCCCGGACCTTTTTAGGTTATGCGGAGGAGTGATGAGGGAGTCGTTGAATATCTCCCAGCCCAAACCTTGTTAGGCTATGCAGGAGGAGTGTTCATCGGTGACTTTATGTTCCTATGTCTTGTAACATGCATATGTGAGCATTTGTTTTGGATTGTGATGTGCCAACCATTGAATATTTCTAATTGGATGAGATTGCGTGGGTATGTAATTTTAGTGCATCAAGACACCCTTGGAAGATCAGTACGGTTTGGGTGTGATGGCTAATTTTACTACGCCGGAATATCAAGAGTTCCGATCTAGACGAAAGGAGAAGCTAACTCCTTGATCAAAAGAGATGAAAGGAGAAGCTAACCCCTTAACAAAAAGAGCAAACTGATTGTCCCTCGGAATGACACTTGGATTTTTTTTTTTGAGCTAACTTGAGTTGTTTTGCAATCACGGACGATTACTCTCTTTCAAGAAGGGGAGATGTAACAAACTGTTGACATGTCAAAGCCCTGAAGAATGGAGCCAACTTACAAATGCTGGCCAAGGGGCCTAAACCCTAAGAAGAACAAGTAGCAGAAGAAAAAGAAGTCCTACCAACTTATGGGGACCCCGTCCGATGGGGCCTCAAGTGACATAAAGGATTGAAATAAAGCAGGAACCACACACACACACTCACGCAAAGTTGATGACGTGACAGCTGTACGGAAGTTCCGAAAATCACGCTGGCTGATGACGTGGCAGAACTGTATGGATTTTCGCTTTTCACGCTGGCGGTGCTGATGTGGCAGGACTGTACGGATTTCCGTAAATTGCGCTAACAGCTTTTTGGCTTTGCTTTTGGCCCAGATGATTTTGAGTTTGAAGGCTTTTCACTGTAATTGCTTTTCAGGCCAAGGGCCTTTAAATATGAGGTTAGGGCTCATTCTTTGGCATGCTTCCTGGAGAAAATGCAGAGTCTGGAGTACCGGCTTGTACTGTGTCGATGCAATATAAAGAAATACCGAAAGGGGCGCCAAGGTTTGGGGCCAATACTCTCTAGGGTGGAATTCCGCCACTTCTTGTCGCGTGTCGTCTCTCTCTCTCAATTTAGTTGTTATTGAAGTGCTAAAAGTCTGTTCAGTCTGTTCTTTTCTATTGGCACGTGGTGCCCGTCTTGTGACATATGCTACACTTGTTACTTGAAGCACCCACCAACTCCATCTTTCACACTGCAATGTGCATGCTATTGTTCAACAAATCTCTCATATGCATATAGAGTGTCCCATAATTGGCACATGCATTAGGCACTCTTCCTTTGTTTCTCCCAAGCACTCACCTTTCATGACAGGTACTTCAAGCCTAACTGCTCAATTCCAATAAGAGCGTATACCAAAGGCACTTTTCTCCCTTTGGTCGTCCAGGTTTTAGACCCTAATCCACAGACACCTATCACCATCCTCTTGTATATATTTCTTCTACATCAACAATAAGGAAATGGCTACCCACAGCAATCGACAACGACTTGGAGCTACAGCTACAGATCCCAACATACTCATCAAGAGCAAATCTTACATTCAAGGACAACAACCAAGCTCCATCAAACATGGGCAAAAAGACAAATGGCATACAAAGACAACGGACAAACAATGACAACTTCAGCAAGAAAGCTCTCATCAACAAGCATAAGGAGCTCAACGGTACTAAAGTTAGTGAAGTCCATCATTAAGTCAATGATAAAGGGAGGCACATCAAAAACCTTCTTCACGACCAAAAGTGGCAACAAAGAGAAAATGAGCAACAAGAAGTAAAATTGCAACGACTAATGAAGTCCAACACATGCATCAACAAGAACACAGCAGATATTAAGAACTCAAGGAAGGACAACGCGTCATCAATAACAAAGCATAGAACGCTAAAGACCAGCCTTGAAGACAAAACTGAAGACAACCTAACAAGAAGATTGCACATGGTCGTGTCAAGGGACGACACGAGCTAGGAAGGGGGGAATGTTAGCAGATTGACCGAACGGGCGTTCACGTGGCCGGACACTTAGCCAGACGCCACATTTGGACTCTATTATTTTTTTTAGATATTATAGTGATACTTTGTGTAAATCTTGAGTGCAAAGTAGCAAGTCGATTCTCTGAGTTGTAATTCTTTCATGACATTTGTAAAGACCCATGTGAGCCGGTCATTGGCCATTTTTGAAAGCTCTAGGTATAAAAGTCAATAACTTTAAT
The DNA here is from genome assembly GCF_014529385.1 of Adiantum capillus-veneris. Lineage (NCBI taxonomy): Eukaryota > Viridiplantae > Streptophyta > Polypodiopsida > Polypodiales > Pteridaceae > Adiantum > Adiantum capillus-veneris. Next base: position 64,559,733 of record NC_140947.1, read on the forward strand.
GTGAAAGGAAGCTTATCTTTTGAAGAGAAAGAAGCTTTGCTGCACGTACTCTCAAGCGATTACGAAGCTCCAATTTGTAATGTAATCCGTTTTTAGTTTTGAAACTTGCATTGTGTTCCTCTTCCCGTGCTCTTTCATTCAAGTGTAAGTATTGTCAGTTTTATGGAGGTTCGCGACATGCATTAGTCAGTCTAATCTTCAAATTTGAGTGCTTAAATCATTGGTTTTTTGACATTTTGACCATAGGAAAGTGTTCGTAGACCATAGAGCGACCTTTCGGGATGGTTCTGTTGCAATTTCAGGACCTTTTTCATGATGGATTGTAATTTTTGTACCTTGTCGGATTGCGACTAGACTTGGTAGGAACTATAGTGCCCCTAGGTGTCTTAGACCTCCTCCTAAAGTTTCGTTGCATTTCGAGTTCATTCGAGTGCCAAAATGGCATGATGACCTAGAGCGGTGAGAGAAGGACAGATTTTTTGATCATTGAGTGGTGGTTTGCTTGTTGAGTTGGCATGTTAGCTTGATAGGTTTACTTCTTGAGATTGACAACCTCAAAGAGTCTGTGTGCCCCATTCGAGTCACTTCACTGAGTATTGACATTATGTTAGTGCCAAATAGCTATGCTACAGACGTCCGTCGCGGCGACCCGCTAACATTGGCGCCATTACCGGGGAGTCTATTGGGCTTATCTTGGATTCATCTAGGTATATCACATGTTGAGGTGATTGGTTTTGGTGGTAGTGAGTACATGTTACCTAATCAATCTTGTGATTATCTGAGTGCTTTGGAGGCAATTCATAGGAAAGAGTATGAGCTAAACAATTTTGATATTGTGCAATAAACTTCAGTCTACTCTCCACTAAATTGGAGACTTAATTTTTAGTAGAAGACTTCCTCTAGCTTGCAAAGATTAAGCAAGCAAGAAGACTTTTCTAAATGTCCTTCTTTACAGAGATGTGACTTACTACTGGCATTCGCTAGTCACAGACATTTACTCTTTCATGTAATTTGACTTTGACACATAGCTCATTTTCCTCCCTTAATTGTGTGTTTCACATGAGTGTTTTAGCCTTTTTAAAGTTGTCAAGTCCACCTTTACGATCTTATGAAGCAAAGCCCTTATAAGAACTGCTGTTTCTTCTGTGCCAATTTCACTTATTAACTTTTTCTTTTGAAGGTATGGACACCTTACTTGGGAATGGTCAAAAGGCATCAGAAGCTACGTTCACCCATTGATCTTTGCAGGGCTGTACAAAGTTTTAAAATTTACAAAGATGGATACCCGCTGGTTGGTGGTATGTGTTTGTTCTCATGCTAATTCTTGTTGTAATTGTTTTGCAATAATGGGACAAAATTTTTGAGCACAGATTAGGGAACACTTGTTTAGTCAGTGGTGTATCATGTCAGTGTTTTGACTTTTGCATTGCTGGGCAGCAATTTGTAGATAAATGCTGTAAGAACCCTTGAGCAACAAACATTCTTGTTCGTGATTATCTTGATAGGTATTGATGTTTGGTGGCTGCTTGATAGTAAAACGTTTATGATGCTTGTGAAGGTATGATTGAAAATTCAATGGATGTTTACGAAGTGTCGAGAAGAAGTTTGAAGCCTGCTCACCACCGTTTCTGTTTTAAACCACCTCTGTACTCCGCATTGTATGAGTTGAATCACTTCAACCTCTTTTTGCTCACACGAAAACCTATTGTTTTTAGAATCCATGGTGAAAAGGCTCCTTGATTCTCCTATTGATCATTTCTTTGTCGTGGTCTTTTACTAATCAACAAACCATCGCTCATCATCAATCTCAAACATTTTCTGCATTGGACCCAACCAGATTTATTGGTGATACTATCAAACTGTAAACCACTGATAGTACTGGTGTTTGTGCCCTAAATTCTTACAAGCCCGAACTTGTGGTGAACATAGAGTGAGAGTACGCAGAATGAGGGTGCGCAATTGCCATGTGTACAAGATTTTGCAGAATAGAAAGTTTGTGCTAGCAGGAAGATTCTTGGAAGAGTGCTGGCAAAAGGCCGAGGAAAGAAAAGTGTGAGGTTAGGCCCAAGAAGAGCAGTTAGAAGTTCTACTAAGCTTTTCATGGGCACTGCTTTTTTGGACTACATAAGGAATCCTTAGTGAAGCTTGGTTTTTTGGTGCAATTGTGGACCATTTAGATAAAGCTTGCCGACTAGTGCCACGTAGCAAAAAAACTTTTTTTTTAATGTTTTTTCTAGGTTTTTGTGAAAGATGTTGACATTTGTGTATCTCTCTCTTTAAAGAGGGTCATTGAAAATTGGGTCACACACGATCTTTCTTGTCCTCTCACCTTTTTTTTTCTCAATTTGCTACAATGCTTCCAAGTGGTTTTTTTAAACATTATTTTTATGTTTTTTTGGAATATATATATTGTAGTCTAAGTAGTTTATTGATGATTCACTTTTTTCAAAAAAAAGATAATATTTTATTGTGATAACAAATGTTTTAAAAAATTAGTCTCTTTCTTGTTTTCTCTCACAAAAAAACCTTTTATTATCAAATGCTCCTTATAGCCTTATGTAGGTCACTTGATGACACAATCTCCGTTTGTTTATGAATCCTAGTTATCGCCTACATCTTCATCTGACCCCATCAGATCAACCATAGTTGAGATGAAATTCTTATTCAAATCTGAAGCCATTGAAGCAAAACGGGACTTTGTTTCTCTCACCCTCTCACATTCACTCTATTTACAAAGCACAGAAGCCAAAATCAAAAGCTGCAAATCCTCATTGAGCACCTGAAACCATAATTCAGCACCTGTAAACCCTGAATCAGCAATTCAAAATCCTAAAAACAGCCCAAAACGCAGCAAATTACAAGGTTATGCACAAGAAAACACTCATACTCCCACCTACACCCCCTTGTACCTTGTATAAACCACCCTTAACCTTTGACACAACCACAGCAAACAGATATTCTTTGTGCTTTATCTTATGACATCCGGATGACATAGACAAATTATATATGATTTTGTCTCATAGGCTGTTCTCTTTGGTCTCTCCAAGACGTTCATAAAATCTTTCTTTCTCCTCGAACTTAGCTATCGCACCATTGGCTCCCTTGGCCTGGTTGTTACATAATCGTGCATGTTAAAAAATTATTGGAAGAGAGGGCAGCTTCAGTGAACACTCAAAGTGCCAGCAGACAATGCACCCTCAAATCAACTTCTTGCTCCTAGGGCGAGGATGGCCCAGGGATACGCCATGAGTGAACTTCAATAGGTCCTAAGTACCCCAATCTATTTGTGACCTTGAAGGAAGGGACAATTGTGGGGAAAACATGTGGAGGGAAAGAATGTCAGAGAGCTAGCTGATGCAGAGCTGGCTTTGTCACAAGACGGGGCACCACGTGCCAATAGAAAAGAACAGACTGAACAAACTTTTAGCACTGAACTGAAAGAGAGAGAGACGACACGCGACACGGAGTGGCGGAATTCCACCCCAGAGAGTATTGGCCCCAAACCTTGGCACCCCTTTCGGTATTTCTTTATATTGCATCATCAAAGTACAAGCCAGTACTCCAGACTCTGCACCTTCTCCAGGAAGCATGCCAGAGAATGAGCCCTAGCCTCATATTTAAAGGCCCTTGGCCTAAAAAGCAGTTTACATGAAAAGCTATCAAACTCAAAAGCTTCTGGTCCAAAAAGCAGTTTACATGAAAAGCTTTCAAACTCAAAAGCTTCTCGTCCAAAAAGCAATCCCAAAAGTTGCCAGCGTAAATCATTGAAATCTGTACAGCCTGCCACGTCATCAGCCAGCACAAAACGCAGAAATCTGCCCTTAGGGTTAGGGTTAGGGTTTCTGCAGTTTTAGGGTTTCTGGCACAGCAGTTGCAGGTTTTAGGGTTAGGGTTTCCAAAATTAGGGTTTCAGCAGTTAGGGTTTCTGGCAGAAATTAGGGTTTGTAGGTTTTAGGGTTAGGGTTTTCAGAATTAGGGTTTCAGCAGTTAGGGGTTTTGGCAGAAATTAGGGTTAGGGTTTCTGCTCTCGGGCAACCACGTCATCACTTCGTGACACTTCTTCTGTTACTTGTTCTTCTTAGGGTTTAGGCTCCTCAGCCACATCTGTAAGTTGGCTCCATTCTTCAGGCTTTGACACATCAGCAGTTTATTACATCTCCCCTTCTTGAAAGAGATTAATCGTCCTCGATTACAACATATCTGCAAAACAACTCAAGTTAGCTCAAAAATTTCCGAGGGTCATTCTGAGGGACAATCAATTTGCTCTTTTAATTAAGGAGTTAGCTTCTCCTTTCTGCTCTTTTGATCAAGGAGTAAGCTTCTCCTTTCGGCTGTTTTGATAAATGAGTTAGCTTCTCCTTTCGGCTGTTTTGATAAAGGAGTTAGCTTCTCCCCTCTCCAGATCGGAACTCTTGATATTCTGGCGTAGTAAAATTAGCCATCACACCCAGACCGTACTGATCTTCCATGGGTGTCTTGAGGCACTAAAATTACATACCCAGGCAATCTCATCCAATTAGGAATATTCAGTAGTTGGCACATCACAATGCAACACAAATGCTCACATATGCATGTTACAAGACATAGAAACATAAAGCCGCCGATGAACACTCCCCCCGCAAATAACCATCCAGGTCCGGGCCATGAGCTGTTCAACGACTCCCTCATCACTCCTCCCGCAAATAACCTAAAAAGGTCCGGGCCATGAGATATAGAGGCCTTTTACAACAAAACGCCCCCCAGACTGCAGCCTGCGTCGTTTGGAGGTGCTGAGAGTAACCACTGCTCAGACTTCTTAATACTCCTTCCGTAAATAGCCATGCAGGTCCGTGCCATGAGTAACAACAACAATACTCCCCCCGTAAATAACCATGCAGGTCCGGGCCATGAGTAACGACAACAATACTCCCCCCGTAAATAACCACAAGGGTCCGGGCCATGAGTAAAAAAAAAACAGCACTTCTCAATCATTCAATACCCCCCCGCAAATAACCTCAAGGGTCCGGGCCATGAGTATGAACAAGCATTCTGAAACAACATTTCTCACTTCTCCACCCGGGAGTAAAATCACCAATCATTGAAACCAGTATCAAACCAGAGTCAAACAATTCAAATCGGCACCAAAACAGGTTCAAAACAGATACCATCCATTTCAAACAAATTCCAAACAGGATCACCAAACAAGCTAAAACAAAACTCAAACTTAAAAAGAAATCTCGACATCAGTCGAGCTCGAAAAGTCGACTGACTTTCCATCCTGAAACCTGCACCAAAGATTAGGGTTAGGTTTCTTCCATATGGTCGTAGCCGAGCACAACATGGTCCGTCAGCTCTTGGACAAGCTTTAGCTCCAAGGTCATCTGCTCGTGAAGAGACATCTACTGGGAGATGTCGAGAAACTTCAAGTTATAATCTGCTAGGGTTTCCATGGCAAGCATTTCAGGATACCCCACTCTGCCAGAAGTTGCACTCCGAAGGAAGATGTCAGAAACCATATAACTTCGGGCAAAATGTTTCTTGAAAGCTTGCCAAGTACTTGGAGTATGTTGCTTGGTAGCTGTAGACATCAACATCTGCATGGCACTGCTTCTGAGAAAAACAGTGACTTGAAACAAATCTGGATCCTTCTCTTGCAAGTGATCTTAATTGGCTTATGCCCTGTAAGACATGAGCGGTGAAGACGGGAGCACACCCGATGCGCGATGAAGTAAGTGTGGGAGTGGCTAATAAGTCCGGGTTGAAGCGCGAAGATACCTCAAATAAAATTCCAATAGCTTTGTCTGCTCTTTTGTAGGACCGGTATGCTTTCAGAAAAGCACACGCCCGATGCTCTGATACCACTGTCACAAGGCTGGCTCCACGTGCCAATAGAAAAGAACAGACTGAACAAACTTTTAGCACTGAATTGAAAGAGAGAGAGACGACACGCGACAATGAGTGGCGGAATTCCACCCCAGAGAGTATTGGCCCCAAACCTTGGCGCCCCTTTCGGTATTTCTTTATATTGCATCATCAAAGTACAAGCTGGTACTCCAGACTCTGCACCTTCTCCAGGAAGCATGCCAGAGAATGAGCCCTAGCCTCATATTTAAAGGCCCTTGGCCTAAAAAGCAGTTTACATGAAAAGCTTTCAAACTCAAAAGCTTTTGGTCCAAAAAGCAATGCCAAAAGCTGCCAGCGTAAATCATTGAAATCCGTACAGCCTACCACGTCATCAGCCAGTGCAAAACGCAGAAATCTGCCCTTAGGGTTAGGGTTTCTGCAGTCTTAGGGTTTCTGGCACAGCAGAATTAGGGTTTGCAGATTTTAGGGTTAGGGTTTCCAGAATTAGGGTTTCAGAAGTTAGGGTTTCTGGCAGAAATTAGGGTTTGCAGGTTTTAGGGTTAGGGTTTTCAGAATTAGGGTTTCAGCAGTTAGGGTTTTTGGCAGAAATTAGGGTTAGGGTTTTTGCTCTCGGGCAACCACGTCATCACTTCGTGACACTTCTTCTGTTGCTTGTTCTTCTTAGGGTTTAGGCTCCTCAGCCACATCTGTAAGTTGGCTCCATTCTTTAGGCTTTGACACGTCAGCAGTTTGTTACATCTCCCCTTCTTGAAAGAGAGTAACCGTCCTAGATTACAACATATCTGCAAAACAACTCAAGTTAGCTCAAAAATTTCCGAGGGACAATCAGTTTGCTCTTTTTATTAAGGAGTTAGCTTCTCCTTTCTGCTCTTTTGATCAAGGAGTTAGCTTCTCCTTTCGGCTGTTTTGATAAAGGAGTTAGCTTCTCCCCTCTCCATATCGGAACTCTTGATATTCTGGTGTAGTAAAATTAGCCATCACACCCAGACCGTACTAATCTTCCACGGGTGTCTTGAGGCACTAAAATTACATACCCAGGCAATCTCATCCAATTAGGAATATTCAGTAGTTGGCACATCACAATGCAACACAAATGCTCACATATGCATGTTACAAGACATAGAAACATAAAGCCGCCGATGAACACTCCCCCCGCAAATAACCATCCAGGTCCGGGCCATGAGCTGTTCAACGACTCCTTCATCACTCCTCCCGCAAATAACCTAAAAAGGTCCGGGCCATGAGATATAGAGGCCTTTTACAACCAAACGCCCCCCAGACTGTAGCTTGCGTCGTTTTGAGGTGCTGAGAGTAACCACTGCTCAGACTTCTTAATACTCCCCCCGTAAATAACCATGCAGGTCCGAGCCATGAGTAACAACAACAATACTCCCCCCGTAAATAACCATGCAGGTCCGGGCCATGAGTAACAACAACAATACTCCCCCCGTAAATAACGACAAGGGTTCGGGCCATGAGTAACAACAACAATACTCCCCTCGTAAATAACCACAAGGGTCCGGGCCATGAGTAAAAAAAAACAGCACTTCTCAATCATTCAATACTCCCCCCGCAAATAACCACAAGGGTCCGGGCCATGATTATGAACAAGCATTCTGAAACAACATTTCTCTCTTCTCCACCCGGGAGTAAAATCACCAATCATTGAAACCAGTATCAAACCAAAGTCAAACAATTCAAATCGACACCAAAACAGGTTCAAAACAGATACCATCCATTTCAAACAAATTCCAAACAGGATCACCAAACAAGCTAAAACAGAATTCAAACTTGAAAAGAAATCTCGACATCAGTCGAGCTCGAAAAGTCAACTGACTTTCCATCCTGAAACCTGCACCAAAAATTACGGTTAGGTTTCTTCCATATGGTCGTAGCCGAGCACAGCATGGTCCGTCAACTCTTGGACAAACAGTGTTGCTTTAGTGGCAATGGTAGTCCCAAGATAGCAATCGCACTAAACCTCCAAGGTCATCTGCTTGTGAAGAGACATCTACTGGGAGATGTCGAGAAACTTCAAGTTATAATCTGCTAGGGTTTCCATGGCAAGCATTTCAGGATACCCCACTCTGCCAGAAGTTGCACTCCGAAGGAAGATGTCAGAAACCATATAACTTCGGGCAAAATTTTTCTTGAAAGCTTGCCAAGTACTTGGAGTATGTTGCTTGGTAGTTGTAGACATCAACATCTGCATGGCACTGCTTCTGAGAAAAACAGTGACTTGAAACAAATCTGGATCCTTCTCTTGCAAGTGATCTTAATTGGCTTATGCCCTGTAAGACATGAGCGGTGAAGACGGGAGCACACCCGATGCGCGATGAAGTAAGTGTGGGAGTGGCTAATAAGTCCGGGTTGAAGCGCGAAGATACCTCAAATAAAATTCCAATAGCTTTGTCTGCTCTTTTGTAGGACCGGTATGCTTTCAGAAAAGCACACGCCCGATGCTCTGATACCACTGTCACAAGGCTGGCTCCACGTGCCAATAGAAAAGAACAGATTAAACAAACTTTTAGCACTGAACTGAAAGAGAGAGAGACGACACGCGACACGGAGTGGCGGAATTCCACCCCAAAGAGTATTGGCCCCAAACCTTGGCGCCCCTTTCGGTATTTCTTTATATTGCATCATCAAAGTACAAGCTGGTACTCCAGACTCTGCACCTTCTCCAGGACGCATGCCAGAGAATGAGCCCTAGCCTCATATTTAAAGGCCCTTGGCCTAAAAAGCAATTTACATGAAAAGCTTTCAAACTCAAAAGCTTATGGTCCAAAAAGCAGTTTACATGAAAAGCTTTCAAACTCAAAAGCTTCTCGTCCAAAAAGCAATGCCAAAAGCTGCCAGCGTAAATCATTGAAATCCGTACAGCCTGCCACGTCATCAGCCAGTGCAAAACGCAGAAATCTGCCCTTAGGGTTAGGGTTAGGGTTTCTGCAGTTTTAGGGTTTCTGGCACAGCAGAATTAGGGTTTGCAGGTTTTAGGGTTAGGGTTTCCAGAATTAGGGTTTCAGCAGTTAGGGTTTCTGGCAGAAATTAGGGTTTGCAGGTTTTAGGGTTAGGGTTTTCAGAATTAGGGTTTCAGCAGTTAGGGTTTTGGGCAGAAATTAGGGTTAGGGTTTCTGCTCTCGGGCAACAACGTCATCACTTCGTGACACTTCTTCTGTTACTTGTTCTTCTTAGGGTTTAGGCTCCTCAGCCACATCTGTAAGTTGGCTCCATTCTTCAGGCTTTGACACGTCAGCAGTTTGTTACAGGCTTCATTAAACATGAGCAGAAGAAAAATCTGGGCTAGGGATATGTCATAACTTTCAACAGCTTTGCTTCATTTGGAGGATGTGCCCTTACACTGCATGTCAGCGTTGTCATCATTGTCATTGTTGGCAGATGTTTATCAAATGGAGTATTTGGGTTTCACTATAAAAGCCCTCAGAAATTTTAAGTAATAGCTTTTCACAAGATTTGACTGCAATGGAGTGTTTGGGTTTCACTATAAAAGCCCTCAGAAATTTTAGGTAGTAGCTTTTCACAAGATAGTCAAATCTTGCTTTGTCTCTGAGTTGTTACTTTGTCATGGTATATATCACAGATGAAAGCACCACGACTCTTGCAAGGACTTTTTGCTGCAGCTGGAGATTTGTATTTGTTTAGACTCGCAAGACTTTATTGGGGGGATCATACCGCAAAGTGGGCGGTATCCTTTTTGACAAGCATACTGAGTTTGCAAGTTTTTTAGATCTGGAAAGAGAGTATTTTTTGCAACCCTGTCAATTGTTTTTTCTGAATCAAACTCAACAGATTTTCTGTCAGCTTTGCAATTGGTTCAATTTCTTCTGCATGGTGCGCACGTTCTCAAACTGCTTGGAGACAGTGCTTACTTTGGCTGCTTTATATCATTGGGTCGTTGGAGAAAGATCTTTGAAATCCAATTGCTTTTCCTTATTCACAGCACGCCAATTGGCTCTATTTCTTGCTGCTTTGGCTTGTGTCATTAGACCAACTAGTGCAATAGTCTGGATGTACGTCGGATTGATTGGCCTGATCAAAACTGATAAGAAATCACAGCTTCTGTTTGAGGTGATTGTCATTGGGTACGCCCTCAATCTTTCCATTGTGTTTGGTGAATGTAAGCTGTTATTTATGAATGCAACAATCTTGCTTATGCTGACACTACCAGGGTTTTTACATTTGGAGCAAGCTGTTTGGCTGATCGATGGATGTATGGAAAATGGATACTCGTGCCCCTTAACTTCTTAAGATTCAATTTCTTTGCATCTGGTGGTAACTACTATGGTACACACCCGTGGCATTGGTACTTTTCACAGGGTTTTCCTGCAATTATTATGACATTCCTGCCTTTGTCAATTTTGGGGATATGGTGGTCCAAGCAGTGGCAGCTTGCAGGTTTAATGGGATGGGTTTTGAGTTTATACAGCTGTTTGGGGCACAAAGAGTTCAGGTAACTGTTTGGAGGCTGGTTTAGTTATTTGGCTGAAATGTACAATCTTGCATTTTCAGGCTGATTCATGAGCTTTTTGATAATGCACACCACTGCCTCAATTTCATGTTGCACAATGTTTCATAATTTCCAGAGGGGAAAAACGTAGGGATCGGTATGGGAGAAAAAATACATGTAAATGGGAAGCCGAGAGACAAAGATCAGGCAGGCAAAACTCTGAAGAATGTGACCTGTGGAGCTTTTGAGACTAACCAGTGGCCACACCACTGGGACAGCTTATGGGCTGAAGCCCCATTCACAGCTCGAAAAGCAGTCAATATTGAAGAGCTTGAGAGAACCCAGGAGAAACAGTCCTCCACGATCGCCTTGAGGGCCATCCCAACAGGGCTTCGAGACCTTTGCAACATGCAAAAGTGTAGGACGTTGAAGAGTGGCATATCGGGGACAGGGCCAACACCTACCACCACCATACCCACACACCACAAACAAAGAAAGCACCAGAAGAAGAAACAAGAAGTAAGAAAAAGCAGGCATGCGCACGTGCACACACACAAGCGGAGATGTGAAACACACACATCCCAAACACAACCAGACCCTGCATGCACCTGCAAGCATAGACAAAGAGAAAAATCACAGGCAGACGAGCAAACAAACAAGAAGAAACAAAGGAAATGAAGAAAAAAACATGTATCAAAAACAGAAAATGAAAAGAAAGAAAGATTGGAGGAAGGGGGGGGGGGGGGGGGGGGGTCGCACCAGCTCTAGCAACAGAGAATCAAAGTGGTGATGACGACCTTGAAGAGGGGCAGTGGCCAGATCTGCAATGATGGCGGGCAAGAAGCACGCGTGAGAGAGGCAGATCGCAGGCTGCTATGAGGAGGCCGTGGAGCAGGACAGGGAACCGGGGGCTCTCGCTTTCTTCCTCTCTGCCAAACTCTATGGAGTAGTGCTGGAGGTAGAGTTGAGCTTCTACACAGATGATCTAAGATCCACTGGACAGGCCTGTTTCAGATGAGCCTTCTCTACCATCCATCACATCTTTACTTTGCGCTGCCTGATTGATTAGGCAAAGGTGCGTAAGAGGTGACTACTATTGCTTTGTGGAATGGCAACATGCCTTCAACATAGTTCCATGCGATAGACTCTTCAAATGCCTGCAGACACTTGGTGTGCCATCAGAGATTATTTGGGGGATCTACTCTCTCAACGAGTAGGTGATAGGCCAAGAATGCTGCCTAGGAGGCACTTCAGAGCCGATTTCCAGCACTATTGGTGTGTGACCAACAGTGCCCACCATGTGTGGGTGACTGAGAAAGAGTCTCAACTCTCCCTATGTCTCTGAATCTCTAGTAAGAAGCAACCCAGCGGTCTCTGGTCTCCCGACTCCAACATCACTCTTAAGTCGGGCTGTCCTATGAAAAGGGCTGAAGATCGGCCTCGCATGCTCTTATATGTTGGGCATTGACATACATAGTGCTCCTCGTTCTCCATCCCACCTCCACATACCCTACATATCCTCCAGTCTCTGTCAATGTCTGTGCGTGCCCAACCTCAGTCTCTAGTCTGTGAGACCTTGAGCTGTCCAATTGCCACTCTAGCACAATGTGCCACTACATGAAGCCATCCTCTAGAATAGTTATGAAGTTTTCGACGGAAGAGGCTGCCTAATGTAGGTTATGTCCCTCAGATGTTTAGTTGCCAAAGATCTTACCAGAGGATCCGATTCCTCTGACTATGTGAGAAACGTATAAATGGTGAGTCTAGCTCATATCAAAAAGGCAGGAGCAGCTCTCTATCCAGACCATGATCTACTCTCTATATATCGTGATCTACTCTCACCTGTGCCCTGTCTTTGCCAGCTGCCTGGATGCCTCAACAGCTCTCTATGGAAGTCTATTCTAGGATAGCTCCGTCAATTTCCCAATGAAACATACTGTGAAAGAGAACCTTCACTACCATGGGTGTTGTGGTCAGCTCCACTCTGATGATGTCATGTGGGATGGATCAATCTGCTTTTCTTCATCTTGATGTTGTTCATCATGCCAGGCTTCCTCTTCTTCTGCTTCTCTGTTAGATTCTCTATGAGAATCCATGGCACGTGCTTTGCAGGAAGTCTGATCGTATCCTCTGCAGATCTTCAAAGCAAACATACAATTGAACCTGAAAAATTGTTGGCGCTTGCACTTTAAAGAGACACAGAATGGTGGAGTTCACTCTCAGAGGCACTGACCTGTAAGTCAGGCGCCCCTTTCGGTACTTTTTATATTTACATTAAGTCAACTCACATAGTACAACTGCCAGGGAGCGACGCTGCAACTGTGCAACCATGCACTGAGCTGTGAGAGTTAGCTCCCAAGGCTCATGTTTAAGGGTACTGAGGCCCAAAAGTAAGATTAAAAGCCTTCAAAGTCAATTGCTTCTATAACTGTCCCAAAAGCTGCCACAGCACCCTCATCCATACGGCTGCCACATCAGTTCAAGTTGCGGTGCAATTCCCGGGCCGCACTGTACAGTGCTCTCTCTTTCTCTTTGTCAGGTTGGGTTGGGTGTAGCCACATCATCACTTTGTGACAAATAAATATTAAGGTGAGAAAAAGCACCCCAATATGTTAACCCAATTCGGTTTGAGTTTGGAGTTCATTTTCAAACTCATTGTTTTCAAAGTGTTGTCAAATGTCTGCTATGCTGCTAAAAATAAGTTGGCCTAGTGAAGTGTTTGCGGTCCAAAAGTTTGTCTTAAAGTCTGTAAGTTCTTGTTTTTGCCCTGCATCTTGGGGTCCTGACTAAATCGTCCCATTTCCTACATCATGTGACTGGTACTACTTTTGGATTTTTCCAAAGCTCACATGGTTTGGCGAGAAGTATGCTCGTGTTGACAGTTGACCATAGTAGCACTGAAACATTTTTCTGATGTTTTTGAACTCCAAAATATTATTCAAATTGTTTTCAAAATTGAGGCCCTTTTTTTTCGTCTCTCCTGGAAAGCTGGTTTTGTTCTTCGCTGATGAGACATGACAGATTTTCCATTTTCTTATATTGGATGAATTTTCCTAAGAACTATGATATCATGATCCATGGAGTTGGTTTGCAAGTCACATCTGGCGGGCACCTCTGAAATGTTTCAGCCACCAGGGTCTGACATTTTTGAAATGTCTTTCAGAGTTTCGATTTTGAAAAGTGCTGCAACTATGTAAGTGTGCAGATGGATTCATCAGTTGGTTGCTTCTGCAATTTCTGTGTCCTCATTGAGCGGGAAGCTGAGGATCCTGTTACCTGCTCCCAGGGATACTGGACATGAGTCCCTTGTTCTGTCCATGAGTTTCCTATGTAGTCCAGGAGCCTATTATTGGACTCTGTCGAGCATTGCCTTGTGGGGCATTTAGAAAGCTCGTTGTTTGCTGATACTTAGCAACCAGTCTTTGCTCACAGTTGATACACGCTTTTGTTAGGGCCGAGCTGGACCACATTTGGAACCAGTGGGACTCTTCACCTGGTTAGTCCAAGCCACAGATGATCGGAGGTATGGTTTTCTTAGACAGTGGGATTGGGCTTCACTCCTTTTCGGCGGGCAAGTGGATTGGTGCTTGCCACATCAGTGGTTTCTGCCCAACTCGTCCAACAGGACACCTTGATCTGTATGATAGTGGCTATGACACACTATAGTTGATGTACTTTCTTCAGTGTTTGCCTGGTGTTTTTGTGATATGAGTATCTTTCAGTACACTGTTAGTCAGCCCTGTTCACACACACATACACACGCACAGCTTGTTTGTTGGCATGTTCTTTTTTGGTTATTTAAAGGTAAATTGTTTTTTGATGGGTCGATGGGCTTTCAGGTTTGTCTTGCCAGTACTTCCGATAGGGCTAATGTTTGCAGGCTATGCCCTAGCTAGAATGCAGTATTGTGTTGAAGAACAATGCTTTGACTCAGGATCAACACTACACGAGGCCTCAAAAACGAAGACTGACGGAAATATGTTCAACTTTAGTAAAGGAAAAATGCGGTCATGGGGCCATGCATGCATTATAGGACTGTTGATCACCAACATCCCAACAGCTCTTTATACGTCACTTGTCCATCAGGTTGGTTGTATCTGAGTCTACATTAATGGAAGAATTTGTGCCTGCTGCTATATATATGTTCTAAGGTGTCCCTTGTTACATTTGCAGAGAGGTACTGAGACTGTGATGCACGTTTTGTCGGAAGAGATAGTTCGTGGAGATGCAACGAACATAGTATATTTGATGCCTTGCCACAGTACACCCTACTACTCTTTTCTTCATTCCAATGTGACTTTGCGTTTCCTTGATTGCACGCCAAGGTAATCAAATCTGACTGTTTTTGCTAAAAAAGAATTGTATACCTTAACAGTATCTCACAATAATCTTTATTTCAGCAATGAAGAGGGATATGTTGATGAATCTGATCGCTTCTTAGCCGAGCCTGCATTGTTTCTAGACACTTTCCTAAGAAATGAAGTACAGCTACCTTCTCATTTTGTTTTGTATGATTCTGTGGAAAAACGTCTGCTACCATTTTTTAAGGAGTATGGATATCAACAGGTCAGTTTAAAGGGACTTGCACATAACATGCATGCATATGCAGTGGGACACCTTTTGGTGCTCAAGCACGAAGACTCTTTGTTTTACTTTTGCAGGTCAGAAGAATTTTTCATGCCCATTTGCCAGTGGACCATGGTCTTATAAACCATGTTATTGTGTATCGCTTGGGGGAAGGAAGATAGGACCATGTCGTGTGTACCGTTCGGGGGATTGGTATCTTCCTCAAAGGTGAAAAGTACAGCATGTACATGGAATGACCAAGGCATCAACAAACTGATACTTTAAAGCTTGTTCATGGATGACAAACTTGGTCAGCGGAGCCGAAGAGGCACTTTCAAGTAGGCTTTGTCTTCTGTAGAGTTCCAAAGGATTCTATGTAGATTGCTTTGGAGACAAGCCTCATTTATTAGAGGCTAACTGACATAAAGGATCGCCATCTTGTAAGATCTTGTTAATAAGGAGCTATGTCTCAGGCTTCAGCTCTGCTCACAGTGTAGCTTACATTCTGAGCTCATTCGAATTTTGGGGAAGGAGCAAACTATGTATTCTTTGATGCCTATTTCAAGCATGTGTCATCTTTTGTATAAATGTGCAAGTTGTTAAAAAGCACTATCTTTCATGTGTTAGAAGCCACAGTGCGACTAGTAAATGTAATGATCATCTGCCTATTTGCCAACAAGATTTGTTATGATTAATCAACACGATGTAACTTGCTTATTTGTCAAATGTATATAAAAACCAAAAATCAAACACACTAACACACTTTTTTTTAAAAATAGATTTGATTAATTTACTAGTGGGAAACCTCGAACCGAAGAAAACCCACCAAAAAGATCATGTACAAGGGAAGGAACACCAAAAGTGTTTGGGTGTACAAAAGGCTAAACGCATTCATAGGAAAGCTGATGTATCTCTGGGGTGATATCACCAACTTCCAAGGCGAACCACAAAGATTGCATGAGAGAGAGCTTACAAAACGGGAAGAGATCTGCATGAATGCGATGGAACATATAGCCATTACGTTGTCGCCATAGGGTATAGTAAGCCCAAAATCTGACCCACATGAAGAAGACCACGAAGCGTTGCAATGCCGGTGAGAAAATACCAAATGCCCAAAACCATTTATTAAAGGCAGTCGTGGGAAAACGGAGCCCCATGCACGCCGATACGCGGCGAAGGAAATCTCGAGTAATGTAGCAATCCTTGTCGAGCAATGGACACAAGATGAAGGGCGAGTATGGTGCACCCTAAGAAAAGTGCCCACCCGAAGCACACCAAGCAAACGCCAAAGAAACATCCGCTCTTTCAAAGGCAAATGGCTTTTCCACAAAGCAGCTTTCTCTACTCGATGATCAGCAAGCATGTGCGAAAGAGCATTACAATGATCAGCAAGCCGTGGCTGAGGGAGAAGAAGAGCATAAACTCGACCAACATAAATATCATGAAAGGGAAGATTCCAGTTGGACATGCGATCGCAAAGGTGAAATGGGTAAAAAATCAACTAGCATTTGTTGCAGTTCTGGAGACAGTTCTCTCCAGAACTGAGGTAATGCATGATCCGAATCGGCGAACGGCAAAGGGAAATTGCAAAGTGAATTAGGATGTATCCACCACATCCTCAACTACTAGAATGCCACGGCAAGAGAGAGAGTACACCTGGCGAGGTGAGCAGTCAACCAATGTAAGAGAGAAAGCCCGGGTCCAATGAAGACTCTCCAAGTGAAGCAAATTTCCTTCCCCCGTGCATTCCATGAAAGATGAAATGTAACCTCTTTCCAAGTAGAGAGAAAAGTGGAAGCAAGCGGGCATCCAGGAATATGTTCGTCCATCTTACCAAATAGAACCTCCCAAATAATTGCTTGCCAGTGACCAAATGAAGGTTGTGCAAGTGTAGGCAATAACATAGCTTTCCTCGCAAGAACATGCCTACGCAAGTGCAAATATTCCGACCACCAAAACGTTTAGGCGTACAAAGCTTCTCCCTCCATCGACATCAAATGCAAGCCTTTTTTGTGTGCATGAGTTCGCGACAAATGAGACAGAATGGCTGACATAAGAGAATCAAGACAGCGGCGAGGCCAATGCAACATATGCCATCAAAATACTCTAAACGATTTGTAGGCGAACATGCAATGGCCAATTAGATAGCTTTCAGTAATGTAGTTTGACATTCAAGCGTTGCATAACCCAATCCACTTTTTGAGTGTGAGTGGCGTTCCATCCAATTGGATATCCCAAATGCGTGGTGATCACATTTGGAGGAACAATCTCACCTGGCCATAATAGATTGTGCCGAAGTGGCAGAAGCTTCGATTTACAAAAGTTGACTGTAAGACCGGCAGCAATCCCAAACAATTCCAAGGCTTCCATAATCACTTGGACATCCTCTGCTGGTTGCGCGGCATAAACGATGAGTCATTTGCATAAGCCTGCCGTATGACCAGAGGGTAACTGCAAACCATGAAGACGCTCCGCAGAGGTCAAATGATCAAGATACATCAACAGAGGGTGAGTGGCTATAGCATACAGCAAGGCACTAAGGGGACAGCCTTGCCTAACCGAACAACCAAGTGGCCACTATTTTGTCAATTCATCGTCCAAGATCCTTGAAGACGTACTACAAGCATACAAGAAATAAACCACATTGGCCAACTTAGGACCTAACCTTAGACACCTCATCGTGGCAATAATAAAGTCCCACTGCACAGTGTCAAAGGACTTTTCAATATCCACTTGCATAACCAACACATCTTGTTGCCTGGACTTAGGATACTCCATGCCAATCAACATTAGCCAAATTGTCCATGATTTGACGTTGCGGAATGAAACCATATTGAGCTTGATGAAGCCGTGCAAACAAATCATCCGTGATGCAATGCAACAACATTTTAGCCAATATCTTGTAAATCACCGGCATCAAAGTAATAAGACGCCAATGAGTGAATTGCTTGCAAAGCGCTTGCTTAGGCAACAATTTAAGTAGGCCCTCTTTCCATGATAGTGGAAAATACTGTTTCTCCCAGGCCGCATTTAACATGAAAAGCAGTGGCTGTTTGAGAGCATCCTAAAAGGAGAGGAAAAACTCCACAGTAAGGCCGTCCCAACCGGGATATCGCCAACAACCCAATGCAAGCAACGCACTATGCAATTCAAAATCAGTGAAAGGATTTTCAAGGCATTGTGCATCTTAGGAAGACAGAATCAGATGAACACAAGAAAGCAACAATTGACGTGCCTGGCAAATGGCTGAAGAAGGCTGAGAGGGAACAGCAAACACCTGTCAATAATGTGAAACCATAACATCAACAAGTTCTTGCTTTGAAGAAGTCCAAGCACCCGAGGAAAGCATAACCCGCTTGATTGCTTGAGTGACCCTTGTATGATGCAAATGCTTGAAAAATTGCTTCGAAGCATAGCCTTTATCCATAAAGACTGTTGATGGGCACACATCTGCCATTTAGCAACTTTCCACTTATCATTTTGATGAATACACACATTAGCTTCACATAACTCTGCCATGTCAAAGTCAGATAGAGGTTGCAAATCAACCAATTCTTGCAGTCGTTGAGAGACCTCTTTTGCATCAACGGCATCCCCCCGAGTGCGCCGCATATAATGCGTGCCATAGTCATGAATAACACTTTGTACCCTCATGACAAAATGATGTCGGACAGTATCTAGATCAAGATACATATGAGCAAGCAATGGGCGAGAATGAAGTCCGCAATCATGTCTTGAAAAACCTCATGAGTAAGATAGGCATTGTTAACATGCAGCAAACATTTTGTAGGTAGACGTCAATCAAAAAGAGACTGCCCAAAGTACAAGGACAACAAAAGAGGGTAATGATCCGATAACCGCTATCCTCATATCACATACAAACTCTTCATACTATTGCCCATTAAGCAAGTACCAACGATCCAACTGTGCACGATAAAAAGAATGAGAAGCATATTGAAAGGTAAATCCAGAAGCATTTGGATGCAAACAACACCATAGATTAATCATTCGAGTGGAGGCAAAGAGATGATCCCATGCTTGCCTTTCCGCAAGTAACATATGTGAATTGTCCGTGTTACTATCACTCATAGCAGGGGTATTATTAAAGTCACCACAGAACGATGCATTGGAGGACCATGTGTGAGAAGAGATATCTCGCCATAAAGCCGCTGTGTGTCCAAAGGCTGTATATGCATAAACACCTCCAAATTCATATACTAGACCATTCAACAAACATTGCACAACCATCCATCGGCCATGCGGATCATTATGCAATAAAACAAGCTTAAGCTCATGATGAACTAGCATCAAAAAATCCGAGAAATCTTGTAAGTCAACATACGCAATCCAATCACAGGCAAAATAAGAACGTTGACCAGCAAACCCGGACTGATTATGCTCTTGCAAAACAACTATGTGTGCCCTACATGTATGTACATAGTGCCAGGTCAATCGCCATTTATCAAGGTTACATAACCCACGCAGATTGTATGAAATGCACTTGATTTGACTTTGCATTGGGAATCATATGTACAAGAGGCAACAAACATAGGAATCAAGTAGAGATACCCATAAACACGTGTTATCCCCTACATCCATACGAGAACCCATCCTCTGAGGCAATACATGAAACGTATCCACATGATTTACATGTGAGGTGGAAGTCTCCCCAAGAAGTACATCTTTGTAAGAGCGTCGCTTTTTTCTATGCATCAAACAACGTGCGATTGTCATTGCAAGGAAGTTGCTGAAATGACGCATTCTTATTAGCATTGACAGGGGGAACATAATTACGAGAAGAGGGTGGCATACGAATCTTCACTGACTTTTCAAGAACCACCCAAGTGTTAGCATCGGTAGGCCCAACATTTTTGCCTTTTACAGCAGCCCCATTCCCAGGATCGGTGAATTGCAATGTCTTGCCTTTTGTAAAGAATGAGGATGCAAGAGAGCTACACAAGACAAGCACAAAGCACACAGAGATGGAAAGATTCTTCTTCTTCTTCACACAGAAAAGAGAGTACAAAATGACTAAGTGCTAAAACTGAAAAGTAGTACATATGTACATGCGGTCACTAAGTGTGAACTCGCTAGAAGCGTACTAGGCTGGCACTATAAGTGTATTCCAGCTGTAGAATCAATTGCAGAGATCCTCTGTGGTGGTCACCTAACGCGCCAGTGAGTAAATATCGTAAGTGGCCAAGACCCGTAGTGAATGCCAGCTCAAGATGTAGAGCTCGACATCTCAACACTCCCCCTCGAGCTCTGCATGTCGCAGAGTCCAAGCATAGTCCGAAAACGTCAAAGCTTCTCAGCTCCGAGGGCCTTGGTAAAGATATCCGCTATCTGCTCCTCTGTGCTCACGTAGACCAAGTCGATGTCGCCCGCCAACACTCGCTCTCGAACGTAGTGGTAAACCTCTATGTGCTTGGTCCTAGCATGGAACACTGGGTTCCTAGTCAAGTGCATGCTGCTGAGGTTGTCACAATGGATGACAATCTGCTAGTCCACCTGCACTCCCAAGTCCTCAAGTAATGTGCGTAGCCAAGCTACCTCGCACGCTGCAACTGCTGCACCTCTGTACTTGGCCTCTGTGCTCGATAAAGCAACCGTAGACTGCTTTTTGCTGCTCCAAGTAACAGCAGCACTCCCAAAAGAGAACATGAAGCCACTCGTAGATCTCCTATCAACAATGCTACCTGCCCAATCTGCATCTGTATACCCATACAATGCTAATGGCACATCTGCTGCATAGAACAATGCGTAGTCAAGAGTCCCTTGCACATACCGAAGTGTGCATCGTACTCCATCCAAATGTGGATTCCTCGGACGTTGCATGAACTGACTCTCCAAGCCTACTGTGTAGCTCAAGTCAGGCCTCGTGATAGTCAAGTAGATTAGACTACCCACAATCTTCCTGTACATCTTGACATCCTCAACAACATCACCGTTCTCTGCACTCAGCTTTGCATTCACATCCAAGGGAATAGAAATTGGCTTAAAATCAGCCATACCATATTTTGACAACATGTCCAAAGCATATTGTCTCTGTGACAGCCATACACCCTCCGGAGTCCTGATCACCTCAATGCCAAGAAAGTAGCGCAACTCGCCCAAATCTTTCATTTCAAACTCCTGTTTGAGAAGACCCTTCACATGGTCAATCTCCATAGCATTGTCACCCACAATAATAAGGTCATCTACATATATGGTAATGACCACAATCCCCACATCACTCTCACGTACATAGAGTGAATGATCAGCATGAGCTCTCCTAAACCCAATACTGACAAGATACTTGGCAATCCTGTCATACCATGCTCTAGAGCCCTGCTTCAAACCATACAAAGCTTTGAGAAGTCTGCATACATAATTTGGGTAACCTGGATCGACATAACTAGGTGGCTGATCCATATACACTTCCTCTTGCAACTCACCATTCAAGAAGGCATTCTTTATATCCATTTGATGCATAATCCATCCTCTAGATGCAGCCACTGCTATGACAGCTCTCACAGTCGTCATCTTTGCCACTGGAGCAAAGGTCTCCTCATAGTCTATGCCATACGTCTGTGCATAACCCTTTGCGACCAGCCTTGCCTTGTGACGCTCAATGTTACCATCAGCCTTGTGCTTGGTTTTATACACCCATTTACAGCCAATAGCTTTCTTGCCACTTGGCAATGGCACCAACTCCCATGTGTCGTTTGCTTCCAATGCAGCCATCTCTTCATTCATTGCATCATCCCAATGCACATTTCCAACTGCATCCTCAAAACATGTGGGCTCCACATGTGGGCTCCACATCCTGTATCACCTTAGCCATGTAGGCTTGGTGATGCGCTAGATACCCATCATAAGTCAATTTCTAAACTGG
Organism: Adiantum capillus-veneris; assembly: GCF_014529385.1. Taxonomy (NCBI): domain Eukaryota; kingdom Viridiplantae; phylum Streptophyta; class Polypodiopsida; order Polypodiales; family Pteridaceae; genus Adiantum; species Adiantum capillus-veneris. The sequence continues at coordinate 64,581,488 of NC_140947.1, forward strand.
ATTTCTGACTCTATTAGATCTGCGCGGTCCTGGGTCACTCCTTTGCCCTCTAGCATCTTCTTGTACTTTCCTTACACCAGGTGTCCTGACGGCCGAAATTCCAAATTCCTCATCAAGACTTTGTTCAGAACCATCTGAATCCATGTCTACATGTGAAAACCCTGATGATGCATCAGCCATAAAGGGAGTTTCATCAACCTTTTCCTTTCCTTTTGGTGATACATTCCCTGTACCTGCTGGTGGAGTAACCTGCATACGTAGTCTACCATTCCATGGCTTCTCGACGGAGCCACGAGAAGACGACTCTTGTGGTCCACTCAAAACCTGTGACTGTGGCCTCACATTTTGTACAACCACATCATCTTTTACATCAGCCCCAATAGTGCCATGTGCATTACTGTACCAGCTGCTCATCTCATCAAAGACTACATCTCTGCTCACTCGTAATTCTCGTGTAGTAGGATTGTAGCACCTGTACCCCTTTTGTTCAAGGGAATATCCCACAAGAATACATTTCTCTGCTTTAGGATCCAATTTCCTACGCAACTCATCTGGTACATGCACGTAAGCTATGCAACCAAACACTTTCAAGTGTGCCAAATCAGGCTTTGTACCTGTAAACTTTTCCTCGGGCGTTACATCATGCACCGCAGCTGTAGGTGTCCTGTTCATAATGTACACAGCTGTATTTACAGCTTCAGCCCAGAAATGATGAGGCATGTTCTTCTCATTCATCAATGCACATGAAACCTCTGCAATGTGCCTGTTTTTCCTTTCTGCGACCCCATTCTGCTATGGAGTATATCTGCATGTAAACTGCCTGCGTATACCATGCATTCGCAAAAAATCTGAAAAATCATTGGAGAAGTACTCTTCTCCTCCATCTGACCTCAATGTCTTGATTTGCATATCTGTCTCCTTCTCAATCATGACTTTGAAGTCCTGAAAGTGACCAAACACTTCACTTTTGTTACGCATGAAGTAGACCCATACTTTCCTTGTATGGTCATCAATGAAAGAGACATAATATCTGCAACCATGTATACTTGCAGTATCGGTTGGACCCCAAACATCTGTGTGCACCACCTCAAGTGGATTTTTACATACATTGTGCTCATGTGGAAATGAGCCCTTTGACTGTTTTCCAAACTGGCATGCTGCACACACTTTATGCATACCATCCACCTTGAATTTGGGAAAACCTTTTACAATCTGTTTTGATTGCATGCTGCGCAATCTCTACTCATTGACATGGCCAATGCGTTTGTGCCAAATGTCAACATCAGCCACAACACCTGTGCCCTGTGCAAATAATGCAGCTTTTATCTCAGGCATGTCTACATTCAGCGTAAACATTCTGCCGACACATTTTCCCTCTGTGATCAGCTTACATCCATTCTGGAAATCTTCTACATAACAGCCATTTTGATTGAAGCGAACCTGCAAACCCTGCTCAACCATTTGTCTAACAGAAACAAGATTCTTTGTAATGTTTGGGACATGAAGTACATCTTCTAAGTACTTTGATTTCCCACTCTTCGTATTTAGAGGTATGTCCCCTACATGAGCAATGGGGTGAGTTGTGTCATCTCCTGTCTACACATAGCGTGACACATCTGGTTTGCGCATATCTCTAAACCACTCTCCACGAAACGTCATGTGATTAGAGGCACCTGAATCCGCATACCAAACATCATCTTGGGTGGAATTCTCTGCAGTCATTGTATTCATTACATGCTTCATAACAAACATGCGCTCGTTTTTGTTGTCATCTGCATCTCTGCTAGTAGATGCATAGTTGCCATGTTCTCTCTTTCCACTTCCTTTTCCCTTTGGATAGTCACATGACATGTGACCTCTTTCACCACAAGTCCAACATCCTCTGCTATCTGTAGTATGTTGCTGCCTGCTTGATCCTGCACCACGACCTCTTTGACTCCCCCTGCCTTGAGACTGGTTTCCCCTACCACCTGTATTGTTTTGATTTGATTGACCTTCTTGAAATTGGCCCCTGCAACCACTTGGGCCTTGACCACGACCTCTACCTCTACCTCTGTTGAAGTTAGAATAGAAGGCCAGTTCAGACCTATTTCTGCCACTAGAAGAAGACGTGTCAAGACCAAGGTTCTTCTCTTCAAGAATAAGCATAGAAATCAAATCTTGGAACACGGGGATGTCGTCTCTTGTATTCATGGAAGACCTGAAATGTACATACTCATCTCCTAGGCCATCCAAGCATGCACGTACAATTTCATCGTCTTCCACTGAGACTTTAATAGATCCAAGAGCCTCAATGATACTCTTGATCTTCAAGGCATAATCATTGATGGAGAGGTTGTTCCTCTTAACCTGATTTAGCTCCGACTTTAGTTGAAGCTTCCTGGCCTTGGTGTTCACCTCGAACACTCTGCCTAAGTTTTTCCATGCAATGGTGGGGGTTGCAGCATCCTATAGATAGCCCATCATGCCATCTGTGATGCTCATAGAAAGCCAATACATCACTTTGCTCTGGCCTTGTTGCCAGTCCCTCAAAGCTTTTCTTTGTTCTGCTGTAGCATTTGCCTCGGGAATCTCTGGTTCCTTTTCATTGTCTCCTTCTACATAGTCCTAATAACCTTTTCCTTTTAGAAAATTTGTTATTCTGAACTTCCATGCAGGGTAGTTATTTTTCTCAAGCTTCTCAGTAACAATCTGATTGAAACCGTCAGACATCTTGAAGCACTAAGACAAAATAGTTGCAATCTGCAAAACCTGCAAATCTGCTGAACCTGCTATCGTGGTACCTGTAATGCGTACATACAACCACTGTACTTGTACAGTAAATCTCTGTGTACTGCACTTTGGAGACCTGTTCAGAAACTTGTACGAACGAAGGGATTGCGAACGAAGGGATTGTGATGCTCTTGCTCTCTTAGCCTCTCTTGCCTGCACCAGGCTCTGATACCATGTAAAGAATGAGATGCAAGAGAGCTACACAAGACGAGCACAAAGCACACAGAGATGGAAAGCTTCTTCTCCTTCTTCACACAAAAAAGAGAGTACAAAATGACTAAGTGCTAAAACTGAAAAGTAGCACATATGTACATGCGGTCACTAAGTGTGAACTCGCTAGAAGCATACTAGGCTGGCACTATAAGTGTAGTCCATCTGTAGAATCAATTGCAAAGATCCTCTGTGTCGGTCACCTAACGTGCCAGTGAGTAAATATCGTAAGCGGCCAAGACCCGTAGTGGATGCCAGCTCAAGATGTAGAGCTCGACATCTCAACACCTTTCCCTTTCTCCCCAATCAAAACCACCTTAGCAGTAGAGGCTCCATTCTACTTACCTTCACTAGTTGGTTTACCTATAGGGATAGAGGTGGACAAAGGAACAATCGAAAGAGGGGGTTGCAAGACTGGCTTCAGACATTCAGATTGCATATGACCAAACTTGCCACATCGAAAGCAAGAATTTGCAAATTTTCCCATTTAAGTTTAAATGGACACTTGCCCACCCATGGGTCTCTTGAGTCAACCATATTTCCTTCAGGGGTTTGTTTGTCAGTGTCCCAAAGGATGCAAAACCTATTGGTTTTCATATCCAACTTCGGGGGGCAAATCATCTTACCAAGTTGCACAACCAACAATGGCAGGAAATGTCTCCACGCACAAGTGAAATCAACAATTTCCACCCACAGCGGGCATTTGTGATGAAATAATACTCTGATAGTTTTTAGTAAGTGCCCGTTGTAGAACATGTGTCATTTGTGTATTAAAGAAGAGGGGATACATCTGAACCAAAATATTTCTGGCTTCCGTATTTGCAAGCAGAACATCATAAAATCCACGCGCATCGAAATAAACGCCACAGACAGCTTGTTGTTTAAGGAGGAAATTGACCCATTACCTGCCATCTTGCATAGTAGGTATTTTCCCGAGAAAAACAACATGACTGCATTCATAGCATACTGAGCTATTGGATACATGATGTTTTACACGGGAATGCACACCTCAAGAGCAAGTGCCTGACCATTCCAGGCTTGTCGAGCCTCCTGAAATTCCTCATACAAACAAGCCTTGGTCTCCAAAGCGGCCTCTAAAGCAGGTTCCATTGCTCTCCGTCGATTAAACACACACAAAATGTCAACTTCGCCAAACAAAAGAAAATGTCTAAAAAAACTCTGCAAAAACTATGGAAGGTAAGTGAAGTTCTGTGTAGAGAAAACCACAACAGTATTACATCATCCAACACTGTCCTTGCAACACTATTGAGCATAACACACTCACAAAATCTCTGTACAAGATCTCTCTCTCTCACACACACACACACATGCGTGCTGTCGTGCAGCTCCGCTCCCATGCTAAGAAAGATACCAGGAAGATGCACATTGAGCTTAATGAAGCTTACCTAATTAATGATCAGTGTTCAGGGCTTGCTCCCAAGCTAGTTTTACGATTAATGTATGCCAAATGTGGTTTTAAGGACCAAATGATGCATTGATGATACTAAAAAGGAGTATGATTGAGGTGATCACAGATGCGGGATTATGATCTAGAATTGTAGTGCTTGAAGTGCTCTACCGGCCTGTCTTTACGGCTCGTCAATTGGAGCTACGGTGAAGAAGTTATGGCAGATTGAATTTTGAGTTAATTGCAGATCCGTACCGGATTGGGCAAGTGCAACTGAGGGATTAGAGATGAAGCGAATGGGTGGTCCTGAAGTGCTCACTTTGTGGAGCGCGTCGGTCTTTTCGAATCAACGATCGGAGTTCTTATTGCCAAGATATTGGCCATTAAAGATTCATCGGGGGTCGGTTCTATGCCAGGTCGGTCGCCTCGGTCGATGTGTCATCTGGGAATTTTTACTTCGACCAAGTTCCAAAACGTCATCTTTTGCAGTGCACTGATACTTATATATTCGAGACGACTTGAACTCGGCACTACTTTAGTCAATATCTGTGTCATCACTGTGCATTGGCAATGCTGTGTTCTCTTATGAAAGCACGAGCAGTTTAAAGGGTTAACAACTCTTAGAGATCATTGGTTACGGGGAATGCCTAATATGGTTGTGGCAAAGAAACTTAATGAAGTTTTAACCGAATGCGAAGGGAAGGCTTTTCGCCAAATGCAATCACCTATACTTACATCTTGAAGGCAAGTGGCACTATACAAGCCATTCAAATGGGCAACTAAATTCGTCATGATATGCCAGTCGAGGGATTTACGAGGACATCTTGAGTCTCGGAAATGATTTGGTCAATAAATATGGTGCACCTAAGTTTCAATGGTCACCCAAGGGGTGGCCGCCCAATTGTCAAGGGTGTGGCCGCCCAAATTAAAGACATTTATAGGAGAAATAAGTGTGGATGAGAGGGAAGAAAAAGCATGGCGATGGCGTGCAGGCAGCAATGAGCAACGAGTGAGGAGAGAGGAGGACGCGCTAGGCCGTGCATAGCTCGGACGAGGTTGAGCAAGAAGGGAAAACTCACCGGCTCGCCAAGGCGCCCCACTTTTGGTACCACTGCCGGCGAATTTTGCGTTGTTCGAAAAACGGCCTGCCACCTCAGCAAGAATGCATTTTTATGCTCCCTAGCAACGATGGTGTTGTCGTTGCTTAGGGAGGGGAGGTTATTTATAGGGATGACATGCAAGGGAGAATAATACTCAATGGGGAGTTGTTGCATGGGCAAGAGGAGGTAAGGAGGCTCTCTCTCTCGCTCTCAGATCTAAGCAAGGAGGACTACATCTCTTTCTTCTCGACCTCAAGGAGGGGGCTCGCCATCCCTTGCTCTCAACCTCAAGGAGGTTCTCTCTCCCTCGCTCTTTCTTCCTCTCTCTTTGTCGGAAAGGGGTAAGCAAGACTCAGGAAGGGGAGTTGTTGAAGGGAGTCGAGCTCAGTAAGCAACAAAAGAAGGGAGTCGACGACGGTAACCGAAGACGTAAAGTGAACGACGATCGATTCTAGAAATCCGACACAGAAGAATTTTTGTTCGCCGACGACAACTTAGGTTTAGTTAATATTTTTGATGAATCACGGAGCCGTTAATGGCTCGGGAAAAATTGTAAAGGGAGCTTAAACTCCTAAACCATTTCTTGAATTAATTAGCAGGTGTCGTTAACAACACTGCTTCAATAATCATGCGTTAGTTCATTAGTGTTAACAATCTTCAAGTGGTTTTGGTGCATTGTTAGCATTACCAATAAGCAATAACTACCTTATTGTGCGGTGCGATAACTCTTGGCTCTCAATTTTTCCATAGCCAGTAGCCCGGCGTTGACCTGGCTCACATTCCGAACCCATATCCCCCGATACGCGCACACATACACAAAAGAAACCCTTACCCAAATGCAAGCCTTGAGAGTACAACCACAAAATGAAAAACAGTATGCTTTGCCGATGCCTTTTTCAAGAATGTGACTCTTTACTATTAACTTGCTAGTTGTTGAGAAGCATTCTTCTTTCCTGCTTGAGAAGCAAGATGCAATGCAGCTAGTAAAGGTAATAACAAGCATCCCTCTCTCACATCTACACAGCACCCAAAAGAAACCCTTACCCCAAAGCGAGCTTGATAGTACATGCACAAAATGAAAAAGAGTGTAACCCACTCATAGAACTAACTATGTCTTCTTTGATGCTTGTTTGAAGCATGTGACTTTATCCCTTAGACTTGCAAGTTGCCAAGAGACGGCTACTATTCATCAACATGATTGGATTTTCTTATGGCACTTTTGTCAAATGTGTATAAAGTATCATAGAACAAGTGAAAGGGTCACAACAGCTTTCAAAAACAATAAGAAAGTGATATAATTGTTTAAGCTAATATTAATGTTTGGGAAAGGATTGTATCAGCTTTTAGTCTTGAGCCGATTGAAAATCGAGACTAGCTAACTGCAAACCATAGTAAAAGAAAGAAAAACAGATGAAATATGTGAGAAAGTCGTCCAAACATTTCGCAAATCTTAAAAAATTTGCTAGTATTTTCGGTTTTTTTTTTGTGAGGAGGAAACTCGATCAACAGCGGCTTAATAAAAGAGACTTCCTTGAATGTTACCACTAATTGGAATCAAAATATAAAATGCAAGAAATGTAAAGCCATGCGAAGTTGTGAAATGAAAGATGAAGTAAAAAGAACTAATTAATATATTTGTGTGTGTAGAATTTATTAGAATTATAGAAGGTGAAGCTTCACTCTAGCATTCTAAAACAATAGAATGCAAAAAAGACATATATTTGTGTGTGTGTAAAATTTACTAAAATGAAAGGCAAATCTCCATCCTGCACTCAAAACTATGAAGTCCCTCTAACCCAGCCCAACACTAAGGGTTTCTTTTAGAAAGTAAAAAAGGAGCCAAATAAAACAAGCTTCACATTCCCCACATGTACACCCAAATCAACAAAAAAATAAGTCTTGCTGATAAGACCAACCCCCCCCCCCCCCCCCCCCCCAAAAAAAAAAAAAAAAAAACACACAGACACATATTCGTATACTCTCATCCTAAGGCCCTTGTAGCATTTGGGTCGTTGCTTTGCCTAGTTTTTGGGAGTTTATCTAGTTTGTAGTGCTCCTCCTGATTGGATAAGTAATCTCTCAATCCTTTTCTTTGTAAATTGTTAGTATGGGGTTGCCTCAGTGGCATCTAGAAACTTATATGCCTTGAACTTAGTGTGACACTCCTCTACAATCATCTTAGGAGATTGCTTGGGGGTAAACTTTTTCCCCCCTTGACTCTCTCTCTCCCCTCATTTTATCCCCAATTTGAGGCCCTGCATTGGAGCTCCCTCTTCGTTGCTCTTCATGGCACTATCAGACTTTGGAATGACTTTTTGGGGGGCCCTTCAAATCTTGCATTTCCTTGGTGGGATCCTCTCCTAACAAAATTGTGATTGGGTTCTTGAAAAATTTAAGGGTATTGAGTGGAAGCTTTGAAAACTAGGCATTCATTGCCCCACTCCCCTACCCCGCTCTCCTCTACATTCTTCCCACTTTATACCTCCCCCCCTCTGTATGCCGACTCGGCTTCACAACTTCACCATCCTATTTACATTGTTTATTTCTACCCCTTAGATCCGTTTTGATAGACGCTCTTCTCAACTAAATTGGACCTACCCTAGTCTGTTAGTTGAAGGCTCTGCATAAAGACGAAGTGGTTGCCAATTGTCTCCAACTCCTAGACTCTATAAACTCTATAAAGGTGAGGGGTCCCTTCTCCCTCACTTAGCCTTAATTTTTTCATAATTTTTTGTCAAAGATAGAGAGAGTAAGTGGGAAAAAAAAGCATGCTTCTCTTTCTGACTCCTTCACGTAACCTACGAACATTTTGCTTTTCTTTTTCTCCAAGTAAATGAGATTGTGAGTGAGGGGAAGATGCCCTTATGGTGTTGCCATTTTGTGGATTTCATGCTCTTTGGTGTGTGTGTGTGTGTGTGTGTGTGTGTGTGTGTGTGTGAGAGAGAGAGAGAGAGAGAGAGAGAGAGAGAGAGAGAGCAATGCCTAGCAGCTTTGTTGTCTTGCTAGAATCTGGTGGGTTTTTATGTATTCCAACTCTCCAACGGAGATAGTGGATGATGTGCATTGCTCATAGACCTTTACTTCGTGAAATCTCTCGCTCTTGTTCTTTTAGGTTATTATGGTTTCCGTGACTTTTTTGTTAGCAAAACATTGTAATATTTTTTATGCTGTGAAAAAAAAATTCACATCATGACATGGCTTCTACCAAAATATATTGATTTTCTCATGTGTACTTGGCTTCAAATTAACCTCACGGTTTTGGCGATATGTTGTAATGGCCTCTTGATTATCATGATTGCTTGGATTTCAATTTTTTTATTATGGCAAAACTTTTGACATGGCCTTAATTCCTTGGCCTCTTCGTAATTCAAGGGGATATGATGGGAACAAGGGAATTAGCTTGGTTGAAAATTATTCTAACTGGGCTCCTTAACCTCATTTGATTGGTACTGCTCTTAAAAACTTAAGTGTTGTGCCTTCTACTTACATTTTGATGAAAAGCATTAACTATCCCAAGCCTTAGTCCCAAGGCCTCAAACACCTTCAAAGGTGGAGAGAGCTAGCGGGGAATGAGGGTAGGGAAGAGGAAGAAGAATCATCCATAGGAGAAAGAAATAGTTACTCACTTATCATCACTCTTCTTGCTTAGCATAGCATAATAGCATAGTAATGAAGATGAAGAAGATGACAAGCTTAAGCATTGAAGCATGGCTCTTGGTTGGATTTGCATTCCATAGCCAAGATTGTTGGTGTAAGCTCTCAACTTCTCAACAAGCTTGGAGAAGGAGATGGAGCTCTTGCACTTTGCACTTCACATAATGAGAGAGAGAGAGAGAGAGAGAGAGAGAGAGAGTGGGAGAGTCTCCCCCCCCCCCCCCCCCCCCCCCTCAAGCTTGGTCCAACCCTCTCTCTCTCTCTCTCTCTCTCTCTCTCTCTCTCTCTCTCTCTCTCTCGTATTATAGAATTATATCATTTGGATATGTGTCCTCTTTTCCTCTTTGAGAGAAAGAACTTAATTATTTATTTTATGCATCTAAATTCTCATTGGACCCCTGTAAATCCTATCCAATAAGATTCAATCATATCATGAGGGCCACATGTGGAGGATTTTGACATGTGTCTTTTATGCTTCTTAAGTTATTTGGTTTGAATTGAACACTTCAAGCACTTAGTCAATCACTCAAGGAAACATTTTATGTCTCTTTTGAGCTTATCTTTGAATTGAACACTTCAAGAACCTTAGTCATTTAAGCATAAAAATCACCTCAAGCTTTGGACAAGGTTCCCACAAATACTTTTACTTTAGTTAGCAAGCCGACAACAAGCACCTCATGTTTGAGTAGGATTCCCACCTCAAGGTCAGCCATAGCTTGCCTAAGGTCAAAAGACTTTTTTAACACTAACTTTTGGAGGTCTTTAATGAAGCTAACCCTAAGGTCTTTTAAGCTCCATTAGATGCACGTCACTCTTTGATAAACTACTGCTTTTGGACCCCTATTGAGATGTAACCATCTCTCCTCTTGGTCCCTTGCTGAGGTAAATCTAGAAGCACTTATTGCACATTGCTCTTTGGTAAACCGTCTCCTTCTAGATCCCTATTGAGATGCAACCATTTCTCCTTTTGGACCCCTATTGAGATGTAACCATCTCTCCTCTTGGTCCCTTGCTGAGGTAAATGTAGAAGAACTTATTGCACATTGCTCTTTGGTAAACTGTCTCCTTCTAGATCCCTATTGAGATGCAACCATTTCTCCTTTTGGTCCCCTATTGAGATAGGTCTAAAAGCACATATCTATATCTTAACTCTTGTTCCCCTTTTATCTTCCCATATTAAATTATCAGTTTAATATGAGAAAATCATTTGGTAAAGTTTGATATTATATTTTATGACAAAAAGCTCATAAAGAGCCAATTTAAGGAGCAAATTAGGCTACCTATGAGGCACCAATCATTATCAATTATCAACATCTAATATAACCTATAGATGTTATATTTCTAGAGTCATAACAATTGCAAATATAAGGAAATTTTAAACTAGCTTATACCATTTGTTTAGATAAGCCACATCAAAAGAATAGTTTTCACAAAAAATTTCAAAGCTCACCAAATGCAAAAATGCAAATGTTTTTCATGGAAAGAACTAGCCAATAGGCATAGGCCTTGCCAATTTTGCTTTAGGGTTGATTTGACGGAATCTTAAGAGATGCTTTGTTTTCTTAGAGGGAAAGTGAGTGGAAGAGGAAAAGTTGCTCAACAAAGTGATGGTCTTTCCATTTTAAAGAAATTACCAAATAGCCCTAATTTGTGGAAATTCCCAAAATACACGTCAAATTTCAAAAATTCCCAAACTAGCCTCAAAATTTTGTCATGGATTTCCAAAATGCCCTTCAAATTTTCCAAAATTCCCAAAATACCCTTGGTTGTGAGATTAAATATCTCCAGTTCATAAGAAGTGTATCAATATGTAGGCTTTGGAGATGGATTTTATCAAGAGTGTATCTTATGAGATACACTCTTTATATCAAAAGGGGAAGTGGAATGGGTGGGTAGCAAAGCCGTCGTGGCAGAGAGGGAGGAGAAGCTGCTAGGTGTTTCACAGAGGCGGCATCTCTCTCTCTCGTACACGTATTGGCAATCGTTTGCAGCTGCATAGGCCCACTAGGAGGCGCAAGTGATGCATCTCTCTCTATCTTGTTGGTCTGTAGTAGCTGCAAGAACTCTCTCTCCCACTCTCTCTCTCTCTCTCTCTCTCTCTCTCTCTCTCTCTCTCTCGCTCGCTCTCACTCTATCTCTCTCTCTCTCTCTCTCTCTCTCTCTCTCTCATGTTCTCGTCTCCAGAGGATGGAATTCTCCAGAGCCTTCTTAATAAACATCCTTAATATAACCATATCAATAGCCTTCTTCTTTTCTCCATCAAAATGGTGCCATTAGTGCACCCAAAATAAAGTTTAGAAAACAAATGAGTGTGCATCCTTTGATAAGAAATTCCCTCCACACCATTGTAGAGAATGTATATTTCATTCACCTAGTAAAGACCTTCCATTTTTCCAACCTCATCATCTTTTGAATGGAAACCGAAGCGATCAACAAGATTACTTCAACACAAGTATGAGATCACCATTTTTCATAAGAAAAGATCAAAAGATACCTATTCCTTGATGTTTAAGCAATATGTATCAAAAAAATGCTCCAAAAAACTCATTTTTATTGGGCACTCAATATTTGTTTCAACTAGAAATGAACTATCTAAAATAACCCACTTGTGAAGAGGTAGGCTCCATGCCAACAATCTCCATGATTGATTAGTGGAATAAGCCACCAATAAGAAGATGATTACTACCAGCTCTCACTTCCTTTCTTACAAGTTAAAATAGGCACACATAAGCCCCCTTTCCTCTTTCTCACAGCTGCGGAAAAACAATCTCAAGCCTAAGTGAGGGAGAAACCCTCACCTTATAAAGGAAGTAGGAGAGAGTGATGTGTGGATATTAACCGCCTCTTATGCATAATCCATGCATGCACCCCCCTACAAGTTTATTAGCATGCCACTTGGCGTTGTTGGAATACATCAACCCCTTGTGGTGACACTACCACCAAAAGAAACCAACATGAAAATCATTTTTTATTGCCAACAATTTGCTACAACAAAACTCTCCTTCTATAGGTCTTGTATGTAAGAAAATAGAAGGAAATAGAAGGATGCATCATGTATGGTATACTATAGTCAAGACTTACGGAATACACTTATCATACATCCCCTAGGGGATTTCGACGAGATGCACCAAGGTATAAGGTACCCTAACACATAGATACATGGCCCACAGGGTATGGTGGAGTTGGGAGAATGATGCTATTCCCATGTTGAGTGTCTGTGAGAGAACCAATTCATGTATGGGAGACTCCCTATTGAAATCGTTAAACACCCAAAGATGCACTCAGTGCCTTGTAGTGGGCAATTACCACCCAAGCTCTCCTTCCAAGTGGAGGTAACGAAATGTTAGGTGTCATTCCCATAGGAGGGGATAAGGTCACATTTTGAATAGCCTTAAGGCCACAAACCCCTTAAAAAAACAAGGAAAAAGTCACCTTTTGAATAGCATAAGGGGAGTATCCCATGGACACCTTCAGAACACTAACTAAAAGTCATATACTACAAAAATCATATATTAAAGAGGTTTCCCACCATGTGAACAAAGGTTCCTTCCAAGAAAGTTCCATTCTAAGAGAATGGAAGGAGTGTTCCATACTAAGAGATTGTAAGGAATGCACTCAAACCTATCCTGGTTCAATATACACGTAATGTAAGGATTGAACTCAAACTTATATACAAGTAATGTAAGGAATCCACTCAAACTTATCCTCATTTCATATATAGTTAAGCCTGCATGAGTAGAAAGGCAGATATAGAAGAAGTTCAAAAAAGATTCTCTCTATGTATCAAAAATCCACAACACATTGTGTGTGTGCTTTTCTTTTTCTATACTAAAGATATACACAAAAGAATAGTTTGTTCAAAGACAATTGGCTTTAGACATTACAAAGGTGATGTGTATAAAACCTCTTCTACCTTCAAAAAAAATTTGTGCAATATGGTTAGAATGATTTATCATTCCAATTTTCAAGAAAAAACACCTATCTATAGATGAAATACGTCCTCATCTTTAGGGTCAACAGACTGCAAAAAAACCTAATTCTCTTCAAGCAAAGATAGAACTCTCACGTGCATCCTTATAAACAAGACAATAGATTTGTTAGCCATGGAGTATACATTTTAACAGTGACAAAGAACCTGTTAGTTGTGATCCATATTGTACTTAAAAAATATTATGCTAGCTACTTTCCTAAAATAAAAGAATTTCAAATGTTTCGATGTGTTTCAAGAATAGTTTTATAGATACAAAAGAATTTTGTTGTAAAGCCCATCAAGAGTCTTACCAAACATCGAGCAAACTTTTTTGAGCAAACAAAATACCGAGCAAGCCATACATCCAATCAAGGAAAAGATTGATTATAAAACGTGACTTGTCCACTTATTTACAAAAGGAAGATAGTATATATAGCACAATTTTAATTTATGATCATACTGCCATTGAATAGATGTTGCGAGATTATAACATGAAACCCAATCATCAAGCTTGCTTTCGAGAGAGTAGAGACTACTCATATTAACTAATGTGTATGCTGACATTGAAGAGATTCCCTTGCATAATCACTAATAAGCCATCTCTCTAGAGACAATAAAGACTGCAATATAGAATCCAATTTGCAATAAAGTATATTTTAAAAATACTTTACTTCAATTTTTAGTGAAATATAAACTAATAATAGAAATTTAGGAGTTTGATCTCATTTTTATATTATGTGGATACACTTTTTTCTAACATTAAACGAAAGAAACTTGGACGTGACCTAAAACCTTGCCAGGTATTTTGTGTCAAACCATAGAGTTTTTATTATTACAATATTATATGAGAGAGATAAATATTGATAATTTTAATTTGTCACTGTGTTTAAAATGCCCGTAGATCCTAAAAAAGACCATGGCGTTGAGATGTTCCAAAAGCCTTGAAAGTAAATATCCATATATTTTATAACAAAAAAAAGCTTTCCACTAATTTAAATTTATATAGTTGTTAGAATTTGACAATTTTGACCACACTGTTACATTTGGAATGCCCAAAAACCTAGCAAAAACTACCCATAAGTCTCATTCTGACATTTGAAGATGGGGTTTTGGACCAAAAAAGGTTTTGAAATTGCCCAAAATGGATGCGGGACTCTTTTGGGCAATTGCCATATAAAATTTCACAATTTTTGCCACATGATTGCGTTTGAAATGGCCAAAAATCCTAGAAACAACTATCATCCATACACAATGGATGGCCATTGTGTATGGATAGTTTTTTCTAGGGTTTTAGGCCATTCCAATCCATTGTGTATAGATAATCGTTTCTAGGGTTTTAGGCCATTTGTATGGATATTTACTTTTAAGATTTTGGGACATTTTAAATACAATGATATAGCCAAAATGATTAAATTTTATATCTCTCATATTGTCATGTATAAAAATATTCAATGAATTACTTTGTGTAAATATAAATATTTTAAGAGAGGATTATATTATTTTTAAGTAGAACATCTCTTACTGGGGTGATATATGAGGCACATGAATGCTTCCTTTTAAGTAAAAATTCTTTGGTTTTTAGCTCAGACTTATGTTTTCTATATGTTGTTGTGCTGTGACACGTACATAGTGGGAACGCATGCTACAAGATCTATCTTGTAACTTTTTAGATACATAATTATCTTTCCTATAATGTACATATGCATATTTAAGTATAATAATAAGCCTTCTATCTCATCCTATTATTTTTCTCAAGGATAACCTATCTTTACTTTACCATCAGAAAATACTATGGGAAAAGCTCAATAGCTCCGCCTCTTTAACTTGGGGCAAAAAGCATTGATTCTTTATTTCTACTATCTCATTATCATCTCACACCCTAGCTAGATCCTATATCTAGGGTAAACTCCAATATATATATATTCTATGTATTTTTTATACTTTTCTTATATTTCTTTTTAAATAGCTACTAGGAGGGAATCAAATCCTAGTGGGACACTAGGTGGCATGATTTCAAAGATACACTTATTTTAATGCATTATTGCAAGCATGATTACAAAACTTTGTCAAGGAGCAATGTCATGCTTTCATATGGCATGAGGTGTCCTTTGGAATTAAATGAAAGTCTAAGCTAAGGGGACCACGGGAAGACTTTTGCTGCCAGAAATGGACCCTATTTTGATGAATTTTTTACACAAGGTTCCAATCCGAATTGGAAAATGATTTTAAAATAAAAATCGTAGCTAATGAGCTGAAGTTTTTGCCCATATTTTTACTTTTTTATTTGGAGCCACGTTGAGGAGATATGATCAAAATACTGGACCCCAGTCTGCCCACATCATGCAGGGACAGCTCATTTCCAACTATTCCAATTCCTATTCACACTGGCTCCTCTCTTCTTGTGTAAACCCTTGGGGGTTCCCTTCACCTATAAAAGGGGACCTCTTCTTCCTTGAAAAGGAACTCAAGCATTCAAGCCATTGATGAGAGGAATTCTTGAGAGAGTGAGTAGTAATGCCTAATTGTACTTAGCCATTAACATAAGCCCAAGCCTACACTTTCTCCTAGAGGAAGACTAGCCATTCTTGTACGCTATCCTTGGAAGATCAACTCTAATCAAAGAAGTTCTTGCACTTGGCGTATCAATCAAAGTGGAGTTCTCCCCTCTTCTTCTCTCTCCATCAATAATGGTGCCGAAGGGTTTGTCAAGTAAGATGTGTTCTACATTGATGTTTTCTTGATTTCTTGTTGTTTTCTTTTTCATCTTTAATCCAACATATATATATGTATCTAATCTCATCTCCTTAAGCAAACCTATCTCTCTCATTCTTAGTAATTCATCCTCTCTGCAAATTCTAGGTTCTCTTTTCTACAGGTACATCTCTCCCCGCAGTATCCTTATTGCCTACCGGCAAGAATAGGGCTTGGGAGGGAAACTTCTCATCTCTTCACTTCTCTCATATCTACATTTCTCACATACTATCATAGATGAATAACCAACATGATGATCATTTCTATCGCTTTCACTCTGTACGATCTATTAGAATTAACGTATGGATTAGCCGTAAAATACACTTTCAACAACGTATAGTGTTTCTCTTTGGCCCAGAAAGGCTTAATGAAATACTTCTATCACCGGATCCCATCATACTACCTCTCATAGACTATAACTTTTCTTTTGACGTAAGCGTAGTTATCTTGCTATGAACCAAGAGGATTTGTACACACAATTAATCCCAATCACTAGACAAAATATATATATTATGGTAAGCACAAAACTACAATTCCAAAGAATAATTCGTAGCTTATTTGGTCAGCCAATATTGAATGCCATTAACTCATCTATTAACCCTTTCATATTACCCATGATACGATATGACCATAGCCTTGATGTTTTCATTTTCGTATTGTTTTGACATTCTCTTTTGTGTTCTTTCTTTGTGTGTGTGAGTGCAAGAGAGAAAGAGCGAGTCTTCTTTGATTGCACTTCTTTCCAAACCCTAGACTTCATGGCATCTATGGTTTAACTCCTTCATATAGTTTTTGTTGAGTTCTCTCACAAACTCTCACAACCATAAGCCCGGTGCTTTCCAGGCAAGACCGCAAATTTCTCGACATATTTTTGGTCAGCCCGACGTGAAACTGCGAGGGTGAGATTTTGTGGATAACCATGGGTGATCATGTTGAGCAACAGGGTATGCATTTTGACCCAGCAACAATGCAAATGTTTCAAGCATTTGCAATGTTCATGCAACAACAACATGCCATTGAAAGAAGGGAGATTTCAGCAACGAAGGCCATACAAGCAGTCGTCAATAGAATGGATCAGTTCAATGGCAAATATGTAACCAAGTACTTACGCGAGTATGTGAAGGAGATGGAGCTGCATCGCGTGTCAGAAGGTGAGATGATTCAAAGCTTTGAGCTAGTTGTTTCTCCAGAAATTAGAGAGCATGTTAGGGTAATTAAAGATGGGCATGGGAGAAATTGGGAAGAACTCAAAGTAGCTTTAAAGGAGGAATATTTCATGGAGGACTCTGAAAGAGTGACCAAAAGGACATTCTTAGAATGGGTAGTCAAGCCAAAGCAAGGACTATCAATAACAGAGCTACTTAGGGAATTTGAGCGGCGCTATGCACAACTCACCAGGACAGAAAGGGCCACACTAGATGCAGAGAAGACAAATCTTTTCTTACAAGCTGCAGGTAAAGAGTTTCAAGAAAATTTGGAGCTTCTTCTTGAAGATAAAGATGTTGAGCAAGGACTAAAGATCGACTGGAATGAGGTTGAAGGTGCTGTCTCACTGCTTGCCAAACGACAAAGAAGAAGGGACAAGATGGTAGTAAACACTACAAGTCCTTCCACATCAACTTCTGACAAAATGGTAAAGCCTACTTTTATCGCTCCTAAGTTTGATGAGTCCATGCTAGATGAGCTTGTGAAGGGAATGCGTGACTTGAAGGTGAAGTTTGCAAAGCTTGAAGAAAAAGGCCAACCATCAGGGCCACTTCCTAGGCAAAGACAACAGCCCAAAGAAGGGTTTATTAATAGATGTATTTGGTGTGATAGTACAGACCATGTAAGAAGGGATTGTGATGATTTTAGTGATGCTTTGTCAAAAGATGTTGTCTTTTTTAAGGATGGTAAAATCCACTTAAGAGAGACAGGTCTACCCTTGAGAACTAACTTTGGGAAGAGGGGAATGCAAACCTTAGTTGAAGATATGGCAACTAAGCATGCCACCTCTTCAGTTGAGACAGCTACTTTTGGAGTAAAAATTGAACATTTTTGTGATGAAGAGGTGAGTGACAATCATGGTCAAATTTGGCCAAATGTCATGCAATTAGCTAAAAAGGGAAATCTTACAAAAGAGATTCTACATGAAGCAGGTGATTGCATACGTCTAGAAACAGGATGGAATGATCCAGTGGACTCATTGTCAGTGCATGCCTACATTACAAAATGCCAACAAAATGAGGCAATTGTAGAAGAGAAGCACAGACGTGAGAATTCTGATGAAGGACCATCAAAAAGAGCTTTTAGAAGTGGGGGAAGAAGCGACTCAATGCCTTCTCAAACACCCTCAACACAAGGAGCATCTCCACCTGAAGTACTCATGGAGGAGTCTACAACAGGAAAGAAGAAAGAGCCAACGAAAGGTAAGACAAAAGGCCCAACTTATAAACTACAATCTGATATTGAGGTTGCTACAGATTTAAAGAAAGTCTTGGAGGAAAGGATCTTGAATAGCAAGATTGAGTTTACTCTGGGAGAAGTTCTTGGCATTGCAAAGCGTGAATTCCATGAGGAGATCATTGACATCATCAAGAGGAAGAGGCAAACCCTTGCTGAAGTTTCTCGTCCACAGGTTGAAGGGGAAACCTCAAAGACACAAGGGATGCAATTGCAAAATAAGGAGAATGATGGAGCTGTGGTAGGATGCTACCAATCTAGTGGGAGAGTGAAGCAAGTGCATTTCTCAAATGATGATGAAGAAGTTGAAGATATTCCTAGGAGTTAATATTCACGAAGTCATTGGGCAAGGGCTACTACAGAAACTTTGGTCAAGGTAGGTGATTTTGAAGAGCCATTTGTTGCCTTGATTGACCATGGTTCAGAAATAAACATAATGTCAAAGAGTCTCTACAACAACTGCAAATGGCCGATGGACACAGATCATGGCTGGATGGTAAAAGTGGCAAACAATTCATCCGGTGAATTGTATGCAGCATGTCCAGGTGTGAAGGTAACAATAGGTGATGTAAAGATTGACCAAAACTTCTTTGTACAGGATACATCTTCATATCATCTCATCCTTGGACAGCCCTACATTGTGGGAGTTCGAATGGAAACAAAGGTAATGGATGATGGTTCAGCATATGCTAGGATACGTAGCAAAGATGGTAAACGAGCTGTCCAATTTCTCACAGTTTGTGTGAACCATGAAAGAAATCGTGACAACCTCAGAGAACATCCTCTACCAAAAGTGAGCAAAGAGTTTCATGATCATAGAGAAATGATGGGTTTTTGCCAATTACCATTGTAAAGCGGGATTGCAGTGGTACAGAAAGAAAAAGGGTCTCGCCTGATCCAAAAATAGGTGAAGCGTTTTCAACGAGCTCCTTGGTAACAAAGAATGGATCAGTATGTTTTACAAAACTTGAAGATTTTAAGAGATGTGAGAGGCAATATGTGCATAATGTACAAATAGGCATGAAAAAGAGTGGGTTGCTAGAGCCTACTGAAAATGTTTTGGGTTTGTGTGAACAAGTTTCTTTTGTAGATACTATGGGTGAGCTTGATGCTATAATGGGGTCTAATTTGCATCTTGAAAATGAAGTTGTGGAAGTTTGCTCTATGGAAATGTATCAAGTAATAGAAGCCTTTAAAGAAAGCCAAACAGTTAGCCCAGAAGTCCATGTTGAAACTAAATACAAGAGTGTAGCAAAGAAGGTGAAACCAGTAGCTTCACCCTTACCACCCAACAACAGGGAAAAGATTGAGCAGGCTTCTTTACAACCAAGTTTGAGGAATCCTAAAAAGATCGGGCATACCTTCACAAAGGAGTCTTTTCAAGAGTTGCAGATTGGTTGCGAGGAGTTTCTAACACAGGAGGAGACAAAGTGCTTCAAAGAAATACTTTCAAAGCATGGTAAGGCTTTTGCATTTGAGCCACATGAGATAGGATGTGTTGATCCTTCTATTGTAGCTCCTATGGTAATTTTCACAATACCTCATGTGCCTTGGAATCTGCGGCCTATTCCGGTTCCAAAGGCTCATTTGCCAAAGTTAGTAGAGCTACTGAATGAGAAAATCAAAATGGGAATCTTGGAGCCTTCTTGTGCTCCATACTCAAACAGGTGGTTCACAGTTCCGAAGAAGAATGGTTCTCTACGCTTCATCCAAGATATGCAACCAGTGAACAAGGTGACAATTAGAAATGTAGGTACAGGTCCAATTGTGGATGAGTTTGCAGAGGCATTTGCAGGGAGGGCAATCTACTCAATGGGGGATCTCTACTCAGGGTATGATCAATTTCAGCTTACAATCGAAAGCAGAGACTTGACAACCATGAGGACACCTTTGGGTTTGGTAAGGATGTGTACCTTGCCACAGGGAGCAACCAACTCGGTTGCACATATGATGAATGGGATGAATAAGGTCTTACGTGACTTTATTCCTCAAATCACAATGCCTTTCATTGATGATTTGCCTATCAAAGGATGTGAAGAAAGTGACAAAGATGAAGCTTTGGATCTCAAGGGATGTCGCAGGTTTGTGGTAAATCACATAAATGATTGTGATAAAATTTTGTCTAGGTTGAAGAAGTGAATCTTACATTGTCAAGAAAAAAGTCTATGTTTGATGTCAATGAAGTGCTTATTGTGGGGCACATGTGCGGGCCATATGGTAGGAAACCTTGTCCAACAAAGGTAGATTCCATCCAAAGAATGAAAGAAACGTGCACTAGCATCACTGAGGTTAGAAGGTTTCTGGCAGCATGTGTCTTCTATGTTATTTGGATTCCACATTATGCACATGTAGCTGATCCTCTTTATCAGCTGCTTAGAAAGAATCAGAAGTTTAAATGGACAGAAGCACAAGTAAAATCCATGAAAAAGCTAAAGGAGTTGCTCCAGTCAGCAACAACTTTGAGAAAGGTAGACTATGAGTGTCAAAGGCCAGTAATTTTGACAGTAGACACCAGTCCTACAGGGATTGGATGGGCAATAGGGCAAGATGACAAAGAAGGACACAGGTATGTGGTAAGATTTGGAGCAAAGGTGCTAAGTGCTCGCCAAAGAAACTATCCACAGATAAAGAGAGAGTTATGGGGTATGGTTACAGCTTTGAAAAGTGGGAAAGAGTACCTAATTGGTGCATGTGTGGTTGTAGAAACAGATTGTCTACCACTTCTTGGGATGATTACAAGCTGCTCAACACCAGACATTGCTATGTTGCGGTGGATTGCCTACATTAAGTCCTTAAATCCCGATTTTAAGCACATTGCAGGTAAAGACAATACAGTGGCAGATATGCTATCAAGGGCAAGGTATGAAGATGAGTCACAAATGATTGATGAGGGAGATGATGTAGGTACAAAGTTCTATTCTATCTCTCATGTCAAAGGTAACAATGTCTGCATGACTAATCTACTTGAATCATTCTTGAAAGAGCTTTATGAAGGTGATTGGCTTCTTATTGGAAGCTACTTGAGTACTCTAACAAAACAGGATGATTGGTATGAACAAGAATTCAAGAGGATACGCAGGAAAGCATATGGGTACTTTTTGAGGGATGGTTACTTGTGGAAGCATCCTAAACAAAAGGGTGCTACACCACAAAGGGTTATATGTAAAAAAGAGACTGAAGTAAAGCTCATGCAAGAGTTTCATGAGAGTCTATGGGCTGGACACAGGGGTGTATGGGCAACCTTCTCCAAGTTGAAAGAAAAATACTGGTGGAAGGGTATGTATAAAGATGTATCTCAGTTTGTAGAGACATGTGTAACTTGTCAAGTGTATTCAAATGTTCGACATCGTGATGGATTGCACCCTACATATCCACTAGCCATGCACTATAGATGGGTTGTGGATCTAGTCACAATGCCTCTAGGACTCTGGCAGATGAGATACTTGGTTCTTGCACGAGAGGACCTAACTAACCAGGTTGAAGGAAGAGCATTAAGAGCTAAAGCCACAGAAGCTATGTGCAAATTCCTTCTTGATGAGGTGATTTGCCGTTATGGTTGTGTGGGAAAAATCACTGCAGATAGAGGTGAACTGGATGCCGAAGAAGCAAGGGAGTTCTTTTCTAGATTAGGAATCAAGCTTTCTCTTACTACAGCTTACAACCCTGAAGGCAATGGAAAGAGTGAAAGAGGGCATCCTCCTATCATCAAAGCTTTGGCCAAGGCTTGTGAAGGAAGAGTTGGTGAGTGGCCAAAACTATTACCATATGCTTTATGGGTTGATCGTACAACACATAGCTCAGTAACTGGCTACATGCCTGCAGAGCTAATGTATGGTCAAAAGCCAGTGATGCCGATTGAGGATACAATTCCCACATGGAATGTACTACCTTGGCAAGAGGGGCTTAGTAGGGAAGATCTCCTTGCACTGCATATAAAGCAGCTAGAGAGAAGACCTGGAGACATTGAAGTTGCAAAAGAACGACTCAAAAATGCAAGGTTAAAAAACAAGGACTACTTTGATAAGCGACATCGACTCAGAAGCAAAGCAATTGACAAAGGTGACAGCGTTTTGGTGTATGATAGTAGCCTTGATAACCAGCACACAGTCATGTGTAAGTTTTCAAAAAGATGGTTTGGACCGTATGTTGTAAAGCATGTGCATGAAAATGCTACTTACAGCTTGTCTGAACTAGATGGTACAGAAGTAAAGATTCCCATTGCAGGAAAAAGGATCAAAATATTTAAGAGAAGAGGAGACAATGATCCAGAAGATGTTGATGAGGAAGAAGAGCAAACCACAAGTAAAGATCAAAGTGAAGATGAAGATTTGGAATCATCCAGTGAAGAAGAAAGCAAGGAAGATGTATAAGAGGGCTGATCTTACAAAGAAATAATGTGGCACATACCAGAGGATGTGCAGGTTTAGAGGGGGTGGATGTCGTGTTGTGACACGTAAATAGTGGGAACGCATGCTATAAGATCTATCTTGTAACTTTTTAGATACATAATTATCTTTCCTATAATGTACATATGCATATTTAAGTATAATAATAAGCCTTCTATCTCATCCTATTATTTTTCTCAAGGATAACCTATCCTTACTTTACCATCAGAAAATACTATGGGAAAAGCTCAATAGCTCCGCCTCTTTAACTTGGGGCAAAAAGCATTGATTCTTTATTTCTACTATCTCATTATCATCTCACACCCTAGCTAGATCCTATATCTAGGGTAAACTCCAATATATATATATTCTATGTATTTTTTATACTTTTCTTATATTTCTTTTTAAATATCTACTAGGAGGGAATCAAATCCTAGTGGGACACTAGGTGGCATGATTTCAAAGATACACTTATTTTAATGCATTATTGCAAGCATGATTACAAAACTTTGTCAAGGAGCAATGTCATGCTTTCATATGGCATGAGGTGTCCTTTGGAATTAAATGAAAGTCTAAGCTAAGGGGACCACGGGAAGACTTTTGCTGCCAGAAATGGACCCTATTTTGATGAATTTTTTACACAAGGTTCCAATCCGAATTGGAAAATGATTCTAAAATGAAAATCGTAGCTAATGAGCTGAAGTTTCTGCCCATATTTTTACTTTTTTATTTGGAGCCACGTTGAGGAGATATGATCAAAATACTGGACCCCAGTCTGCCCACATCATGCAGGGACAGCTCATTTCCAACTTTTCCAATTCCTATTCACACTGGCTCCTCTCTTCTTGTGTAAACCCTTGGGGGTTCCCTTCACCTATAAAAGGGGACCTCTTCTTCCTTGAAAAAGAACTCAAGCATTCAAGCCATTGATGAGAGGAATTCTTGAGGGAGTGAGTAGTAATGCCTAATTGTACTTAGCCATTAACATAAGCCCAAGCCTACACTTTCTCCTAGAGGAAGACTAGCCATTCTTGTACGCTATCCTTGGAAGATCAACTCTAATCAAAGAAGGTTTTGCACTTGGTGTATCAATCAAAGTGGAGTTCTCCCCTCTTCTTCTCTCTCCATCAATAATGGTGCCGAAGGGTTTGTCAAGTAAGATGTGTTCTATATTGATGTTTTCTTGATTTCTTGTTGTTTTCTTTTTCATCTCTAATCCAACATATATATATGTATCTAATCTCATCTCCTTAAGCAAACCTATCTCTCTCATTCTTAGTAATTCATCCTCTCTGCAAATTCTAGGTTCTCTTTTCTACAGGTACATCTCTCCCCGCAGTATCCTTATTGCCTACGGGCAAGAATAGGGCTTGGGAGGGAAACTTCTCATCTCTTCACTTCTCTCATATCTACATTTCTCACATACTATCCTAGATGAATAACCCACATGATGATCATTTCTATCGCTTTCACTCTGTACGATCTATTAGAATTAACGTATGGATTAGCCGTAAAATACACTTTCAACAACGTATAGTGTTTCTCTTTGGCCCAGAAAGGCTTAATGAAATACTTCTATCACCGAATCCCATCATACTACCTCTCATAGACTATAACTTTTCTTTTGACGTAAGCGTAGTTATCTTGCTATGAACCAAGAGGATTTGTACACACAATTAATCCCAATCACTAAACAAAATATATATATTATGGTAAGCACAAAACTACAATTCCAAAGAACAATTCGTAGCCTATTTGGTCAGCCAATATTGAATGCCATTAACTCATCTATTAACCCTTTCATATTACCCATGATACGATATGACCATAGCCTTGATGTTTTCATTTTCGTATTGTTTTGACATTCTCTTTTGTGTTCTTTCTTTGTGTGTGTGAGTGCAAGAGAGAAAGAGCGAGTCTTCTTTGATTGCACTTCTTTCCAAACCCTAGTCTTCATGGCATCTATGGTTTAACTCCTTCATATAGTTTTTGTTGAGTTCTCTCACAAACTCTCACAGCCATAAACCCGGTGCTTTCCTGGCAAGACTGCAAATTTCTCGACAGCGCGTTCTTTTAATAAAACTATGTAACACTATCAAGACAATGTTGTCTATTGGTGTTTGTAATATCCTCTTGTTTGTAGAAATCAAGAATACATAGCTTCTAAAAGTAATTCATCTTTTATCTTTTGTGTGGGCACATTATAGGAATCTTGTGGTCAATAGCAATTTTGTGGTGAAACTACTTGTTAACATTTTTTGTAACAATAATACAGTCTCTCATCTTTTTGGATGTTTTAACCATACTTTGTGTGATTGTCTTTATTTCTTTTATGATGGTACAATATCAGAGTTTTAGTCATCTTCGCTCAAAATTCTACTTTGCTCGCTTTTTTTTTGCTGGGGCAATGGAAATGCTCCCTATATGGGCAAGAGGGTAATATTTGCACCACGAGTTACTTTAACAGATTTAAACACATCCCAAGAAATTCCTTATCAACAAACCAAGAATTAAAGTACTTCCTGATTCACTCAAGCAAGCATGTTGAAACTAGATCCATTGTGAGGATCTTGCATAATTTTAGAAATGTCTTTATTACTTTTGAGTATATCTATACATGCCATCTGAGACTTCTAGTAAGGACCAACCATGGTAAGTAAAGTGAAAGTTACAACACAAGTAGAAGTTTTAAATAAAATAGAGGCCAAAGTAACCAAGTAAGCTTAAGGTCTTGCCAAAAATAAAAAAAGATAACCAGTTTTAGTATATGCATGCTACTCCACCGTGGTAAAGTTTCCAAGTCCCAATCCTTTCGGTTAAGTTTAGTCCTTCTATTTAAACAAACTTCCCAAGTGAAGGTGACAAATAAAGTAATGCTAGATGTATATACAATAAACTTCATTCAATCAAAAAAGGCCTCAACAAAATGGAATTGTAAGAGATTTCCAAAGGTAATCCTAGTTCTAAGAGCTAGTTAGAGAAAAGAGTAATCAAGTCCTTTTCAAATAGTAGGTAGTCAGTATGGACAGGTTAGATCAACCCAATCAAGAAGGGGGATTTCATAGCCAATCAAGTGGGAGAGAAATCTACTCTATTTCTAGACCAAAAACCTCCAGCTGAGGTCAAAGTGTCAATTTAGGATCCAAGTGTAGCTTTGAATTAGGATGGATATATACAATTATAAGCATAGAGAGGGAAACCCTGCTAGCCATGCCCTTGAGCTATACCCATGCCTTTTCATCATCAAAAACCAATTGTTCAAGCAACTACTACAAACCAGAGAGTCAAAGTATCATCATTATTCAAATTGGGTTTCCCACGGTAGAAGAGAGGTATATTACAAACCAAAGTAGTTTAAGTAAAGTTGTCCAAAAATCAAAAGCAATGTGGACAACTAAGAGCCCACAACCATGTTTTGCAAGAGTTGGAATCCAACACAATAAAGAATTCTAAGAGCTAAAATACAATTAGTGTATTTTCAAGCTTTCTCAAGTATCAAGATACCAAAAATGATCAATTAGAAGTGATAGTAAGCTTTATCATAATCAAATGTTTGACATTCCTAGAGTGAGACAAACCATTCCAATCACCATAAGAATCAGCGTCATTCAAAATAAAAAATCAATCACTTGGGGTGTATCAAAATGCTAAGAGGGTGTAATGTAAATAAGCAAGCAGGGCATGTAGATTTGTCCCACCTAGCAAAGCACTATCATATTAGGCTTAAGTCCCTATTCAAGCGAGAGCTAGGATCCAAGAAAAATTAAGAGCTAGCATCATCAATAGATAAAATGTGTGTCAAATGCAAGTAAAAATGTAGAAAGGTAGCAAAAAACTAGGCCCATCAAGCAATAAGCAAATCAAAGTTCTGGGCTTGCTATCCATCATAGCTTACAAGAGTCAAGAAACAACCACCATATTGCATTCCATGATAGTTGTGCATATCCAAGATTGTCAAGGAAAACATCAGACTAAGTCTTTAGGATCAGTAAGTCAAGTTTGCTAGAATTAGCCAAAATACAAACCAATCAATTCAATTGTAAGCCTTGGCAAGACATCTATATCCTTTTAAGTGCAATCAACCAATGACAACACTATTTACATCAACCCATAACCTTTCTTTCAAATTAGAAAATTGACCTGTTAAAATTAGGGTTACAGGAAAACACAGCTTGGAGAAGATGAAGGAAACTTAAGGCACATGATAGAGAGTGTATTTCTTAGTGTGCAATGGAAAAGATAGATAGCCCTAGAGTGATGGGCATATATACAATGCACGGGGGAAAAAACATCCTAAAGAGTAAAGAGGGGAAAAATGCCCCAGCGGTCCTAGTGTGTTCACACACATCACTACCACATGTATATGGTAAAAAATCCCCCTTGGAGTGATGCGGTGAACGAGAGCTGGCACATGAGTAAAGGGAAGTGCCATGCCCTGAGGACATGATCAGTCCGCAAAGGGGATTAAGCCCAAAGCTTTGCAAAAAGCTTCGAGCTTCTCACAAGACAATGCCTTTGTGAAAAGATTTGCAAGGTTGTCCTATGTTGGCACATAAGCCAAGCTCATCTCTCCTGCTGAGAGCCTCTCCCTGATATAGTGGTAATGCACCTCAATGTGCTTTGGGCGAACATGAAAAACTAGGTTCCTCGCAACCGCCAATGCACTGTGACTGTCAGTGTAGATAGTGTTGGCAGTGTCCTATCCAACACCCAAATCAGCCATAAGGTGTCTGAGCCATACACACTCAACCGTAGCTGTGAAGACTGCCCTGTACTCAGCCTCACAACTAGAAGTGGCCAAAGTAGGTTGCTTCTTGCTCAACCATGATATACATGAACTACCAAGCATGAAACAAAAACCACTTGTGGACATTCGCGTGTCAAAACAACCAGCCCAATCTAAGTCCGAAAAAGCATGTAAGTCTGGCGGCAATGAATCCCCCTTGGGATAAAACAAGCGAAGATGTAAAGTGCCACTAAGGTAGCAAAAAATCATCTTGACAGCTTGCCAATGCTTAGACCTTGGGCTATGCATAAATCTGCTAACCTGTGAGACTGCAAACTGAATATCCGGCCTCGTGTTGCATACATAAATGAGTCATCCAACAGCAGTTTGGTAAAGAGTGACATCTACAAAATCATCAGCATCATGAAGACTCAATTTCAAACCTGTTTCCATGGGAGTGGCAATAGGTTTGCAATCCTCAAGTCGGAACTTACATAGCAATGTCTCTATGTAACTTTTCTGACACAAGGCAATACCACTATCACACTGCTTAAACTGGATACCCAAGTAATGATGCAACAGCCCCAAATCTTTCATCTTGAAAGTAGCATTCAAATCAGCCTTAATCAGCGATATGTCTCTCATTTGGTCCAGTGATCAGCAAATCATCTTCATAAAGAACCACAATGAGAAGTACATCACCCTCATGCTTTACATACAATGTGCTTTCTGTTAAACTGTTATGAAAGCCTTGTCTGACCAAATGAGTGTTAACTTTCTCATACCAAGCATGAGGAGATTGCTTCAACCCATACAAAGCCTTCTTACATCTGCACAATTTGTACTCTTGTCCTTTCTTAACAAAACCGCGAGGCTGCATTAAATAAACTTCTTCAAATATGTCACCATTCCAGAAAGCAATAACAATGTCTGATTGATGTACATCCCAACCAAATTCAGCTGCCAATGCACATAGAAAACGCACAGTAGTCATACGACAAGTGGGAGCAAAAGTCTCTTCATAATGTATGCCTTTTTGCTGTGCATAGCCCTTTGCAACAAGTCGAGCCTTATGGCAATCTCACCATCCAGCTTGCGTTTCAACTTGTAAACCCACTTTGTACCAATGGCCTTTTTGCCAAGAGGCAACTCAAATGGTAGGACCACTACATGACTTAACTAAGAAGAACATTAAGTATGTAGGGACTATTAAGGAGCAAAATGCTTTTGATAAGCTCAAAGAAAAGCTTACCTCCCAACCAGTCCTCATGCTTTTGGATCTCTCAAAGCCATTTGAGGTCCAATGTGATGCTTGTGGTGATTGCCATCTTGGAGTAGTTTTGCTTCAAGAAGGGTATGCCATAGCATATGAGAGCCGAAGGCT
The DNA here is from genome assembly GCF_014529385.1 of Adiantum capillus-veneris. Classification (NCBI taxonomy): domain Eukaryota; kingdom Viridiplantae; phylum Streptophyta; class Polypodiopsida; order Polypodiales; family Pteridaceae; genus Adiantum; species Adiantum capillus-veneris. The sequence goes on from NC_140947.1 coordinate 64,610,290, forward strand.
CAATACCGATGAACGAGTCTTGGGTATTTATGAGAAAGAGCTTTTAGCTGTTCTACATGCCCTAGACACATGGAAGCACTACTTATTGGGGACTCCATTCATTCTACAAACCGACCACCAAAGTCTCGAGTATTTCATGACGCAAACCAAGATTTTTGACAAACAAATGAGGTGGGAAAATTTTCTTTCGCAACTTAATTTCCATATTGCTCACATTGTTGCTAAGCATAATCAAGTGGCCTATGCACTTTTCGACAACCAAAAGTTAATGTGGTGTCTATAGCTACTCACAATGATCTATCTTCTATGATAGGTGAGTATGCTACTGACCCTGACTTTACAGACATAATGTCAGCCCTTGCTTTGGGAAAGAAAGAGGAACCATTCACCTTGCAGGATAGTTATGTTCTCCACGGAAATAGGCTATGTGTTACCTATTCCCTTCGTGAGAAATTTATGTATGAATCCCATGCTCCTCCCTACACGGGGCATAGAGGTATTCAACCTATTCTCCGAGGAGTAGAAACGTATTTCTATTGGCCTACCATGAAAGTGGACATACAAGAGTATGTTTCAAAATGTGTAGTATGCCAAAAGACTAAGTATGATAGAGGGAAGCAACTTGGATTACTCCAACCATTGCCTATCCCAAGTTCACCATGGGAGAGTATATCCATGGATTTCATCTTTGGATTACCCAAGTCTATCCATGGGGATATGGGAATATGGACAATAGTGGATAGGTTTACCAAGCAAGCACATTTTATTCCTATCAAAAAGACTATTAAGGCACACCAAATGGCAACTCTCTTCATATCACAGATTTTTAAACACCATGGATTACCAACGTCCATCGTGTCAGATAGAGATCCTGGAATGACCAGTAATTTCTGGAAGGGTCTCTTTGAAAATCTAGGATAAAGATTGAATTTCTCTTCGGCCTATCACGCACAAACGGATGGCCAAAATGAGATAGCCAATCTTACGATACTAGATCTACTAAAGAGTTATGTTAGAGAAGTAGATCAACGCTCACAATGGGGAAAAGTACTTACCTCTTGTAGAGTATGCCTACAATAATATTGTACATACTTCTACGAGAAAAGAACCTTTTGAGATCATTGAGGGAAGACCTAAAAGTCCCTTGCTACTCAAAGTACATGGGAAGATCTTCGCTGCCGATGAGTACAGCCGTGACCTACAAGAATCTTTTCAAAAGATTAAGGAGGCTATATCCCTCTCTCAACAAAGGCAAAAAATTGCTGCTGACAAGCTCAGAAGGTCCTTAACGTTCAAAGAAAATGATTGGGCTTTAAGTTTCCTAAGGAGGCAAACGACGGGCAAAAATCTTGCAGGCCATCAAAAGTATTATGCTAAGCTAGCAAAAAGATACTCTGGTCCTTTCCAAATCTTGAAGCCTATCAATGAGACGGCCTACCAACTCAAGCTGCCCAACCATTGGCTCATACACAATGCCTTTCATGTGAGCCTACTTAAGCCCTATAAAGGAGAGCCACCAAGTGAACCAATTATTGAAGACCCTCCCGAATTTGAAGACCAAGAAGAGGTGCTACAACCCGAAGCTATCCTTCGGCATAAAGGCAAGGTACTACGACATGGTAAGATTATCTGATGATATCATATTAAGTTCAAAAATTATCCTTTTAAAGATGCTAGATGGATGCAAGGAATACAGCTTAAGGATAGTATGAACCTTGTCAATGCTTACAATGCTACATTAGAGTAAGCAAATGTACAAATTTCTTTTAAGTGACCCATGTTTTTGTCTTATAAGACTAGTTCTCTTTTTTATTGTGCACAAATTTAAATAGTATGCATGCTTAGAATCATGTTTGTGATGAAGACGTCTCTCAAACACCAAGTAGAATTCGTCACTCTACTTTGAGAGAATGAAATGGACTAAAGAGTAGACATGCTTGTGGCAGCTATGTCTCCCAAACACCAAATGGATTGTTCATCCATCTTGGAAAGATGTCTTAGGGTAAAAAGAGATCCTCTACCCGCTAAGTAAGATTGACTAATGACTAAGGCTTTTTCTCTTCTACCTCATAGTCGAGGACGGCTATGATTTCAAGAGAGAGGTAATGTCATAAAATCTAATATCTAACCAACCCACATGATTTTCTCATATTAAGCTGATCATTTAATGTGGGAGAATAAATGGGACCAAGGGTTAAGATATAGACATGTGCTTATAGATCTATCTCAACACGGGGCCAATGGTAAAGGGGCCCAAATGAGAGATGGTCTATTAAAGAGCCAGGCTAACCAATGGAGCATAAAAACCTTAGGGTTAGCTTCATTGAAAACCTCCAATAGTTAGTGTAAAATTCCTTTGACCTTAGGTAAGCTAGGGCTGAGCTTGAGGTGGGAACCCGGCCCAAGCTTAAGGTGCTTGAGGTGCTTGACGTGCTTGTCATGCTTGAGATGCTAGGGTTGTACTTGACGTAAGAACCCGGCCCAAGCTTGAGGGGCTTAAGGGCCAATCTTGTGGTGGGAACCGGGTCCAAAGTTTAGTGGCTTGAGGTGTGAAAAAGTCAACATTGATCCCTACAAGGAGGGGGCGAGCCCTACAAGAGCGGGGATGAGAGAGAACACACACACACTCACACAAGGCATGCTTGGTACAAAGAAAGCAAAAGGGACACTTGTCAAGTTCCTCCTCATGTTGCCCTCATGGTGTGCCTGAAGCCTATTGGTTGGCCACCCAAGGGGTCCAATGATAATTTAGAATATTGAATTAATTTTTTTTGCATTTATCAAGTCCTCTCTCTCTCTCAAAGGGGAAAAAGGACACTTGTCCCAAGACTAGTATGCATGCTTGGTAAGACTCCTGCTTGTGATTGGCTAGGCCTGAGGGGTCCAATGAGCTTCAAGCATAAGCTACAAGGCGGGGGTCAACCAAAGCAAGTAGCGGGCATGCTTGAGGGGTATACTCTCCCCACACACACACACACACACACACACACACACACACACACTCATTGTGTGAAGTGCAAAGTGCAAGATCTCCCTCTCCTTCTCCAAGCAAGTAGAGAGCCTACACCAACACTCTTGGCTATGGAATGCAAATCCAACCAAGAGCCATGCTTCAACGGTTAAGCTTGCCATCTTCTCCATCTTCATTACTATGCTATTATGTATGCTAGCAAGAAGAGTGATGATGAGTGAGGAACTAGTTCTTTCTCAAAATGTTTCTTCTTCCTCTTCCCGACCCTCATGCCCTGCTAGCTCTCTCCACCTTCGAAGGTGTTTGAGGTCTTGGGACTGAGGCTTGGGATAGTTAAAGCTTTCCACAAAGTTTATGCTATGCTTGTGATGCATGAAGCTTTCCATCTTCATTGCATCACCTAGGTCACAAGGAACACAAATATTGTATTGTAACACGTCTCTCTTAATGGGATAAATCATAATACAAATGCCTATTGGAGGGGGGACCGGCTCCACATAAATATGGTCCTCAACTGTTGTCATGTTCTCTAAATTCTCTCTCTTGCAAAAGTATTGTCCATGTCAAGTTAACTATATGCTATGTTTATGTTGCTACCATCAATTATGTTCACCCGCTATGCTCACAAAGTAATTTCACAAAAGTACTCTCTCTTATTTCCGCTACTCTCAAGTTAATAGACCAATTCCATTACAGGTTCTTAAAAGTATCTTTTTCTCCTTGAGTGGCACTTTGCATCTGGGGTTGTTCTATCCCATGCACGGATCATTGCCATCAAATTTGATGCTTTTTTGGACTTAAATTGAAATGGTTAATATGGCACATGAGCATCCACAAGTGGTTTTTGTTTCATGCTCGATAGTTCATGTATATCGTGGTTGAGCAAGAAGTAACCTATTGTGGCCACTTCTAGTTGTGAGGCTGAGTACATGGTATTCTTCACAGCTATGATTTGAGTGTGTATCAATTAGAGCACATTGACAATTATGAAGAACCTAGTTTTTTATGCTTTCATAAAGTACATTGAGGTGCATTATCACTATGTCAAGGAAATCCTCTCATCACGAGAGATCAACTTGGCTTATGTACCAACACAAGAAAACCTTGCACATTTATTCACAAAGGCATTGTCTCACGATAAGAGGCACTCCATGTAGAGTTGTGGAGCTTGCAAGGACAATTTGCTCACAAAGGTGGCCTGTATTCTTAGTAATCTTTTGGCCAATTTCATCGAATGCAATAGGGATTACTACACTAATATTTTCAACAACAAAAAAGTGGCCCTTTGATTTTTTTAGCATTTTTTTAAGGGTGTAGCTATCAAGATGTTAGCCAGATCATCACCAAATTATGTATATCTAAACTATTTTCAAGCTTCTTCCTTCCATCTAAAGAGAAAAATGTTAGAACTTACACAAGTTTGGAAGAGGGTGATAATGTGTACATCCTACCATTAATCTCTCTCCCTCTCTTTTTAGGTATTTTAAATTGGGCATTTTGTTGTATGATGCTGGTCTTAATGAACCCATCCCATTTGCATGCCACAAGTTAATGTATTCCAAAACTAAAACTACAACCACATTACAAAATATGAAGCACAATGCAAGAGAGAATAAAGACGCAAAACCAAAGAATATTAAAAGAAGCAAAAGTACATGGGGCTATGGAGACATTGTTGATGATGACATAAGAGCAAAGATAGCCAGAGAGAATTTGCAATATATTCCTCAACAAAATGGAGGGGGTGTGGATAGTAAGAAAGACATATTTCATGAGCTCATTCAATGCATGCTACCTTTCAAGAGCTGCAACAACCTAGTTGCAGTTGATGCGGTGAGCTCGACTAGTGCTTTTCTTACGCTATTGCCGGCCCTAATGTTAATCCGCGAGATAATTACTTTGGGGTTCATGGAGCTGGAAATCCCCACATCCATCATTAAAATATTTCCAAACTGACAAGGCACTAATGCCATGTTCAAACAAGCCACAAAATGAGGTTGAAATATTCCTTAAAATTTCTCCCATAATGATACTTGTGAACTCAAAATAACTGAAGGGGTCAAGAGGCCTTAATTTCAAAGGTTCCTCCAAGATGCTACTCGCTCATAGAAGGAACCATATCAAGCAAGATATCAACTACTCTAGCAAGATGACAACTCCACATTGTCTTTTTTCACATGTTATCGGAGGCTTCAAAGAAGCCACATACCTAAAGAGGTGAAGGCATTGGTAGTAAACTTTGGACAGTTGAGACTCTTGCTCCCCTTTAAAAATGGGCATGTGTTGAAAGAGAATTGGTCAAAAGAGCTATTCCACACATCCCATGCATTTATTGAAAGTGTCACAAGTATGTGTGCATGTGTATTTGATGTTATTGAGATGATTGGTAGATACATAATAGTTAGCTTTTTGACATATCTATTGTCACAACTAATGGCCATATAATAGCTATCTACTAGCTATATAATAGAACTAAGTAGCTAGCACATCAATATTTGATAGCCATTTGACAAATATTGAAAACTAACAGATGATAACAAATGCTATCAAATTATTATGTGTTATAGCCTCTTAGCTATTGGGTAGCCATGTGATTGCATTCAAAGCTAAGAACAACCTAATATCCATCAGTGAGATAGTAGCTTTTTTATTGCTAGCCAATTATTGTCAAGTAGCAAGTTAATAGCTTTTCAACTCATAATGGTGGCTTGTGGCTATGTAATAGCTATCAAATATCTAGCTGACAACTACCTGTATACAACAGCATACCATGGGAGACGTAATTTCAAATTTTCTAAGAGCACACATCAGGGATCATCCTTTTGATAGATATGTGTCATCCTACCAACATTATCAGTCATTCTTGCTCTTATTATTAAAATATTGAACTTGAAGCCATTTTAGTTATAGAAACAAATATCCAGTACAAAAAAAAATACGTGAACATGTTGCTATTAGACTGCAACAAAATATCATATTACAACCCTTGGGTTAAGACTGCCCCAAAGGGAATATCCTACTTTGTCATCTTTCTCCTTCTGAATCACATAAGAGTTATTTTATACTATGCGTCCAAACTTGACACCACAACACCACTTTCTTTTTCTTTGTCGATGTTGCTCAATAAGTTTAAGAACCATAACATCTTCTTTAGTGCTCCATGTGCCACATATCTCCTATCTCAACAAATTTTATTCTATCCTCTGCTTTTAGGTAGTTCCACAGCCAGGGGTATCTCCTATAAATAAGAAATAGTGCACGCCTTGCATCATGAGGCGAGCCAAACTTTGACACAATGCAAATTGTGCCATTGGGACCAAAATCATCCCCAAATCTGCTCCAAAAACCAGCTAGGTTCTTGAGCAACAAAGGCCTTTTGCCATGCCCCCAAAAATTATTCACAAGACATCAAATGAACCCTATGCAATCAATCCTCCCAAGAAAGAGGAATCCATTGACCTTATAAGGGGTTCACTCTTGGTTGACAAAGTATTTGGTACAATAAATGTTGCACTATAAGCATATCAAGTAGGGTTATAAGTGGGCAAAACCTAGAAAGCAAATGGAAACACTACACAGAGCCCACGCTTAGAGAATCTAAGCTTGAATGTTATCAAAAGCTACTCCAAATCACAAAGCTACTCCAAATTACACACGAATTTTTGAAAATTCAAAAGAAAGGACCATCAACACTAGTCAAATTAAAACAAGAAGAATAAAAAACTATCAAAAAAGTGGATGAGGTGAAAGAAGAACTTAAGCTCATAAAAGAACCAACTCTTGTTGTTCTTGATATAGAGGATGGACTAGATAGAATTTTGCCTATGGTACTAGCCTAACCATATATGGGAGGTTGTAAGAAATGCAAATGATGGGGGTCAGACTTTAGAGTCTGCACCATTTGAAGAGTCATGCTTAGAGCATCCGCCCATGGAAGTGGAGATGCAATCTTTGTATGGGGATTGAGGATTAAAGAAAACTATGAATGCAAGAGCAAATATTGTTAAAACCCTACCATCATACATAGGTGAGCATGAAGAAAAAACTTTAGTTTGTAAGAAACCAAGCCAAGGAAACTTTGGCCACTAGTAACTTGCATTCTATAATGTCCAGGGAGATAAAATGTAATTTAACATTGGGAGAATTGTTGAATCTAAGTGGAGTGACTTGCATAAAGTTCTAGAAAAAATAAGATCGTGTCAATGAAATGAAACATGAATAGTCTCCAAGGAAAACAATAAAACATATTCTAGTGAATAAGGTAGGAGACTATTTTGAAGGTGAAGAGGGCAACACCATCTTGCCTATGGAATACGCTGTTATAAAAACCATGGCTATGCTAGATATTAGGACAAGAATACCCATTGCTACCAAGAAAGTTTAAGAATCTTGGGAGAAAACTACTATTACAAAGACACATGTGAAGTTGCACCTTACAAATGGACACATGGACCATTGCAATTGGGATCCTAGAAGGTGTTATGGTCAATTGCTATGGCATAGACTACCAGCATACTTTTGCAATAGTGGATTATGGAAAGAAATCCAACTATGATCTCATATTAAGCAGACCATTCATGAGATAGCTGCAAATGATTAAAGGCTAGGGATATAATTATATTACCTCACACAAATGGGTTCAATCAAAAGGATAAATTTAGAAGATTGCTCCTTCAAATACATGTCAAAGAATATTTTGCAAGAATTTAACTTAGTATCTATAGTTAATACTAAGCTATCATCATGGATGAAGACGAAATCACAACTTTGGATGTATGATGCTTCACAACATTATAGCTTAATGAGGGAGGATTGTATCTTGCATAGAAAATTAGAGGATGAAAACTACATTTTAGAGCCATTTTTTGAGCATTTGTTTGAGCCGTATGAGTGGACTCAAGTTTTGGCAACATTGGATACATGTGTGAATAGAATCACCCCTACTTTTGCAACAAAGAGGGTTATGATCTAATCACAATTCAGATGGTGTCCATGGTAAGCAATAGCGAGGAAAAACCAAGTGAAGGACCCCAATCATACAAGAGTGAACTAGAAAAAGAGATAGCTATATTTAAGATACAAAACAAAATCTCCATCAAATACTTGATTGAGCAAGAACGAAAGGATGAATTTACCTTTTATGATGCTACAGATGAGATAGAAAAGGATCGGGTCACTTCCAATGGCTTGGATTCTTAAAAAGAGTGGTCAAGAGTGCATTAGCTTGCAAGGAAATCGAAAGAAAAGTTTCTTTATTTCTAAACCAACAGCGCGATTGCCAAAATCTCTACAAATAGAAACATGAGGTTAAAGAAGCTGACATACATTTCTATGTGTTAAGTATGGAGCCTGATTTACCCTTGTAATTTATGTGGTGAAAGCGCACATTTATAAGGCCCCCACTATGAGGAGAAGCCATCATGCGTGAAGGAAAATCACTCGCCGAAAACCAAAATTTTCACAGCCAAAAATTAGGGGCAACTTTAGGGGCCTCGGGGGCGGAAGCCCCCCGAGACTTTTTTTTTCCTTCGCCGAAAGATTCCTTTTCGCCGGAATATTATGGCCGGATGGCGGCCGAAAAGTGGTCGAAAAACAACCGTCGGTTGGCCGGTGGTCGGAAGTCAATGGCCGGTGGCTGTTGGCCGAATTCAATGGCCGGTGGCCAAATTCGAAAGCGGACTTGTCTTCTCAAGGGCGGCCACACATGGGCGGATTGGAGGGTCCGATTTGGACTTATCTACACAAGGGCGGCTACACATGGCTGCCTCTCATGAGAGAGGACAGCCCTTTTAGCCTATAAAAGGAGGCCATTTCTACACACATTTCATAGTGTGAAGTTGATGCAACAAGGTGAGTGTGAGGTGGTGAGAGTGAAGCAAGGCAGGAGCTCCATTAAGGGTATAATCCCTTTGTAAACTACTTCTTGTTTTGAAGTACTAAAACCATTGAGTGGTTGCTTTCCCGTGGACGTAGCCCACATTGGGTGAACCACGTATATCGTGTGTACTCTCTCTCTCTCTCTCTACTCTATAATCTCATGTATGTAAATTTGTCTCTCTCCATTAAGTAATCTACTCAATTATCTATTTAGCTACGTCTTATTTCCTAACAACTGGTATCAGAGCAAGTTTTTCTCGTAGCTAAGTTATCTCAAGGAAAGGATTCCTTGAATTGAGTGGAAGTTATAGCGGAGGAAGGGAAGCTCAAGATTGAGAAGTTCAATAGCAAAAACTACCAACATTGGAAGATGCAGATTGAAGACTATCTCTACCAGAAGGACCTCTATCTGCCACTAGGCGGTCTTGCGAAGAAGCCCGCAACAATGGCAGATGAAGCATGGATTGTCCTTGATCCAAAGGCACTAGGAACAATCCGGTTAAGCTTGGCGTCAACGGTGGCCTTCAATGTTTTGAACATGAAGACCACGGAGGACTTGATGAAGTCACTTGACGACTTCTACGAGAAACCATCGGCATCCAATAAGGTATTTCTTATGAAGCGCTTGTTCAATCTAAAGATGGCAGAGAATGGTTCAGTTGCAGAACACCTAAATGACTTTAACACAAACATAAGTCAACTTTGATCGGTGAAAATCAATTTCGATGACGAAGTGCGAGCTCTCCTTATACTATCATCTCTACCGGATAGTTGGGACAGCCTTGTGATGGCTGTAAGTAATTCTATCTCTAGTACAAATACTCTTAAGTTTGATGATGTTGTGGGTGTTCTCCTAAGCGAGGAAATACGAAGGAGAAGCACAGGAGAATCATCAAGTGCTGCATTGTCAGTGGAAACAAGAGGAAGACCTAAGGAAAGGTTCAAAAACCAAAAGGGTCGTAATCGCTCAAGGCGGAGCAAGTCACGCACAAAGTCAGTTCTTGAATGTTGGAACTGCGGCAAGAAGGGCCACGTCAAGAAGGATTGCTGGTCCAAGAAGAAGAAGGAGATAGAGTCTCAAGACAACAAGCCAACATCGGAGGCCAATGTGGCAGGTAAAGTAGAGCAAGATGCTCTATTTCTCTCATTAGACAATGTGTCTAATTCCTGGATAGTAGATTTCGGGGCTTCATTCCATGCGACACCACACAAGCAACATTTCCAAGACTACACCAAAGGTAATTTTGGGTATGTATACTTGGGAGATGATGAAACTTGTGAGATTGTTGGCAAGGGTACAGTTTTTGTCAAAACTGCTAACGGAAATGAATAAAAACTTAAAGATGTTAGGCATGTTCCTTCTCTTCGCAAAAATTTGATCTCTACAGGACAATTGGACGATGAAGGTCACAACATTGCATTCGGAAACAAACGGTGGAAGATCTCAAAAGGATCTTTGGTGGTTGCCAAGGGAGAAAAGGTCGGTACACTTTACTTGTGTACTGTTAGCACGCAACCTTCAGCTTGTGCAGCAACTACAGAAGTTGATAGTGCGGTGTGGCACTATCGGCTTGGGCATATGAGTGCCAAAGGAATGCAAATCCTTCAAACAAAGAAGCTTCTACCAGGTTTGAAACAAGTGGACTTAGAGTCCTGTGAAGATTGTGTTTATGGTAAACAAAAGAGGGTAAAATTTCAAAAATCAGGAAATGAAAGAAAAAATAAAAAACTTGAGTTGGTTCATTCTGATGTTTGGGGTCCTGCAAGTACACCATCACTTGGTGGCTCATTGTACTATGTAACATTCATAGACGATGCGACTAGAAAAACATGGGTTTATGTCATGAAGAATAAATCCAATGTATTTTCCATATTTCAAAGGTGGAAAGCCTTTGTGGAGAATGAAACAGGTACCAAGGTTAAATGCCTCAGATCCGACAATGGAGGGGAATATTGCAGCCAAGCTTTTGAAAGCTTTTGTGCTAGCAATGGCATTCGGAGGCAAAGGACAACCCCAAGGACACCTCAACAAAATGGTATTTCGGAAAGGATGAACAGGACAATCATGGAGCGAGCACGAAGCATGCGGCTACATGCAGGCCTACCGCTTGAGCTTTGGGCGGAAGCTGTAAGTACGTTTGTGTACTTAATCAATCGGTCACCCTCAACGGCATTGGATGGGGGAGTTCCAGAAGAGGCATGGACAGGTAAACCGGTGAATTATGCATTTCTCAAAGTATTTGGGTGTGAGGCTTTTATGCACACAGATAGAAGCCTAAGATCAAAGCTAGATGCAAAGTCCAAAAAGTGTTTCTTCATTGGCTATGGAGAAGGTGACTTTGGGTATCGCCTATGGAATCCTGAAGATGGTAAAATCTTAAGGAGTAGGGATGTAATTTTTAACGAACAAAATATGTACAAAGATTACTTGGAAAGAAAACAAACAAAAGAAACAGGTGATGAGTACATGGAGCTTGAAGACGGTGAAGACTCAAGGACTGCAAACGGTGACAATGTGTAACAACGTCAACCAAATGAGGAGCCTCAACCTATTCCTCGAAGATCTACAAGAGCAAGTAGACCTCCAGAAAGGTTTGTTCCTTCCTTCAACCATCTCTTGATCTCAAATTCTGGAGAGCCGGAATCATATGAAGAAGCTATGCAACATGAATCCAAAGAAGAATGGACGGAGAGCATGCAAGTGGAGATGGACTCACTACATCGCAACCAAACATGGGAGTTGGTTGAGTTGCCTAAAGGTAAGCGGGCACTTCAAAACAAATGGGTGTACAAGCTGAAGGAAGAAGAAGGTGGGAAGAAAAGGTACAAGTCTAGGCTTGTGGTAAAAGGGTTTTCTCAAAAGAAAGGTATTGACTTCAATGAAATATTTTCTCCTGTTGTAAAAATGAACTCAATTAGGCTTGTCTTAAGCCTTGTGGCTGCTCATAATCTAAATCTCGAGCAAATGGATGTAAATATGGCATTCCCTCACGGTGACTTAGAGGAGGAAATCTACATGCTTCAACCTAAGGGGTATGAAGTAAAAGGTAAGGAGAAAATGGTTTGCAGATTAAAGAAGAGCTTGTATGGTTTAAAGCAAGCATTAAGACAATGGTACTTGAAGTTTGATTGATGGATGTTGGATCATGGATTCACGAGATGCAACTCAGATCACTGCGTCTACACGAAGAATTTGGGAGATGGTAAATTCATCGTCCTAATGTTGTATGTTGATGACATGTTGATTGCAAGTGCTAACATGCAGGACATAAAAGACCTAAAAGAGGAGCTGTCTAAATCTTTTTCAATGAAAGATTTAGGTGCTGCAAAGAGGATACTTGGTATGAAAATATCAAGGGATAGGACGAAGAAGACAATAAAGCTATCTCAAGAAGATTACATTAAGAAGGTACTAGAAAGGTTTGCAATGCAAAATGCAAAACCTGTTTCTACACCTTTGGCTGGTCACTTTAAACTAACAAAGGATATGTGTCCAAAGACACAAGAGGAGATAGCCTATATGTCTAAAGTTTCATATGCTGTAGAGGTAGGTTCTCTAATGTATGCTATGGTCTGGACAAGGCTAGACATTGCACATGAAGTGGGAGTTGTGAGTAGGTTCATGGACAACCCAGGTAAAGGGACAACAACAAATGCTTTGTATTTTGGAGGAACTGATATTTTTCTAGAAGGGTATGCTGATGCAGATATGGCAGGTGACAAAGATACTCGAAGGAGCACTACTGGCTATGTGTTCACGGTTGGAGGCACAATAGTAAGCTGGGCTTCAAAGCTGCAGAAAGTGGTTTCACTTTCTACCACGGAAGCAGAGTATGTAGCAATGACGGAGGCAAGCAAAGAAATTTTGTGGCTTCACAGATTCTTAGAAGAGCTTGGATTCAAACAAGACAATTGTGTCTTGTACAGTGATAGCCAAAGCGCTATCCATCTTGCGAAGAACTCAGCCTTTCATTCAAGGACAAAGCACATTGAGGTAAGATATCACTTCATACGCACTCTTTTGGAAGAGGGACAGCTAAAGCTAGGAAAGGTGCATACAAGTGAAAATCCTGTAGACATGTTTACAAAGGTCGTCAACAAGGAGAAGTTGAGCTTTTGCTCATCTTCAATCGGCATTCAAGGATAAGAAGCCAGGATGGAAAGCAGTCACAGGTTTGGTTTGGAGATCAGTCTCCAAGTAGGAGACTGTTAAGTATGGAGCCTGATTTACCCTTGTAATTTTATGTGGTAAAAGCGCACATTTGTAAGGCCCCCATTATGAGGAGAAGCCATCGTGCGTGAAAGACAACCACTCGCTGAAAACCAAAATTCTCACAACCAAAAATCAAGGGCAACTTTAGGGGCCTCGAGGGCGGAATCCCCCGAGACTTTTTTTTTCCTTCGCCGGAATATTATGGCCGGACGGCGGCCGGAAAGTGGTCGAAAAACAACCGTCGGTTGGCCGGTGGTCGGAAGTCAATGGTCGGTGGCCGGTGGCCGAATTCAAAAGCGGACTTGTCTTCTCAAGGGCGGCCACACATGGGCGGATTGGAGGGTCCGATTTGGACTTATCTACACAAGGGCGGCTACACATGGCTGCCTCTCATGAGAGAGGGCAGCCCTTTTGGCCTATAAAAGGAGGCCATTTCTACACACATTTCATAGTGTGAAGTTGATGCAACAAGGTGAGTGTGAGGTGGTGAGAGTGAAGCAAGGCGGGAGCTCCATTAAGGGTATAATCCCTTTTTAAACTACTTCTTATTTTGAAGTACTAGAACCATTGAGTGGCTGCTTTCCCGTGGACGTAGCCCACATTGGGTGAACCACGTATATCGTGTGTACTCTCTCTCTCTCTACTCTATTATCTCATGTATGTAAATTTGTCTCTCTCCATTAAGTAATCTACTCAATTATCTATTTAGCTACGTCTTATTTCCTAACACTATGGTGTTATCTCGAAAGAAAGAATACAGAGATGTATTTACCTAGTCTTACAAAGACTTGAAGGGGATGGATCTGGAGATATGCCAGCTCACAATTCCTTGTGAGATAATGCCAAACCCATCAAGACAAAGGCCTTACATCTATAATGAGACCTTTGCCAATAATAAGAGGAAAATAAGAAACTTAAGGAAGAAAAATTCATATATGAGATTGATCTTTTTTGTTTTTGGGTCCAAAAATGTAGTTTTTGATATATCTCTTCCTCATACAAATTTGGATAGACATGATTCAAGACTCTCTTTTGAGGTTTTGGCATGTTTTAGACGCGTTGATGATATCAAAATTTAGAAATTTTGTGCGCTAATATTTTTGTAGCAATTGCAACAAATATGATACATAAGAATTGTGTCAAATTGATGCCTAAAATAGAGCAATGCATAATGTAAGTTTTGGACATCTATGCCACTGTTACCATATACATGTGGTAGTGATGTGTGTGAACACACTAGGACCGCCGGGGTATTTTTTCCCTCTTTAAGAGGTTTTTTCCCCCGTGCATTGTATATACGCCCATCACTCTAGGGCTATCTATCTTTCCATTGCACACTAATTAATACACTCTCTATTGTGTGCCTTGAGCTTCGTTCGTCTTCTCCAAGCTGTGTGCGTTTCTCTGCAACCCTATTTCCAACAATTGGTATCAGAGCAGGCTGCATCCTCCCGGGCTCAGTCGCCAGCAGCTCCAGCACACGCCTGCTCACTTTCTGCGATTTCAGTGAGGTTTGGTGAGCGTTCGCAAGTCGAAAAATATTTTTGCTCACATTTTGCATTCGGACTCATTTCAGCCTCCATTTCCACTACAAGCAGTACTGCACAGGCTATTTCGTCATTTTGTGCAAAATTTCTGTCAGTGTGGTTTTCTACGTAACAGGTGCCTTACAGTCTTCTACGGTTTATGCTATATAGCACGTGTTGTTCTTGCTTCGTTTCTCCTCTTTTCGGGCATTTTCACATCAAGTGCAGCATTTACCATGGCTGACAACAACAACACAGATGTGTTCAAGATGTTTGTTGCTGAGGACAGATTGGATGGGGACAATTACCCTATGGAGGCTTACATGATGCAACATGTTCTTGTGTCAAAGGGTGTCTAAAATATTGTGCAAGGCATTGATGTGCGTCCTGGTTTTGAGGATGCAGGCGATGTTGAGAATGTGGCAGGTCTTGATGCAAGGATTGTTGCTATTAGAGTTGTTTTGCCTACGGTAGAACAATCTTGTTGGGATGTAAAGGATGCACAGGCTCATGCATTGATTGTGTTGTCTGTGAAGCGCACCATTGTTCCTCACATTCGCTCAGCAAAATCTGTAAAATAGGCTTGGGATATTTTGGCTGGTCTTTATGCAAGTTGCAATGAGGCTAAAATTGCTTTGCTGCGTAAAGAGCTGGAGTTGAAGATTATGCATGAGGAAGATGATATGGACACTTTCCTTGCTAGTGTCAAGGATATAAATGAGCAACTTATTTCTGCAGGTGAAGTCATTTCAGATAGTTCCCTTGTGCAGACTATTCTTGATGCCTTACCAAATTCTTACCGAACTTTTGCTAGTACTTGGAGACTTATGACCCAAGGAAATCCTGAAGTTGTCAAGTTTGATGCATTATGCACATTGCTGTTGCAAGAGTCACTTTTCAGAAAAAACAAGACTAGGCAATGTGCAGTTGAACATGCTTTTATTGCTTCTCAAAGAAAGGGTGGTAACAGCAATTCAGGCACTTCTTATGGCTCTGTTGCGAGTGGCAAAACTTATGTTCCTAATGCTTCTGCTGGCAGCAATTCATCTGGAAATTCTGATGATAAGGGCAAAAAGAAGATGCGTTGCCATTATTGTAAAGCTAATGATCACTTGATCAAGCAGTGTCCTAAGTTGAAGGCCAAATAGGCTAAGAAGAAAGAGTGTGGTTCCACTGCAAATGCTGGTTCCACTACAAATGTAGCCATTGTTGAGTCTTCTGTGAAAGGAGACCGTGATGCTGATGTTGATGCAGAATGGGCTTTTAGTACAGAGTGCACTTACAGTCCTACTGTCCATGATGCATGCTTGTTAGTTGCTACAGATTCACATGTGTGGTATTTCGACAGTGGTGCTACAAAGCACATTACCTCACATCGTGAATTGTGCACCTCTCTCGAGTCTGTCCCTCATGGGAATTTAGTCACTTGTGCCAACAATGCCTCTTATTCGGTTCAGGGAGTTGGAAAGATTGTGCTTACTGCTGCAAATGGTAGTTCTTTCACACTTGTTGATGCATTTTATGTTCCTGGGATCAAGAAGAATCTTTTGTTTGTATCTGCACTTGCTAGACTTGGACTTGCAGTCAAATTTGTAGATGATAGATGTACAATTCATGATCTTAGTTTTGGTGATGAAATTGTTGCATATGGGCTTTTGTGCCGTGGGCTGTATAAGCGCACTTTGTATGACAACTGTGGAAAAAATTTTACAAATGCAGTTGCAGATTCAAGGGCTATTTCAGATGCAAAACTTTGGCATGCACGTTTTGGTCATCTAAATTTTGCCAGTTTGCTGCGTTTGCAAAAATATGATATGGTTGCTTCTTTGCCACCTCTTGAAGCACTTGTTAAATATGTTTGTGAAGGCTGTATTTTTGGGTAAAATGTAGCATTCGAAGTTTCCAAAGGATGGTTTAGTTAGGGCCACATGCACGTTGCAGCTTGTGCATAGTGATGTTTCTGGGCCAATGCAAACTCCGTCCTTGGGCAATTACCTTTACTTCGTGACTTTTATTGATGATTACTCCAAGCATGCATGGGTATTTTCGCTTAAAGCGAAGTCCGAAGTTTTTATGTGCTTCAAACAATTTCTGGCTATGGCTGAAAATGTATCGAAATGTACTATTGGCACCCTCCGTTCCGATCGAGGGGGGGAGTATATGTCTCATGAATTTAATGCATTTCTGGCTAGTCGTGGGATAAAACACCAATGTACAATGGCTTATACGCCTCAACAAAATGGTGTTGCTAAGAGGAAAAACAGGTCACTTACAAAAATGGTATGATGTATGGTCAAAAGTCAAGCTTTGCCACATTCTTTTTGGCTTGAGGCCATCATGTGTGCCAGTTATGTACTAAATAGGTGTCCTACAAAAGCTTTGCAGTCTATTACTCCATATGAAGCATGGCATGATAGAAAGCCTTCTATTGAGCACATGCGTGTTTTTGGCTGTTTGGCATATGCTTTGGTGCCACAAACACAGCAAAGAAAATTGATGATAAGGCTGTCAAATGTATTTTTGTTGGTTATAGTGTTGAAAGCAAAGGTTACAGGTTGTATCATCCACAAACAAAGCGTATTCTAGTTTCATGGGATGTAGTGTTTGTGGAAAATTATGTTCAGCCCTTGCTGTCATGTCCTAGAGACAGTAATGTAAGCTCACAGGACATTTATGACACTTTGTTTCCTCTTTTTAGTGGTGGAAATACGAATATAAATTCCAATGAGACAAATGTACGGCCTATGGGGCTTTAGAAAATGTTATGATCAGCCTATCACTGACGCAGATGTACATGATGTACTTGATGAGGAAAAAACAAAAAAATGAGCAGGCTAGAGGTATGCCAAAATGGCTAGTGCACACTTCTTTGGTTGTGTCTAGCTTACATGATGTTGAGGAACCTCTGTCTTTTGATGAAGCACAGAATTCAAAAAATTGGATGGCTGCCATGCAATAAGAATATGATGCACTTATAGAAAATGACACATGGACTTTATGTGATTTGCCTCCTAGCAAAAAGGCCATTAGCTTTAATGGAAATCCATAACTTCTACAAAACAATTCCAAATTTTTCAAAGCTAGTGAATATAGAACCTACTTTCTTAGATCTTTCCAATGATATGTCTCTTGATGGGTTTTGACGAAACCTTCATGGACCACCAGGTTGCCAACTTTGGACAACAAAGAAAAAACATCTTTATAGGGTCCCTTTGAGAGTCCAAATTTTTCCTAATGCTTCTGAGAAGGATACTTATAATATTGGCAAGTTCACTGGTACAAACTTTTCCATCTAAAAGAACAAATTCAAAATGTTTTGATTTAGAAGAACGAATTAGCACCATTTTTTGAACTCCAAGAGGTTGATGGCATGCATGTGGCATAGTGGAACCAATTGATGCAAAGGCAAGTTCTACCATATGCTTGCATCCTGCAGAGTCAATGTACTTTACCATTATTGGTGAGGCTACCTCTAGTAGTTTATGCCAAAATTTAAGCCCTACTTATGAGAAGAAAATTGCTAGCAATAAGGTTTACTTCATGAAGAAGCTCTATGAGCTACGCATGAAGGAAGGTAGTAGAGTGTCAAAACATTTGAATGAGTTCAATATATTTTTTAGTCGGTTGACTTCAAAAGGACTTAATTTTGATGGAAAAACTTAATCTATTTTCTTACTATGTTCCTTGCCTTCTTCATGGGGTACCTTTTGTACAGCCATTAGTAATTCAACATCATAATGCACATTGGTATTTATTGATGTCATTGGCTATTTGCTTAAAGAGGAATCTCTTGAGCCAAGATAACCTAGTGATGCTTATGTTTCTCCTTCTCACGAATAGAGAGGTCATACTCACCATCATGGTAAGTCTAAAGATCCTAGAAACACTCGTAGAAAATCTCATGATTCTATGAGAGATATTGAGTGCTACTATTTCTCATAAAATCTCATGATTCTATGAGAGATATTGAGTGCTACTATTTCTCATAAAAAGAGACATATGAAGAGGGATTGATATGCAACAAAGAGGGACAACAAGACAAATTTCAATGATGACAAGAAGACTGACACTTTGAACTCCAAAGACAAAGCTTAAATTTAGGAAATCGATATGGTTGAGTCACACATGGTTGGCAAGGGTAATAGTGCATATGGTGTTGATGCACATGTTTGCAATATCCTAATTTCTACTCCAAATCTTAGTGTAAGTTTCCATGTTATGCCATATAGAGATTGGTTCTCTACTTATGCAAAAGGTTATTAGGGTATTGTTAAGTTGGGCAACTCTTATGCACTTGACATAGTTGTAATTGAAGACATTAAGCTAGCACTCTTGAATGGTACGAAATTTTTACTACAAAATGTCAAACATATTCTTGAGTCAGTGAAGAGCTTGGTTTCTATAGGATAGCTTGAAGAGATGAGTTACATGACCATATTTGGGAATCAATCTTGGACTATCAGAAAGAAAAATATTCTCAAGGTTCAAAGGAATGGTTCATTTATTCCATGTGTGTGTCTGTTGTGAATACAATATTATTGTTGTAGTTGACCGACCGTCTACTAAAATGTGGCACTTTCAGCTAGGCCATTTGAGCCAAAAGGGAATGAAACCTCTTGAGAAAACGTTTTGATTACTTGCCTATCTTGATTTTTAGTGACATTTCAATTGTATCTATATCAAGTAAACTAAGAGTGTGCAATTTCCCATTAATAGAAAGTTGTTGGAGCCTCTCAAACTTGTTCATAATCACATATGTGATCCTATGTAGTCTCTAGTGGGGGCTAGTTAGTTGTGACATTCATTGATGATTCTCAAGTAAGGTGTGGTTTTATCCTTTGGAAAATAAGGATGAGGTTTTCTCTACTTTCCAAAAGTTCCTTGGACTAGTCGAGAATTAATTGGGCCAAAAACTTCAAGGTTTAAGGATTAATAATGGTGGGGATTATCTCCCAAGAGAGATGGTTCAGGTCTATGCAAAGAGAGGAATTAAAGGGCACTTTACTACACCATACACATCATCCCAAAATGGAGTTGTAGAACAAAAAACCATACTATACAAGAGCATGTTCTTGCTATGCTTTTTAGGGAAAACCTTACACAAGTTTGTTGGACAAAGGCTGTTTTGACATCAATGTTTATTGTCACCAGGTCTCCTAGCATGCCATTAGATTAAGGTTCCTAAAGAGATGTGGTATGGCAAGAAGCTGCATTATAATCACTTACGTGTCTTTGGTTGGGAGGCATATGGGCATGTACAAAATGCGCTTGAGACAAAACTTGATCCAAAGTCACATAAATGCATCTTGATTGTTGGTGATGGTGCTATTGGTGAGATGGATTATCATCTATGACACCTAAAATCTTGTAAGATTAGTAAAAATTCTAATGTGATCTTTAACACTAGAATGGTAACAGGACACTTTTATGTCCTCGGACACTTTTGTGTCCTGTTAAGTGACCATTTTGCTTGAATTATTTGAAGAGTATGAAAATGAATTTCTAGGTGCTATATATCCACAAAGTTGCCTTATGAGCTGAAAAAAACTTAGCAATTTTTTTGGAGTATCGATCTCACCATTAACCTTACTCTTGCAAAACATTTTTGAACCTAAACTGTGTGAAAAAACGGGTCCTGTTTTTTGCTTTTTTTCAATTTTTGGCAACTATACCACTCTAAACTTTATGTTTGTGAGGTTTAGATGGCTACAGGTTAGGCCTTCATAGTTCTCAACATGTTTTGATGCTTGTAGGGAGAGTTAAGTGTTAAAATTGAAAGCTATGACCAATTTACAAGAATTGCATAATCCTGTTTTTTGGCCAAAGTTAGCACTTTTATGATTTTTTTGGTGTCTTTCTTGATATCCAAATTCAAATTTGATTGTGTAAGTGTAATGTATAACATAAAGCTAATCTTCCTTGAGTTTTGGGGGACCTAATATGCTATATAGCATAGTATATGATGATGGTTGAGTTTTTTGATTGCTGAAGAATACGATACATTTTAGAGTAGCGAGTATAACTTTCTCAATATTGCTAGTTTCTTAGGCCAATTGTGTGTATTTTGTAGGTAGTAACCATATATAATCATAGACTACAAACTTGGCTAGATATTGAGTAGTTTCTATGGGTTTCTAGAGGTCATAATGGTAAACCCAGTTTTTTCATGTTTGTTGTATTTAGCACTTTATCATTGCCCCCAAGGTTCCAATTGTAAGAGATCCATTATCCTTTTCACATGCTCCATGGCTCCTTTTGAATCCAAAGGCCCAAAGGGAACTAAGAAAACATGTATATAGTATCTGTATTGAGCGTGACTATAGAAACTTTGATGATAGGTCCGAAGAATGGCAAAAATGCAACTTTTTTGTACCTATTTTTTTTGCCCAAAAAAAAATTAGTGAGGTAAAATCAACCATATGTTTTGGTCACCAACCCATTGAAGTTAATGGGGCATTTTATCTCAGGTCCTACAAAAATCCCCACTCTTATTTATATGCAAT
Organism: Adiantum capillus-veneris; assembly: GCF_014529385.1. Taxonomy (NCBI): domain Eukaryota; kingdom Viridiplantae; phylum Streptophyta; class Polypodiopsida; order Polypodiales; family Pteridaceae; genus Adiantum; species Adiantum capillus-veneris. The sequence goes on from NC_140947.1 coordinate 64,631,380, forward strand.
CAACCGTAAGAAATTGCCGTTTTGGGCAAAATGCACTGGTCCATCAACTTTGGAGGCTTGTAGTGACCAAGGGATGAGAAAAATTACAAGTTTCTCATTTTCTCCATATGTAGTAGTTATTGAACTATAAGCTCATGAAAGGATTTTTCAAAATGAGTGGATCTACTATGGTTTTGGAAATTTTTCCCAAAACCCTGAAAGGACACTTTTATGTCCTGTTAGGTTACCATTCTAGTGTTAATGATTCAAAGGTGCTAAACGACCTCTTAAGGAAATTGAGTACTGAAGAGTCACATTTGAGGATGTCACCTCCAAGACAATACAAACTTAGAAATCTAGTGAAGTGCCTTCCACTAGCAATGCTCATGAATGAGTAGAAAGCTGTAAAGTGTTGAGACATCCTATGAGAGCCTCACATCCACCTAAAAAATTTCAGCCAAGTGTCAATCACAGGCCAGTCACTCATCAAAAGATCCCTATATCATGTGCAGTCAAGAGACTATTAATAAAACCCCAATATATACGCAAAATATACATTGTGGGTCTATTCCCCTTTGATGTTTACATAAATGTATACATTTGTGACTATTAATAACCCTCTCCAATTAACTCACATGATACAATACATATTTTTAAAAGTGATTGCCCCAAATTGTCAATTATGTTATTCTAATTGTGTTGAATCATCTTGCTACAAAGAATCCATGCAAATGGATGAAAAATTGAAGTGGAAGCAAGCTATAAAATCTGAGTATGACTTGATTGTGAACAATGAGACTTGAAACTTGTGAATTTGCCCACTAGAAAGAAAGATTTACCTTGCAAATGGGTTTACAAGTTAAAGAGTACATCTGGAGATGTTATGTCTAAGTAATGGCTAGATCAGTTGTTAAGGGATTTTCACAGTAGAAAGGCAATGACTTCAATGAAATCTTTTTGCTTGCGGTCAAGATGTTTTGTATTGTGTTTGGATTAGTCGGGTAGCTACTAAGGATTTGGAATTGGTGTAAATGGATGTCAAGACGGATTTCCTTTATGGAGATCTCCATGATTACATATATATGCAGCAGGTTAATGTGTTTTCAAATAAGGTAGGGAACACTTGGTATGTAAAATTAAAGAAGACTCTTTATGGCTTGAGGCAAGGATCTAGGCAATGGTACTGAAGGTTTGATATATTCATGCAATCTCATGGTTATAAGACTGCTCATACACAGACAATTTAGCGATGGTTCATTTCTTATTCTCATTTCTATGTTGATGACATGTTTATTGATGGGAAATCCACTCACAAAATTGCCAATTTGTAGTAGACATTGAGTGAAAGCTTTGCTATGAAGGATCTGGGAGAAGCTATCCACTTTCTTGGTATGCACATTAAACAAGACAACACGAAAAATATTCGTACATTGTCACAAGAACCGTATATTGAGAAGGTTTTGCATTGTTTCAATATGTAGGGGGGAGGCATTAACTACCCCACTTCTGACATATGTGAAACTTAGCAAAGAAGATTCTCCTAAGTTGCATGTTGAGAAGGAAGAGATGGAAATGGTGCCATCTTCCTCAACAATTGGCAATCTTATGTATGTGACAGTGGCAACAGGCCTGAATATTGCATTTGAAATTAGAGTGGTGAGTCTTTATATAGAAAATCCTAGCAAGAAACATTGAAAAGCAGTGAAGTATATTCTTATATACTTGAAAGTTATAGCAAAGAAAGTGCTTACCGGTTGGGAACAATGATGTATCTATTGTTGGATACACGGATGTGGATTATGCAGGGAATGTAGAAAACAAGAGGTCTACATTTGGCTATGTCTTCATGTTTGCCATAGAAGCTATTTCTTGGGGTTCATGCCTTTAACATTAGATTGGTAACATGACACTTTTATGTCCTTAAGGCACTTTTGTATCCTCTTAACTTAGCAACTTCCTAGTTATTACTTAAGATACCAAGGAGATTCTAAAGTGCATCCACAAAGCTAGCTTATAACCTTTTTTTTTTTTGGCTACTCATTTCGCCTTCAAATTTAGGAATAACATTTTTTAACCTAGCTTGAGAAGAAAAATGTGCTATTTTTGCCCAATTTTCATGAAATTGGCATTAGATCACCTAAAACATAGCTTAGTGGCCTCTAAAGTGCTACATAGCTAGCATAGGTAGTTCTAAAGGTGTTGTTATGCTTCTAAAAAATGGAGACCCTATGTGTTGGAAGCTATGGCCCATTTATGGAAATTCTCTATGCTGATTTGCTAGTAAAATTTACATTTTGATGAATATTTTGGAAGGGTCTTTGTAATCAAAAGGAAACTTTGAGTGTGGTTATGGAGTCCACACTATGTAACTCTTCTTCCTTGAGTTTTGGGGCTTCTATTACAATACATAATAAAAAACACAAAGGCGGGAGTAATTTTTCATTTTACCATGATTGGACTCAAAAATGAGTTAATAGTATGTTACCTTCAAATTGCTAAATTTCACTCCAAAAACATGGTACATTTCAAGCTTAGGTCCAAATATAAGCGCACAACTCCAATTTGGTGTCAAGTTGATAGGTGCATATGCCATACGAAAGGCCACATTGTGAAAGCCAGTTTTTTCATCCATGTCATTTTTGTACTTAATAGGTGTGTTCCAAATTGTCTTAAAGGAGACATGTTTTGATGCTTTTTTTATTTGAACGTAAAACTAGAGAACCAAATGTGTAAAGTGGAAGAATGTATAAAGGCAATGATAGGCATACACATAGAAACATTGATGATATGTCATCAAAATACAAAAAATGCACTTTTTTGTACTTAATTATATGTTCAATGGAAAAAATTTGGGCCTACAACAACCATAGACTTTGTTCAATGACTCATTGATGTTTACGAGAAAAATAGGCTCGTTATTTGGAGATTTTTGTACCTTGTGTAAAATGGGGTCCACTTAGCAAATATGCTATTTTTTATCAAATTGAGCACTCCATTGGCTCTAAGAGCTCCTCATGACCATACAATCAAGAGTTGTGAGTGTTTCATAATTTTTCAAAGTAAAGTGTGGTGTTAGCTTTGAGTTGAGATAAGGACTTCTACAAACACATACATAAGATAGGATTATTTGATTTTATTTCCAAAACCCTAAAAGGATGCTTTTATGTCGTGTAGGTTACCAAACTATTGTTAAGCTTGTGCATCCTTTTCCACTACAAAGATTGAGTATGTTGCAACACCAGATGCGAGCAAGAAAGTAATATGGTTGGCACATTTAGTGGGAGATTTGGACATCAAAGCTAAGCCTCCAGTGCTACATTGTGATAGCCAGAGTGCCTTTGCATTGGCCAAAAATGTAGTGTTCATATAAAAACAAAATACAATGATGGGAGGTATCACTTCATTTAGGATGAATGACAGACAAGTGGATTGAACTAGTCAAAGTTCATACCAATGAAAAACCTATTGATGCTCTTACAAAGAGCCTAGCATTGGAGGGGTCTACACATTGCATTGAATTGATGAGATTAGGATGAAGCCAATGACATGCTTTACACTTGTAATAGTTTGTACATATCACTTGGTTTTTGGACACTTAGAGACACATTGGCCTTTAAGTGGGAGGTTTTTGGGATAATTGCCACTATGGTTGAGCACTTGGACATGGTCGACCGCCCATACCCTTACTAACACCCATCATTAACACATTATTATATACTATGTAGATAATAAAAAATAAATATATGCACAATTGTTGTGCTTGCTCTCCACCAAATCTCTGTCCTCTCCTCTTCTCTCTCTCTCTCTCTCTCTAGAAAAATGGCAAACTTTGAAGATGTGTGAATCTCAAAAAAGCAAATACAGCTACCATTAGAAATAATTACTTCTTCCAATCAAAGAGCAGATTTTTGTAGTAGGCAAAGAAGCATATAGCTTCTTTGATGGTTTGTTGGGGTATAACCAATTGGCTATACATCTTGAAGATCAACAAAAAACAACTTTTTCTACTGAATGAGACATCTTTGCTTACAGATTCATGCCATTTGGGTTGACCAATGCTCCAACCACTTTTTAAAGACTAATGAGTCATGCCTTTAAAGAATACCTAAGAATTTTCTTAGAAGTTTATATGGATGACCTCTATGTTCGTTCTTCTCTATCAAGAGATCATTTTGACCATTTGAAAAAGGTCTTTGAAAGCTATCGCTTGTATAGGATTTGTTTGAATCTTGAAAAGTGTATATTTATGGTACGACATTGTAAAATTTTGGGACATATAGTTCCAAGAATCATATAGCAATGGATCTTTAAAAGATCAAAGGTATATCTAATTGTCAAGACCTACTGTAATAACAATTTAAGAAGTGAAGGCATTCATAGCACATTTTCGTAAGGGCACCTAATTAGAATCAAATTTTTTATGTGCATATAGATGCATCAAACTTTGTTATTGATGTGTTCCAACTCAGCTTGATGAGGACACATTGGATTTTCCAATCTATTATGCTAGTAGATAGTTGAACAATGCAAAGAAAAATTACATCACCACCACTAAAAGACAAGGTTTGGGGGATGATATATTTTGTAATGAAATTTTGGCACTATCTATTGGCCAACAACTTTACATTCATTGTAGACCACCAGGCTCTGCTCTTTTTTGTGAACAAACCATGTAACATGAATAGAATTGTGAGTGGTTTGTAATATTGTTGGAATTTAAAATTATTGTTGTCGTAATAAAGGTATCATACATACTAGGATTGATCACCTGTTTAAGGTTACATCAAGAGAAGCACCTAAAGGGGTAGATGATGATGTGCCAAATGCTTATGCTTACCTTTTCCATCTAGAAATAAATGGTCCGAAGAAATTGTGACTATGATGACCGTAGCACAATTGAATGCTAAAATCCATTCCATTAAACCCTAAAATAATTGAATAATCAACAACATATCAATTACTTGCAAGCTGATTCACAAAAAAGAGGCAATTCTTTGACTCAAATTGGTCACCAAAGAGTTCAAGCAAGGGGATTTAGTGCTAGTGTACTCCCTCAAATAGCATATCCCAAAATTCTAGAAAAAGGCAACCAATTGGGGCAATTAAGTTTTTCAATATTGACAATGACGTTATGGCAAATTGGATTAGTGGTTATAGGCTAAATAATCATCATTGACCACTTATCAATGACATGGTCAACAAATTACATTTAACCAAGGAACAAAAGCTAAGAAAATAATAGGTTCTAGAAGCTAGTGAATACCGTCCCATTTACTAAGGAGGATATTTACCATAACTTCTTTCTTTCTTTCTCCTCCCCCTGAAAGACTGGTGGTTTGTGTTTTTTAGTAGCTCATCCACCTCTTTCTGAGGAAGATTTTTTAGTGGATCCAATTGGAGCCTTGCTTCAGTGCGCCACAGGTAGAATTTTCAGGTCGTGGGGCATAAATTTTTTGAGGCGACTCACTTACTATGCCCTTGGCCTGCTGATTCATGAATTGCACTACTAGATCATACAATAGTGACGTTATTGTTCAAATGCGTAAGTTTGCTTCTAACACAAACATGCATGATAGTGCTCTAAATTCTTGAAAGTCAATCACCTCTATTTGATCAGCTGTGCAAGTTGCCGTGTGGATATTCTCCATGAGAGTATCTTGCTACAAGGCAACCGTGTCCATGGATGCTCAAAATCAAAATTATGATGCATGTTTATGTCTGAATTCATAGTGCAATGCGATTGTAACAAGAAAAAAGTACCTTGTAAAAAAGAACGCCTTCAAAATTGTAAGTTCCTAGTTGATAGCTAGAGAATCTTTGTTGCAAATAGCTCGCTTCCATTTTGCGGGCTTGGAGATTCTTAATGCGTTGAAGCATCCACTTATAACTTGAGGGATTTGAAGGTATGCAAAGCCTTTGGATTGCTTGCCAATGTGGGAAAGACAAGCCATGTAATTTAATGGGCCTTGCTAAATCAATTTCCTATGCCAAAAGAACTTGTCAAGGTCAATTGTGATGCTGCACTACCTTGCCACCTGCTCTTTGCAGAAGTCGTGAGAGGGCCGATTTATGTTGTCGAACCTTGGACAACTTTCCGAACTACAAGCTGTCTTAAAGATCGGGGTATTGGAAGCGGCCACTTGTGAGTGCCTTGACGTTTGCCGAACTGCAAGTTGTATTAAAGATCAGGGTGTTGGAAGCGGCCACTTGTGAGTGCCGTGAGGTCTAGAAGTGCCCCCCCCCCCCCCCCCCCCCCCCCCCAAGGCTTGTGGCAAGTGCCTAAGGGAGGAAGGGGGGACCCGCCCTTGACCACCCAAATGCCAAAAATTAAATTCGGGGGTGACCTTGGGTGTGAAATCAAAGCTCCAAGGCTATAGCATAGTGCAGAACAATTTGATGAGAGAGAGAGAGAGAGAGCTTTGCATGGAGTGCTTCGTTTTCCACCGCTAAAGAAACGTAAGAGGAAACTCTTGACTGCTCAAATATAAAGAGCCCAATTGTGCACGATTTGGAGCACGTGCCACTGCAAGGGTGTGTGTGTGTTTGTGCTAGGGTTTGTACCCACGTGCCCATGCAGTCGAGCTTTCCCTCCCTTCGTTGTCTCCATGCCCCTTGTGCATGCATGCGAAAAGCAAAGCTAAAAGAAACTCTAAGACCTTGCTATGATACTAGTGAGAGGCCTTGAGGCTTGGGAACCCTATGCTCCACCCAACCATCCCCTTCTATTTTCATATTAGGGTACCCGTGCCGGTTCCCATTGGGTTGTGCTCGAGCCCTTGGTGTCACAACGTGCGTATGGTTGAGTGTCACTGTCTTTGTGTGCTAGGATGTATGTGTGTACTTGATTGATCAGGAGGGTGTATGGGTCTCGAGGGGTTCACCTCTTAGACATGTAAGTTACCACGTGAGTTCAAATGAATGGGTATTTTAATTGCCAAAATTTAAAGATTTTAATAGGATTATATCATTTTATCACCTTAAGCATATAAGTAAAGGTTTTTTTTAAAAAAAAAACCCTTTGAGCACACGTTATATGAATAGTTTCTTAAAGGTGCACCCCCAAGGTATGGGTGTGCATTACAATGTTTGCATGTGATGATCTACTCGTACAAGCTCTTGGGCGTGTCAGTATTTGTAAGGGTGTGTCGTGTTGTGTCTATGAATGGGGTTTGCCTTGTTTGTCCCTTGTGTGTATATGTTGGGTACATGTGTGTATGTTGGGTTGCATTGAGTGAGCTATGTGTGTGTGTGTGTGTGTTGGGTGTTTGGATTGAGTGAGCTGTGTGTGTCGGGGGGCTCTTTCTATCTTCTATGCCAAGTTACTCTTACAACTACTTCTCCACTCGAGTCGGTGTCGGTTCCCTCTTTTACCTTCGTCATTGAGATATGCTTGATTATGTGGTTTTCAACAACCACCTTTAGCAGGTCTCTCTAAAATTTGAGAAATCCTCTACATTGTTCAAGCTAAAGATATTAGAGCTTCATCCTTTGGAGATTGGAGGAGAGTTCTTAGCGTCTCCCTATAGCTTCTTCATGCTGATCCTCTGACACCATCTCTTTGTCATCTTTGTTTGGCCTTTTGCTGTTCATGATAGTAGATGCTCGTTGGAGGCTTTTGCCTAGACTATGGAATATGTTTCTTCGAGACATCTGTTACCACCTTCATCCACTACTACTGACCTGTATGTTGTCATTGTTGCCCTTGAAGATCATTGAGTATCGGGTTTTTACTCTCTATAGTAGAGGTTTTCTCAATTGGAAGTTTTTTTTTGTTATTCAAATCCCTTGTAGCTATTTCTATCATGCTTTACAATTTTATGGGCTAGCTTTGTACTATGGTATTACCTGCCCCTCTTGATTGGCCATTTGGGTGACTTGAGGGGATTTTCTAATAACAAATACTCCTCTTTGTGTGCGCGCGCGCGCACACACACACAGGAGAGAGAGAGAGAGAGAGAGAGAGAGAGAGAGAGAGAGAGAGGAAAAATGAAATGAAATGTAATATTAACGTCTTCAAAAGGCCAAAATGACCTATAAGACCAAAAGGTTACATGTGGTGAATCTAATACCAGGTCTGGGTACACACACACACACATAGATAGATAGATAGATAGATAGAGAGAGAGAGAGAGAGAGAGAGAGAGAGAGAGAGAGAGAGAGAGGGGTAAGTCTTGAAACCACAAACAGACACCCAGAAACATTTCACTTAGCTCAATAAAATTAGCTAGGAAGGGTTTTAAGTAACGATGGAACACGCAGGAGAATGAAAAACATGAAAATGAATCTATATCTCGATTCAAGGGTACCCGATTTGCAGATTATTGGAATTGCAGAGCGGAATGGCAGACTACTGTAAGTAATACTGTACGATAAGCTACGACGTCCCTTCTGAAAGCTTACGGATGGTAGAAGCAGATCGTTTTTATGGTCAAATCTACCTGCCTTGCTTATTGTTGGTAACCGACTAAGAGAACTTGAAGGAGCGGTCGATCGAGCTCACATTATCAAAACGCAAGCATAATGGGCGCAAAAAGCGACTCAGGTTTCACCCCTTCAGCCATGGCTTCCTTGCTTTCAGTGCAGAATTCGCTGCCCACTTCTCTCAGAAACTTCAGGATCAAAACAAAGCAGCATGAAATGCTGCTCAGGGTCAGTGCCCTTATGTTAATCTATGTGCTGGCATTCGCCACTCGCCTCTTCAGTGTGCTGCGCTATGAGAGTATGATTCATGAGTTTGATCCTTATTTCAACTACCGTACGACCTTGTATCTCACTCAGAAAGGATTCTACGAGTTCTGGAACTGGTTTGATTATGAAACTTGGTATCCACTTGGCCGCATCATTGGAGGGACTCTTTACCCAGGTCTCATGGTAACAGCTGCTTTAATGTATTGGGCACTCAGATTACTCAGCTTTGCTGTACACATTCGGGATGTATGTGTATTAACGGCCCCCTTCTTTGCCTCAAATACCACATTAGTGGCTTATTTCTTTGGAAAAGAGATATGGGACTCAGGAGCTGGCATTGTTGCTGCCGCTTTGATTGCCATCTGTCCTGGTTACATCTCAAGATCTGTTGCAGGTTCCTATGATAATGAAGGAGTAGCCATTTTTGCCCTGCTTTTCACATTTTATCTTTTTGTCAAGGCAGTCAAGACAGGCTCCTTGGCTTGGTCTGTTGCATCAGCTTTTGCATACTTCTATATGGTCTCAGCATGGGGAGGCTACATATTTATAATTAATCTCATTCCCCTGTATGTCCTTGCGTTGCTGGTGACTGGGCGGTATTCCCTACGGCTTTATATAGCATATAATACCATGTACATTTTGGGAATGCTACTTGCAATGCAAATTCGTTTTGTGGGCTTCCAGCATGTTCAGTCTGGAGAGCATATGGCAGCTATGGGTGTCTTTTTGTTGACACAGGTAACTTTATTTTTACTGTTCTGATGTTCCACCAGCAGCATTGTTGGTGTCTGTCTGTACATGTGCTTGCAACAAATCCAGACTTTCAATAAATGAGAAGAAATGCATGTTTACTTGAGATGTGCAGCTGAGGTTTCTTGGTGATTGGAGACAGTTTCAAAAACAATCATCTTTTAAAGTGAGCTTGTTGCTTTTTGTGTTTATGTTTTAGGTGTTCTACATGGTGAACTGGGTCAAAGATCAGCTGGATAACCCCAAGCTATTTCGAACCTTTCTAAGAATGACTGTACTATCTGCCGTAGCAGTTGGTGGATTGGCACTTGCGCTTGGCATGGCAACAGGCTATATATCCCCTTGGACAGGCAGATTCTACTCGCTGTTGGACCCGACGTATGCGAAGGACCATATACCTATCATAGCGTCTGTGTCTGAGCATCAGCCAACTGCCTGGTCTTCTTTCATGTTTGACTTTCATGTCCTCCTTATCCTCTTTCCAGCTGGTCTTTATTACTGCTTCAAGCGACTCAATGATGCAACAATTTTTCTTATCATATATGGAATGACTAGCCTTTATTTTGCTGGTGTAATGGTCCGTCTTATATTGGTGGCAGCCCCAGCAATGTGCCTTATTAGTGCTATTGCAGTGTCTGCTACTTTGAAGAATTTGTTTGGATTGTTGCGCTCTAAAGCACAGGCAGCAGTGACAACAAAGGCCTCTGGCTCAGCCAAGGGATCAAGCAAGGTGACATTGCAGCTGCATTTGTATCACTTTTTTGAACTGCATCTTATGCGTTTATCACTTATTTACAAGTTTCGGTGTGGATATTGCAGGGTGCAATCGACCAGTCTTTGCCTCTGCAAAAAAAGGGGGCCTTGGTTTTAGTCTTGGGAGTGTTCTATCTGCTAATGAGCTATGTTATTCACTGTACATGGGTAACCTCAGAGGCATATTCTTCCCCTTCCATTGTTCTAGCTGCAAGGCAAGCAAATGGTGATAAAGTGATATTTGATGATTTTCGGGAAGCATATTATTGGCTTCGCCATAATACACCTGAGGATGCCAAAGTAATGTCATGGTGGGACTATGGTTATCAAATCACGGCTATGGGAAATAGAACAGTGATAGTGGACAACAATACGTGGAATAATACACACATTGCTACCGTGGGGAGGGCCATGTCTTCTTATGAAGATGAAGCTTATGAAATCATGCAAGAGCTTGATGTAACTTATGTGCTGGTGGTTTTTGGAGGGGTGACTGGCTATTCATCAGATGATATCAACAAGTTAAGCTCTTACCTGTTGATCGCTAGTGTCTGCATGAGTGCCTGAGGTAGCTTGCATTTATTTTTATCCTTGACTGCTTGAACAGGTTTCTTTGGATGGTTCGCATTGGAGGTGGAGTGTTTCCAGTGATTAAGGAACCTGATTACCTTGTCAATGGGGATTATCGGGTTGATAAAGGAGCTGCTCCAAAAATGTTGCAGTGTCTCATGTATGTTATTTGAACTAGTTTTCGCGTTTGGTCGTTTGTTAATCGCTAACATATTTGTGGCTGTTTGGTATCTGGTTAGTTTTTGGCATGTGACACAGTTCTTGCTTAGATCTTACTGTGTTGTAGAAGTGGTCATGCATAAGCATAGGCTGAATGTTAGCAGTTGGCAACGAGACCATTCACTTTTTAGGAGCACGTTGTTTCTAGGCTTTGTGGATATGCACAGAGAGAATGAAATGAAATGTTCTATTAAACGTCTTCAAAAGGCCAAATGACCTATGAGATCAAACTGATACAATCTTGGTGGATCTAATACAAAGTCTGGGTACAAAGTAAAAATGAAGTAAAGTAAAAACTAAAATCATCATCATCAATGTCCAAGGATGCCCGGCATCGGGCGTTGTCCGAGAATGTATTGCATCGGTCGCTGAAGAGCATCGTCAATGTCCACCTCTGGAAATAGTTGTATTGTATGTTTCCCTTGTCGTGCTAGAATAGTCCTCATCCTTTGATGGAGCCTCCGTCGATGTCGTAGTTGCCCTCGTAGACGTGGGCGTCTAGCTCTCCTGAGCTCAATGGCTCTGTCAACTAATATACCTCTGGTATAGGTGGGCTCTAAAGTCTACTGTGAACCTTGCTCATCTGACTGCCGAGTCTCTGCTCTAAAGAAGTCAGTGATCTCCCTCTTGTGAATGTCTCCCACTGCCTGATCTTCTCAAGAGACTCCCCCTGTGTTTGCGCAGCTCTAGCAAAAACAATCCAGGCATCTTTGATCCTGATATCTCATGACTCTAGCCAGTGGTCCAAAGCCCTCTCTAAATAAACAATGAAAGCGGCCTCGTATCTCATAGTATACCGGACAATGACATGTGATGTAACTCTGTCGCTGGCTCTATATGACACAACTGACAAATCTTGGCCTCTGCTTGTACCCTCCTAAATCTGCTAGTCTCAATCTCTAACCGATGCGATGATGTGCACATCTGACCAATAGCACATCATATCCCATGGGATAAATGAGTGTCTAGATAAGCAGGTATGATCACATATCCATCCTGTGTGAGTTGGAGAAGATGCTCTCTATAGAAAGCCATCTTCGTGCCAAACTCCTGTGTCGGTTGTATCCATGTGCTCCTGATATTTAGCTGAATCAGATCCTGATGTATGAGTCTAGTGATCTCTCTCTGGGTGAGAGATAGGGAGGGTGCATCCAAGGAGTATCGGAACGGAGGCAGTCTATCCATGCTGAAACCATGTGACTGAAACCATGATGTCATCTGCTATCCATGCTGAAACCATGCGACAAACCATGATGTCATCTGCCCATACTAGCATGTTGTATCCCCCTGTAGCGCTAGCTGTTGGGATGACTCAAGCGCTAGTTGAGCATATCTGTCTCTAGGGAGGTTCCATAAACTATGCTTGAAGGATACTGATCTAGTAAGTGTCTTGATCATGAGAGAGGGGTCAGCTAGCTTGGCTCGAATAATATCACGTGGCACTGAGGCCTTAGCCCGAATCATCCGAGAAATCATAGAGACTAAAGGCCTCTTCATACATCTCCATCCATCACTGCTACCAGATTTGCCATGGTGATTCACCGAGGGTCCCCATATCTGAACTCCGTAAAGCATAGCTGAAGCCACTAGAGTGTTAAAAAGCCAAAGCTTTACCGGAGGTAATTGAAACTGAACCTGCAAAGACATCCTTTCCAGTCCTCCCAAGGCTGCATAAGCTCTGGTCAGTCTAGTCTCTGCTGCTCTCCTCAATGAAAACTGTAACAATGTCAGACTTTGTAAATAATTAATTTATTTGCGAGAAAATAGTTATTAATTGTGTCAGAATAGAACGAGCAGTTCTAGGGCCTCAAGTGCCCCCAAACTTGGGCGAGAGCACCTCTGGGGGGCCCTAGCAGAAAAAATTAAAATACCCTGAAGCCCTAGTGATTGGGAAATCGGGTCTTTAATAAGGGGTAGACAGTAGCCTCAGATTTCAAGCTCAGCGCGCGTCAGTGCGAGCACAGGAATGAGATGGGGTCCTTGGAACAATAATCCTAAGGTCTGGATTATTTTTAAGGCCTTAGGATAAGTTAGTAAAACTAATTTTAATTGTTTGTGCTGGATCAAATGGCTGGACAAGTGCAAATAGGTGATGCCGGAGCAGTGTCGGTACGACATTGTGCCGGGGAGCAGGTAACGTTTTCATAAGTAGCATTCATGTGTGCGGTTGTGAGTTAAATTGCACATTTCATTAATAGCCTAGGAACTTTTAAAGTCAAAAGTTGAATGGTTTTTAAGTTATAAAGTAAGTGTGCCTAGTGGCACACTTACCCATGCAAAGTGACTCTCTCTCTCTCACTCTCACTCTCACCCTCCCTCACCTGCTAGCACCTCCCTCTCTGACTGGCTTTATAAGAGCACCCTCTCCCCCTCTTCACAGATTGGTAGTGCATCTACCCCCCCCCCCCCCCCCCAATGCTCTTCGCACCAGAGCTCTCCATTGAAGCTTGAGAATCATCCCTTGTGGTGTATGTGGAGTCTTGGAGCTCCCATCACCTAGAACAAGTGTCACATATTGATGACGTTGCATGTCCAACTTATGGACCTTTATCGAGGGGCCTTGGTGCCATTAAGCGAAGAGCATGCTGACGTGGCTGTTGTACGAACGGCCGCAAATTACGTTGACTGTTGTACGAACGCTCGGAAAACGCGCTTGCTGCTGACGTGGTTTGATTGTACGGAATTCCCCGATTTCCGATGATTGCTTTTGCTGGCAGATTTTAGCAAGTTGCTTTTGGGAAGCTTGCTTCTGCGAAGCTTGCTTTTGAGTTCAATGCTTTTGGGACTCTGCTTTTAGCATCCCTTGTAACCTTTATATTGGACCCAAGGGGCTCACTCCTCAGAGCATCTAGATGCAGAGTGTGAGCGAGCACTCGCGGGAGTTGTACTTCGCTCAAAAATTAATATAAAAAGAAATACCCGAAGGGGTGCCAGTCTTTGAGGCCAATACCTTTGGGTAGGGAACTCCGTCGGTCTGTGTCGACTCTCTCTCTCTCTCTCCCCATTAAAGTTCAGTGATTATGAAGTTTCTGTTTGTGTGTTGCTATTGATTTCTGGCTTGGAGTGTCCAAGCCGGTTACAACAAGGCTTCCCTTGATCATAGGCTGTCGTCTGTGGGGGAAGATTCATCGCGAAAAGTAGTAGAAAACTCTCTTCCTCTCACGCTTGGCTGTTGCAAATTCTCTTTTTTTTACCCCTAATCAAGGTGATTAGGCTGTTCTCAGCGGAGCACTCATAGAATTTCACTCCACTCTTCTTATCTGTCACAAGACGGACACCACGTGCCAATAGAGAAGAACAAACTGAACATACTTTTTGCACTTCATTAACAACTGAGCCGAGAGAGAGAGACGACACGTGACACGGAGTGGCGGAATTTCACCCCAGAGAGTATTGGCCCCAAACCTTGGCGCCCCTTTCGGTATTTCTTTATATTGCATCAACACAGTACAAGCCGGTACTCGCGACTCTGCATCTTCGGCAGGAAGCATGCCAGAGAATGAGCCCTTAGCACATATTTAAAGGCCCTAGGCCCCAAAAGCAGTTCACAGTGAAAAGCCTTCAAACTCAAAAGCTTCTTGTCCCAAAAGCGATGCCAAAAGGTGCCAGCGTAATTTACGGAAATCGGTACGGCCTGCCACGTCATCAACCAGCGTGATTTTCGAAAATCTGCCACGTCATCAGCAGCTACGTAATTTTCGAAAATCTGGTGTTGCTTCTTCTGTTGCTTCTGCTTCTTTTAGGGTTTAGGCCCCTCAGCCGATAGCTCCGTTCTTCAATAGGTCAACACGTCAGCAGTTTGTTACATTATCTTACGCCTACGCAAGTTTTGTTGCGATTCCATTGCGAAGGCGGCCTCTTTTCGGCGTAGGAGTGCGCACAAGTAAGAATTTCAGGTTATGTGCAGAAAATTACAACAAGCATGTTTGTGTGCATTTTGTTTGTTTCTCTCGAGTTCGATGCATGAATGATTGCGCATGAAGGGCCACACATAGCGGAAGATAGACTCTTCATTGTGAGAGCTTCCGACAAGCTTTTTGGACGATACTCTCTTGGTGAGAGCTTCCAACAAAGCTTGTAGAAGAGGGGAAGTCCTCTTAGCAGACAGAGAGTGGAAACGCTCTCTCAGTTAGGAGTCAGAACAGAACAACGAAAGAAATAAAGGACAGGTGTTTACCCCGTCTTGTGCTTGTAAAGATTGTCCCTTGGTATTGCGAGAGAGAGAGAGGTGTCTTCTTCACAACTTTCTTTCTCTTTTAGAGAAAAATAGAATTAAGTTACTAGAAAGTTTTGAAGATTGTTTGCAGATGAACTTCCAAATGAACTTCCACCTTCTCGACGTGAGGATCATACAATTGATTTGATCCCAAGAAGTGCTCCTCCAAATCAGCCCCCTTATAGAGTCAGTTTAATGCAGCAAGAGGAGCTCCTCAAGCAGGTTAACAAACTTTTGGAGAATGGCTTAATAAGGCCTAGTACTTCTCCATATTGTTCACCTGTCTTGTTAGTACAGAAAAAGGATGGCACATTCCGTATGTGCATAGACTATAGATCTTTAAACAAGATCACAATCAAGAATCGGTTCCCAATCCTTCGGATTGATGACATTCTTGATAAGCTACAAGGAGCAAGTGTCTTTAGTCGTATAGACTTAAAGAGCGGGTATCATCAAATCCGCATAGCTCCTCAGAATGTGCATAAGATTTCATTTAGAACAACCTTCGGGTTGTATGAATTCTTAGTGATGCCTTTTGGACTCACTAATGCACCAGCCACATTGAACAGAATGATACAAAATGATGGATAGAATCTTCCATTCATATAGAAGATTTACAGGAGTCTTCTTCGATGACGTCTTAATCTTCTTAGAGACGGAAGAAGAACACTAGAAGCATCTTGCATTAGTGTTTGAAGAATTACGCAAACACACATTATTTGTGAATGCTAAGAAGAGTGAGTTCTTTCTAAAAGAAATTCACTACTTGGCCATATAGTATCTCACAACCAGGTGAGAATGGACCCTGATAAGATTCAAGCGGTTGTGGAATGCAAAGTTACCCGGAACGGGAACGGGAATAGGGGCCTCCGGAACGTTTCCAGAACGCCTTCCCTCCCCCCCCCCCCCCCAAAAAAAAAAAAAAGCGAAACGGGAACGGGGGTCGGAACGGTATTTTTAAAATATGCTTAAATTAGGTTGGATTTAACCTATATGTTAATAGAGAGCCATACACACCCATTAGTCAAAGTAGAATCCTATTTAGGCATGCTCTGCAATAATTCTTCATTCTTAAGGCTTACACGCGATTGTGCAATACACAATACATGAATTGGGATCATCCTTTACAAAAGCATCTTGATTCTTCGTAGAAAGAACATTAACTCAAAGTTCAAGAATAGAGTTCAGACTCCACACAAAAGCTTGGAGCAAAAAGATGATAGAGCATAGATTATAAAGATGGCTTACAAGGCCAGCCAAGGCGCTACAAAAAGACATGTAGAGGCTAGAGTGCTAAATAACAACTGTAAGAGTCACTAGGTGACATGTCAAGACTCAATCACTCATATGATAGTGCAATACAAAAAGGGGGCAAAGCCGGCGGCCACAAAGGAAACAAATATCAAAAACCAATGAGCAATGAGTCATGACTCATGCCTGATGTTCACCTCTGGGTAGGGGTTGAAGAGCATCCCACCTCCCATTCTGTAGTGGAGTCCTGGACGTTGTGAATATCATCCCAATTTGGATGCTGACTTGCAAAGCATTCTTAGGTGTGCACTGAAAAAAACAAGGTCATTTGCTTTCTCCACTCCAAGTCGGTTCCTCTTTCTAGATGCAATGTGGCTATATACACTCCAAAATTGCTCCAAGCAAAAGGAGCTAACCGCTTGGCTGAGAATGTGGACGGCAAGTCGCTGAAGATCGGGACCATCTGAACCATTTTCTTGCCACCACAAGACGGAGGAAATCTTGGAGTGATCAATTTGGGCATCGGCTATCCCGAATGATCCTCGCATATCCGTGTGAAATGCAAGCTGATCCTTGATTTTACGTTGCATGTCGCGATCAGGGTGAAGCTTCTTCAAGATGGTGTTCCAATGTGTGTTTACCTCCGAATCATGCTCCTGCCCTGCACCCTGGAACTCTAGGTCCCACACAAAAGCTGCACTATGAAGAGGTGAACTATAGGCATTCCACTTGCTACTTGTAAGGTGCAGCAGAATGAATGTTGAACTTTGCTCAAGATGAGTGCTCCGAACTGTGCTCAAGGTTCCTTTTACTTATGGAAGGGAGAGCCTTCCGTTCCTTTAGTGAGAGAGTGCAATGGACACAAACAAAGTGAATGGACACAGTGAATGAAGGTGTATGAGACTGAGAGGTAGAGAAGAGAATACGACACCAGAGACGACGTAAAACCCTCCTCCGAAGGCCCCACTCTCTATGGCGAGAGCGGTCTACTTATGATTGCACAAATCTCTACAATGCTTGGACTTGCCGACGAAGTCGGCGACGATGAGGACGACGACAAGACAGGCTGAAATCTGACAACTCGGCTGAAATCTGCAAATCTTTATCTGCTGAATTCTGACTCTAGGTCGGGGACGATGTCGATGGCGATGTTGCGACGACGACGCACTGAAAACGTAGATGCTGAAATCTGCGTTTTCCGGGCTGAAACTGCAAACTTCGATGGATCCCACCGTGCGGCGAGGAACTGCTACGGGAAGGTGAGATCTGCGAGGTTCGGGACTTGTTCTGCGAGTGCTAAAGGCTGAAAACTGAAAACGCTGCCCATGGCTGATTCTGTCGCGATGATCTGCAAGAACGCTGAGGTTGATCTGCAAACCAAAAACGCTAGGGCTGAAATTTGACCTTGCGGAGAAATTTGCTAATGCTAGGAAATCTGTTGTGTTGCTGTGGGAATCTGCTAACGCTAGTGCTGATTTGCTGTCTACTGTCTCCGAGAATCTGCAAGTGCAAAAACACTGGCTGATTTGGTGCAAAAACGCTAGGCCTTCTGTTGAGAGAAAACGCCAGGGTTGTCGTGGGGGTTGGTCTTGTTGAGAAGTTGCCTGTTGAGCAAGGTGCTTCTGCTGCCTCTTCTACTAGAAAGTGCTAATTCTGGTTTGCTTATATATTAACTTAGCAAAATTGCCCTACCTACTTTCCAACAAAAGTCACTTAATAAATAAGTGAAAAATGTCAAAAATAGGGAAAATAGGTTAAATGCACTGGAAAATTCTCCTAATGGATTCTGATGGATTTTGGTGGGAATGCTTATGATCATGTTGTGTGCAACTGGAGGATATGCATCTAATCTAAGTGACTGTCATGCACGGTTTGCGAACAGACTCACAAAAGTGCCAGATTACTTCCTATTTTAGACTCGACTGAACTGAACCCTGATCATGCTGTAGCTTGTCCATGGATACATAGGGTTGGATGTGTCACGTGACATCCCCTCCTTTTCAAAGTGAGGTATTGGTACCGAACTGTATGGCATCGAGGGAGATCGCCAATAGCATCCGGAATCCTGGAAGGGACTCTTTGCCGGTCCACTGATGTGTGGGTCGTGCGGTACTTGAACTTCATAAAAGTCTGCAACGCTTGCTTCTT
Organism: Adiantum capillus-veneris; assembly: GCF_014529385.1. Classification (NCBI taxonomy): domain Eukaryota; kingdom Viridiplantae; phylum Streptophyta; class Polypodiopsida; order Polypodiales; family Pteridaceae; genus Adiantum; species Adiantum capillus-veneris. The sequence continues at coordinate 64,649,954 of NC_140947.1, forward strand.
TGGGCTGCGCCAAAAGCGACACAAAGTCTTCTGAGGCTCCTTCGATGCTTCAACTTCGTCGAGAGTCATGCTTCTTTCTTCTTCAAGAATCTCCATGGCTGAAAATTCCTGAAACCATTTCCACACAAAACCATGAACATACCTATTCCATGTAAAGTGATGGGAAAAAATCTTGTGTTCCTCAAAGACTGTGCATGCAATGTAGATGAACAAAGAGATGGAGTGCTAAACCGTTCACCACACACACGCAAACAATGAGATCGAATCTTGTGTTTCCGATCTAAATCAATCAACTGTGGCAATTCACAACGGAAATGCCCATGCTTGGTGCTCATACTTTCATGTGCTCTCTCAACAATTGTGTCGTGCCAAGGAAGAGACATGGAATGTGTCTTTCGTGAATGCATACTTTGCAGCTTTTCACGAAAAATCCGCAGACATTTGTGCTCATTCATGAGCGAAACGTGCTCAACATGCAATATGTCATGCCTAGGAAAAGGGATCACATAAAGACGCTGACTAAAATACAGGAAACGATCATGAATGAAACACTCGTACAATGCGTGTTGACCAATCATGCGAACACATAGTACTTCCTGTAAGGGTTCTTTGGACCTAGGCTCGAGAGCCAAGATCGGTTCTTCCCGAGGGGGTGCTTTGGACCTAGGCTCGAGAGCCAAGATCGATCCTTCGTGATTGATCGAATCTGCAACGAGGTTAGCTTCGCTAGAAAAAGCATCAACTAACTCATCATCCTTGTGAACAATCACGTCATCTTCATGCAAATCATCATGCTTGTGAGAAATCACATCTTGATCATGCAAATCATCATGCTCGTGAGAAATCACATCTTGATCATGCAAATCATCATGCTTGTCATTGTCATCCAAGTCATCATGCAAATCATTGGCATTCAAATCATCATGCTCACCATAATCATTAGTTCATCATGCTTCTCATAATCATGCATATCCTGTGTGTCATGCTTGGAAGAAGAAGGGAGTGAGAGGCTCCTTTTCTTGATTCTGTGCAAAGTACGCCTGCACTTGAGAAAAAAGTCGCCACAACTCTTTCATGTGTTGGTCGCCCTTCGCTTGTCTTGCTTTGTTCTCGGATCATATTCTGCTTGTCTTTCATTGTTCTCGCGATCAAATTTTGCTCGTCTTTCTTTGGCTTCCAAGCGTGCTTGCTCGTGCTCACGCTCTATGGCTACCATTCCTTTTTGTATTCACGATATGGCTGCCCTTCGTTCTTCGTAGGCCTTTCTTTCTGCTTCTCTTTCTGCTTTTCTTTCATCGCGTTCTAACCATCTTTCCATAAACAATTGCTCCAACTTCTTTATAGGAGTTAGTGCAATCCTTGGCGTAGATGGGGAAGGGGGAGGGTCAGAAAAACCTCCTGGTGGGAAAATTCTTCTTCGCCTCTCTCATGCTCATCACCTCCAAGCGAAGTATCTATTCCACTTCGAGTGATGACCATCCACTGAAGTCTTGGGTTGTGGGTTCTTGTGGTCTTGGTTCTTAATTCACAAGGAACTTGGATTCTTGGGGGTCTTGGTTCTTGCTGTGCTTGAGTTCTTGAGGTTCTTGAGGGTCTTCTTTCGCTTGCATTCTGTGTTTGAGAAGGATCTTCTCTTCACCCGAGTTCTGCTCTTTTTCGCGGGCGCACACCTTGGCAGCATTGCGCTCACACCAAGGTTGCTTTTTCCCACCTCAGGTTGATTGGCCGGCCGCTAAGTGCATGGACCGCACTAATGAGTGAAAAGAGGCCCTTCTTTTCTCGGATTCTTGTCACTCTTCAAAAACACGATTAGGAATCGACAAGCCCAAGCGAACTTGGGTTCGTGCGACCGTAACAAGCAAAAAAATTCTTGTGATTCTTGTGGTTCTTTCCTTGAGTGATACAAAACACTTGTAACAAACTGCTTACGTGTCGACCTACTGAAGAATGGAGCTACCGGCCGAGGGGCCTAAACCCTAAGAAGAACAAGTAACGGAAGAAGTGTCACAAAGTGATGACGTGGTTGCTCGAGAGAAGAAACCCTAACCCTAATTTCTGCTAGAAACCCTAACTGTTGAAACCCTAATTTTGGAAACCCTAACCCTAAAACCTGCAAACCCTAATTTTGTTGCCAAAAACCCTAAAACTGCAAAAACCCTAACCCTAACCCTAAGGGCAGATTTTCGCTTTTTGCGTTGGTTGATGACGTGGCAGGTTGTACGGATTTCCGTGATTTCCGTTGGCAGTTTTTGGCTTTGCTTTTGGACCAGAAGCTTTTGAGTTTTAATGGCTTTTCACTGCAATTGCTTTTTAGGCCAAGGGCCTTTAAATATGAGGTTAGGGCTCATTCTCTTGCATGCTTCTTGGAGAAGGTGCAGAGTTTGGAGTACCGGCTTGTACTGTGTTGATGCAATATAAAGAAATATCAAAAGGGGCGTCAAGGTTTGGGGCCAATACTCTTTGGGGTGGAATTCCGCCACTCCGTGTCGCGTGTCGTCTCTCTCTTTCAGTTCAGTTGTTAATGAAGTGCTAAAAGTTTGTTCAGTCTGTTCTTTTCTGTTGGCACGTGGTGCCCGTCTAGTGACAGTGGTATCAGAGCATCAGGCGTGTGCTTTTCTGAAAGCATACCGGTCCTACAAAAGAGCAGACAGAGCTATTGGAATTATTATTCGAGGTATCTTCGGCCTCCAACCCGGACTTATTAGCCCCCAATCCGGACTTATTAGCGACTCCCATCCTTACTTCATCGCGCATCCGGCGCGCTCCCATCTTCACCGCTCATGTCTTACAGGGCATAAGCCATTAAGATCACTTGCAAAAGAAGGATCCCAGATTTGATTCGAGTCACTGTTTTTCTCAGAAACAGTGCCATGCAAATGTTGATGTCTATAGCTACCGAGCCGCACACTTCCAAGGACTTGGCAAGCTCTCAAGAAAATTTTTGCCCGAAGTTATATGGCTTTTGACATCTCTCTTCGGAATGCAACTTCTGGCAGAGTGGGGTATCCTGAAATGCTTGCCATGGAAACCCTAGCAGATTATATCTTAAAATTTCTCGACATCTCTTAGTAGATGTCTCTTCTCGAGTTGATAACCTTGGAGGTTCGGTGTGATTGCTATCTCTTGGGACTACCATCGCCGCCAAAGAAACACTGTCTGTCCAAGAGCTGATGGACCATGCTGTGCTCGGCTACGACCTTATGGAATGAACCTAACCCAAATTTTTGGTGCAGGTTTCAAGATGGAAAGTCAGTCGACTTTTTGAGCTCGATTGATGTCGAGATTGCTTTTTAAGTTTGAGTTCTGTTTGAACTTGTTTGGTGATCCTGTTTGGAATTTGTTTGAAATGGATGGTATCTGTTTTGAACTTGTTTTGGTGCTGATTTGAATTGTTTTGACTCTGGTTATTTGGTTATTTGGTGCTATCGCGGTATTGACTTGGAGTGTCCTAGTTTGTTACACCTATGCCAAGGTGGGTCATCTACCAGTCGAATTTTTTTGTGCTGAACGGAATTAGATGAACCAACTTCCTTTTCAGGAATTGGAAGGGGGTTTGTTGTACTCTCTTGAGCGCCTTTTTACGCGCAAGGATATTCCGACGCGAGAATCTCTATTTGAGATGTGTTCAGTAGAAGAAATTTGAGTTTCTCTACAGAGAAGAGGTTTTCTGATGGTCGTTGATCATTGAGTATCTATGTGCTTTTACCATTACAATAACAACTTTTGGTTGCAGTATATGTTTCTCCACGAGCAGGTCTAGTAGCATTTACACGCTGCTGGAATAAATTCGAACTATTATGTTTGTAAGAGTATAATTCACCAACCGTTTCAAAATGGTAAGAATTACCTTAACCACATATGGGAAAACATCATTGAGATCTAAAGCGGGTTCGCCCTTAAGTGGGCCGAGTTTGAACTTATGTTCACAGATTGGTCTGGCTAGAATTTTATCTGCCTAAGATTTTGTGAGTAGTCCTAGATGCTTGCTAAGTGAAAAATTCTTGATGATTTCTGCAAGAAATAGTACGTGTAAAGAAAACAGTGCAAATGGTAACAACCCGTTGGAGAAAAACGCAAAAAGACGTGCGGCAATGCACAAGGGATCTTCGGATCATCACAATTGGCCTACTCAAAGCAAAGGCTCGGAACAAGAACCTTCTTTAATGTGATCGCAGACTTTGTTTGTGAAAGAAAGACATCGAGATTAATGCTCTATGATTTGGGCATTCCCTATGTAGAAGGACACAAGAGGTTTAATACCCTCAGGACTAACACAAGATTATGCGCAAGGAGAGATACCTAGATTGATTTCTAGGAGGATTATTCTTCTCGAGGTTGAGAAGGCGAAAGTGAGTTAACAAATTCTTGGATGAGGAAACTTCCGATCTGTTGGAAAGACGCGAATGACGAGTTCTTACATGACTCGTAAGTTTGATGATTGGTGAAGGATATCCTCGAGGTACTAGAGGAAGCACATGAACCGGTAAGGTCAGTATTGAATTATTGAATTTTTGTTTAATTTAATTTTTAAGTTCTCTTTTGAGAAAGCACTAGCTCAACTCACCATTGAGCAAGATTTTGAATCTTTCCGGTTTCTCCCCGGCAGTTCAGTTGGACCTCTACAGTTGAGGACAATTGTTTATAAGTGAGAGGGATGTTGCTAAATTGGCTTTATTTGACAGAAAAAAATTCTAAATGAATTATTGGATTAATAAGTGAGAGGGTTTTCTCGCTTGGAACACCAGGAAAAATAATTTTAATGAATTATTGGAATTTTAAGTGGGAGGGTTTTTCTCACTGGAGACATCCGAGTACAGATATTTCTAGTGCGTCATTCAGAGTGATGACGAGAGCATTGTGAAAGGGAATATCTGTAAGGCCACCAAGAATGGGTACTTCTGATGCGTCACATCGGATGGGTGAAGGGAGCATCGGGAAGAAGTGTCTGTAAGTTCGGTAGGAAAGGACTAGGTGATGGGTATTCCTGATGCGTCACAAGGTGGGTGACGGGTGCATCGGAAAGGGAATATCCATAGTGAGGAGGAAATTCCGAACTGTGCTAGAATTGTGCACAAGGATGAGCAAGCACTTGAATGAAGATGGGTTTAGACGAAACTTTGAGGAAATACAGTTGCTTTCTGAGAAAGCAGATGCTTTTCTGCGAGGAAGTCTATGTGTGCGTTGCATCTGTGCATGTGGTTGCATCCACGGACGCCTGGGAAGTGCTGTGTAAGCATTGTTTTCAGCTTATAAGGTTTTATTGAGTTTTTGGGCAGGTTCATACCATTTTAAAAAGTGAACGGCCGCCCTCTTAATAAGTGGGCAGCCATCTAGCAGCAAAAACAGCCAGCGATCTCTCTCTCTCTCTCTCTCTGTGGCAGGAAAGCAATACTTCTCCCTCTCCTTGATTAAGGCGCCCCACCTGCCCTATTTCTGCTGAGAAAAAGCGGGAGGAACTCCCTATTCGTACCGGGCTACCAGGAGCTATAAAAGCAGACTCACTCACTCTCACTCCCGTGTCTGGAAAAACAGCCAGCGCTAGCTACAAGGGGATGTTGCCACTGATTTTCAGCCCCAAAGATGATACCGCCGGTGAGTCCCATGGCTGCCCCGAGTGTACCAGATGTCGCCAATGACACGAAACACTGTTCCTTGCCCAAGAAACGGAACGGAGTTTCTTGGGAGTTTCGGACCGGAAGAAACGGGAGTTTCTTGAGTGGAAAAAAAAATCCCAAAAAAAGTTGAGGGCCCATGTCTAACGTTCCAGGACTCAGATTCTTGAGGACAATAGTTCCATGGAATGACTATGTTGGGCTTGGCTCAATGGATTGCTTATCTTTATGTTTATGAACCCTATCTTTTTGTATTGTGGTGATTCATGGGTTTGGAATCTAGACATGTTATGGCTCTTGAGTCTTCACTTATGACTCATTTACTTTTTGCTTAGTTTTTTGACATTGAGCAATATCATGTACAACTATCTTTTTATGACATTGAGAATTGTCTTTAAATTGATTGTCTGGAGTCTTGGTTTGAACGTTGCAAACCTTCTTCAAAGTTCAAAGTGGTCATTGGTAGACCTTAGGTTGAAGGTTCTAAGTTTTTTTCATATAAATTTTGAAGTTTTGCATAAGATGATCAATGAATTATCTTTTTAAGCTTCATGTTTTAAGTATTATATTGGTTTTTTTAAAAAAATAAAAAACCTCCTTTCTTAACCATTTTGAGAACTCTTGTTTTCCGTTTTCGTTTCTGTCGTTTCCGTTTCGGGTTGCCACTATGGCCAAGACCCAGTGCGCAAGTTCTATTGCGAAGAAGTGCCACGACAAGAGTTTCCATCCTGACAAGTTGCTGTCATGATGACGTGGCAAGCTGTAGGATTTCCGCGTTTTGCGTTGGTTGATGACGTGGTAGGCTGTACGATTTCCGTGATTTAAGTTGGCAGCTTTTGCACTTTGCTTTTGGACCATATGCTTTTAAGTTTGAAGGTTTTTCACTGTAACTGCTTTTCAGGCCAAGGGCCTTTAAATATGAGGTTAGGGCTCATTCTCTGGCATGCTTCCTGGAGAAGGTGCAGAGTCTGGAGTACCGGCTTGTACTGTGTTGATGCAATATAAAGAAATACTGAAAGGGGCGCCAAGGTTTGGGGTCAATACTCTCTGGGGTGGAATTCCACCACCTTGTGTCACGTGTCGTCTCTCTCTCTCTCTCTCTCTCTCTCTCTCTCTCTCTCTCTCTCAGTTCAATTGTTATTGAAGTGCTAAAAGTCTGTTCAAGTCTGTTCTTTTCTATTGGCACGTGGTGCCCGTCTTGTGACAGTGGTATCAGAGCATTAGGCGTGTGCTTTTCTGAAAGCATACCGGTCCCACAAAAGAGTAGACAGAGCATTCCATAGACTTCTGGCTGGAATTTATTCGAGGTATCTCCGGCAGACTTAGTAGCCACTTTTGGCTGGAATTTATTCGAGGTATCTCCGGGCTCCAACCCAGACTTAGTAGCCACTCCCACCCTTACTTCATCGCGCATCGGGCACGCTCCCGTCTTCACCGCTCATGTCTTACAGAGCATAAGCCAATTAAGATCACTTGCAAGAGAAGGATCCAGATTTGTTTCAAGTCACTATTTTTCTCAGAAGCAGTGCCATGCAGATGTTGATGTCTACAACTACCAAGCAGCATACTCCAAGTACTTGGCAAGCTTTCAAGAAAAAAATTTGCCCGATGTTATATGGTTTCTGACATCTTCCTTCGGAGTGCAACTTCTGGCAGAGTGGGGTATCCTGAAATGCTTGCCATGGAAACCCTAGCAGATTATATCTTGAAATTTCTCGACATCTCTCAATAGATGTCTCTTCACGATCAGATGACCTTGGAGGTCTAGTGCGATTGCTATCTTGGGACTACCATCGCCGCCAAAGAAACACTGTCTGTCCAAGAGCTGATGGACCATGCTGTGCTCGGCTACGACCTTATGGAAGGAACCTAACCCTAATTTTTAATGTAGGTTTCAGGATGGAAAGTTAGTCGACTTTTCGAGCTCGATTGATGTCGAGATTGCTTTTAAAGTTTGAAATCTGTTTGAGAACTTGTTTGATGATCTTGTTTGGAATTTGTTTGAAGTGGATGGTATCTGTTTTGAACTTGTCTTGGTGCCGATTTGAATTGTTTGACTCTGGTTTTAATACTGGTTTCAATGATTGGTGATTTTACTCCCGGGTGGAGTGGTGAGAAATTATGTTTGAGAATGCTTGTTCATACTCATGGCCCGGACCCTTGTGGTTATTTGCGGGGGGAGTATTGAATGATTGAAAAGTGCTGTTTTTTTACTTATGGCCCGGACCCTTGTGGTTATTTGCGGGGAGTATTGAATGATTGAAAAGTGCTGTTTTTTTACTCATGACCCGGACCCTTGTGGTTATTTACGGGGGGGGGGGGGGGGGGGGGGGGGGGGGGGTATTGTTGTTGTGACTCCCGGCCCGGACCTGGATGGTTATGGGGGAGGAGTATTAAGAAGTCTGAGCAGTGGTTACTCTCAACACCTCCAAACGACGCAGGCTGCTGTCTGGGGGGCGTTTGGTTGTAAAAGGCCTCTATATCTCCCGGCTCGGACCTTTTTAGGTTATGCGGGAGGAGTGATGAGGGAGTCGTTGAATATCTCCCGGCCCGGATCTTGTTAGGTTTTATGCTTCTAGCATATGTGAGCATTTGTGTTGCATTGTGATGTGCCAACCACTGAATATTCCTAATTGGATGAGATTGCCTGGGTATGTATTTTTAGTGCATCAAGACACCCGTAGAAGATCAGTATGGTCTGGGTGTGATGGCGAATTTTACTACGCCGAAATATCAAGAGTTCCGATCTGGAGAAAGAAGAAGCTAACCCCTTGATCAAAACAGCCGAAAGGAGAAGCTAACTCCTTGATCAAAAGAGCATAAAGGAGAAGCTAACTCCTTCATAAAAAGAGCAAACTGGTTGTCCCTCGGAATTTTTTAGCTAACTTGAGTTGTTTTGCAAATATGTTGTAATTGCGGACAATTACTCTCTTTCAAGAAGGGGAGATGTAAAAAACTGTTGACGTGTCAAAGCCCTGAAGAATGGAGTCAACTTGCAGATGTCGGCCAAGGGGCCTAAACCCTAAGAAGAACAAGTAACAGAAGAAGTAGTCCTACCAACTTATGGGGACCCCGTTCGATGGGGCCCAAGTGACAAAAGGATTAAATTAAAGCAGGACCCTCACACACACAGAAACTGATGACGTGGCAGAATTCCGAAAATTGCGCTGACATGATGACATGGCAGGTTGTACGGATTTCCGCGTTTTGCATTGGTTGATGACGTGGCAAGCTGTACGATTGCCATGATTTACGCTGGCAGCTTTTTGACTTTGTTTTTGGACCAGATGTTTTTAAGTTTGAAGGCTTTTTACTGTAACTGCTTTTCAGGCCAAGGGCCTTTAAATATGAGGTTAGGGCTCATTCCCTGGCATGCTTCCTGGAGAAGGTGCAGAGTCTGGAGTACCGGCTTGTATTGTGTTGATGCAGTATAAAGAAATACCGAAGGGGGCGCCAAGGTTTGGGGCCAATACTCTCTGGGGTGGAATTTCGCCACTCTGTGTCACGTGTCGTCTCTCTCTCTCTCTCAGTTCAATTGTTATTGAAGTGCTAAAAGTCTGTTCAAGTCTGTTCTTTTCTATTGGCACGTGGTGCCCGTCTTGTGACCGGGGGGGGGGGGGGGGGGGGGGTGGTTTACCCATCTTCAACCCTCATTGTCTCTCTTCTCTCTCTTTGGTGTTTGTTATATATTCTAAGTTTTATGATGCATAAGAAATAAGCACTCTTTGTTGGTACGGGGTGCATACACTGCTTGTGGGACAATGTTGACGGACACTAAGACGAGACTTGTGTGGTCTGATAGCAATAGGTGGACTCAAGTTCAAGATAATGAGTTATCTTCAATCTCATATTGATTGGGACTCGAGTAATGTGAAGGTCCTGTCTGCATTGTTTAGGCACTCACAAATGAGATCTTCCCTGCTGTATAGGCCTTGGAAATTGCAGGTGAGATGTGGTCAAAGCTCGAAAATATTTTCGATCGAGACTCTACTATGCGAGAGATCACCCTTCTTGGAGGTTGTTTTCCCATACAAGCTTTAAGCCTGGACTTCCATGCAATCATTCTTTTTGAAGGCAAAGGTTATCCATGGTCAGTACTCCGCTATGGAAAGTGTATTGACTAGTATTGAGTTAGTTGCCTTGGTATTTACAAAGTTGGGTGAGGAGTATGAGATGGCTGCAAATGCATTACACTTCCAATTACGAAATAAAAGCTGAGTTTTGACAATCTCAATCCTTTATTATTGAGGAGAAAGTCGTCTTATTCTTCCAAGACATGGTTCGAGTTTTTACAGGTGATGAGTCAACACATGCTACATCAGAAATTAAAAAGAAGTCTTGAATCTGGCTTTACAATTGTGGAAATCGTGGTCATTTGTCTTGGGATTGCGCATCCAAAGGCAAAGGCAAGAGCTCTCAAAAGGACAAAGGCAAGGCGAGCTTGAAGCATAGTAGCTTAAATACGCATATTTTATTTAAAGTACAATACTCTGCGTTTTGAAACGTTTTGTACGTACTACCGATAAAAGATGCAGAACCTTTTAAAATTGGGGGATCCCAGATTTTGACTCATGAGTGACGAGTCATGGCGATAGATACCATGTTGTTTGTTGGGTTTGGATCTTTGTTATAGATTCATGTTTTGTGACCTTTCGAGAGGCTCGACTTTTTTTGGATGGTTGTGAATGGCAAAGAGTCTTTCTTGTGAAAGTCTCTCTCTCTCTCTCTCTCTCTCTCTCGTCTTGAGCATTGTGTTTTAAGTGTACTTTAATCTTTGTACATTTCAATTGTCAATCAAATTACGTGCAAAACTAGATCTTCAAGTGGGTCACGTGGACTTAATAATTGTAAGGAATACTTAAAAAAAAAACCAATGTATTTATTTTTATCCGTGAAAAATACATCTAGTACGCATATTATATGCCCTGTATTAAACATCCCGTCTCGTATCATAGCTGCTATGGCTTGAAGGCAACGGAGCTTGTTGGTGTGGTGCAGACCACATTGGCAAAAGCTCAAGCTTTCTAGTCCTGTGGTAGGTGCCGCAACATGCTTTAGCCAGAGGGAGGCACGTGAGCGGCAAAGACGGGCAAGTGGTGCTCCCAATACCTTATCTGAACCCATAAGTCGGAGTTCAAGTCATCGGTGTTCGGACCCGTTTGTTGCAGGTCAAAGCACATTGTATCTGCCAAGGAACCAACATGACTTATAGAAAACACTATGGAGACAAGTCATTGTTGTTGGCACAATAATGGACAGGACGTGTTCGAGAGTTCATTGTCTTGAAGAATCATGAATGTGATGTCACACGAACGGGGATTCTTGGAGGTGCTGTGGTCAATGAGGCGATTGGTGTTCAAGATGGAATAATCATCATGGTGAGAAGCTAGTGGTTGCAATTTCCGAGGTGTGTCCAATAGTTGGCCACTGTCGGAGTATCCATGGAGGTGTTGAAGTTATGCATCTCAAGTGAATGTCGTATGTGGTCCTATGTATTTATTCGTTTTTTACATATTTGACAAGATGAAGTGGGTCGGGCAATTCAGTTGAGGGGTCTCTCTCTCTCTCTCTCTCTCTCTCTCTCTCTCTCTCTCTCTCAGTTCGGTCTAAGCAAAGGGAGGAGAAGGCAAGGGCATCAAGGAGAGCGCTCTCTCTCTCTCTCTCTCTCTCTCTCTCTCTCTCTCTCTCTCTCTCTCTCTCTCTCTCTCTCTCCCCCCCCCCCCCCCCCCCCTCGCTCGCGCGCGGTCCCTACACCCCCGCCCCCTGCTCTCCTGCTCCCCCTGCACGTGCCCCCCGCTCGCACGCTGACCCTGCACCCCCGCCCCCTGCTCCCGTCCTCTGCTCACGCGCTGCCCCCTGCACCCCCGCCCTCTGCTCGCGCGCTACCCTTGCACCCGCCCCCTGCTTGCAGAGTTGTGTCTATCGCGATGTCTCTCTCTCTCTATCGCGCTAGGTCTATCGCGATCTCTCTCTCTCTCTCTCTCTCTCTCTCTCTCTCTCTATATATATATATATATATATATATATATATCGCGCTATTAATTTTTTTAACGTACTAACTTTTTAACCCCCATTTTTTAAGTCTATCGTTTCTTAACTTTAAGTTTGAAGTCTATCGTGCTGCCTCTCTCTCTCTCTCTCTCTCTCTCTCTCTCTCTCTCTCTCTCTCTCTCCCCCGTGCGCCCCCCCCTCCCCCCCCCTCTCTCTCTCTCTCTCTCTCTCTCTCTCTCTCTCGTCCGTACTCTATCGCTGCCCCTCCCTTGCCATACCTCTTCGCGTTCCCCCACCCGCCCAGCTACCACGCCACGTGAGCTTAGTGGCTCTTTGTCGGACGACGATCAAGCATGAGGAAGCGGAACGATAAAGCCGACCCCCTAGAGGATGCCATTCAAAAGTGCAGAGGAAATGACGAAGACCATTACCAAGATGAACGGCAATCTCTTGGGCACAATAAACATGCTCGAAGGACGCGTGCTGATCCAAGAGAGCAAGATAAATACGCTGGAAGACCGAGTGACGACTCAGGATGAAGAGATTGCGTCACTAAAGAAAGACCTCGCCGAAGCACGATCAAGAAACACACTGGAAGAGGGCGAACTGCAACCCTCAGTGTTCGAAGAAATCAACACGATCAAGGAGCAAGTACGGGCCATCAAAGAGGGAGAAGAGCAACACAAAGAGATGACGACTTCTTGGGTGGATGTTCTTATCAAAACTCAACAGAAGGCGGATGAAGCCGAGAAATGGATCAAGGTGGCCAAGAAAGGAAAAGGCAAGGAGATAACGCCCACGTCCACTGAAACCGGCCCATAGGGCGGTAGGCGTTGGCTTTCACCCGAAATTCTTTACTTTAGACACACACAGAGCACTTTGCAAAGGAGACCTGTAACAGGAATTAACACTTAATCACACACACGGCTCGGAAGCTAGAATGCTTTGAGCAGACGCCGACAACCTGTAGGCCCCAAAATTGGCGCCCGTTTCGGTATTTCTTTATCCTTTAGGAGGGTGAAGTACAAAGAAGAGTCCTGGGAATCCTTTGACTGTATCCCACTAGATACCGCCTGTTTTGGCCAAATTTCGGCAGCATAATGCAAAACTCTTCTGTGTCCACATACGACTGAATATGCAGACGCAACTTTCCAATGATGGGAGTAACACACTCTGAGTAGCCAGGACATGCTAACCCTGCCTCTGCTGTGTACCCCATCTCTTCGGCTCTGATGCCCAGCTTCATAGCTAACTCTGGTGAGATAAAGTTGGCTTTGGCACCTGGATCAAAGAAGATGAGTGTCGTCTGATCCCTAACTTTACCCCATGCCCTGCATAACTCACTGGCATCTGTGCTGGGCCTGTCACCCACCATGTCTGGCATTAAACCTGCCGTGGGTTTTGGCTTCTTGCCTTTCTGATCTTCTTTATCCTCTGAGTCAGTTGGCCTTTTCCTTTGTGGACAATTGATAGAAAAGTGACCAGGTTGCTCGCATATAAAGCATTTGTTCTAAGCCATTAGGACCTTCTTTTCCTCGAGCGACTTGCGCACAAAAGGCTTCCTTTTCTGTTTCTTTGCCTGTGCTCCAGAAGTCCCGGCTGAATCCTTGTCTTTGGTGGCCTTTTCTAACCCCTGTGATGCGTCAGGAGCCGTTTTCACAAAGGGCTTCTTCGCTGAATTTTTCTTTTGGTGCCCTCCTTTGTCACTGCTCGGAAATCCACTGTCCTCTCCTTTCAACAAGGCAAGACCAGTGTTCGCAACTTCCATAAGTTGAGTAAGGGTAGCCACTCTGTTCTTTGTACAGTAATCGCAAAGCCCTTTAGGCAGCCCACAACAGTACTTTTCTATCTGCTCTGTCAGTGGCACAAATCTGTATGAGGTCATTGAGAGTAACGCTTTACAAAACCTCCTATTGTACTCCAGCAAGCTCTTGCACGAAGCTGAAGTAAGCTGGTGCCAATCTGTCATGACGTCGGCTTCAAATTCATTTGACAGCCAAGCAGATGCAAACATTTGCTTGAAGTAAACCCAAGTGGCGGGTGCCTGTCCTTGCATTAACAATGTCGTCCACCATGTAAGCGCATTGTCCTTTAAGAAAGTGGCAGCTTTCCTGACCTTCGAGGCCTCTGTAAAGTTCCCTCCCGCATAAGTTGTATCAAACTGTTGGAGGAAAGTGAGGGCCTTTGTCTTATCCTCGAAACCACTGAAGGTACTGAACTTTACCGTTGCACCACCTTCTTTGTAAGCCTTCGGCTTCTCTAGTGCCCCCAAGTTGTCATACGGAATGGTCTGCAACATGGGCACTGTAGTAGGCATGATCGGCACGTCTTGGCCATTCACATTTTGCGTCAGAGGTGCGATAGCTGGCTGCTGTCCAGAAAAACCAGCCATGCCAAAATGACCCTGTGGCACCCCAAACTCGCCCTGGTTGCAGTGGAAACCTTGCTGCATGCCGATACTACCATACATGGGGTTTGGCATGATGCCTTGCATACCCCCGAACACTGTTCGTGGCATGTACGGCTCACTTCCAGGCGCATAACCAGCCATACTTTGGAACACTGATCCACCTCCGAAATACCCAGGATGTACCGTGGGTGGTGGAAAAACTGAGTGCATTGCCTGATATCCAGCTCCCTGTCCATTCAAGACAGCATGCTGGCTCTGAAAGGTGGCGGGCTGAACTGGCATAACCTGTGGAATAGGCGTTCTAGCCACTTGTTCAAGCACGGGAGGAACCTGCTTTGGAGCCCCCGACTCCGCAACATGCGAGTGTTCCCTTTCCTCCTGCGCCACATGAAGTACCTGGGCTTGAGCATCAACAAGCTCCGTACACGGCGTAGGTTGCCTATTTTGCTGTTGCACTGGTGGCGCTTGCAAGAATTCCATAAACCTCGGATTCTGCACCAGCTGCGTACGGAGCAGGTTGCCTATTTTGTTGTTGCACTGGTGGCGCTTGCAAGAATTCCATAAACCTCGGATTTTGCACCAGCCGCTAAAAGACATTCACGGCGGCAACTAACCGAGTCTTGAACGCATCATCCTCAAGTTGCCCAGTCCTAAAGCCCTGTACTACTGGAGGGACATTCACATTGACAGGAGGTACAGACTGACGTGGCCGTGAGCTCTCGCCAATCTCAAAAACCATAGGAATCTCCTGCCTGTCCTTTGAAGAGGAACCCTCTTCCATAATTCCCTTCCCCTTGTCGGCCATAGTGTAATCCCCGCGTTCCTGCACTCTATGTCTTTACCCTAAACAATCCAAGCTCACTCTTTAAGGAAAAAGTGATTGATATCTTGGCGACGGAACCATGAAACCCCAGCCCGTAGGGCGGTAGGCGTTGGCTTTCACCCGAAATTCTTCACTTTAGACACACACACAGAGCACTTTGCAAAGGAGACCTGTAACGGGAATTAACACTTAATCACACACACGGCTCGAAAGCTAGAATTCTCCGAGTAGACGCCGACAACCTGTAGGCCCCAAAATTGGCGCCCCTTTCGGTATTTCTTTATTCTTTAGGAGGGTAAAGTACAAAGAAGAGTCCTGGGAATCCTTTGACTGTATCCCACTAGATACCGCTTGTTTTGGCCAAATTTTGGCAGCATAACAGCCCCAAAACTTGCGCGAAACCAATTCCCCTGCTAGAACTCACTTCTACTGGCGTATACCCTCTATTCCTGCCCAAAAACAGTAAATTCAGCACGCTGTATTTACTGGTTTTTGCCCTATTTTCAGCCCCAAACAGTCCCCTAGCTGTCCTCTGCCAGTGGGGCACGATTCCCAATGGTCTTGGCGTCCGTATGGCTGAAAAACAGTAAAATTACAGCGCATACACAACGCTGATTTTGCACCTGTATGGTGAGGTTATGACCCTCACCAGTGCCTGCTTTGGAGCAGCAGCTAGCTACCCCTGTTCCTGCTCAAGGAGGCTCTTGCCTTAGCACAAAAGCATGAACCCACACAACTGTACATCAGTCAAATGAGTAGCCCTCTTGTGGGGCATCACATAACTGCACGCAGGGGAGAGAGAGAGCAGTGTGTAGTGTGCAGGGCATCACTCCTAGCACCACACTGTACATGAGAGGGAAAGGAAGCACTCCATAGCTCTTAACCTGTGACAAATTGCAAATGAAGCCTCTCCCTTCTCTAAATTCAGCGCCAATTCTTCTGCAAGAGGAAAGTCCATGAAAATGTGACACTTGGCGCATTTACAAGCATTTTCCCGTTTCTGGTTCACTGCTTAAAAATATCCTGACCGGTTGCCCAGTTGACTTCGCGGCAGAGTTGTAAAATGTTCCCCTAGTCATACCGGAGGTAATGACGCGAACACATTTCACGGCCCAAAATAGCCGTTCCCTAAATTTTAGGAGATGCTTCCGTTGGGCTCCCACTGGTCTTCTGACCATCTATCCTCATTGGGACCGCATCCAAAAGTGCAATGTGGCCCAACTGTCGGATACTTTTTGTTGGTAGTCCCACCTTGACTTTACGCCTTAATTGAGTTCACTTCCTAGTATCCACCAACTTGCTAAGTGCGACGGAGGAACCTATATGATCTTGCTCTGAGCTTAGACATCCTCTTACCATACGAATTCTAGTGCCAACCACTACCCATCTGCGGGTGAAACTACCGTTCACATTGGCCATGCAATGTCCGACCGTTTGCTACTTCAAGAAGAGGGTCTCAAAAATAAAACAAAACCCCTTGGAAAGAAACCAACAACTAAAGTTAGCAGTTGCCACGTCCTCGTGACATAGTTAACAGTTGCCACGTCCCCGTGACATCCACACCCACCATCATTAATCAGACACTAGAGAAGGAGCAAAGAAGACGGGTGCGCGCGTTACATGTGAGAATTTGCGGTCTTAAAGACAAAAGCAATGTGGACGAAGAGGTAAAAGAACTCATGGCCTTAATGGGGGTTCATGAGCCGATGCACACAAGAGCATGGCGAGTGGGCAACATAAAGAAAAATGGAAGCAGCGGGGAAACCTCAAAAGAAAGAGCACTCATCCTTCGTTTTCCCTCCATGGAAGCGAAGAAGTCCTTCTTGAAGAAAAGACCAACTCTTAAAGAGAGGGGCATCTTTCTCGGGGATGATCTCACCCTCTCGCAGATCGCTCATATGCAGGAAGTGATGCCGGAGATTAGAGTGGCAAGGAGAAAAGGCAAGATTGCCTTTTACCGAGATGGAAGCGTAGTAATACTAGAACGACGCTCCATATGACGGTGCGAGACTTATGGGACCACACTCAAAGTGGCTGCCTGGAACTGTAATGGATCTATGGGTCTTGATGTGGGTGCTTTTGAGGATAGCTTTACTGGAAGAGACATCATCTTTTACTCTGGGACACACCAGGCCCCCGGGCAATCCATGCCTCACATCAGTGGATACAGGTGGGAGACAGCCTACAGACAGGAGACACGCTCAGAGCATAGAGGACGGGGCTCGGGGGGAGTGGCGGTGTTATTTAAAGAAGATCTGCAGCCATTGATACATATAGCCCGTAGGGATGAGCAGGCTAGGTACATGTGGGTGAGACTGAAAGCAGAGTCAGATAGATATCTTTACATTGCTATTTGCTACTTTCCCCCGAGTACATCAGTCTATGCATCACCCAAAGGACACTCCCCTTTTTCTATTTTGGATAATGACATATGGGAGTTCTCTAGAGATGGTGACATTATCATTCTAGGGGACTTCAATGCTAGGAATGCCCATCACCAGACAGTGTTTTATGATACTTCAGAGGAGACGCTGAGAGAGCTAGATGTTGTAGAGACGGGCCTGTCCAGACTATCACACGATGTGGAATATACTGAGTATGGGCGACACCTGATAGACATGGGCACCGCACATGGATTGGCCATCTTGAATGGCCTATAGAGATTACCTGCTGCGGGAGGTTTTACATGCTTTCCACACAGACATGGAGCCAGCACAGTGGACTATGTTATGGCACAGTCGAATCTCATCTCTAGTATCCAGGATCTCATAGTTGGGCCCAGACCGGTCGGAGTGGCAATGGATCATGCTTTGGTGTCGATGACCATCTCCTTCCAGTTCAGTGTAGCACATAGGCCACGGGTAGCAGCCCCTACTCGGTACACCGTCACACGGGAGACAGATTCTGTATACATGGACGGGATCTACAGACGCCTATGCACTGAGGACCCGAGGCGACCTCTGGAGGAGCTACATACTATACTGACACAGACATTACACGATGCAGCAGCAGAGGCATACCCACACACCCAGCCAGAGCAGAGACGCCGATCAGGGAGCATGCCTCAAAACAGCTGGTACGATGAGGAGTGCCGCCAGACTAGAGCTAGACTTTAGAGGGAGGTGCTTTTGGGGGACGTCACTCCCAGACAGTCACAGATTGACTTCCGACGCTTGGTGCGACGGAAGAAGAGGGCTTTATTGGCTTGACTCGAGCAGGATCTATACCAGCTATTCTTGAGTCAGGACTCGCGTGAGGCGTGACGGCTCTTTCATGAGCAGTCACCCCCCCCCCCCCCCCCCCCCCCCCCTGCTATTTCCTCCACAGAGACTTGGGGTCAGTACGCATCATCTTTGTACACAGTACCTGGACAATCGCCCCTTCCCAACCCCCCCGATCCATGCCCACAGACATGTGCTTTTTTCACCGCTGAGATGGTGAAGAAAGCCATTGACAAGATGAGGACTGGAAGGGCATATGATCATGATGGCTTAGTCGCTGAGCATTTCATGCATGCCAAAGACCTGCTAGCAGAGCTTCTAGTTGTTATGTTTAACCGTGGCATGTGTGAGGGTCTACCGGACACTTGGAGCCTATCTGCGATTATACCTATCTTCAAGTCAGGAGACCCCATGGAGCCTGGGAATTATCGCACTATCATGATTGGACACACACTGGCACGGTTATATGCATCCATTCTTGAGCAACAGCTGAGTAGATGGGCAGAGAGGGAAGGAATGCGTGCAGCTGCAGGCAGGGTTTAGGAGAGACTTCTCTACTCTTGATCATATCCTGACACTCAGGGCCATCATCGAGGAGGGCAGATCTCATGGGAGACAGATCTATTGTAGCTTTGTGGATTTCCGCAAAGCTTTTGACACAGTACCCAGAGCTAGATTGATGCGCAGATTACAGGAAATGGGAGTACCCACAGAGCTCATTTGGGGGATCATGGCATTGTACAGATCAGTAGTAGGGCATGTACGCACCCCTGAGGGACTTTCTACACCGGTTCACTCCACTATTGGGGTGAAGCATGGCTGCCCGCTCTCTCCTACTCTTTTCGGTATGTATGTGGATGAGGTTTCTGTCTACATTGAGAGCGATGGTGATAGAGGTGCACAGTTGGCAGGGACATGGATTCCACTTTTGTTATATGCCGATGATATAGTGTTGATCTCCAAATCCCCAGAGGGAATGCAACGTCAATTGGATGCTTTGCATAGGTTTGCCCACGAAAGTGGTTTGTCTGTCAACCTTGGTAAAACCAAAGTTATGGTGTTTAATACCACCCCACAATGGATCAGGAGGTCAGCACCTACATTCACATACGGCCAGGAGACTGTGGAGTACACAGATGCTTACACTTACCTTGGAGTGGTTTTTAGCGGACCTGCATTCTCACTCAGAAGAGCAGCAGAGACCAGACTGACTAGAGCCCACGCAGCATTGGGTAGATTGGAGAAGATGTGTTCGCAGGTTCAGTTTCAGGAGCCCCGGACGAAGCTCTGGCTCTTTGACACTTTGGTGGCTTCAGCATTGCTCTATGGAGCTGAGATATGGGGACCTTCATTAGATCACCACTGGAGACCGGGTCGCATAGATGGATGGGGGAACATGGAGAAACCTCTCGTCTCTATGATCTCGCGGCTCATTAGAGCCAAGGCATCAGTACCACGGGCCATTATCCGAGCAGAGCTAGCGGCTCCCCCACTAGTAGTTGAGGCGCTCACCAGATCAGTCTCCTTCATAAACCGCACATGGGAACTTCCTAGAGACAGATATGCTGGCATTGCACTTGAGTCCTCTCGACAGTTAGCCATGCAAGGAGATACAACATGCTGGTATGGGGAGATGGCATCATGGTTTGAGGCGCATGGGTTCAGCATAGACAGGCTGCCACCATTCCAATACTCATTGGATGCACCATCCCTCACTCTTACACAATCAGAGATCACCAAGCTCATCGGCCAAGACCTGACCCAGCTAGACACCAGGAGGACATGGACATTGGATACAGCCAGCACAGGAATTGGGCACGAAGATGGCTTTCTACAAAGACCACCTTCTCCAGCTTACGGAGGATGGTTTTGTGACGAGACCTAGATACATGGACACCCACTTGTCTCATGGGATACAATGTGCTATTGGCCAGTTACGCACATCTTCTCACCAGCTGCGGATTGAGACTCGGAGATACAGCGGAGTACCAGCAAAGGCCAGGATATGCCCCTTGTGTGACATGGAGCCTGAGACAGAGTTGCATTATACATGCTGCTGCCCCGTCTACTACGAGATACGAGGCCGCTTCCATTGCTTGTTCAGAGAGGGTTTTGGATCACTCTCAAGAGTCATGGGATATGAGGATCAGAGATGCCTGGGTTTGTTCTTGCTCGAGCTGCACAGACACAGAGACAGCCTGATGAGTGGCAAGGCTAGCCAGTCTCAAAGACAGATCACAGACTTCTTTAGAAGAGCCACGGGACAGCCGCAAGAGCCACTCCCACAGCAGAGCTCCCCCTCGTCTCACACCAGAGGCACATTGATCGACCGAGCGACTGAACTGGGGAAATCCAGGCGCCCACGACTGCGGAGGACTACAGAGCATCGATGGAGGCTACATCAGAAGATTCGGAGCACTCTGGCCAGGCATGCACGACGCGCGGTCAGACTACTAACCATGGAGGAGATTGATGAGATCCGCCAACGACCGATGCTAGATCTCCTGTGATTCAGCTATCCCAGCTAGCTGCTTAGTTCACACCTAGCAGTTTAGGATTCCATAGTATTTTATTTTGTCATTTTGTCATCTTGTTACTCTGACTTTGTATCAGATCCGCCACATTGTAACTTTCTGGTCTCATAGGTCACTTTGGCCTTTTTGAAGACGTTAGTATAACATTTCATTTCATTTCATTTCATTTCTCTCTCTCTCTCTCTCTCTCTCTCTCTCTCTCTCTCTCTCTCTCTCTCTCTCTCTCTCTCTCTCATGCTCTGGTGTCGATGACCATCTCCTTCCAGTTCAGTGTAGCACACAGGCCACGAGTAGCAGCCCCTACTCGCTACACATTCACACGGGAGACGGATTCTGTATACATGGACGGAATCTACAGACGCCTATGCACGGAGGACCCGGGGCGACCTCTGGAAGAGCTAACTACTATACTGACATAGACATTACATGAGGCAGCAGCAGAAGCATACCCACACACCCAGCCTGAGCATAGCCGCCGATCAGGGAGCATGCCTCAGAACAACTGGTACGATGAGGAGTGCCGCCAGACTAGAGCCAGACTTCAGAGGGAGGTGCTGTTGGGGGACGTCACTCACAAACACTCACAGATTGACTTCCGACGCTTGGTGCAGCGGAAGAAGAGGGTTTTTTTGGCTCGACTCGAGCAGGATCTATATCAGCTATTCTTGAGTCAGGACTCGTGTGAGGCGTGGCGGCTCTTTCATGAGCAGCCCCCCCCCCCCTTGCTATTTCCTCCACAGAGACCTGGGGGCAATACGCATGATCTTTGTACACAGTGCCTGGACAGCCGGCCCTTCCCAACCCCCCCGATCCATGCCCACACGCATGTGTCTTTTTCACCGCTGAGATGGTGAAGAAAGCTATTGACAAGATGAAGACTGGGAGAGCATATGATCATGATGGCCTAGTCACTGAGCATTTCATGCATGCCAAAGACCTACTAGCAGAGCTTCTAGCAGTTATGTTTAACCGGGCCATGTGTGAGGGCCTACCAGACTCTTGGAGCCTATCTACGATCGTACCTATCTTCAAATCAAGAGACCCCATGGAGCCTAGGAGTTATCGCACTATTATGATTGGGCACACACTGGCACGGTTGTATGCATCCATTCTGGAGCAACAGCTGAGTAGATGGGCAGAGAGGGAAGGAATACGTGCAACTGGGCAGGCAGGATTCAGGAGAGGCTTCTCTACTCTTGACCATATCCTAACACTCAGGGCCATCATCGAAGAAGGCAGATCTCATGGGAGACGGATCTATTGTAGCTTTGTGGACTTCCGTAAAGCTTTCGACACGGTACCCAGAGCTAGACTGATGCGCAGACTACAGAAAATGGGAGTACCCACAGAACTCATTTGGGGGATCATGGCATTGTACAGATCAGTAGTAGGGCATGTACGCACCCCGGAGGGACTTTCTACACCGGTTCACTCCACTATTGGGGTGAAGCAGGGCTGCCTGCTCTCTCCTACTCTTTTCGGTATGTATGTGGATGAGGTTTCTGACTACATTGACAGCGATGGGGATAAAGGTGCTCAGTTGGCAGGGACATGGATTCCACTTTTGTTATATGCTGATGACATAGTGTTGATCTCCGAATCCCCAGAAGGAATGCAACGTCAATTGGATGCTTTGCATACGTTTGCCCACGAAAGTGGTTTGTCTGTCAACCTGGGTAAAACCAAGGTTATGGTGTTTAATACCACCCCACGGTGGATCAGGAGGTCAGCACCTACATTCACATACGGCCAGGAGACTGTGGAGTACACAGATGCTTACACTTACCTTGGAGTGGTTTTTAGCGGACCTGCATTCTCACTCAGAAGAGCAGCAGAGACCAGACTGACTAGAGCCCACGCAGCATTGGGTAGATTGGAGAAGATGTGTTCGCAGGTTCAGTTTCAGGAGCCCCGGACGAAGCTCTGGCTCTTTGACACTTTGGTGGCTTCAGCATTGCTCTATGGGGCTGAGATTTGGGGACCTTCACTGGATCACAACGGGAGGCCAGGTCGCTCAGACGGATGGGGGAACATGGAGAAACCTCTCGTCTCTATGATCTCGCGGCTCATTAGAGCCAAGGCATCAGTACCATGGGCCATTATCCGAGCAGAGCTAGCGGCCCCCCCCACTAGTGGTAGAGGCGCTCACCAGATCAGTCTCCTTCATAAACCGCACATGGGAACTTCCCAGAGACAGATATGCTCGCATAGCACTTGAGTCCTCTCGACAGTTAGCCATACAAGGAGATACAACATGCTGGTATGGGGAGATGACATCATGGTTTCAGGCGCATGGGTTCAGCATAGACAGGCTGCCACCATTCCAGTACTCATTGGATGCACCATCTCTCATTCTTACACAGTCGGAGATCACCAAGCTCATCCGCCAAGACCTGACCCAGCTAGACACCAGGAGGACATGGATACAACCAGCACAAGAACTGGGCACGAAGATGGCTTTCTACAGAGACCACCTTCTCCAGCTTACGGAAGATGGTTTTGTGATGAGACCCAGATACATGGATACCCACCTGTCTCATGGGATACGGTGTGCTATTGGCCAATTACGCACATTGTCTCACCAGCTGCGGATTGAAACTGGGAGATACAGCGGAGTACCAGCAGAGGCCAGTACATGCCCCTTATGTGACATGGAATCTGAGACAGAGCTGCATTATACATGCTGCTGCCCCGTCTACTACGAGATTCGAGGCGGCTTCCATTGCTTGTTCAGAGAGGGTTTTGGACCACTCTCAAGATTAATGGGATACGAAGATCAAAGATGCCTGGGTTTGTTCTTGCTCGAGCTGCGCAGACACAGAGAGAGCCTGATGAATGGCGAGGCTAACCAGTCTCAAAGACGGATTACAGACTTCTTCAGAGCAGACACGGGACATCCGCAAGAGCCACTCCCACAGCAGAGCTTCCCCCCCGTCTCACACCAGAGGCACACTGATTGACCGAGCGATTGAACTGGGGAAATCCATGCGCCCATGACTGCGCAGGACTATACAGCATCGACGGAGGCTACGTCAAAAGATTCAGAGCACGCTGGCGAGGCATGCACGACGCTCGGTCCGACTACTAACCATGGAGGAAATTGAGGAGATTCGCCAACGACCGATGCTAGATCTTTTGTGATTCAGCTATCCAAACTAGCTGCCCTTTTTTGCTTAGTTTTCGGCTTAGCTCACATCGACCAATCTAGAATCCCATAATATATATCTTTGTTTTGTAATGTTGTTAGGTTATTTTGTTACTCTGACTTTGTATCAGATCCA
The DNA here is from genome assembly GCF_014529385.1 of Adiantum capillus-veneris. Classification (NCBI taxonomy): domain Eukaryota; kingdom Viridiplantae; phylum Streptophyta; class Polypodiopsida; order Polypodiales; family Pteridaceae; genus Adiantum; species Adiantum capillus-veneris. Next base: position 64,673,826 of record NC_140947.1, read on the forward strand.
CCACCTTGTAACTTTCTGGTCTCATAGGTCACTATGGCCTTTTGAAGACGTTAATATAACATTTCAGTTCATTTCATTTCTCTCTCTCTCTCTCTCTCATTCCTTCTTCCGCTGTGAGTGCACTTCTGACATGATCCACATCTCCCTTTTGAGGAGAGAATACTCGGACTGCCATTTAGTTGGGAGGTGATAGTTTATATTCCCTCAGTTCACTTTGTATTATAGTCTGGCAAACGTAATAAGGGATAGGGAGTATGGTGGCATGGTCTATGGGTATTTTTGCTTGTAAATGTTTTGGGTCATTTCGATTCTCAGCTTTCATAACCTTTCCTCTCCCTTTTCTTGCAGGTATAAACTGTGCTACTACAGATTTGGAGAGTTGATGACTGAATATGGCAGACCACCTGGGTAGGCCTTAACATCATCAATTTCATATGTTTTGTGCTCATTTTGGCATGCGGGCAAGTATTGAGTTGGAGAAGATTGTTAAAGATTGTTAAGGGGTTATCAAAAAAGGAAAAGTGTCGGTATTCTATGAAGCTCTTGCATTTGTGTCACGATTAAAGACTAATAGAATTTTTAGCTACATTTTTTGGCTGCAAGACCTACTTCATTGGGGACCATGCATTTGGGCTCATTTTTTATGATTGCTCCATGTAGCATCTGCTTGATACATTGTGGCCTAGAATTTGCTCAAAAATAATTTGCCTGGATTGCATTTATGCACGAGTTGTGTTGCTTTCTGTACTGTAGGTGGGATCGAGCCAGGGGTGTCGAAATTGGGAACAAGGACATTGTTTTACATCACTTGGAAGAGGCATTGACAACTTCAAACTGGATTGTCAGAATCTATAAAGTAAAGCCCCCTAAAAATAGGGCATGATTGGCTTTGGAAGCTAATAGCAGAATGGATAGAAGTTTTGTCGAGAAGGCTGTCTCATTCTGGAAAGTTTCACAAAATAGATACATGGCAATATGTCATAAAGTAGGTGTATGAGTGACCGGTCACCTTGGCTTTTGTGGAAGTGGCAATTCCAGGGGCAAATAGACGTATTATCATGGTAATAGTGCTGTCGATGCCTTGTATGAGTGCTCTATAAGGTTGTTGGGTGCATGCAACCGTTGCACATATCTTGAACATGAGAGAACGAGCTTGTGTTTTTGTGGACTTGTAGTTTGTCCCATGTTGGCTTTGTAACGGCTGGAATTACTATGAAGACCTGTTTTTTCTTCACGCTGCAGCATTTGCATCATGGAAGGCGCATGTTGTGCCACTTCGATTTTGAGACTGTAGTTACCAATCGAAACAGTTTTTGTTACCTGTTGGTTTTGAAGGTATAAGTTTTTTCTGGTATGTAATAGCAAAAATCAGCATTTTGTTATCTGGCGAATGGGGAGGAATAGAAGCAAAATTTTGATGTCGTAGTAACAATTTCAAGAGCACGAAAGATGTATCGGACTGGTCTTGAACTCGAGATCTGTTATTCAAGAGGGAAATAAGATAACCATTTACCACACTGGGTGAGAACTTGAAGCCATTTCCATGCGTTTCAATAAGATAACCAATCTACCACACTGAGTGAGAACTTAAAAGAGGGCTTCCCATGCTTGCCATTTCCATGCGTTTCACAGGCCCACATTCAATGCAGTATTATCAGCTGCTGAATTGGAGGGTTCTTCACCCACCCCATACATTCATTCCTTACTCTCCTCACTTTCAAGGCCAGGGCACTCACATCTTTTGACGTGTTCAAATTATTTGATCTATTGAATGCTTTTCTGGGTTAGTCTCACTCATTGAAGTGCCCTTTGTGTTGCTTGGAGCTGTAGTTGTTGCGAAAGGATGTACTGTTAATCTAAAACCCTCTCTAGGAAAATTGTGAAGGGGTTTTATTAGTTTGGCGAGTAAAGCGGGATGACCCTTTCCATTATCCACACCTTAGTTGGCGTGTCCAGCTATCAACATCTGGAGTTCCTTATCTTTCGTTGGTACCCTTCCTCTGTTAGTGGGCTCTCTCCTTTAACTGCTTTTTTTTTCTTTGTTTTGCATCTCTCTCTCTCTCTCTCTCTCTCTCTCTCTCTCTCTCTCTCTCTCTCTCTCTGTGTGTGTGTGTGTGCGTGCGTGTGTGTGTGTGTGTGTGTGTGTGCGCGTGGCTAGTTCATGTGTGAACGTGAACACACAATTCGAGATCCTAGCGAGACACTAAGTATCCGATTATCTTTGTATAAAAAATGTGGTATCTTGCACCCTAACATTCTCTAGATGGGCTCAATGATCATTAGGTGTACACGCCAAAGGACTCCCCTACCTTCAGGGCTCCCTCTTGTAGGGGCTAATTTGTGAGCTTACATTCTTGTACTACCTGGTTGTCCTACCCACTTTTCTACTGAAGAGCACTTTTCGTAACCACTTTCAAGTGTTGGTTAGTAACACATGTCTAGTTATTGGGTTATCTTTGAAATACTTTATTACCATGAACGCTAATCTAATCAACCTTCCCAACAATTGGTATCAGAGCCACAATATGGTACTATTGTAAGGGATGACCTTGCCAATGGCCGTTAACTACTCGTTGAGATACCTCCATATCATCATCCTCGTTCACAACCTTAGACTTTAGCTCCTTGCACATATAAGCAATTTTTGCCAAATTAGGACTTGCATACAAAAAGAAACTAGTTTGTCCCATGCTAGTTTTGTTGTTTGTAATGGAGCACTTAACGGAAAGAGCAATCAACGCATGAGCTTGCGGATCCTCAACATCTCGACGTGCCTTCTTAGTAGTAGGCAAAACAACTCAGTATGAGAATTGCTAGAACCTACCCCACTGTCCAAAGAATTTGTATCCACAACCTGGTCTTACATCATAACTGCACACAATGTTCCAACAACCCTTTATAGCTGGCTATCATACTTGTACATATTTTCCTAGTGGTGGGACGTATGGCATGGGGCATATATATTAGATAGTGCACACTTTATATAATTTGTTATTTGCAATGCAAAGTCTCTCTCTCTCTCTCTCTCTCTCTCTCTCTCTCTCACACTCACACACACACACACACACACACACAATCTCTGTTGTGTGCCCTCTCTGCATTAATAAGCCATTTTCAAGACACTTAGAATCTATTATTTGTGCTGCTTGTCAGTCAGTCAATTCTTTAGTTGGTTCAACAGTATTTTTCAGAAGCAGTGCTTATGGTGCTCGTTGCATTAAGTGATACTTGTGTTGAACTGAAAGGTGGTACAAATAGTGATCAATTTTCGTTAAGGATTAGTCTTGTATGTGAAGGTGATGTGCTCCCTATCTCTGCCCGTTTTTTATACCAATGAGTAGTGAAGATCTCATCCTCAAGTCATATTGTCCTGAAAAAAATGTGTTATTACCAATTGAATTATACTGGATATCTATAAGCTCTCTTTACTGAATCTGTTGACCGCCGATTGAGACAACTCGCAATTTAGTGCACACCATACCTAATGCACATGGTCCTCACCTCAGCATGTTACCAGCCATTACCCAATTGGCTTTGGGGCATCCGTCATTTTGAAGCCCAATTTGCATGAAAGCGATCCACTGTGATATCTGCACTGCCGTCTCATGTCCCGTCAATTTCTAAGGTTTTCTTTTGACCTAAATTCAAAGTTAAACATGCTTTCATGACATATATTGATGCAGCAGCTTGCCAGTCTTAACTCTGCAAAAAAGCAGCAGCCCCCAAAATCTGCTTAATACAAGACAAGATCTCAGCTATTAAAGGACAAACAAGAAACAGTTTTGAGCCGACGAATACAATGTAAAAAACATAGTGGCAAGTGCAAAGTCGAAATTTCCGATCCATCATCGTTGCCCAAGTGTGAGAAAACTTCTTGATTTTGATCAACAGACATAAAAAAAAGTTTAAATTATAGTAATTGAGTCTTCAGAGTCTGATAGTAATGCAGCTTCGGGCTACACCATAATCACTCAAAACCCTTTTTTGTTTTAACAGGGGTGAAAAAGCAAGAAAAGAAGGTTCAGACAGAGCGCTTTTGGTGACTTACTCAGATTGTGTTTTATGAGAAGACTGTACATTTGAATTACCTGCTTGACAAAATTCTAGATTGTAAATGGCTTGAAAAATGTCATCCTCTGAAGAAAATTCTGCATACTGCCTCACAGTAGCAGAGGATGCCACAGACTTTAACACGCTCAAAGCTGCTGCTTCTTGGAAGGCCTCGCCCTTTGTCTGACCCACATGCAAAGCCAATTGCGCCAGGAGACGAATGGCCGGAAATTGGACGCTTTTCTCAGTATCCAATGCTACCATTTGAACCAAAAATGGAAGGCCTGGAACCTCCAATATAGCCACAGAGTGCTTTTGGCACAGAAAATTCTCTTTATCTGTAAACTTCAGCAATGCATTGACTGCTTCAACCACAACGGGTGAGCGCTGTTTATCTACATTGGAAAGCTGTAAAACCAAAGCTTTGATCATTTTATTTCCCTTTAACGAAAATGCTTTGGCAAGGCTTCCCACTGCCCTGATGCAGCAGACTTGAAGCTGAGGGTCAACAGAATTATCAAGAATAATCCGATGAAGCTGGTCTACAGTGGCTCTTGCTGCCGGAGAGGTCAACTTGAATGCAAATTTGCGAAAATCTGTGTTTCCTTCTGCAACTGCAGCCAGCTCCATTATGGTCATAACTGCGTTTTTTTGCACCTCACCGTGTGCAAGTTCAACCAGCTTTGCTAAACCAAGCATTGCCCTTGTTTGAGCAATCTTCCTGCTGTTGTCAAGATTACTTGCAGATAGCAACCAAAGTGCTCTTGTCACCTGAAGCTGTAGGTCAGTCGTGAGCTCGTCCATTTCCGCTTTTTCCTTATAAGGCACATGACTGGATCCATATAGATCATGGGGTGCTTCACTAGTATTTGCATTGCAATGCAGCCCTTCAACTGTGTCACCAGTTTGGTTATCACTGGATGAGGCATCAGAGCTTCCTTTATCTTCTGAATTTGTTACCTCCCGCAAAGAGCTCCCATTCACAAGCACTTCTAAAGGTGCTACTTTTAGAGATCTGTTGTTATCATTCATGGTCTCCAGCATGAGGGCCACCAAATGCATAATAGCCTTAGTATTACCCAAGATTATCTGAGTTTCTCGATCTTGGATGATCATTTCTGCAAATGCCCAGATAACTTTAACTTGCGCCTGCCTTGCACCTTGCTCCAGGACATGAACACATGCTGGAATGACACCTTGCTGCACCAAATTATGTACCCTTGCCTGGTTTATGGCAAGATTTCGCAAAGCAGTTGCAGCCATGACTTTGCATTGAAGTGTACCATCATGAAGGGCCTTAATAATCAGTGGAACACCGCCCTCCTCAATAATGAACTGGCCATTTTGCTCGCTGGCTGATGCCATTAATGCAAGATCGATCGCTGCTGCCTCCCGCAACTCTTGGGAGCCTCCTTGGAGCTTAGAAAGGAGGGTCCACACAAAAGACAGATTGGGGAATGTGCTCGTGATGGGTGGCATGCCAATTACGCTGACCGCTTCCTCATCAGTCACAGAATTGAGAAGCCAATTGACATTGGCAATGGCATCATCCAGAGAAGATTTAGCTTTTCTGAACTCTGTGGCAGTTGTGATTGTAACCAGTCTTCTCAAGAGCCCGCCTTTCCTGCATTTTCTTATGAGAAAGCAGCAATGTTCCAGAATGGAGGATGTCTCATCAACGATGCGTCGAGTTGGGTGCTCACAAAAGCGAGGATTGTCCTGCCTAACCATGCGGACAGCTGTCCGCAGGCATGATGCTAGAGTATCCACATGACCGCAAAGTTCCCGGCACTCTTGTTGATAGACATCTACTTCTGGTGCGGCAAATTTGATGTCTTCAACAAGCCTAAGTGGCTGCCGAAATAATGCCTCAAGGGGGCTTTCTTCCATGCAGGTAGGTTATTTGGAAGGAAAAGAAATTGCTAGTTGAGCTGGTCTGTTATGCATTGCTTAACTTGCATTCATGAAGAGGTCGACAGAGTCAGCAATCGACACACCGAGTTCAAAAATGTTGAACGATGATTTTATACTGTAACGTTACCTTTGCGGATAACTTCTCAAACAAAAAAGAAGTTATCCCAAACAAAAAGGAAGCAGGCAGGACAAGGATCGCTACAGAGTGGAGGTGCCTTCGCAGAAATGCCAACTGATGGGTGGCATGTTTACAGTGTAACTCAACTGATCGATATGATGCTGCCCCCGTCTGAAACTTAAATCAAGCTGGAACTCAGATACCTTAGAAAGATGGGGCTTTTACGCTGACGCCCTCAAGAACGGGTCTGGGTAATCTGATGGAGAAGATATTTGAGGGGCATTTGAAGACGCAGATGGCAAGAACCCCAATTGAAGAATCCGTTCAACTGATAAAGAGATGTGGACATAACCCATCTTGTCAGTGGAGAGGAAGGGATATACAGATGATGCAACAGCTGATTGAGCTTATACGTGATGCAGATGGTGATGGAGGGCTTGCGAAGACGAAACCCTAGAGAGTGCTTCTGTAGCTGAGCTAGGAACAGAATTCATGCTTTCTGTAACTCCCAGTAAGTAGAAGCTACATGTGCCATTTAACGAGCGCGATGAAGGAAGGGCGTACTTCGGACTGCCGCCAGAGGAGTAGAGGAATGGGCAGGATCCCTCTTCGTGCAGCAGGAATAAATGAAAAATGCGCTTCTTTCGTTGGATGATGACAAAGGTGCGGTCTTCTGCTCGCAGCTCAGGAGTCGGGACTCGGGACTCAGGACAAAGAGAGAGATCATGGATGATGACAAAGGTGCGGTCTTCTGCTCGGCAGCTCAGGAGTCGGGACTCGGGACTCAGGACAGAGAGAGAGAGAGATCATGGAAAGTTTGATCGCGGTCAAGTCAAGAGGAAAACTCTTAATTATTGGAGGCCCTAAGGCTCGGGGCCCGGGCTAGAAGACTTGGTCCGGGAGCAATCGGGAACCGTTGGATTAAGCTTGCTGGGAGCACTTGTAGACCGATGGATTAAGATTATTGAAAGATTACTTACAAGAAAGGGTAGAGGTGCGTCCCACCTTTGATGTATTTTTTTTTTTGGAGATCCCTCTGCAAAGGATATGCCAAGGATGCTTGTAACATTATGTGATTCAAGCTCAATTGAGCACTTTTAAAAAAAGATTATTGAAAGGTTACGTGGCAGCGTCAAATCTTTTTTGGCCTACATAATGCCTTTGTAAAGCAGTGAACTCTTGGGAGCAATTTTGGGCCGTTTGATTAATGATGCATACTTTCTTCCTTGTAAGAGGGGCATTAACTTGGCGTCATCTTATGTAGTCCATCGTACACATACTTGACAATTGCTCCTAATTTTATGGAGGGTCCATTATTGTTGCAGACAATTAGATAACTATTCCCAACACTTCCTAAGGAGGAAACGATAGAACGAGGAAGTGGTCGTATTAGAGACGGAGATTTGGAAGCTCCAGCCAAAGAGAGTGGGTTTGATGTCGAGGGAGAAGCTAGAAGACCACCATAAAAGCTATAAGGGGGAATACTGAGACATCCATATGCACTGAGTGAGTGGAAAGAAGTGAGTGAGATCTCACACTCATGTGCACTACCTTAGTTATTTCTTGTAGAGAGAAGTTTCCTAATTTATGGATTATAACTCCACCCTCTGCATAGAGTAGAAATGTTTTTTTGTTTGTTGAGAAGGGCCTCTAAAAGTAGAGGGGTTAGTTAGGGGCAATATTGGAGCCCCATACCTCACCCTCCTCAACCTTCACATCCCATTGTATGAAACTAGCTGCAAGCAATTTGAGAGGCTCGTCTTGGTTATAAAGTGTTAGGATTAATGAATTACTAAGTAGCGGCTAGAGTGGTGTACTTAATGGAGAGAGATAAAACATTCACGAGAGAGAGAGAGAGAGAGAGAGAGAGAGAGAGAGAGAGAGAGAGAGAGAGAGAGAGAGAGAGAGAGAGAGAACGCACAAGATGTACGTGATTCACCCAAGTGTGGGCTATGTCCACGGAAAAGCAGTTACTGAATAACTTTACACTTCAAAGTAGTTTAAAAGGGATTATAAACCCTTAATGGTCATCTTGCCCGATTCTCTCTCTACCTTGCACTTCTTGCTTTTTCTTTTTTAACTCTATTTTCATGTGTAGCAGCCGTTCATGTGTAGATGAGTCCACCCAACAGTCGGCCACTAGTCATTAGAACGCTGGCCACTGGCCATGGACCATCGACCACCGGCCATTGATTACCATCCACCTGCCATGTATCTGCTTTCGCATTTTGCATTTCAAACCTTTCCAATACCTTCTTGATGTAATCCTCTTGAGATAGTGTTAATGTCTTCTTCAACACGTCTCTTGGTATTTTCATACCAAGTATTTGTTTTGCATCACCTAAATCTTTAGTTGAAAAAGATTTAGACAACTCCTCTTTTAGCTCCCTTATATCTTGCATGTTAGCACATACAATTAGGATTTCATCAACATATAACATTAGAATGATGTATTTCCCATCTCTCAAAGTCTTCATGTGAATCTACGATCTAACCTCCATTGGTGGAATTTTTGGTACCACTGTCTTGATGCTTGTTTAAACCATACAAGATCCTTTTTAATATGCATACCATTTTCTCCTTACCCTTTTTTTAATACCCCTTTGGTTGAAGCATGTAAATCTCCTCCTCCAAGTCTCCATGAAGGAATGCCGTGTTTATATCCCTTGCTCAAGATTCAAGTCTTCAACAACCACAATACCTAAAAAAAGTTTAATTTCATTTTTACAACAAGAGAAAATATTTCATTAAAATTGACACCTTTCTTTTGAGAAAACCCCTTTACCACAAGCCTAAACTTGTATCTCTTTTTCATGCTTTCTTCCTCCTTCATTTTGTACACCCAATGATTTTGTAGTGCCTGTTTACCTTTGGGCAAATCAACCAATTCCCAGGTTTGATTTTACTACAATGAATCCATCTCTGCTTGCATGCCCTTTATCCACTCCTCTTCGGGTCCATGTTGCATAGCTTCTTCATATGACTCTGGCTCTCTAGAATCTGTGACCAAGAGGTCTTCATATGACTCTGGCTCGCTAGAATTTGTGACCAAGAGATGGTTGAAGCAAGGAATGAATCTCTCTAGAGGTCTACTAACTCTCATAGACCTTCGGGATATAAATCGAGGGTTCTCATCTTATTGTGTTGTCTCAAGTTGTGAGTCTTCATTGTCCTCAAGCTCCATGTACACATCACTTGCATTCTTTGTTTTATTTTTTTCCAAGTAATCTTTGTACATATTATGTTTATTGAAATAACATCTTTACTCCTAAAATTTTACCATCCTCAAGTCCCATAGTCGATACCCACAGTTCGCTTCTCCATAATCAATGAAAAAAAATTTCTTGGACTGTTGTTTTCTTTGAGTGCGCTTGCGTTTTCCTTTTCTAGCACATGCTTTACCTGCTCAGGGGTTTTCAATTTTTCTGACTGCATTAGATCTTGAGCCATCTCTATGAGTCTTTTGCACATTTCCATTTGTTTGGTTTCCTTTCTCGGATGTGGGTAGGTAAGCAATCTTTGTTCCATTGTTTGATTGCTCTTCAACCTTGCCTCATAGGCTTGCAACATAGCATCTAAATACTTGTTCGCCTTTTTGACTAAGATTGATCCGCTTGATAAAGTCTTTGACTCTTTCACTCCCTTGGAATTTTCTTTGTTCTCTTGTTCATGTGTGAATTGTTCCTTTGTTTGGTTTCATTCAGTTTCTAAGGTTGTCTTTTCCCTTAGCCTCTTCGCTTTCATTCTGTTTCTTTTTGCTTTCCACGATTTTCGTTGAGTCCTCACTGACCCACTTTCAAATTCGGTTTATTCTAGAGGTTTCAACTCATCCGTCTCACTGATTTATTTTTGGTTGCTTTCTGAGCTTGAGCTCTAGTCACCACTGCGACAGGAACTGTCGATTTTGAGTCTGATCCGCTCAAAACAAGGTAAAACTTCAATAACATTCACAATCTCTTTTTTCGTGTTGCCTGGATTCTTAGCACAATGATGGAGTAGGTGATCCCACAATCATCACAGAATCCAAAGATTTTTGTTCATTGACCCTTGTGTAAACAACCTCGTGCCCAATGGTCACCTCCACATTCATAGCATGGATCTTTCCACCGGGTAGCTGGTGGCGCTCCCATTGGCTGTCCTATCCTAGGCGGATATTCTCCAAGCTTGTAATTTTGATTTTCTATGAACATGAGCGTATTTTCATCCATTGTGAATTGGTTTCTAGTTGTTTGAGCAACATATGAAGGTTTTGTGGCTTCGTTGGCACTGGCCCAAAATGGACTATCCTAGTACCATATGTTACACCCTCGGGTTCTCTCACATGGGTTTCTATAGGTTTCTTGTAGTAAACAGTTGATGGAATCATTGATTGACTCATGAGTGGCTCGCTCGACTGTGCGTATCAAACAATAGCTCAATTGTCATGAGGCAAAGACAATTGTTGGCCCAACACAGGTTGTGGTTTATCTCCTCCTTGTGCTACGTTATTGGGTCCAATTTGGTATCTCGGAGGTGGTGGAAATTGTTGCACCATTGGAGATCCATTGGGCCTTTCCCTCACATAATTTTGATTGTAAAATCACTCAATCGTATCGTGATTGATGTATTTTTGCTCGATGGCACACCACTTCAACACTCTTAGAGCATTAACTACTTGTGGCTACTGTGATCTCAGATTAGGATTCTGTATGTATGCTTGGTTCATTCTACAAATCACTTCTTCAACCACTTGGTCCATGTTTGTGTGATTGAAGCAGGAGCACTTTGTTTTATAGATGACTTGCTGGTTGTAGACGAAGCAATACTAGTGTTTGTATCTACGTCCTCCGTTACCTCTTCGTATGTCTTACAATTGTCAACTAGATACAACGCTTCTCTAGTGACTTGTTTGAATGTGGTGCATGTATTCAAGTGTAAGTCAATTTTTAGAGTTGCGTTTCTCAAGCCCTCTATGAAGAGAACTGATAAGCGATCAACTTGCGATAACTCTCGCACTAGATATCTTTCAATATATTATTTGAAGCGAGGTAAAGATTCCTTCACTTTTTCATTCTCCTTCTACTTAAAAGCATAGATTTGGAAAATCAAGTTGTGCTTGATTCCTCTCTTAGAGAATTTCTAGACAAACTCTCGCAAGAGTTGACCAATATTAAAACAATCTTGGTTGTTCAATGGCTAGAGCCAAGTGAGGAATCTCTAACCCCGAGAAAATACTTTCGAGCGAACAAGAGACCGAGCGAATATGTACAAGAGAAAAGAGCACATCAACATTGCAATAGTTTAGATATTGAACATAGAGTAGCAAAATGAACCGGTCATATCTTAAATTTTTTCAAATAACAGAACGAGGAATCCCAAAACCCAAGCGAGTTATCACGAGCTGTCCTAGAAATTGAGCAAAATAGAAAAAATAATACGTAGGAAGTCATAATCAAACTTAGGAATAATGAGGGTGAAGGAAGATGAGGTAAGAAAGAAGTTACAAAGTTGAAATTCTCATCTTAGAGTATCTCTTATGATTTAGAAGGAGAAATAAATTGGCCTCTTAAGCTCAATGCCAATGTGCTCTTTACAGTACGATCATAGCCATATTCACATGAGAGCTTAGACCATGTGGAAGTGTTAGTTCTTGCACATATCTTTGCACATTGTTCACTTGGTTCAAATTTGGGACAACCAATTAGGCACTAAAGACCAAACAATACATTTCATACCACTTTTTGTTAACAAGTGTCATCAGACATATTGTATGCCCTTGTCGTAGACGAAACCTTATGGCAGCTTCTTTTGTAATACTACACTATGATTGGAGGTGTGTCTTGCATTGCTCAAACTGCTCCCTTCTTGCTCTCTCTCTCTCTCTCTCTCTCTCTCTCTCTCTCTCTCTCTCTCTGCGAAAATTATGTACATTGTATTACATCATGTCATCTTGGTCTTTGTTATGTCATAAATGTGCCATAAATTGCAAACATCTCTCACTGAAATTTCCATTAGAGACATTGATACAATCCTCCATCATCTTTTTCTTAATGATCTCTCTCTCTCTCTCTCTCTCTCTCTCTCTCTCTCTCTTTGTGTGGTAAAGAGGTTATGCATACTATTCACAAAATGGCATTCTCATCATAATAAGGTTTTTGTGATGATGCATGCCATACAAGTTGGAAGCTTCATAGCATATCATTCTATTTTTGAGTGAAATAGATAAACGACATATTTTATTGTCCAAGATGGGCATATTGGTATTAAGGGCGAACATGTGGGCCTTGATAATTATTACACCTTAACTTGAACGCAGAAGGAACCTGAAATCTTGTAGACGGATTTGATGTTGGAATACCCTATTGCTTGATGACGTTTTTGAAACTATCAGGGATAGAACTGCAAAGGCACAAAGAGCTAGATGATTTGAGGAGGTTGCAACATCCATTGTTAGCACTAGGGATGGGGGATTGGAGCCTAGCACATACTCGCTACATTGACTGTAGCCTAGCATGTACTTGCTACATTGGTTGTAGAGTGCCCGAGTGCTCGAACAATCAGCCTCGGTAGCCAGCGCCGTCCAAGACACAAAGGTGGCCAACATTACCACCACCACCACCATCACAAGGCGGGTAAAGCCTCCATAGCTTGAGCCTTCTCTCTCTCTTTATCTGTCTCTACCCTCAAGAATCCAACACTTCTGTACATTAGTATAGGTTTGTGTGTTTGGAGCCTCTCAAGAACACAATGGAACCACATAGCCAAGCCTCCCAAGGCAATAGAGGTTTAAAATTTGCAATTCCAACTACTAGGGCTTGACAACTTTTCTTACAAAATAGTTGGTGAAGACAAAGAATAGAACATGGAGCTTGTACTTGTACAACACTTACACTCTCATCATTACCATTAGCTGAAAGAGTCTTTGGGCCTTCAGGAATATGCATTTCCTATGAAGGAGGTGGGTTTATGATTGTCATAGGCATAACAATATCATTAGAAAGCTTGCCCTACATCTCTCGATGCTCTTGGCATAATGCAGATAACAGTGGACTAAGCAAAGATCACAAGGAGAATTCTGCAGATAACATTCTTTTGCAAGGCTTGCCAGAACAGTCCTCTGTATATGCCACACATCCACCACGTAAAGACTTGTCCTTCCCCAATAGAAAAGGCCGCATGAGGATTGACTGTACAAAAGGCTAAAGTGGTAGCGGCAAGTTCCAATCCACCCTCCACAAATATGGCATGGCATGTGCACAGTGTTGCCCCAGGTACTTCAGTATTTTGATATTCCTCTCAAACAAGACACATGAGAAAATCAAGCCTAATTACCAACAAGAATCAAAGTGGTCGGCACAACCATAGATGCCCGTATATTCAGCTCGGCTTCTCGTATGGCCACCACATTTTTGCTTTGTATTTTGGCAAGCTCTACTTCTTGTGACCACAACATATATTTCTTGGCTAGCTCTGCATGTGCTTGAGTCATCTCAGCCTTCCTAGTGTTCTCAAAGATCTTGGTCTTTGCTTGAGCAAGAAACTCCTTCTGTTTTGCAATCTGGACCTACTGGAGGGACATACCTTGATCTTGGTATCAGCTTTTGCAGCATTCTGACGTTGCGTGAGACCCTGCCGCTCCTTGGTGCCGACATCACCCTTATACTTGGCATCAACGATGGTGATCTTGGCGCTAATGGCCACGTCTTTTGACCGAGGAAGGACAAGTACTCATGGCCAGGGACATCGATGATCTGCTTGACATTGGCATTGTATATGAGGAGGCCAAATTCATTGAGCTCAAGTTGCGCTTTCTCGAACACGGCGAGCTTGAACTGTTTGGTGCCTTTGAAAATGTCCTCCATGGTCATGGCGGGCGGCGAGGACGCGGGTTTCGCCTTCGATGATGCCCTTGACAAGGTCATTGACATGGTTGTAGTTTTGTTCATGGGGGGCGATGAGGCGGGCGTATTTGATGAGGGCGGCTTTGGGGCCGATGGGGAAGACGGCGGGGAAGACGAAGCTAGGGAAGCTTTTCGGTGCTCATGGTTTGAATGTCGAAGTCGTAGGAAGGTTTTCTTGGCCAACTTGGTCTCTGTCTGTCTCTTTGTCTCTCTCTCTCTCTCTCTCTCTCTCTCTCTCTCTCTCTCTCGGAGTGTGCGCTGGTGCGCGCTCCTTGAGAGAGAGAGACTGCGCATATTCCTGCTGCCGACTGTTCAAAGTTTGACGAAATCCCCACCGGTTGTATTGACGTCTTTGCGCACGTGCACCGGTTGCTGCAGCATCACCAGACACCATGGGCCGTCAGCCTGCCCACATGCAGCACGACCGGCCCAGTTCCGGCGGCAATTTTGTCACTAGATTAATTAAATCTGTTGCACCATATTCTAGTGACTCAAAACAATGTAAAATTGGACCGCACAGTAAAAAGTTTATTGAGGTCAAGTGCGCTTGAGATCAACATGCTGTTAGGGGTTTTTGTAGCGTTTTTTCTGCATTCCAGTATGTAGTTACGATCATGGAAGCGTTTCTTTGAGGCGAATCCAGGGAGATGCCTTCATCATCAAAAGGGAAACTGAAGGGTGAGCGAGTTGCTGAAAGGTGAATTGACAAGCGACAAGCGCTGCGCGGAGATGTCGCAAGGGTGAGATAGCTCTCAACACAGGAATGACGACCAAGCGGTGGCGAGGCGCAGGTGGAAAGACAAGCAAGGAGGGGTGGGATAGGACAAGGGAAGAACGTGCTGCTCACTTGTAAACTGCTTTTCTTTTTTTTTTAATACATGCACGCTGGGCTATGTATGCAGCGATGACTCTTGGTTGAGTTGGTTAGCCGAGCAGAATAGAGCGCATTTAGTTGATGTCGTGAGCTCTACCTGGGTTGTGGGGTTTTTACCAGTCGTTGTTGTGAGCAAAGAAAGGTAAAGTGCAGAGGAATCTTATAAGATTCTATCTAATGGGTGAATATAGATCCAGGTAGGAGTTTGCTGAGCATCGATGTAATTAAACAAAATAACTTAAGACCACAACTCTGGAGTGTATATATGTTACAGAAGAGAGGAATTGACTTACGTTATTTGTGTACGTTAACAATTTGAGAACAACAACAGAAGCCTTCTGTATCAAAACCAGTTTCAGCTGGTGAAGGACAAGATGCAGCACCGTTGAGCTCTCCTACTTCAGTCTTTAGATGAGCTTCCCAACAACAAGGACCCTTATTCTATAAGAAAACCTCTCCTCTTGCCATCGCATTTTGACACTCCCTTCCCCTCTCTCTCTCTCTCTCTCTCTCTCTCTCTCTCACACACACACACACACACACACACACATTTCCCACAACGCTAAAAATTCTCTTCTTTTTCTTCTAAGTCCTTCACTAATTTTCCCTTTTTGTTTCTCTCACTCTAGCAATCGACACTAACATGGAGTCCTAGATCTAGCAATTTCATCTATTGAGTAGCAATTTAGGAACTGCCAACAGCTATATGAAAAATTTTGAAGTGTATCTTATGTAAACAACATTTGTCACAAATTCGGCAAAGTCATAGTTTCTAAAGTGTTCCTTATGTAAACAATGTTTGTCACAGATTCAACAAAGTCACAATTTTTAGCCGGCTACAACCCTAATTTTTTTGAACACTAGCCAATGGTTTATGCTACTTCCTGCTTACCAAGGTGGAGGTAATCGAGTAGCACTATAAGAGGATCATCACTATCATTTTGCTCGGTTTTTGGTTTTCTCGAACGTTTTCGCTCGGGGTTTGGTAGGACTCGAGCCAAGTCAACGTCGTTTCTTCCAATGTCAACCCAAATCCTTCGTACTATGTATGGAAATCCGTGACTTGTTTCGTCCTTAAGACTTGCTTAAATATGAAAACATGTGCATATGGATATCTCGATTAGTTGTACTTCTTGGGAACGCACTTTGCCACTTGGGAAGGTCGCATCCTTCTAGTTTTCACTACCATTCTCATCATTCTAAGCTCTCTTACAACTACATCTCTTGCCTCATATCCACTAGTAGGTGCTCTGGAGGGAGTTTGGTCAGTTAATCTCTCATCATGTTGCATGTCTCTATTATTGGTTCTAGTATCAGGAACCCTTGTGCTGAAAATTGTGTATGGAATATCATTACCTCAATGCATGGACATAGGAACCCTTGAACTCAAAGATCCTGTCGATCCTGGCTCAAAAAAATGTGGTCGACTAAAAGGATCTTCCACTTTGGTTCTCGACGGACTCACTCTTTGTAATTTCTGGCCTTGTTTCAGAGACAGTTGGTCTTTGTGTGCAGAGGTGACATAGTATTGGTGGAGTGGTCCTCGGAAGTACGTCTATCCCTCAAGCTCCGTGTGGTTTATTGTTGCAGAATATCTTTGACCATACTTGTCTAACATGATTATTCGTGTATCTCTTTCCACTTCATATGTGAACACATACAAGAATTTTTGCTCCGTTAACTCTCTCACGTTGGATTCATCACACCTGTAATAGAGCACTCGATTGTCATGGCATTTCGGCACTCAAACAAAGTCCAAATGCAACAAAGCTTTAGGAGGAGGTCTAAGACACCTAAAGGCACTATCCTACCAACTTTGGTCACAATCTAACAAGGTACCAAAATCAAGATCCATCATGATCAAGGTCCTGAAAATTGCAATAGAACATACCAAAAAGGTTACCCTATGGTCTAAGAATAGTCTCCAATGGTCGAAACGTCAAAAAACAACCATCAAAGCACTCAAAATAGCCGTGCTGATTTAGCTTGCTAGTGTGTAGTTGTGAGCCATATCATAATTGACAATGATTAAACTTTAATTAAAGAATAGTAGACAAGGAACACAATGTAAGTTTTGGAATTGAAATCAGATTACCAGAGCTCAAGATAGATTGATAACAAAGCATGTAAGAGTATTCACTCTCAATCGTTCGCTCCAAAACTCATAAACCCTCTTGTTAAAATGATAATGTGTGTCTTTTCCCACTTACAAAAAATAGGTTTTATACCTAGGGCTTTCTTGGCCAGTGACTGGCTTTACAAGACTCAGACTCATTTATAGACTTTACAACTCAGATTTGGCATAAATTGGCTCAGACATTGTCCTGACTAAAATTAGAGACTTTATATGATTACAAAGCTTTCCCAGAAATATAATGATGGGGCATCAAAATTTTAGGGCTCATGAAGAAGGGGTTGACTAGGAGGGTGCCCGTTTGGTCCATTTGCCAACAAGACTAAATTCCAAATGGAACGCTACTCCTCGTCTGAAAACTCAATCCATAGGAGAGTAGTTTCTAATGTGCTATAGGATACTAGAAAAGAAAGAAGAAGGAAATATTATGTTAGCCTTTCCTTGATGAACTTTGGACTAAGTGGTATTAAGATTTTCTAATGAAAAGTACTTGAAAGGATCTTGATGTCCACACAACCCATGAGCGTGTATGACGATGATGCATCATGAATAAGTGACTACAAGAGAATAAGTATTTTTCACAACTTTCTGCAAAGCTCATCACCTACTCCAAGCTTGTGAGACGGGAGGCCTACACCAACAACTCTTGGTTTTGTGATGCAAATCCAACCAAGAGCCAAGCTCCAATGCATGCTCATCTCCTCTACCATGCTAATTACTAAGCTATGCTAATATTTTATGAGTGATTATGTGAGAAGATATACTTCTTTCTCGTAAGAATACTCCTTCTTCCTCTTAATCTACTCTCATACCCCGCTAGCTCTCATCATCTTCAAAGGTGTGTGAGGTCTTGGGTCTAAGACCGTGAGGGAATTGATGTTGTGTTTTACAAGTGTTAGCTTGGTGCTTGAAGCTTCCATCTTCATTGCACTAGCAAGTTATTGAAGGAGCACAAAGTATTGTATTGTTTAAATGTCTCCCTTGATGGGAGAAACCTATAATACAAAGCCTTTTGGAGGGGGGACCGGCGGCTCCATGAAAATTCAGTCCTCAACTGTTGTCAATAGCTTAATTTCTCTCTCTTTTTGAAGTATTGTTCATGCCTATCTAACTAGGTGTTATGATTTATGTTGCTCTGTCTCCATCCAAGCACTCTTGCTATGCTCATTAGGAATCTAGTCTAATGAAATGCTCACTATGTCAATGTTATTTTCCGCTACACACAAGTTACTAGACCATTAAATGTTACACTGGTATCAGAGCACAAGGTTTCTCTTTTCTTGCTCAAGAAGGGAGGTCCTCAAGATAACTATAAATGGTTGGTATTATTAATTGCAATTGAGTAAGTAGAATGGGGTTTTTCAGCCTTGCAGTGTGCCTGCTTCGTGCAGATAAAGGGGCATCCTCGTCGAGAGCTATGGTCTTAATAGTGGAGTCCTACGGGGCTTGCCTACGGCTTAACCACTATTGAGCTATTAGAATCTTGTTGACAGGAGCCGGTATTGTTTTGTTGTTGAAAGAACCTCTCTTCTATTCCTTGCAATTAATGATATTCGAGCCACGGGTTCATGAGCTTGAGTGCTTTTCTAAGGGGCTAAGAGGAGCAGCAACTAGGGCTTGAAGCACCAGAGTACACCTAAAAATATTACATCTAAAAGTTGTTAAAATGGCTGACAATAGTAAAGAGAGTGAAATTAATGTTGATAGCTTTGATTTTGCTAATGAGCAGGCTACTAATGATGCCCCTATGCTTGTTAATTACCTTGTTTCTAGGCTTCACCAAGCCATGTGCAATCCATCCCTCCAAAGCGAAGTGGAATGGCAGCTACATGCTCATGGTTTTCTCCAAACTCCCCACCAAGAAGAGAGAATACCTAGGAAGCCTCCTTGTAAGACCTCCAAAATAGGCCTCTCTTTGATCCGGGAAGAAGAATAGAATCTGTATGAAGGGCTCAAAAATCTACTACTTGACAACGCATCTCCTTCCCAAAGGAGAACTCAAGAGTCCCCACCAAAAGAACAAGAAAGAAGTGAGTCTCCTGCCACCTCGGAGGAGATGGCTCCACGAAGATGGTGGCAAAACGCTCTCCATCACATCCTAAACGGAGAAGACCATCCTTTACTTCTCCACATCATAATTCAAAGAGGATGACAGAAAACAAGAGAAGAAAAAGGCGAGAAATAGGTCACCCTCTTCTCCATCTTCTTCATCCTCTTCCTCTTATGAAGAAAGTGATGGTGCGGACAAGGAGGAACAAGGCAAGGAAAGGCGAGAAAGAGGTCACTCTCTTCTCCATCTTCCTCAAATTCTTCATCTTCGGAAGAAAGCGATGGTGCAACTTTTGAACCACCAAAAAGAAGAGGCCATAGGAAATCCTATGCCCCGTGGAAGAGGTTGTTCAAGCTCAAAAAGTTGAAAGAGGGAGGAAAGAACATCTCTTTCCTTACCTACGATGGCATCTTTGGTGCTACGGACAAAGTCTTGGACTTCATTGAACAATTCGATGCGGCGTTTGCAGATGAGGGCTTCAGCGAGTCCTCTAAGCTACACCATGTAGCTATGCACTTTCAAAAGTCTGCCAGGCAATGGTGGTCTAGCCTACGGGCAAATGGTGAAGCCCCACGGACATGGAAAGCTTTAAGAGCTTCCATCATGAAGCAGTTTTTGGCTACCGATGCCAAAGACAAAGTACTCATTGAATGGCGAAGCTTGAAGCTCTCTCCCTACAAATCTATTCACAAATATGTAGACACGTTTTGGAGCTTACATCTCAAGGCCACTGTCTTCAAAAAGGTGGATTTTGGAGAGCGAAAACAATAATTTTGTGTGGGTCTAACTGAAGATATGGCAGAGTATGTCAACTCCCAAAGGCCACACACCATTTCTGCGGTCATACACCATACCATGGTGGCTTCACAAATCCATTTCCAACAAGGGACCAAGAAAAATCTTAAGCCCATGGAGAACAAGGACCGTAACAATGAGCCTAAGGGGAAGGACAATGTCCAAAAGTCTCCTAAATGATGACCTCGTTTAGGAGGTAGTTTAGGGATGTCGTCAATAAAAACATCTTGAAATCCCCTGAGAAAATTGGATAACTCTAATTCCTTGTGATTATTTATATTTTCTTTTGCTAAAGCATTAGGTTCATTTTGAGAATCTTTAACAAAACCATGTACACAAAAATAGAGCTATTTATTGACTTATTGAAATCTTCCATATGTACAATGGGTATGGTGTTACCCAATTCCTTAGCATCTATATCTTTTTTCCAAAACCTAAAGTAGATTTTTGTTTCAGTGAATTAACATTGGCAGCCATGCAATCAAACCATGGTGCCCCTAGGATTACATCCTCGTGCTTAAGATAAAGAAGTCCTCTTTGTCCACATAGCTTTGGACATGGAGCCTCAATTTCCCAATTAAGGGAGTGACTGAAGATTCTTGTCCCTTGAAAGCACCATCGCCGGGTAGGACATCTCCCATCTCATAGGCTTGGATGCCTAGCTTGGTGGCCAACTCTGTGGATATAAAATTGTGAGTAGAACCAGGGTCAAAGAGAATAAAGGCATCATGTTCTCTTACCTTTCCCAAAGCATGGCATAGAGGAGATCCTTTGTGGTGAGCTTCCTCTTCTTGTATTTTGACCAAGGTCCAGGAAGTTCACCGCCTAATAAACCTCCTTATAGAGTTTCTCAAGCTCAACAAGAGGAGATTATGCAGCAAGTGCATGAGTTAGTTGAATAGGGCATGGTTAGGCCTAGCTCATCTCCACCCATGTTATTAGTGCAAAATAAAGACGACACGTATCATATGTGTGTCGACTATAGAGCACTAGATAGGATCACTAACAAAAATAGGTTTCCCGTTCCACGGGTAGAAGACCTATTTAATAAGTTGCAAGGGTCAACCTACTTCAGTAGGATTGACCTAAAAAGTGGCTACCATCAAATAAGATAGTTGATTAAGACATTGTAAAGACCGCATTTCGCACTACGTGTGGTCTTTATGAATACATTGTCATGCCTTTTGGCTTGACCAATGCACCAGCCACATTTAAGCGCTTGATGAAGAAGCTATTCAAGCCTCACCGAACCTTTACTGGAGTGTTCTTTGATGAATATAATCATCTACTCTAATTCACGAGACGAACACAAGCAACACCTCCAGGTAATATTTCAAGTCTTATGGAGAGAATAAACTTTATATTAATCGAAAGAAAAGTGAGTTTTTCTTACAAGAGATTCAATATTTAGGTCACATTATCTCTCAAGATGGCATCCAAATGGATCCATCAAAGCTAGAGGTAATAAAAGTATGGCCTAATCCAAGGAATCTTCATGAACTAAGAAGCTTTATAGGTATGTGTGCATACTATAGATGCTTCATAGAAAAGTTCTCACAAATCGCGGGACCATTACATGACCTAACAAAGAAAAATGCTAGGTATACATGGTCTACCAAGGAGAAAAATGCTTTCAAAAAGTTTATCTCTCATCCTGTGCTTACACTGCCGGATCTCTCAAAGCCATTTGAGGTCCAATGTGATGCTTGTGGGGATTGCCTTGGAGCTATTTTGCTCCAAGAAGGGCACGCCATAGCCTATGAATGTCGAAGGCTCAACCCTGTTGAGCAAGCTCTAGGCATATATGAAAAGGAACTACACGCAGTTCTACACGCCTTAGACTCGTGGAACCTCTATTTATTGGGGACTCTTTTCATTCTGCGGCAGACGGATCACCAAAGCCTTAAGTACTTCATGACGCAGACCAAGCTCTCTGACAAACAAATGAGGTGGGCAAATTTACTTTCGCAATTTCATTTTCATATTGGTCACATTGCTGGCAAGCATAACCAAGTAGCCGATGCACTCTCAAGGTGGCCGAGAGTGAATGCGGTTTCCAAAGCAACTCACAATGATCTATCTTCTATGATAGATGAGTACGCTATTGATAGTGATTTTAGAGATGTGATTTCATCCCTTGCACTAGGGAAGAAAGATGAACCATTTACTTTACAAGATGGTTATCTTCTCTATGGAAATAGACTATGCGTTACTAACTCACTACGTGAGAAACTAATGTATGAATCTCATGCTCCTCCTTATGCGGGCATAGAGGGATTCAATCCACCTTAAAAGGGATTGAAACATATTTCTATTGGCCTGCCATGAAAGCAAACATACAAGTATGTTTCTAAATGTGTGGTATGCCAAAAGATGAAGTTTGATAGAGGGAAGCAACCTGGATTGCTTCAACCTTTTCCAATCCCTAATTCACCATGGGAGAGCATATCCATGGATTTTATCTTTGGATTACCCAAGTCTATCCATAATGGGAATACGGGAATATAGACGATAGTAGACAGGTTCAACAAACAAGCTCATTTTATACTTGTCAAAAAGACTATCAAAGCCCATCAAATGGAAACCCTCTTCATATCACAAATTTTCAAATACCATTGCTTGCCAAAGTCTATAGTGTCGGATAGAGATCCTAGAATGACCAGTAATTTCTGGAAGGGTTTCTTTGAGAATTTAGGGACAAGGCTAAACTTCTCTTCGGCCTATCACCCACAAAACGGATGGCCAAAGTGAAATAGCTAACCTAAAAATTCTTGATCTACTAAAAGACTATGTAACGGAAGTAGATCAAAGGTCCCAATGGGAGAAGTACTTACCCTTAGTGGAGTATGCCTACAATAACACTGTACATACTTCCATGGGAAAAGCACCTTTCCAGGTAATTGAAGGAAGATCCAAAAGTCCCCTGCTACTTAAGGTACACGGGAAGATTCTCGCCCATAGATGAGTATAGCCGAGACCTACAAGAATCTTTCCAAAAGATTAAGGATGCTATCTCTACCTCATAGCAAAGGAAAAAGGCTGCTGCTATTGGATGGCTATAGAGGTGGACCAATGAGAACTGGGCTAGAGTACATTTAGTTTAATTCATTTTAAAACACTTGATAAAAAACCAATAGAAATTAATCTCTCTAGAAGACTATTGGACAATCTCCCAAGTGGTCCAATGAGCATTCAACAGCCCAATGGCTTGCCTGATTCCTATTGGCTAGAAGACTAAGTGGTCCAATGAGAGTTTAATCACATTAATTAATTACCTAAAGCTCTCACAAAAGGGAAATAGAGAACACATGTCACAAGGCTATCACTTATGCTTCTTAATTATCATTGGCTAAGCTTTGCAGGGTCCAATGGGATGCCATCATGAGTAAAAATCAAGAGGGCTCGACCAAGAGAGAGAGGGGGCTGATTTTGGCAAGGCATTATCACACACACACACACACTCACACAATCTAATGTGTGAAGCAAAGAAGACACTCTCTCCTTATCAAGCTTTAATGGAAATCTCATGACCTACTCCAAGCTTGTGAGAAGGGAGGCCTACACCAACAACTCTTGGCTTTGTGATGCAAATCCAACCAAGAGCCAAGCTCCAATGCATGCTCATCTCCTCTACCATGCTAATTACTAAGCTATGATACGCTTTTATGAGTGATTATGTGAGGAGATATACCTCTTTCTTGTAAGAATACTCCTTCTTCCTCTCAATCTACTCTCATACCTTGCTAGCTCTCACCATCTTTGAAGGTGTGTGAGGTCTTGGGTCTGAGACCGTGAGGGAATTGATGTTGTGGTTTACAAGTGTTAGTTTGGTGCTTGAAGCTTCCATCTTCATTGCACCATCAAGTTATTGAAGTAACACAAAGTGTTGTATTGTAAATTGTTTACCTTGATGGGGGAAACCTATAATACAAAGCCTTTTGGAGGGGGGACCGCGGCTCCATGAAAATCCGATCCTCAACTATTGTCAATAGCTTAATTTCTCTCTCTTTTTGAAGTATTGTTCATGCCTATCTAACTAGGTGTTATGCTTTATGTTGCTCTCTCTCCATCCAAGCACTCTTGCTATGCTCATTAGGAATCTATTCTAATGAAATGCTCCAATGTTATTTTCTGCTACACACAAGTTACTAGACCATTAAATGTTACATTGTTCCCACTTCGCCTGTCCCTCTTTTCTCTTACCATTTTTCAAAATATTTACCATTTTTAACTTTTTAGTTGATTTCATAGAAGCAAGACTCGCACTTGCCGGCCAATGTGACCTAAGTGGACTACAACAAAACTATGTACAAAGCGTGTACAACTATGAAGCATGGCATTGGCTTCACCCACACCCATCAACTTTGTGCAATGTGAAGCTTGTAAAACTATGAAGCACGAAATTGTCTTCACCCACACCCATCAAATATATGCAATGTGCAAACCACTCTCTGGCTAAGCTCTTTATAAGAGCATATGTAGGGTCGCCATCTGGATAAATTTTTACAAGCTCAATCCGTTTTTCTACGAGTACACCCTGTATAAAGTGATACCTCACCTCAATGTTTTTTGTTTGGATTAAAACACCTGATTCTTTGTTAAGGTAATGGAACTCTAACTATATCAAAATGCAGCACTAGAATCTGATGATTCTTCTCCAGACCTTGCACTAAATGTGCCAACCATTAAGTCTCCCCTTTCTAGCCTCCAATGATACAACAACATACTCAACCTCTATAGTGGAAGCTCAAGAGTGAGAGGATGTAGAAGCTATTAAATTCATGAATTTGAATGTCATCCCAAATATGCCTTTGCTAAACACTAGGGCCCATAACACCTAGTGTGCATGGGGTGCAATTTTTGGGCGAGCAATTTTTGGCGAGCTCTTTTTAAGAATTGGGCGAGCGAATTCCCAAAAGAAGGGATAATCTACTTATCTCTCTCTCTCTCTCTCTCTCTCTCTCTCTCTCTCTCTCTCTCTCTCTCTCTCTTTTCAACTAAAATTTGATTGTCGGTTCATGACCAACTTACATTCAAACAAAAACCACTATGGATGCATTCAATACACTATTGATAAGGCAAACAGAAGTTCCTTACACACAATTATGGTCTATTTCATATAGCAAATCCCAAATCTATGTGTTCCATTGCATCAAAGGTAAATACATAATGGGGGGGGGGGGGGGGGGATACATCATGGGTGAGGTGGATGAAAGAAGGGCGGTGGGGGGCCATATGATCTGGGAGGAAACAAAGGTCGTGCCAATGGGGGCAATGCACCAAATGGTGCGGGTACTCCTCCAAATGGCAGAGGGTACAAACCATATGTGGGGGGGGGGGGGGGGGCGCTGTAGGTAGTGAAAGAGGCAATGGATCAACTCCGGGCGGGGCCTTAGATGTGGAGGCAATGAATGCACTGGGAGATGGTCCAGTTGCACACCATGCCAAAACTGGGGCCGTGAAAGTAGGTTTTGAAATGCGAACATCGAAGTTACTACATAGTCCTGAACAGTCGTGCAACTAGACTCCGACAACCATATGTACAATATCCTCAACAACTGGAAATGAGCTCCTCTGCCTTCGACGTGACAATGGATAGATGTTTTGCACGACATGTCTCCACAACCATGCCATCAACCAAAAGAAACTCGGTTTCCAGAAGGAATGCAACATCCACAAGCTCACTATCCCATTGGTTCCATAAAAGAACCCCACCCGTGCTAGCTGCATGTGGCCTAGTGTGGAAGGGAAAGTCCATGTACATCAAACGTACGCCACCCAATCTCAAGCTGGGGTTCATCTACCTTGTTCCTGCTAGAGAGCCCAAGAATCTACGTAGTGACTGCATAGAACTGCATGCAATCTTTGCTAGCACTAAAATTGTGGACATAACTTTGAATGTAAATTAGCGTGGCTTACCTGTCATTGCACAACACATCTGGAATAGCTTTTGCGAAGCACTTGACACTAGCATGCACTGCAAGGTGGCATGGATCTACATGCATATCTGTATGCTCAACATAAGATCAAATATATCTTTCAAGAAATGCTAAAGAGAACAACACAACATTAACCATTTTCACGTACCTGGAGGGTTTCCTCCCACCACTTTGGCCATGAGGTCCTCTGCAGCCCTGCCATGTGATGGTGAACATGGAGGGGAATCATGGATGCCCCCTACTGGTCTTGGAGTGAAGGAAAGTGTTAATAAACTGTGGCTCATACCACCAAGGCTACTTTCTCTTCCCACGTTGCCGGTCAGCCAATGGTGCTTGCAAGTATTTCTTTGAGGCCTGTTCTTTTTGTCCGATTTCTTTGTTGTGTTTAGAGATAGAGCATCCTCTATCACAATGGATTTCTTCCGTGAAGTCGTATGCTCCACTATTAATTAAAGAAGAACAGTTATTGTGCCCATGTTGTATTGCTGCATGGCAAAGGTAAAAACTACATAGTATGATACCTATGTATAGAGCTTCCTCTTCGGGTGGGTACTCCTTGTCCGGGTAATCCAACCACCAAGGACACTTGAGCCACACTCCCTTTGGCTGCAAGTCTTCTATCCACGCGTCAGGATATAAGCCCGTCTCCTCTCTCTCCGACATGCACCATGCATCACTGGGATGCTCGGAAATGGGGAAGACAAGAGCATCTCTCCACCATCTACAAGGCAGACCACAATGTTTTGAGCCACCGAGAACAAGATTAGTGTATTCTACTACATTCTTAATTTGTCAATCAAAGATTTCAAACCTGTACAACAAGCATCGTGCCGTGCAAGCAAAGTGGGGTTGCTCTTTGGGATCTTGTGTGGACTTGATCCGTGCACTCCACTTCTTGAAGGCTTTGTCAAAGTGCTCCCGTCTGTATGTCTGTAATGTGTGGGCAAGTGTGCAACCATCCTCTCTTTAGCCTTCTCGTGTAGGATAGCAACATGATGATTCTCGCCCTCCATTTTCTCGGCCATCTCAAGCACTCTCCTGCATAGCAAATAATAGGTCACAAGAATAGATTATCAACAAATTGCTATCTTGTACACATAATCACTAAATCTAACCTTTCCAATTGCCACCAATACACGTGATATCGAAGCCACTGGATCCAAGCCTTCTCCGTCAACCCTATGCCATTCTCCTTCAAGGATGCATCACCACCTTGGAGCGAATCAATCACGCGGCACTTCCTAGCAAAGGAAAAGCGAGACTTATTTTTCATTGCTACATAATCAAAAGAGAAAGATATCGAATGATTTAAATGACATTTACTTACTCTTTCAGGCTAATGTATGCACACGCAACCTCTGCCACTCTCGAGGGTGTCATTTTGGTGGTCTTC
Source organism: Adiantum capillus-veneris (assembly GCF_014529385.1). Classification (NCBI taxonomy): domain Eukaryota; kingdom Viridiplantae; phylum Streptophyta; class Polypodiopsida; order Polypodiales; family Pteridaceae; genus Adiantum; species Adiantum capillus-veneris. The sequence goes on from NC_140947.1 coordinate 64,700,973, forward strand.
TCGCCCCAATCTATAAATGAGATACATTTTTGGAAAAAATCGTTTCCATTCTTTGGATTTGAAATGGTTGCTATCTCAAGCCCTTTGCACGTGAAATATTGCTCTGTTTGAGATAGCACTAGATTGATGCTTTCCTCATATGCGTCAGGTGCCAACTCATAGTCAAAACTCCCTTTTGCAGCCCTTCCGTTTTACTACTATACAAATAGCATCAAACTCTTCCTATCATTTGACAAGGACACAATCAAAATACACACAGTAAGATTTCGCAATCAAAACATATTCTCGTTTAGCATTGGTTTCAAGCATACCTTCCAAATGAGTTGCGCAAGGACAGCCATTGGCAATTTTAGCCACTTTGATTGTTTGGACCCCTAAATTTCAAAGCCCTTTCTGCTATCTGCCAGACGCGCTCTTTCCGAAAATTTTTGCAGAAGTGAAGTAGGGTCCGCCAACCCTAGCTTTCTCATCATGAATATATCATGAGCAGTTGTGTGAGACACTGAAACCCTTGTGGCCCTGTTTAACACTCGATTGTAATTTACATTGTCAAAAAAGTAAGATGCATTTATGTTCGCAAAAAAACAGTTGGACCTACCTATTGATTATTCGCAAAACCAATAAAAACTCTGCTGTCTCTTGGGGTTGAAAATCAACAAGAACGCACTCCACCTTTGGTGCCTTCTCAATTGGGATGTCGTTCTCGTTCATCCAGTGCATTCATGCTTCCAATCTGTGATTTCCATGCCAAACCACAAAGCATCTCTCGACCATGTGACTAAGCTCGGGGATTTGATGAAGCTCCTCATCCAAATCATATGACATTGCAAGATCTCTCGAAGTGTGACCACGACAAGAAAATTGCTTATGATCCTCCGAGGAATCCGTTCACTAAAAATAAATCTTGCCATGGTTGGTTGGTAGCTTTTGTTTGCAATGGGGAGTTGCAAATCCACCACATTGTCATCATGCGTGCGGATGGCGGGGTTTGAAAGAAGTCGACATAGAGGCAAGCGTGGAAGTTTACCATCGTATGGAGCTCTATGAGAATCCACCCATCCCAAAGAAATGTGCTTGTCGGCCACATTTCCAAACGCTTCATCTCTTACATCTTCACTTGTGGTAGTAGTTTCCACACGATGACTCAATCCACCAATTGATTAAGTTGTTCCATCCACACCGGTTGTGATGGACACAATTCGATCTAGAGAACTCAGGGCTTGAGATTGCTTGGTCTCTTGAGTGCATCACGGAGGGACTTCTTGTGACGTAGTAACATAAACCTCATCCACGGCACCATTATTTTAGGATTGATTTCTTGTTCTCATAGTTGAGCTAAAGAATTAGAGAAGATAGATATAAGTATGGATTATGAGAAATTATAGCCAAGTGAGCAAAAGAGAACCTGACAGAGAGAAATATGTGTAATACAAGAAAGTAGAGCTGAGGAAAGATAGAGAAATGAAAAGAGTTTGTCAATGCTCTTTATAAAGCTTTTAAATTTTATTAATTGAAATTATTTTTCAATTTAATTTTATTGAAATGTGTGTGTGTGTGAGAGAGGTGGGTGAGGGTGTGTGTATGTGTGTGTGCATGCACGCATGTGTTTGTGTGTGTACGCATGCATGTGTGTGCGTGTACATGTGCATGTGCGTGTGTGTGTGCGTGTGTGCATTCGTGTGTGTGTGTGTGCCACACCCAACATGCACACACATACGCCATCATGCGCATGTGTGTGTACACACACACGAACATGCCAACGTGTGTGTGTGTGTGTTTACACACACACACACACACACAGCACACACACGTCAACGTACGTGTGGGTACACACACACGTACACACACACACACGCACGTCAACGCGCATGTTTGTGTGTGTACAACACACACGTGGCAGTCATCATGGCCACGGAGCAGCCACGTAGGCCACCTCGTGTCCACGTGGATTTGCCACGTGTACCGTCGTCAAAACCGACGGTACACGTGGCATGCCATGTAGCCAAGCGGACTGCCACGTAGACAATGCGTAGGCCACGTGGCGTGCCATGTGTACTGTCGCCCAATGGCGATACACATGGCACCCCATGTGGTCTGCGCACTGTCTACATGGCAGTTCGCTTGGTCACGTGGCATGCCACGTGTATCGTCGATTGACAACGATATACGTGGAAAATTCACATGGCCACGAGGCGGTCTGCCTGGTCGCTCCGTGGCCACGTGGACTACCGCGTGTATTCACACACACACACACACACACACGCGTGCGCGCTGGCATGCGTGTGTGTGTGTGTGTGTGTGTGGACTGCCATTGGCAATGCGTTGGCCAGGGACGGACACACGTCTCTGCGTGGGGGAATGTGGCCGCCCATGGCCAACGTGCTGGCCAGGGACGCGTGACTGTCCGCACACACAGGACCCCCCTACAGGTCGTCGGCACATAGCTCCCCCCTTACCGGGCCTCGCACACACAGGCCCCCACCCTCGGTAGTGCCCGCACACACACCCCCACCCCCGGTAGCACCGCACACACGTCCCCCCCCTTCCTCGCTGCCTGCATGGGGGGGGGGGGGGGCGGGGTGTACTGTTGATCACACGCCCCCGTTCCCCGGTAGCCCGTCCACATGCCTCCGCCTCGCGGCACATCCCCCCCCCCCCCCCCCCCCCCACGGTCGTTAGCACTGACCGCTCACACGCCCCCCCCTACACACAAACGTTCAAAATAATTTTTTTAAAGAATTATTCGGACGAATTTTTTCCTTTTATTCATTGCACTAGACTAATATTCACGTGCTCACATAGTCACACAGTCACATACAAATATTTTTTTAATTGAATATTTTGTATATTTTTTATATAAATTTATTAAAATAATAAAATATTATTAAATTTAAAATTTATAACGGCTATATTATTAGACGTGAGTATATAAGCAATTTGTTAGTTTATATAATGTGATCTTGTGCTTAATTATTTGTTTAGCATATTATTATGGCTTGCTCTTTATTTTTCCTGGGTAAAGAGCTTTCTTATCCTTTTACAATGGTAAATTTATAATATCTGAATCATTTCTTTTGAAATTAATTTCTCCAATGCAATTTACAACCTTAGATGCAGTCATTTGCCTCTTGAAAGGACGCTCAACAATTTGGGTGAATTTATCTATGTATTGGATGAACAACTTTCACGTAAATACAAAGTCAACGTATCCCATCAAACACAATATACAGGCTCACCTAGCACGACTCCCATTGCCATTGTGGATAGTCCGTCACACAGGTGCAATTCGCTCAAAAGGAGTTAATAGATCTATGCACCCCGCCTCGAGTTTTGCTTTCAAATAGCTTCAAAAGGAGTACAAGACAAAAACTCCTACAGGCTGAAAAGAAGGGCACATTGACAAAGCTTTTAATGCAAATACAACAAGTGGAACAAGTTACAGAGATTCCAAGGTCTTACAATGGTGATCTTGTTTTAGAATTTCCACCTACCATGGGAAAGTTGCACCATATGGATGCAATGGAGCATAAGTATGATCCTCATTTGTGGTCGAAGCCACAAACGTCCAATATAGTTTTTCCAGGTGTAGTGCATCTTAGTCATTGCATAGGATCTTTCAAGTGCATGAATAAACAATGTGCCCGCTTGGTTAATTATCATATTCCCAATACAAGTCATTTCAACGGGTACGTACAAAAGGCAACTGCACTTGGACAATATTGTAAGATTGGAGATAAGAGCCTTACATGCCACTTTTGTAAGGCAATTGCTTTCTGTATTGCAACATGTGATTGTGTAGTATACTATGTCATGCCAGCCGATGAGACCGCCACTAGAGTCATGATTCATCATGGCACACATAAACGTGATGTGCGCAGCGGCACATCCAAAACACTAACGGACAACACCAAGGTGATGGTGCAAAGGATTTTGATTGTTGACCCACATGCAGGAGCCATGAAGGTTCAATTTTGTTTGGCAAAAGAAATTATAAGTACAACACTTCTTTGCAACAACACCAATGAAGGAATTTTAGGCGAGCAAAAGCTATTAACAATCGCTGAGGAGTTGGGGCCATTGGTGCAAGATAATTCGTATGAGCATTTCCTAGATTCTTATTTCGATGCAAAAATCTATGCTAAATTATTTTTTCTCTAAACTTTTTGAACATTGTTAGGTTTCAAAGGTCAGTATCTATTTTACGAAGAGGGGCTGACAAAGAATCTTTCGGCATTGATGCACTCCTAAAGCTGAAGGGAAACTGTGCATATGAATTTTTCCATGGAAGCCGGTTTCTTGGTCAAGGTATGGAGGGGGAGAAATGTTATGTCTTCAAAATGTCAACAATTGGTCCAGCATCTGGTGTGGACCTGGTGAATTGAATGAGACAAGATCGGGATGGCGATCTTCAACATGGATCCAGTTTGATCACACCAGACGTGTTAACGAATGGGTGACTATGGCCTGTCATGTCTATGATCCAAGGTACATGGCGCACCTTAACAACTTTGTGGGTTGCCTTTGACTCTCTCTAAAACAATTTGTTTGCAGCATGCAGGACCTTTTGACTATTGCAACTTGTGAAATGAAACAGGAAGACATGGAAACGCATTGTTTGTTTTGGGAGTGCCTCAATGATGTAATGATATCATGTGGCTGTGACATAGCTAATTTCTTTGGCTTCATGGCGGATGAATCTCAAGCAAATTGGAAGGTAGTTCGAATTGTTTTCAATGGTGGTGACAAGACCAGTATAATGAGCGGCCGAGAGCGTTCTTGTCTTTTCCATTGGAAACAAAGCTTGAATCAACACACAATGAATTATGTGGTGCAAGCTTCTCAAAACACACACAAAGAAATGTGTGAGAAGTGGAGGCAAGCACCAACAAAAGAGGCAGCAAAACAGCGGGGGCTCGTCTGATACGCCAGTGGTGGCGTAATGATCATTGCATAGACCGTAACATTCCATACATGGATTCATGGCTTAGTTGGTGGGAAATTCGTATTGCACATTGGGGTGGCATTATGACGTGCGTAGAAAGTAGCTCTGATGGACCAAACAATCCATGCACAAACCTTGTGGAGAGCAAGCATGGTAGCTGGCTAGCAAGGAAGGGTTTTTGTAACGGATTTCATATATGATGCATGTACAACCGACTTTGCAAATTCCATCTTACAGAGCACAAAGGCCATTTCATACAGCCATGGAAAACACATTGGGAAGGGTCCATCAATACAAAAGCTTGAAGAACTCCATGAAAAACGTCCTAGCCAAGGGATAAGAGCAGTGAATGAGGCTACTGAGGGCACTCCAATGTATAAACAACCAACTCCATTGACAGGAGATAAGGAGATATCAAGGCAGAAACGCAAGCCAAATGAGGTTATCAATGTGGAAGATGATGCATCGCATAGGCATGAGTTAAACTCGGTCACCAAAGATCGCAAGAACTGTGGAAGACCACGTAAGATCAACTTTGCAGAAGAAGGGATATCACAAACCCCAAAACAAAGTATAGGTTTGGGTGGGCAGTATGTAGTTGAGTGCAAGGTCAATGAGGCAATGTGGGCCATACGCTGAACTCCACAAGGTAGTAGACACACATGTAGCGGCACGCCAAGAGGAGGACGAAGGTGTGGATGCAGTATTGCAGGTTCTAGCCTTGGTATACCGGTCCCATCTTGAAGGATATCGAAAGCATCCGAATGGTGTGATGCATCAATGGTTTTGGTTTTGTCTGGATCATGTCTTGCATTGCCATATAGTAGATCAGAACATTGAGCCGTAGCCTCAACATCCACCACACACTTGGCCCGTGCATGTGGCAGCAACCTATTGGAGGGTGAGGTGAAAATATTGCATGAAGGGGGGTATCAAGTGGAGCTCAGGAAAGAAGGAATATCTAATGTAACGCCGGTTGTTCATGCACAAAATATGACCAACTCTCCTTTCAAGTCAAAAGATACATCCACTCCTGAAGGCAGTGCACGAGCCACACTGCGAGATGGTGTGCGTGTACGGTATTGGACTTCCATTTCCGAGGATGCTGCTTGCAAGATCAGTTTAGCACTAGCGTTGAGAGGGAAGGTCGCAGAAGAGATATGTGTAGCAGATGGTGTTACTGAGGTCTTCAAACTAGAGACCAAAAGTGAAGATGGTCATGTCGGGTTGTACAAAGTTTGTATTTGAAACCAGCCATCATCCACATGTCTAGACTTCATGGAACGGGTGTCAAAGCAAAAACCATATCTTGCATGTAGACATTTGTATCTTATTTATCTGCGTGTGCTAGGGTTAAGCCAAAATGAGAACATGTTTATCCATCAACCAATTTTGGCAAATGCTGATATCTTAAGGGCACTGAGCCGAAGCTGGACCTATCCAAGCATGGATGCATAGCCTTTGTCGTTTCTCACTTTTTGTTTGTATGCTTCACAAAATGGACAATTGTACCAGTTTCTAATTTTATCTTATGATAGCCACATTTTGATACATTGATTTGCAGTTTTTTTCAAATTTGGGAAATGGTTGTTTATTTGTCAAATCGTGAATAAAGTAACATAATATTTGCACAATGGCTATAAATTACCATTGCTTGAATTATTTTTTGAAAGCGTCTAGTAGCTTCCGTAGCACACCTCTATTACTTTTCACGATGTCCGACGATCTTGAGAATAAAATCATGTCTGCGTGGGATGCCATGGAAGCCATTCCCAACGGAGAGGCGTTGTATGGAGCCGACTGGTTTAGGGAGGCTCTAAAGGCAACAATCAATGTGTATCGCCTCTATCATTGCCGCACGAAACTCAATATGCGGACCTTACTCAGCGTGAACGAGAAGGGACAATTCATTTTCTCTTGCTAGAAGAAGATTGGGCTCATCACAGAGGAGGATGAGGAGGAAATGACGCAGTAGCTAGGGAACGTGGTGAATCTTCTTTTGCCACTCAAAGGATGCACATCTACTCCTAAAACCGGGCCTTCTAGAAGATGAATGCTACTTGCCTATGTAATGCAAGTGCAATAAAATGTAATTATCTATTATTAATGGATGTTCTTGTTTTAAGCACCCTTGTCTCTGTTGTTTTTGAAACAATTTGTTTAGCTCGCATATCTTTGTCTATGTCTCAACCTCCCTAATAACTCTCTCTCTCTCTCTCTCTCTCTCTCTCTCTCTCTCTCTCTCTCTCTCTCTCTCTCTCTCTCTCTCAGAGATAGAGATATGAAAAAGACGAAAGAGTCGACAAGGAGGAAGAGAGAATCTTTTTAGGAATCTACTCACCTGAGCGCTCACCAAAAATTTCTCGCCTGGAAATATCCCCCCGTGTGCATGCATTTAGCAAAAACTTATCCAGGCCTACATTTTCATGACTATAAGTGCCAATGCTTATGGCAGATGGTATTCTCGTAGCACCCATAGAAGAGGAGGGAATAAAACATGTGAATAGCTCTTACAAAAAGAACTAATTCTTCCTAATGCACTTACTTCGAAGCCTTACTAAAATAGTTGGACCATATTAGAATGTGGAAATTAATCACATTTAGGTATCAACAATGAAATATTTTCATTAATAAAACAAAACCTTGCTAAATGTTTAAAAAACCGTCCATTAATGTTGTTTAACACTACTTGTATTCTTAATAAGTAGTGTTACGTGGTATGAAAATTTTTAGCCACTTAGATTATTCCTGATACTACATGCTAAAAATGGTCTAATAAGTAGAGTTGACCACCACGTAGGGACTTTGTCATGACACGTAATTGGAAAAACAGACACGAGTGTTAGTCTTAGAGACTCATATTCTCCACATGTGGAATATGTGTCATATACTGATGTCAAGAAATAAGACATCCATCAAAGTACGAGATGCACTTGTGTGTGTAGGTAACTATCAATACTCAGTGACATGAGTGAGAGGGACCCTCATAAACCTTGCTCCACATTGGCTAAACCTAACTCTATGAGTTCGTAGACCATGGTGCACACCTTGTGACTACCAACATGTGCCAAACAAAACCCTACTATCATGTAGGCCTATAAGTGGTTCAATAGGGAGTGAACCCAAGATTGGATCATAGTGAAAATCTAAGAGAGAAAGTGACAAGTTGCAGAAATGGTACCCGATATACTACTTTCCAAATTCCTTTGCTCCTACATGACCTTGTCATGTGTTAGAGCAAAGTGGATGAAAGCATTCCAGCATATGCATCCCACTTGGAAAACTCAATCAAAGCATATTAAAAAAGGAAACTAAACCAAATCATATGCCTACTATACGGTGGACATTACCTTATACTTACTTAGAGGTCAAGTTTCAAGATACGTTACCAAAAGTCCAATATTTCTTTGATCTATTAAACACTAAATTAGAGATTAGTGAAAATAAATCAATATTTAACTGATGACTTGAGGTGTTGCCTTGGAAATCTAAACCACTTGGTTACATATTGAAACCCTTGGTTGGATTTTGCAAAGAAACTGCTTAAACTATCAATTAACTATGACCAACATAGTCTACCATATCACCAATAGTGGTTGTAAGCAACTTGGTAAGGTGAACTTATCTACTATCCCTTGGTAGTTAAGAACTTATGTCCTTGAAAGTATATGTGTGAAGAGCCCAATTAGTGACTGTCAACCCTTATGGAGTAATTTATCATTAACTGGATCATATCCTTGAAAATGTCACTCCTATAGACATAATTACTGCTATAGACTAAGCATGAGATCTTTGCAAGTTGGAATCTTATTCACAAATGGATCTCTAAAACAATCATATCTCCTCATGGAAGAAAGAGAATGTTTTTTCCAAACCACATAGAAGGTAGTTATACTAGATATTCTTTGGTTTTTTAAAACAAGAGATTGCCTACCTTGAGTCTCTCTTATTAGATTCATGATATTTCATGAATAAGTGCCTTGACAGCGAGACCATGACTGCTTGCTACATGCAAAAATCATCATTTGTAGTGCATGAACCTTGTGCATCCAATGAATGATTTAAAGTGCATGTCGATGCATTGATATGTAGAGTGAAGCCTATGGACCAAAACAAGCCTCTTGGCTTTATATGTGCCGGTACTTCTGGGATATTTGGTCACATGTACTTGTACTCCCAATTCATATGTGTTAGTGGGTCTATAATGAAAATGGCCTATGAACTTTGAGAGCGGAATTAAGAGAATTAGAGCGAGCATTTTTGTGAGATTACTTTGAGAACATGGTGGGTGAACTTAATTGACGGTAGGAACATAAACATAGTGCTTAGTTAACTTGGCATGAACAATACTTTTGCGAGAGAGAGAGAGAGAGAGAGAGAGAGAGAGAGAGAGAGAGAGAGAGAGAGAGAGAGAACATGACAATAGTTGAGGATCGGATTTACTTGGAGCTGGTACCCCGTCCAAAAGGCGTTTGTATTATAGAATCTCCCATCAAGAGAGACTTGGTACAATACAATCTTTGTGTTCCTTGTGACCTAGGTGATGCAATGAAGATGGAAAGCTTCATGCATCATGAGCATAACATAAAATTTTCAAGAAGCCTTAACTATCCTCCCAAGCCTCAGTCCCAAGGCCTCAAAAACCTTCGAAGATGGAGAGAGCTAGTGGGGAATGAGGGTAGGGAAGAGGAATAAGAATCATTCATAGGAAAAAGAAATCGTTCTTCACTTATCATCACTCTTCTTGCTTATCATAGCATAATATCATCATAATGAAGATGACAAGATTAAGCATTGAAGCATGGCTCTTGGTTGGATTTGCATTCCATAGCCAAGAGTGTTCGTGTAGGCTCTCCACTTCTCAACAAGCTTGAAGAAGGAGATGCACTTTGCACTTCTCACAATGAGAGTATGTGTGTGTGTGTGTGTGTGGGAGAGTATACCCCCTCCCATGCTTGGTCCACCCCCCCCCGTCCCCCCCCCCCCCCCCCCCCCCCCTCTCTCTCTCTCTCTCTTTTGTATTATTTAAATATATCATTTGGACACGTGTCCTCTTTTTCCTCTTTGAGAGAAAGAGCTTAATTATTTATTTTTATGCATCTAAATTCTCATTGGACCCCTTTAAAGCCTATCCAATAGGATTCAAGCACATCATGAGGGCCACATTGGGAGGATCTTGACATGTTTCTTTTACGCTTTTTAAGATATCATGTTTGAATTGAACACTTCAAGCACCTAGTCATTTAAGCATGAAACTCTTTTATGCCTCTTGAGTGATCATGTTTAAATTGAACACTTCAAGAACCTTAGTCATTTAAGCATGAGAAGCACCTCAAGCTTGGGCAAGGTTCCCACAAACACTTTAAGCACTTTAATTAGCAAGCACGACAAGCACCTCATGCTTGGGTAGGATTCCCACCTCAAGGTCAGTCCTAGCTTGCCTAAGGTCAAAGGACTTTTTAACACTAGCCTTTGGAGGTCTTTAATGAAGCTAACCCTAAGGTCTTTAAGCTCCATTAGGTAGCATTTGTTTTTAACAAACCATCTCTCATTTAGACCCCTTTAACCTTGGCCCCATGTTGAGACAGATCAATAAGCACATGTCTATATTCTAATCCTTGTTCCCGTTTATTCTCCCACATTAAATGATCAGTTTAATATGAGAAATCATTTGGGTTGGTTAGGTATTAGATTTTATGATAGGGTCACTGTTATCGACATACGTCTACACCATAGCTATCTAGCACTAGCATAATGTCAATACTCAAAAAAGGGACTCAGATGGGCACGAAGACTCTTTGAGGGTGTCAACCTTTATAAGTGAACCTATGGAACAAGGCTATCTATAGCACTACCAAGCAATCACTCTCTACTTAGGCACTCTGCCTATGTACTGTCTCACCTCTCTCGATCGACATGCCATTTTGGCACTTGAATGGACTCAAAATGCAACAAAACTTTAGGAGGAGGTCTAAGAGGTCTAGGAACACTATACTACTAACTCTAGTTGCATATGTACTGTCTCGCCAGTACATAGGCAATCTGCCTATATACTGTCTCACCGCTCTCAATTGTCCCGCCATTTCGGCAATCGAACGGATTCCAAATGCATCAAAACTTTAGGAGGAGGTCTATGATATCTAGGGGCAATATCCTACCAAGTCTAGTTGCAATCCAACAAGGTACCAATATCACGATCCATCATGATCAAGGTCCTGAAAACTACAATAGAACTATCCAGATAGGTTGCCCTATGGTATAGGAATAGTCTGCAATAAACAGAATGTCAAAAAATAACCATGTATGCGCTCAAACTATAGATTTAGCTAGTCAACATGCCATCCAAAACCACAATGAAATTGATAATGATTATACTTAGCTTAAAGAGCACAAGACAAGGAACACAATGCAATTGTCAAAAAAGAATTTGGATTACCAAAGCTTGAAAAAGATTGATTACAAATTGCTTGAGTAGCCACTCTCAGTCGTATGCTCCAAACTCTCAAAAACTTTAGATAATGATAATAAGAGTGTGTTCAATCTCAAAAATATGAGCTTTATACATAAGGCTCTTTTGGCCAGTGGCCAACTTACAAGGTTCAGAACTCAGAATCTGAAATTATAACTCAGAGTTTCCAAAGGTTTGGCTCTGTAATCACTCGGCTCAATAATCAGTTTCTCTTATTTACAAATCTTTTCTCAAAAAAATAATAGGACTACAAAATTGATGGTTTTGTGAAGAGGTGGCACACTAGGAGGGTGCCCATTTGGTCCATCTGCTAACATTCTCCCCTTCCTAGCCATTGCACATCCTTGTGCAAGCTTGTTCTTCAAGCTTTGTCTACAGTGCGATCTTTAGTAGTCAAATGTGCGCTTTTCTAGAGTTTTGGTGGAGTTAGGTATTCAAGCAAGCTCAATGGAGTGAGATTTGGAGCGGCCTCTTTTCTTTTTTTAGGGCCACCCTCCCTACCTCCCCTTCCTCCTCTCACTACCCATGTGCTTCCTCCTCTTCCCTTGCTCATCCTCCTCCAACATCCTCCCTCTCCTCCACCTCCTTTCTCCATCTACTCCTGTAACCACCCTCGCTTCCTCCATCTCTTCCTCTAGCAACCGCCCTTCCTTCCCCAAGGTCCTTCTCTTCTTCCACTCCCTTCTTCCTCTCTCTTTCCCTATCACTCTATAACCTCTCTCTCTCTCTCTCTCTCTCTCTCTCTCTCTCTCCTCGACGCCACCCCTTCTCTCCTCATTGTCTTCCCTCCCCCCCCCCCCCCTCTCTCTCTCTCTCTCTCTCTCTCTCTCTCTCTCTCTCTCTCTCTCTCTCTCTCTCTCTCTCTCTCAGTGCAGCCGTTTTTTGACCTAGTAGACAGCAGTCCACTCTTTTGATCATAACTTCTTCATCCGAACTCCGATTTGGGTGATCTATAGCCTCAATCGAAGAGCACGAAGTCCTCTATGCATTGATGTAAAGACAGAAATTTTCAGAGTTATGGAAGGCGTTTCTGTAGCAGCATTTCCGAAGTAAACAGGTTCAACAAAATTGATTCTCATCTCCTATTTTACATACAATGTCTTCCGGCACTCGCAAGGGTTCTTCTTCTTCAACAAGATCCACAACCATTGTGGAAAGTGATCCAAAATCTCCTAAGTGTGGAGATAGCAACACAACCACCCAACCAACGACATCGGAAACCATGATCATGGCGTACTTAGTATCATTGCAAGAGACCGTAAACAAACAAGGCGAAGACTTACGAGCACTTGCAATGGAGAATGGCACACTAAGGGTACTTGTGGTTGAGAATGAAAATCTCAAGAGGACACTTGAGATGCAAACAACACGTTTGATGCAACTTGAAGAGGAAGTCAAGGAATGTAAACGCTCTCTTGTGGACTTGAATGCTTTGAAGGAGCGGATGAGCAAAGTAGAGCATGACCATGTATTGAAAGAGGAGAAATTTGACACTATGAGCCGGGATGTATGCGACATGAAAAATGTATGCACAAACAAGTCTTGGGCTGATGTATGTGGTAGCAATGTGGTTTCTAATTCCTCACTCATGCAAGCTATGGTTCAAACAAAGAATGTTGAGAATGTGGATGTGGAGGAGTTGAAAGAACGGGAGCGACGTTCCAAGAACATTGTTATTCGTGGAATTCCCGAAGAGAAGTTAGAGACACCTCCTTCTCTTGCCATTGTTATTGAAGATTTCTTCAAAACCCACTTTGGCATGTCCGGAGTTATGGTCTATGGAGCACATAGAGTGGGGAAGCAAGGAGCTCCTCGCTCGGGAGAACGGCCAATTGTATGCACCATGCTGGATGAGACCAAGCGAAAGATTATCCTTGATAATAGTTGGATCTATTTGAGGGATACAAAATGTTTTGTATGTGAAGATCGCACTATTAAGCAACAAAATATGCGTCGCAAGGCATATGAGGAAAAGAATAATAAAAACAAGGAGATCTCTCATGAAGAAAATGTGCCCAAGGAGGAGGCAAGTCTCTCAAGCAAATAGGGATGCGTGACCTATGAGACCGAGTTACAATTGAAAATATGCTTTTGGAATTGTAATGGATACCCATGGAATGCGGGGGTTGGCATTGATGAACTAACAAGCAAAGCCGATGTTGTACTTCTTGTTGAAACTTGGGAGCATGATACACAAAGGATTGACGGCTTGGAGGATTACAATGTACATTCATTGATGTGGTCAAAGAATCTCAAGCAACGAAGAGGACAAGGAGGGTTAGCATGTATGGTTAAGAAAGGATTGGAAGATTTTGTATCAATTGTGAAAGATGACAAGTACAAACGTTATGTATGGCTGAAAATTATGACACCAAAAAGAGCACCCATTTTTGTAGCCGGTTGCTACATTCCTCATCATGATTCTCCCTTTTATGCTTGCATGGATAGAGATCAACCATTTTCTGATTTGGAAGAGGACATTGCTTATTTCAAAGGTGAAGGTGATGTTATTGTATTTAGGGATATGAATGCTCGCACAAAAACATTGCAACATGATACTCAACAATTTGATATGCCATACATTTCAAGGGAGTTGGAGGAAGTTCACTTGTATGATCGTACTTCAATGGATGAGAAAGAGCCGGATCACTATGGAAAGTTACTTTTACACATGTGTAATAGCACGGGTATGCTGATTGCCAATGGTGTATCTTTGTGGAGTGGAACCAATGGATTTACATGTAGAAGACATAATGGGGATAGTGTGATTGACTATATGCTACTCTCTGAAGCCATCATGTATCGCATAAAGAGTTTTATGTTTGGTCAATGGACCCCGGAATCCGACCATCGCACCTTATGTATTGACCTTTCATGTGGAGAAGCAACTAAGCATGATAATCTCAGCCAAAGGAAAGAGAAGTTATCACTATGTATGGATTTCAAACGGGCACCAATGTACATTGAAATGGTTGAGCAAAAATTATGGATGACAAAGCTTCAATGTGATGCACCATTGGAAACTAAATGGGAAGCTTTTAAAAAAGCTATTTGTTCTTGTGTGGAAGAATGCTTTGCCATAAAGCATCTCCATGGTATCAACAAAGATAGATCACGCAAAAGGTGGTTTGATAAAGAATGTCAAGATGCTCGAAAGTCCTTGATAAAGCTTGATGCAACTATGGACAAAGACAACTATCAAAGTCATTTGCATACATACAAGGCATTGATTCAAAAGAAGAGAAGAAGATGGGAAGTAAAGCAACAAGAATTTCAAGTCCAAGAAAAGGCACATGCATGTGGAAGATTTTGGAGAAACTTGAGAGGCAAGCGGATTGAGAATTTTGGTAACTTGAGTCTAGTGGATATGTACACACATTGTAGGCAATTATATGAGCAAGAAAATACTGAAAAAATGCCATTTTATGGTTCACTCCCATGTATGCCGTCTTTTTTTACTATTGAGGATGTATGCGGTGGGCTTGAAAAGTTGGCCACTCGCAAAGCGGGAGATCTTCAAGGTATCAAGCCGGAGATGATCAAATGGACGGGAGATTTTACCCATGAGTGGATGTGTGATATGTTCAACCTTGCACTTCAACATGGTATGCCTTATGATTGGAGTACTAATTGGGTTAAGCCTTTGCATAAAGGAGGGGATGTAAAGAATGTAAGCAACTACCGGACTATAATGATTGGGTCTCTTATGGCAAAGTTGTTTGGGTGCATAATGGAAATGAAATTGAGTGATTGGGCTGAAGAGAATGACAAGCGTGCAAAGGGACAAGCGGGTTTTCGTCGATGCCATAGCACCATTGATCATCTTGTCACTCTTCGTGTTCTCATGGAGAAAAGTCGGTTGAAAGGCAAGCGATTGTATTGTTGTTTTGTGGACTTTAAGAAAGCCTTTGATATGATTCCACGTAACAATTTGTGGAGAAGGATGGAAGAACTCCAAGTGCCAAGTGAGTTTATGCTTGCGGTTTCTCGAATCTATGAGAAGGTGATTTGTCAATTGCGCATGGGAAGAGAAATTTCAGAAATTTTTGTAAGCACTATTGGGGTTAAACAAGGATGTCCATTGTCACCAACTCTCTTTGGTCTATGCATCGATCAATTGGAACAAATGGTACTTGACTCTATGCAAGAAGAAGGCATTGAAGAGGTCACTATTTGCAATGCGGTAATCATGCTTTTGTTGTATGCGGATGATGTAGTGCTTCTAGCACACACTTTAGAAGATGCACAAAAGCTTATGGTTGTCCTTGAGAACTTTTGCTTGCATAGTGGGCTGATTGTAAATGAATCCAAAACAAAGGTTATGCTTGTGAAAACCAACCATAAGGAGAAGCCATGCATTGTGTACAACAACGAGACACTTGAAGTTGTTGAGAGCTTTAAGTACCTTGGCCTTGAGGTTCCATCCAATCACAAGTGGCATGAATGTGCTATGCGTCGTTTGGAAGCGGGAAAGAGAGCATATTATGCATTTGAGAACATGTGTAATGCGGGAAACATCAAGTGTTGGGTTCTCAAGAAGTATCTTTTTGATGCATTGGTGACACCGGTTCTTCTTTATGGAGTTGAAGTGTGGGGCGGGAGCATCTCAAAGTCTACTTGGAAAGAGTTTGAGAATGTCCAAAAGCGTTTTCTTACAAACTTTCTCCAAGTTAAGACACAAACACCATATATGCTCCTACTTCTTGAGTCTGGATCTCTTCCAATTGAGGTTATGGGCATGGAAAGGGTTGTGGAGTACATGATAAAGATGCGTCAAAACCCCTCACATCGACTTCGTACAATTGCATGGGAAGCAAGCAAAAAAGTTCAAAAGATGTATAAAAGCAAGATCTTGAGCACGGGATGGATGCAAGACATAAAGAAGTGGTTTGGGAGATGGGATGCATTACACTTGCTACATGATGCTTCAATTGACTCTCAAGTGAATGAAGCTTTTCTACAACGCCAATGTATTACGGCTTGGGAGAAATCCGGTGGGTCACGCTTCATACATTACACCACCTATATTGCCCCCAACTACAAAACCATGTTCTTCGCTGAGAGAGGAAACCGTACTCACACTTACATGCTTGAGCCTATTCCCTTGTCCGCAATACGCACTATCGCAGCAATTCGGCTTAGCTCCCATTTCCTTCGATGCGAGATAGGGCGTTGGGGCAATGGAGAAGAGTCAAATCGATTGTGCACATTATGCTCACTGCAAGTTCGAGAGTCTGAGTACCACACACTACTAGAGTGCTCAGCTTTTGATCACATCCGAACTTGCTTCTCTCACATTTTCAGCCATAACTTAGACCTACACACTTTCCTCTCCCAGCCAAAGTGTGGGCTCTCCATTGCGACTCTCATCACTACAATTTTGGAGCATTGAGAGTCACTCATCAGCCATACACATACTACATCACATGTAACTTTGGTCCCATAGGTCATATTTGACCTCCGAGGACGATAATAAAATCTATCTATCTATCTATCTATCTATCTCTCTCTCTCTCTCTCTCTCTCTCTCTCTCTCTCTCTCTCTCTCTCTCTCTCTCTCTCTCTCTCTCTCTCTCTCTCTCTCTGCCCCCACCATCCCGCCCTTGCGTTCCCTCCCATCCCAAAGTGAGTTGCACCCCCTATTACCCCTATGCCCCCCTCTTTCTCTCTACCCCCTCGCCACCCCGTCCTTCTCTTACTACCTGTCCTAGAGTGAGCTGCATCTCCACTCTCTCTCTCTCTCTCTCTCTCTCTCTCTCTCTCTCTCTCTCTCTCTCTCTCTCTCTCTCCCCTTCGCCTTGCCACCATGCGATATCTCTAGTGCCTCTTGTTTTCTATAAAAGAGGGAGAGAGGGAGGGAGAGAAAGAGAGAGTGATAGCGAGAGGAGAAGGGGGGAGGGGGGGTGCAATCAGGAGGAAGAAAGGGAAAGAGAGGGAGGAGAGAGCGAGAGAGAAGAGCGAGGGGGGACACAAAGAGAGGAAAGAGGGAGGGGCAGAGAGAGAGAGAGAGAGAGAGAGAGAGAGAGAGAGAGAGAGAGAGAGAGAGAGTGAGCAAATTTTTTGAGAGGGAGAGAGTGGAGTGTATTTTTTTTTAAAAGAGGGAAAGAGAGGGAGTGCAAGGGAGCCCTAAACCCAAAAGAAATCCTCCCAAAAGCACTAGCATATGATATGATATTGCTAGTGCTTTTAGGAGGATTTTGTTTTTTGGGTTTAAGCTGTCCTTGCACTCTCCCTCTTGCCCTCTTTTAACAAAAACTCTCCACTCTCTGCACTTTGCCTTGGATTTAGAGAGAGAGAGAGAGAGAGAGAGAGAGAGAGAGAGAGAGAGAGAGAGAGAGAGAGAGAGAGAGAGAGAGAGAGAGAGAGGAAAGAAGAAGAAGAAGAGAATTTTAACGTCGTAGGAAACTATCCACACACACACACACACACACACAGAGCGAGAGAGCCAAGCTCCAATGCATGCTCATCTCTTCTACCATGCTAATTACTAAGCTATGCTAAGATTTTATGAGTGATTATGTGAGGAGATATACTTCTTTCTCGTAAGAATACTCCTTCTTCCTCTCAATATACTCTCATACCCCGCTAGCTCTCACCATCTTCGAAGGTGTGTGAGGTCTTGGGTTTGAGACCATGAGGGAATTGATGTTATGTTTTACAAGTGTTAGCTTGGTGCTTGAAGCTTCCATCTTCATTGCACCAGCAGGTTATTGAAGGAACACAAAGTATTGTATTGTAAAATGTCTCCCTTGATGGGGGAAATCTATAATACAAAGCCTTTTGGAGGGGGGACCGGCTCCATGAAAATCCGGTCCTCAACTGTTGTCAATAGCTTAGTTTGTCTCTCTTTTTGAAGTATTGTTCATGCCTATCTAACTAGGTGTTATGCTTTATGTTGCTCTCTCTCCACCAAGCACTCTTGCTATGCTCATTAAGAATCTATTCTAATGAAATGCTCATTATGTCAATGTTATTTTTTGCTACACACAAGTTACTAGACCATTAAATGTTACATTTACTACTAACATTGTATTATATATTTGCTCTGTAACATACAATCGCGGTGGATCTAATACAATATCTGGCCACAAAATAAACTAAAGTAAAGCAAAAGAATAATTAAAAAGACTTAAAATTGAAACCCTAGAAATGTCAAATTAAAATTGTCATCATCATCGTCTATGCACATGGATGCCTGGCGTTGTGAGAGAAAGTATTGTAGCAATCGTTGAAAATATTTGTGAATGTCCATCTCTGTAGGTAGGCATAGTGGAAGGGGGAAGGGAGAGAGAGAAATGAAATGAAATGTTAGATTACTTGTCTTGAAAAGGGCAAACTTACATATGAGACAAAGCCGATACAATCCTTGTGGTTCTATTCCAATTTCTGGGTACTAAAATAAAATGAAGTAAAGTGTGTGTATGGGGGTGGCAAAGAGTGGTATGCACTCTGTGTGCTACCACAACTTGAGGAGGGTTACATGGCAGAAGATGGGTAGGAACCACTCATTGTTCAAATTATTATGGGGGGAAGATGGAAAGCTATTTTGCTAAGTTACCTGCAAGGTTGGCGAGGTATCCATTGTGGTAGCACCAGAGGAAAGGGGAGCATGGACCACCTGTGGATGAGAATGCTCTTGAGCAGGACACACTCAACAAGAGAAAGTGGAGGACACGGCGCTGCAGAAAGGTGAGCTTTCAAGGGAGCGAGGGAGCTTCGATCAAAGGGAGGAGCTGGTCAGCAGCTCAACAGGAGGGCATTTAAAGGTCTGTTGACAAAGGCGGCGAGAGGAGAGCTGTCTGTTTATAGAGAAGGGCTAAAGCGGCATGCAGGGCCATCAATTGCAGGATCTATCGATGAGGAGGGGTTGGGAGTTGTGGGTTGGCAAAGATGTTCTACAGACTGGAGGTGGTAATTGGCGAGTGTGGGAGAGATGGATGGCGACACAAAAGGGGTTGAACAGTTGGTGAATGAGGGTCAAGATAGAGAGAAAGGAGTTGTGTGGTGTGTTTACTAGCATGCAACAGTCGGATGCCTATTGACGAGGGAGAAAGAGAGAGAGGAAGATGACTATAGTTTGTGGTCTAGACAAGGTAATCGATGTCTGCATGGGGATGCCAGGACAAAAATGTGGACGCCACCAGTGATCAGTGAAAGAAAAACTAGCAGCTGGCTGTATGAGAAATTGTTGGCCGCAAGCAAAGGGGGGTTGAGAGAGAGAGAGAGAGAGAGAGAGAGAGAGAGAGAGAGAGAGAGAGAGAGAGAGAGAGAGAGAGAGAGAGAGAGAGAGAGAGAGAGAGAGAGAGAGAGAGTCAGCGCCACAAAGTAGAGGCGGAAGGGTGTGAAGGTGATGAGTGTGGGGCAAGCGAGAGTCAAGAGAGGGGGAAAAAATAGATACTGTTTGTTAAGAAGTGCTTGCATGGCCGTGATGGTGATCATGAGCTCTGTTCTACTACAAGTAGATGCCTACCATGCATGTTGTGTCCAACGACTGTTGTTGTAGAATGTAAGGTCACTGCTACGGGTCCATGTTAGATGACCGCTATCACTATGGGGCTGATGTGAGCGTGTTCCTATCCATGACACTAAGTAACACATGAAATTAAAGAGAGGGGGGTGATGGAATCGACGGCCTGGAAGTGGACGCGGGAAGCCCGAGGCAGATTAAACCCGGACGCGCGACAAGTCAACGCGAAAATGTGGATGGCCGTCGATTCGATTTGAACCCAGGCCTCGTCGCCCAGATTGAGACGCATGGGGTAACCATCCCACCCACGCGCACATGCTGTTACCATGGCCCATTTTTTTGGGTTTTATTATTAAAACATAGGCGCTGCCTGGGTTTAGTCTGTGGCCGGGTTTAGTTTTCAAGTGTCCATCTACGGCTACAATCTCCCCGATTTTTGTGCGCGCACTTCTCTGTCCTCGATCCCCTTACCCCCCCCTCTTTAATGCTATGTGTTATTTAGTCCTGAGGTGTTCCTATGGTGGTTGTCATGGTGAGCGTCTAGTACAACAACGTGCCACACTATACTCAAGTAGCATCATCGCTCCTATGGTTCAAAAGCTGCACTCTTCTTGGGCTCTGCTCTTAATCATCATCAGGCCATTTTTAATGCAAAAGGGCAAAATAAAATTTCCCTTGGCATAGTGTCCCACGGTGGCCATTCATTGCTTGGGAACGGGGTACGATTCTCCCCTAGCTACCACACCGATCCGGTCTATGGTTGCATGATTTTGATGATTGAATAACCATCTCTTTCACAAATTCTTCCTTCTCGCTCGTGAGATGATAGATTCCCTCTCTCTCTTCTTCTTCTTTTGCTTGCATCAATAATCCTACCTATATTTAAAACACATGTAATTATAGTGATCTTTCTACCATGGTCATTCATGTGCAAGCTATTGTAATTGAAACTAAGCGTATGCATAAACAAATTAATCCTAATATTCAATCAATTAGAGTTTTTTCCTTGCATGCATATACTACAAAGTAATTAATTTCTCTATCACACGGTGGAAAGAGCTACATCTAGCTATGGGTTGATCTCAAATCAATCAAGTATATACCAATCAAAGCATAATCATAAAGTTTTGAAAGAAAAGCGTGGCAACACTTATCTTTGATGGTTGTTCATTAAGTTTATTATACTCATAATTGCTGAATAGTCAAGAGTGTAGCCACACCTCTGATACCACTGCTACAAACAGAGGTGCGGTATCCCTACAGAACACTAAAAACAGTATACTGCAAGCCATAACAATGAAAAATTTGCATACCTGGAACATCCATAAGTACGTAATCGAAGCTTTACGCAAACAAAGAGAGACAAAGAGTGAGAGAGAGAGAGTAGAAGAGCACGTGCAGATGCACCTCCTAGAGCAGAATGCTACGCCGGCACGACGAGAGAGAATAGAGGAGAGGAGAGAAGAACAATGCAGACACTGAGTTCAATCTCCCCCCATGCAAGAGTGAGCATTTTCCTCTTGCACGTATTTACTTTATAGATTTCTAAATGCTCAAAATGAATACACAATGTTTGGCCATAGCTCATACAGAGCATTTTAATAATACAATGATAATAATCGGGTATCCTTTGTTCATTTCATAAAGCATCTATGCCTTTACCACTTGTCAATTGTAATAAACAATAAATATAATAATTTATCATTTCCATTACATGTATCCTGAGAGCAAATTTGACAAAAAAAATAGTGCAAACTATTGCTACAGGTCAATGATTGTAGTATTTGTCAAAATTTCACCGTTTGATTGCATAAATTGAGTCACATGTATAAGTCTAGCAGTTTCAAAGTGCAAGTGACAAAGCTTGTGATTTTTGGACAAAGCCTTGGTAATGAGGAGTTGACTGAATTCATTGTATCAAAGTGAATGCAAAACATGCTTGCAAAGTGGGCCAAACTTGCCATTGGGCCTAGGAGGTCCAAACAAATCCCAATAGTGGCAAAAATCAACATACACTTGGGATTGGGACCGCAGTTCAACTCTCAATCATCACACAAGCAAATTCTCAGAGAGAATAATCACCAGGAAAGATCAAAGATGTCATCGAAAACTAAATATGGCAAAGTCAGACCAAATTGGGTAACATTTGGAAAAACTTGTCCAAATATGAAAAGTTTTCACCAGTGTGTGTTAGGATAGGTAATAGGAGCATGTGCACCCACTTTCACCTCAAAAACCTGCCAAACATGGATCGCAATCCATGTACCTTTTTTAGCTTTCTAGGCAAAAGTCATACCCATAGGTCCTACTTGTCAAGGAAAGCCTAACCCTAAAGTTTGAGGCCATTTAGATTTCAAAACCCTAGTCAAAGTGCCAAATTTCTCTAAGTTTGTGGAAAATTTCCAAGAAGTGGCATATAACCAGTGATGCATATTCAAAAAGTTTTGAACTATAGCATCTATGTACATATCTTTTTCCTTGAACCTAACGTAGAATTTCCTTTTAGGGAATTTAACATTGGTAGCCATGCAATCAAACCATGGTGCCCCTAGGATTATATCCTCGTGCTTGAGAGGAGAGATAAAGAAGTCCTCTTTGTCCACATAGCTTTGGACATGGAGCCTCAATTTCCCAATTAAGGGAGTGAATAAAGCTTCTTGTCCCTTGAAAGCACCATCGACGGGTAGGACATCTCCCATCTCATCGGCTTGGATGCCTAGCTTGGTGGACAACTCTGTGTATTTAAAATAGTGAGTAGAATCAGGGTCAAAGAGAATAAAAGCATCATGTTCTCTTACCTTTCCCCAAGCATGGCATAGAGGAGATCCTTTGTGGTGAGCTTCCTCTTCTTGGATTTCGACCAAGATAGCTCTAGGAGGCTCGTTTTGTGTATTCTTGTGGGGGCAAGCACGATAAGCATGCCCTTGCTCTCCGCACTTGAAACAACGTTTATCTTTACAATAACTCTCAAGCTCTTTAGGAAAGAGTTTATTTTTGCCTTTATAAACTCCCTTCTCCTTAGCTTTGTTGTTGGTGGTGTTGCCTTTAGGAGATTTTTGGACATTGTCCTTCCCCTTAGGCTCATTATTACGGTCCTTGTTCTACATGGGCTTAAGATTTTTCTTAGCCCCTTGTTGGAAATGGATTTGTGAATGGTGTATGACTGCAGATATGGTGCGTCGCCTTTGGGAGTTGACATACTCCGCCATATCTTCAGTTACACCCGCACAAAATTGTTGTTTTTGCTCTCCAAAATCCGTCTTTTTGAAGATAGGAACCTTGAGACGTAAGTCCCAAAACTTTTCTACATATTTGTGGATAGATTCATAAGGAGAGAGCTTCAAGCTTTGCCATTTGGTGAGTACTTTGTCTTTGGCATCGGTAGCCAAAAACTGCTTCATGATGGAAGCTCTTAAAGCTTTCTATGTTTGTGGGGCTTCACCATTTTCCCATAGGCTAGACCACCATTGCCTAGCGGACTTTTGAGAGTGCATAGCTACATGGAGTAGCTTAGAGGACTCCATGAAGCCCTCATCACCAAATGCCGCATCAAATTTTTGAATGAAGACCAAGACTTTGTCCGTAGCACCAAAGGTGCCATCGTAGGTAAGTGTTAGGACCTGAGGCCTCAATCGTAGTTTAATTTTTACTTTTGCTTGTAGTCAAGGTTAAAACCTTGGAACTCTAAGGGTGTTGTTTACACCTATGATAGTTGGGGACGTTTTGATTATATTCTTAGCACTGCATGGCAGTTAAAAAGGAGTTAGTCGTTATTTGTTTTTGTAGCATGTGTGTATATAGAGATGTCGAACTGTATTCAGCAGGGGCTGTAGCATGTTTTCTTGTGATGAATACTATGTAGTAATACAATTTTAGTATCTTTTGTGTCGATGGCGATATGCAGTTTTCAATTGTGAAGTAAATCTATGTGATAATGCAGTTTATTGTGTATTTTATCTTAAATTACTGTTAGGCCAGTAAGCCCCTAACACTTTGGCGATCCTGCTAACAATTCGGATTTCGCCCGCACCGTATGGAAATCAGGAATACCAAAGAGGACTGATATGCAAGTTGACCTTGACCACCTAAGGGAATTCTCCAATTGGGTAACCCCGCAAGAAGAGTCTGAGGAATATGCAGCCAAGTTCCTGAAGGAGTTCTTCCCAAATTTTCCGGGGGAAATCAAAATTGTAGTGGCTGACAAGGTAGTTTCTTCATTTCTACCTTTTGGGGCATGCAACTTACCTTCTTGCTATAGCCCGTATGAAAAGAAAGTGTGGGTAAATTATTTACGACAAAAAAGAAGAAATCATGTTTGAGTGGGTCAGGACAAGGGTCCAATTTACCGCAACACTCATATGGCACCCGGTTTCGTCTTAGGAGAGAACTTGCAGCAAGGGGAAGACAAGACAAAGTGTCGGGCAATGATGGCCAAGCTGAATCTGTAAGGGGGGATACTGTAGGAGTAGGTACTGAACTACAAGAACCTAATTACAGGCTGTAGGGGACCCCACTTGCAAACCAACAAGACCAACAAGGAACTCCTCCTACAACATACCCAATTGTGGGAACATTGGGAATGCATTGTTAGCTAAGATAATATTTCAAGCAAGAAGACAATTACAGTTTACAGGAAGAGGGACATATTCTTTACCCTTCAATCCACTTCCAGTAAGAGTACTCAGAACACTTATGATACCTCCAATGGCTGCACCAAATCCCAAAGTGGGTGTGGCAAAGTTCAGCAGGAAAAAGTCCCAAGATGCTGACAGCCACGTGGGTCAATTTCAAACAAGGTGGTCTGCAAGTGGATATGAGGCAATACACCCGGATGGAGTAAAGAAGGAGCATTTTGTAGAAACACTGTAAGGAAAAGCTATGGATTGGTTTTTGCAGTATGGTATGGCTGCATTTGCTAATTACAATGATTTGAAACAAAGGTTTTTGTTAAGGTTAAGGGAAGACAAAACACTTGAGGACATTTTGAAGAAATTGAGAAAGTTGAAGCAAAAAGACTTATTGGTTGAAGATTATGCCCAAAAGTTTAGGAATTTGAACAATAGACTGGAAGTAGCCCAACAGCCTTCTATGGAGCAGTTAGGAGATTATTTTTGTAAGGGACTCAAGGAGGAGTACAGGAGTGCAGTAGGCAGGGAGACCCTCGTTAGCAAATGCACATGATTTTACTAATTTGGTTGAAGCAGTTGCGAGAGCTGAAAGAAGGTATGGAGGTAAAGCTGTCTTACGGGAAAAGAAGAAAAAGAAGAAAAATGATGACTCAGACTTAGAATCTGAGGATTCAGGGTCAGAAACCGATGATTCAAATCAGGATACTGAAGTGGATACTGACAGTGATGAGGATGAAGATTGGTTGGAAAAGAAGAAGGCAAAGAAAAAGGATAAGGACAAGAAGAAGCAGAAAAAAGATAAGGTTCTCCTAAGAAGGATAAAAAACAGGGAAAGGATGCAGTGACTGCAGATGCAATCAACAAAATTATTCAGAATAAGTTACAAACTCTGGGCATGAACCAGTTTGGCATGTGAGAGAAACCATATTGTCAGGTATGTCAAAGGTTTGGACATGACTATGATGGTTGTTTTTACAACCCGGATTTCAGGGGAAGACGACCTGAATACATTACTCAAAAGATGAGGGAGGCCGCTGCGAGCATGATTGCTCCTCAGGGTCCTAGTCGGAGATATCAGGGACCTGCACCTCAAAGATGGTTTCAGAATCCAAATAATTGGGGATATCAAAACAGGAATCAAAATAATATGCCACAATCACCATGCAATTATTGCGGAGTCATGGGTCATTGACAAGGACCTGATTGTGAACTTTGGTGTCGACATCGGAATTATAAGGGAATTCCTATTATCAGGTACAACAATAACAATAATAATCGACCTCCAGAACAGAATCAACCACTTCCACCACAGTAGCAGCAGCAACGACCTCCAGGTCAAGCTAATTTAGTGATATTGGAGGAATGGACTGAAGAACATGGATTGAGGAAGAATGGATTGAAGAAAAGGTAGAGGGTACCAAAGAAAAACAACAAACTGATCAGCAGGTGCAGGAGATCAAAATTGCTCAAGAAACACCTAAGCATTATAATTGTGACTGTACAGCTTGCATTCTGATTGAGGATATTCCAGAGACCAGTAGGTGTACTGATGCCATGGTGGTCACTAGGGCAAAGGCCAAGGTTGGAAAATCCACTTTGGAAGAACTTGACAACCCGAACAACTTGAATTGAAAATATCAGAAGACAATAAGGACAAGGGTACTCAAAGAAGTGCAAAACCATTAGGAAGAGGATGGGGTCTAGGAGGGCCTCTTTATTTGCCATGAGATTATGGAAGTGATTAACATTTGGACGAATAGATACATGCCATGTGTGCAAGAATGGTGGGTGTGTAAGAGTGGTCAAAGGATGCGCTTTTCCCCCAGAAAGGGGGAGGGCAAATTTATGATTTTTGGCCTTCCATAACTCCTACATATGATCTACAATTTGAGTGGAGATTATAGATCTAGAATCTACACACCGATCTCTTTCCATAGATATGTTACATGTTATACGTTTGCCCGCTAGATTTTAAATTTCATTTTGGCGAGAAAATTTGAATTCAAATAAACTAGCCGTTTTACCTATTTGAATTCAAAGGTGTCCTTTGATTGCTTTCCTAATACTAAAGGTTTTACTCCCTTAAACTGCCAAATAAAGACGCCCTCGTAGACTCCATTCTCTTCCTAATGCTCTCAAAGAGGGGGTGTACCACCTGAGGAATGGAATTTTGTTATAAGATCCTTGGATGATCAGGGGAAAAGAAATTCAGGTAATAGTCGAACTGAACTGCAAGAACAGGTTGGCGGGGATGAATTTTATGAAGCCTTGTTGACAGCTCCAATAACCATAACCGTCAAACAAATGTTGAGGCTAGTACCTGCATTTTCACAACAATTGTTAAAAAGACTTACTCAAGAAGTGGCAGGAGGAGATAAATAGGATACTGGAATGAACCCTGAAGAAACCATTTGTGGAGAAGCTTGTGAAGTTCAACCTTTGGATGTTGATTACAAGGTACCCATGGTTGGGGCTTCTATTGGCAAAGTGTTCTTTCGAGGTGTACTCTTGGATGGAGGGTCAGGAGTTAATATTCTCCCGGAGTCAACCTGCAAACATTTGAATCTCTTGAAGTGGGATCCAATTCCTTTTCAGGTCAAAATGGCAGACCAAAGGCGGGTTCAACCTTTGGGCATTTTGAGGAATTTGCAGATCTCAGTTGGGGGGCTGCAGTTTGTGGCCAACTTTGTAGCACTCAGATTGGAGGAATCTATTCGTTCTTATCCAATCATGCTGGGAAGACCATGATTAAGAGCAGTGAGAGTGAAGCACTTATGGGGAGCAGACTCGATTGTGATCAAAAGAGGTAAGAAGAAAGCTAGAATGCAAATGGATGCCAGAAAGGTAATTCCACCAGGTTTCAGGGCATTACATGCAGAAGGATTGAACATGGTAGAACAAATTGGAGAAGATGTTGAAGAAGAATTTCTTAGAACTAGTTCATCAGTGGTACCTATCTTTGAAGTAGATGTGCAAAAGATAGTCACTAAGTATATTTTGCAGCATCAGGATGATGGGCTAAAGTCAATGACTCAGGAAGCACTGATTACTCATGGTAAGCAGTCAACAACAAAAATTGGTAATGAGTTGTTGAAAAATTTGCAAATTCAAAATAAAGAAGAATGGGAAGCCATTGAAGCAGTAAAGTAGGCAGAAAGAGCATTTGAACACCAAATGGAAAGGACTGCAAGAGTTACTCAAGATGAATTGCAGGAAGTGAACCTGAATACTCAGGAGGAACCTCAAACAATAAAGGTTTTAACAGAAATGGATGAGGAGTTTAAGAAGAAACTGAAGCAGTTATTGCTAGAATTCAAAGATTCTTTTGCATGGAAATATACTGATATGAAGGGAGTAGATGATAGTTTTTGCCAACATAGAATTAACTTGAAGGCAGATGTAGTTCCAGTTGTACAACAAGGTATAGGATGAATCCTAACTACACCAAACAGGTGAAAGAGGAAATTGACAAATTGTTAGCTGTGGGTTTCATTTATCCATTGGATGAGGTTACTTGGTTGTCGCCAATTGTTGTTGTTCCAAAGAAGAATGGAAAGATTAGGGTCTGTGTAGACTACAAGAAACTGAATTCTGCTACAGTAACTGATCCATTTCCTTTACCTTTTTGTGATACATTATTGGATGTAGTGGTAGGACATGAGATTTATAGTTTCCTGGATGGTTTTAGTGGATATAACCAAATTTTAATGGCACTTGAAGATAGAGAAAAAACAACCTTTGTGACTGAATGGGGAGTTTATGCCAGTAATGTTATGACATCTGGTTTGAAGAATGCTCCACCAACATTTCAGAAAATGGTTCAGCATGTATTTGAAGAATACCTTACAACATTTATGAGGGTTTTCTTGGATGATTTTAGTGTCTTTGGAAAGAAACAGGATCATTTGAAGCACTTGAAATTATGTTTTTAAAAATGCAAGGAGTTTAGATTGTCACTAAACCTAGCCAAGTGTGCTTTTGCTGTTAAGAGAGGAATTCTCCTGGGAAATGTGATTTTTGAAGAGGGAGTGTCAATTGACCCAAATAAGGTGGAAGCAATTAATAAAGCACCAGAACCAAAAACTATCAAGCAATTGGGTAGATTTTTGGGTCACGTGAAGTGGCATAATAGATTTTTGAGATATTTAGAACATGTTTGTACACCACTAACCAAACTTACAAGGAAAGATGCTGTCTTTGAATGGGGAGAAGAGCAGGGTAAAGCATTCAAGATACTAAAGAAAATAATGACTGTAGCACCTATTTTGATTGTTCCTGATTGGAATTTACCATTTCATATATTTGTAGATGCATATCATGTGGCAGTGGGTGCAACATTGATGCAAGAAACAAGAAGAGGTTGGTTTAGACCAATTTACTATGCCAGCAGGGTATTGACACCTGTAGAGTAATTATTCAGTGTGACTGAGAGAGAATGTTTGGGGATGATCTATGCATTGTAGAAATTTAGACGTCAACTTTTAGCCAATAGGGTAATTTTCCATGTGGATCATAAGGCTCTTATTTATTTGGTGAACAAACCACCTTTGTCAGGAAGGTTGGTAAGATGGATACTGCTATTACAGGAATTTGATAATGTGGTTATCCATACTCCTGGAAGACTTCATGTTTTGGCTGATTATCTCAGTAGATTGGAAACATGTGAAGATGATTCTTTAGGAGTACTTGATTAATTACCTAATGCAGATTTATTTTTAGTACAGGTGACTGAACAGTCAGGGGTTTGGTATCAAGATATGCTTCAATTTTTTATTGAAGGAGTATTACCTAAAACAATGACAAAAGATCATAGGAAGAGGATGGCATTGAGAAGTAAACCATTTACAGTTATTGCAGGACCCTTATATAAGAGAGGCATTGATCAGGTGATAAGGAGGTGTGTGCCACAGTTTGAGCAAAAAGCAGTTTTGGCAGAAGCTCATGCAGGGAATGCAGGAGGTCACTTCTCAGGAGAGGTTCCTGCAAGGAAAATTTTTCAAGTAGGACTCTGGGGGCCAACAATGATCAGAGATGCTCAGGAATTTAGCAAAAATTGTTTGGTATGTCAAAGAAACGGTAGGCCATTGAATGTGGACAGAATGCCATTGCAACCTATTTTGCCTCTAGAGCCATTTCAAAAATGGGGATTGGATTTTGTTGGTCCAATCATACCACCTGCAAGATTTACACAAAATAGATATATTTTAGTTGCAACTGATTATTGTACAAAGTGGGTGGAAGCAGTGGCTTTGAGAGACAATAAAGTTAAAAGTGTAGCTAAGTTTTTGTATAGGAACATTACGACCAGGTTTGGTTGTCCCATAGAGTTAGTTTCTGATCGGGGAGGACATATTATTAACAAAGTGATCAGTAAACTGACTGAACTGCATATGATTTTGCATGAGAAGTCAACAATGTACTATCCCTAGGCCAATGGATAAGCTGAAAGTACCAACAAGATTTTGGTAAGGATTATCAAGAAGCTGGTCAATCAATACAAGACAGATTGTGATGAAAAATTAGATTCTGCACTGTGGGCTTTTAGAACAGCTTACAAAGTAACTACTGGGATGACACCATTTAAGTTGGTGTATGGGTTGGAAGCAGTAGTACCCATGGAATTTATAGTGCCAAGCCTCAGGGTTGCATTACAAGAAAAGTTATCTCCTGAAGAATCACTCAATTTACAGGAGGGATGCTCTACTGAAGTTGGAAGAGGATAGAATCCATAGCCAGTACATTGCTGACATTATCCAACAGAGGAGACAAGCTTGGATTAATAGAAATAACAAATTTAAATTTTTTTCTCCAGGTGATTGGGTATTTGTCTACAATAATAAATTGGGCTTGAGGCCAGACAAATTGAAACTTAGGTATGTGGGGCCATTCCAAATTGAAAAAACAGTGGGACCCAATACTTTCTTACTGAGAGATTAGGAGGGTATAATTATTCCCAAATCCATCAACGAATTCCGACTTAAACCATGGCATAAGGTCGAGAATCAAGAAGGATGTCCTAGCTATAAATGATGAGCTTTTATGGTGACTAGTTACGCGTGTGAAAGAATAGCCCGTAATCACTTTGTGAGGTACAACCCACTCCTGCGTTTTACGAAAGGGCTAAGCATGTCTACAGTATGCAACTCCTCTGCGAGTTTTGGCCAGGAAGCAAGAGCCGATAATGAAATTCTCTCAGCTCTGAGAAGTTCTACAAGGCATTATGGTGCAAGACCCAAGCTCTGAGGATGAACCGGAGATGGTAACCCCTACCCGGTTGGTACAGCCCAAGGAGGAAGCTTTGTCAAACTATACGTTTCTGGATTTCAGGTACGACTTGGAAAATAATGAAGTAAACAATGCATGGCTGATAAAAATAAGTCTTCTTGATTTTTCAAGACTCCCATGGGTAAGTTGGAGAAATAGCGAGATGGCAACAATTTACTTGAAGCAGTTGCAGTTGAATGGACAGGTTTTTAGGGATGATTATTTGACTGAAGAGATGGTAGCCAAAGTCTTTGATCTCTCTACTCCAGAGGATAATGAATTCAGCAAGGCAAGTGAGAAGGGTATGACAAGGGTTTTTGGTCCACCTTAGGGTGAAAGGCACTATTACCAACTTTCAGGAATGAAGAATGCAGTAAGACTGCACCAAATCAAGTGGTTCATTGAAAGGGGTTTTTTGTTAGTGAAGTCTGGATACATAAGGAGGGAGAATTATGGTATTCTATTAGCTGCAGAAAGTGGTAGACAAGTGGGTTGGGCTAATATTTTGTTTGACAGGATGAAGTTTGAAATTTACACGAAGCAAAGGAGGAAAGATAAAACTACTAAAGTTGGACCTTACCTTGCAGCTGTTTTTCAATATGTAAACAACAAAACCATTTTGCAGGGGAGGCAGTCACAAACCTCACTGCAGATCACTGAAGACGTGGGTTCTTCAGTAAGAAGAGAGAAAAGATAGAAATTGTTTTTGGATCATAAATCATTGCAAATGGATAAAGAGATCCAAGATCTTGTGTCTACAAATTACCCTCAACAGAAATCCTTGGATGCAGTGAAGAATAGAATGGAAAAGGAGTTTGGAAATTTATTTTCTGACACTCCAGCAGGTATAGCTGAAAAGCCAATAATACCTTCAACTGTCAAGATAGGTTTTAAGATCAGAAGACTGCATAAGTTGTCAGAGAAGGAGCCTGCAATTGAAGATCCTCTTGTGGAGAGGCCTGTAATTTCTAAAAGTTTGCTACTGTATCTTTTCCTGAAGTACCAACTGCACTCATCTTGGTGAAAGATTATGTAGAGCAACAGTCTCTAGACCTCACCTTTTTGACCATGGAAAAGGAAAGCCTTCAGACTAAACTAAAACAGGTCAAGGAAGGGGCTTTGAGAGATAAGAAAGTGAAGAATGACACAGAGCTTTTGCAGAAAAAAGTACAGGACCTAAACAAAGCTCAAAAATTGATGAAGGAGGAGTTAGATTCTTACAGACATGTATTTTTGGTCAGAGAAAGAACTTCAACGAAAATTTTTGAGTGGAAAGAAGAATGGTTTCAGGTACTACAAGATCAGTTGACTGAAATGGCAAAATGTTAATGCATCTTTGGAGAGCAGCAACAACAGAGTACTGTTAAGCAGGGTTGCAGCTTGTAGAAAAGTGGAAGAAAAGATTAGACAGATGTAAGAGGAAGAACTGGATGTGGAAGGCTGATATGTCAATTCAGGGGACATTGAGAAAATGAAAAATGAGGTCATGGAGGAGTCTGGGAGAAAATTAAAATTAAGATGTATGATGTGGTGAGTAAACCCTACCAAGATTTTGCAGAGGAGGAGTTCAAGCAAGAAATTTTCCTATTACAGAAACAATTAGATGAGTTGAAGGAGCAGAATGCTCAATTGCAACAGAAGGTACAAGCATAGGTTGAGGTGAAAACTGCATAAGCTGAGCTAGTGCAAGAAACAGTTGAAGTAAAGGATCAAGATACAGTTCAATTTCCAGTTCAGGAAGTAGTTCAGGGATCAGTTCAGGAGGCAGGGAAGACTGCAATTTCAGTTCCAGATAAACAAGTTGATGATACTGAAGATCATGAGAACTTCAAAGAAATTTTGCTGAAAAGTGCTGAGGCAATGTCTGAAGAACCAGGTATTGATGTGACATTGCTTGAAGCTGCTCAGGTCCACATGGAGGAACATTGAGGAAATCCTGTTGGTACTGAGGATTCAGAACTTCAGGATTAGTTATCAGAAAAACTCAATTTTGGTTTTCAAGCTTGTTTTGTCAAGGATGTTGTGGGTTCTTACAATGTTTTGTAAACATTGCCCACCGGATGTGCCAGGTGTTAGGGCCTGAGGCCTCAGTCGTAGTTTAATTTTTACTTTTGCTTGTAGTCAAGGTTAAAACCTTGGAACTCTAAGGGTGTTGTTTACACTTATGATGGTTGGGGACGTTTTGATTATGTTCTTGGCACTGCATGGCAGTTAAAAAGGAGTTAGTTGTTAGTTGTTTTCGGTAGTATGTGTGTATGTAGAGATGTCGAACTGTATTCAATAGGGGCTGTAGCGTGTTTTCTTGTGATGAATGCTATGTAGTAATATAGTTTTAGTATCTTTTGTGTCGATGGTGATATGCAGTTTTCAATTGTGAAGTAAATCTATGTGATAATGCAGTTTACTATGTATTTTATCTTAAACTACTGCTAGGGCAGTAAGCCCCTAACTGTACGAAAAGAGATTTTCTTTCCTCCCTCTTTAAACTTTTTGAGCTTGGACAACCTCTTCCACACGGCATAGGATTTCCTATGGCCTCTGAAGGATCAAAAGTGCAGAGTAAAGGCCATTTGTCGACCGAATATCAGAATGAAGAACGGTTCGGACCGCGTCAACATGGCCTATGCTTAGTCCAAAGTGCAACTTATATCAAATTACATGTGAAATGCAAGGCAAAAGGTGCATATTATTGTTAGCACTACATTACCATATTAACTAGTAATTTGTAGAATTTTGGGCCCTCTTTGGTTGGCCAAAATAAACACTTTAGTAAATCCTTTTATTTTGCCTCTCATTAGGTACGACTTTAGTTTGGACGTATATATTTTTATTCTGTTTTAAGAATTAGATCATGCATAGACCATGTATAATGGCCAAGAATACAGGTTTTTCCATTTCATTTCACTCCACACATTAGAATAAACATTACAATTAGTAGAAAGATCCATTTACAACGTATGTTCTTCATGTTTGGTACCCAAAGAGTAAGAGAAATTATCACATCACCAAACTCTATCATCCTGTCTCTTGTTGACTATCATAGATCGTTTGATGTGCATATTTTTTTTTATTGTAGAATAGATTGCAATTTAGAAAACATTATTGTGTTAATATTTTTAAGAAAGAAAGAAAAAAAGAAACGTGCAATCACTTTGAAATTGATTCAATGGAGACCAAACGCCAAATGTCAAGATATCCTCTCGTTTTTGGAGAGCCTGGCAAGGATGCCAAGCTATTTCTAGCAAATTTCAAAATGGCTTGCCGCATAAACATAGTAATAGGAGATGAGGAATGCTTAGAAATGTTTGAGGTAGTTTTGAGGAAGGATGCTAGCACTTGGTTTGACTCTCTATCTCAGGAGGTTAATGGAAGCTATAAGGAAGTTGTTGATCATTCCAAGAGATACTTCTTTGACCCCCAAAACACTCAAAAGATATGGCAAGACATCGTTTCGCACAAGCAAAAAGACTTAGATGGGTACTACATGCATAAACAAGAGTTTTTATGTCTTTGGGTTGTATGGATGAGAAATGCTGCTAACCTTGGTGATGGTGCAGAGTTCCTAAATAAGGAGAGGTGTATAATTGATCTCTTTTCCCCACTCAAGATGAAAGTTGAGGAGGGTGCACCTGCTAGCTTTGATGACACTGAAACTAGGGCTGTTAAGAAGTATAGAAAACTCAAGTGCCTAAGGGGAGAGGTTCCAATAGAGGGTCGTAGCCCCAAGTGAAAATTGCAAGAATCAAAATCTAGAGAGATTCCTGAGGTAACAACTCAGGTGATTGAGAAGCTAAATGAGTCCTTAAGTAACTTATCAATTCACCTTGCACAAGTTGTAGGTCCCAAGGGACAAACAAAGAAATCTGAGGAGCGAGAGCCGCGATTCAAAAGGGTATTGTAGTTTGGAATTGTGAGGAATCTGGGCATGGGATGTATAATTGTCCTTCGCCCCGTGGGGAGACAGAGAGATCTAACTTGAATTACCTAGTGATGAATACAGGTGAAGGAACTAGTCAACAGCCAATGCTTTTGCAAAGACCAAATAGGGCAAGACCACCTCCACAAGGAGTGGGAGGATTTCCACCTTTTCCAGATCCAAATGTGCATATGGTAGAGGTGAAAAATTCAAATGAGATTGACATGGAAGAAAATGGCATTAAGAACGGCTTTGAAAAAGGTAAGGAGAAAGAAGAAGTCACATCACAGAGTGACCATGGACGAGGCAAGAAGGCAAATGAGACCAAGGAAGCCAAGAGAACTTGACATTGTATCAACCTCCAAGACTTCCCTCTTGGACATGGTATGGCTCCATACAACCTATTGGAAGACATGAGAGGTAAGGGCCCTGATATCTCATGGCCTCAGTTTCTTGCATTATGTCCACAAGTTAGGAGGGATTTAACAAAAACAATTATCACTAGGAGAAAGGTGAAAGAGAGTGTGTATGCTGTAAAAATTGCACAAGTTGACATGAATGAGGATATTACACATGTGCTAGATTGTTGGTTAGGAAAGGTCAGTGGAAGGGGGTGCACTGACAGAGGGACTCATCTCTCACTCACTCACAATCACTTAAGATTATCTCTAGCTTTGTACACAATGCAAGAATGCTCCTACCACGCCACAATGTTTCAAAGAAGTCTAGTGTGTGAGATGTTGGGCTCTGATAGATATGGGGGATAACGGCAATGAGGAGCCATCCCAAGGAGAACATGCAGATAAAGGGAATGTGTGTGTGTGTGTGTGTGTGTGTGAGAGAGAGAGAGAGAGAGAGAGAGAGAGAGAGAGAGAGAGAGAGAGAGAGAGAGAGAGAGAGAGAGAGAGAGAGAGAAGATAAGGTTTCATGATTGTACACAAAAAGAGGGATTTCTTCATCAGGTTTTAGGCCTTTCAAAGCTTTACAACATGTTCACATGCTAGATGTCTGACCAAGTTAAGTTGAGCCCAACAATCGTCCCCTTAAACCAAACTTGGCAAAGGCATCATCATTATCATACCCTAAGGCACTACTGTTACATCTAGGTGTAGTGCTTGCTACATCATGGCGGTTCTCATAAACGATTCATCACCAAGGCTCACAAGAGCACTCCTCCTAGGCTCACAAGGTAGTCCTATCATAGGATCATAAGGAAGGTCTTACCTACAACCATTCATTATCATCATTGCGACAATGTCTAGTCCCTTAATTACAAATATTTTGTCATAATCATATGGGAGTTTTGTCATACAAACATTCATCATTTCATTGTATACATCAACAACATCATCGTCAAGTGAGGTTCGCGTGAAAATCTTCCAAAAGAAAAAACAAATCCATTTTTTATAATAAGAATTCAACCAAATCACAAAAAAAGAGGTGCAGACGTGGTCGCATTATGATATTTTGGAGGTATTTTAGAGGGACATATTGAAGAGAGAGAAAAGGAAGCACATCCAATTAGCAACATGGAAATGTAGCGTAGAAAATAGTTGAAACAAATGAAGAAATACTAAAAAAATTGATCAAATGTGAGATAACTTCTTGTTTTTACGGGGTTTGCAGTATCCAAATGTGGACCCGTGGTAAACAGATTCTAGTAGGCTTGAAGGTCTAAAAGACAACTACAAAAAGCTATCATAGTGCCACCACAAAAAGGTACTGAAAGGAAGTTTTCAAAACTAATCTTCTCTCCATTACAATCAAGACGAGGCTTTCTTCTTCCACTCAGAAAGAACCATGGCTTCTTCTTCTTCTTCTTCCTCTCGACCTAAAAGCTCTATGGGTTGTTGTGCTCTCTCTCCAGCTAGCTTGACCATTACTTTACCAAGGAGGCCAAGTGGCAACATCTGCTCTATATCCATCTCAAACTCTATTACTAGATAGTCAATGGTAGGAGCAGACAATATGCAAAGGTTTGTAGGTTCTCATGCAACCAAGAAGGTGGAAAAGATACTCTACAACGAATCTACTTCATTCAGCATGGAAAGCACTAGCACTAGATTTCAAAGTGGAGGTCATCAAGAAGACAATGAAGGAGGTTTTAGTTCAACATGTCTACACTCACTCTGACGTGATTGCAAATGGAATCAATGTCTCAATGGTGCATCACCCACGATGAAACTATAAGTGCTTTCAAGACCTTCATTTTTTTGTTCTTCCTTTCGGACCTTGGTGTCTTACCTTTTTTTTTTTCCTTTTGAAGGGCTATGTAAATGTATAACTTACTGCTCTCAAGAGTTCTATTCTATGGATGTCTTTTACATTCTATTCAGTGGGGCTAAGGGGTCTCTTACATTTGGTTATTACACTTGCAGATGTCTATCCTTCTTCATATGAGGAATGTGAGCGAGTGGAGTGTGTTGTAGAGCTCATATATGTAATCCACCCTCACATTGGTGTTTTATAGTATGCTGGAAGATCTAGCAAGAGCCTTGCAGATGAGGGGATTTTCTTCCACGAGCACTTCTACCAACTCAACCAGAGAAATAAAAAAGGTACATTGGTTAAACTCCCTCTCCCTACCAATCGGAACTCCATGGACTAGTTAGTCCCGGTCACAACAGTGAGTGAAGCACTCCAAAGAAAGCTGTTTAGGGATGTGTAGAGGTCCCTAAGAAACTCTCTACCCAATTAAATTGGTGAAGATTGCTAATGTATGTCCTTTAAGATCATTTGAGGATCTTTTTCAGACCTGCCACATACATGTTGCGAAGACCATGCTAGTGTGTAAATCTCTAGACTCTTGCTTCTATGACAAGCTTCTTGATAGAGGTTCGTATGTTAAAGAGGTGGATGACATACATTGCGAGGCTGCACTAGACACTTGGTGGCCAAGTACATGATTAGCACACAGTCACTTATCATCTCTTTTTGGTCCAAGCGCTCTCATTTTGTTGCATTCTTATCTTAGTTTGTGCTTATTAATCAAGAGTTGACATGCTTGGAGGACAACGCTGTCATAGATGTGGAGGTGGTGGACAAAGAGCTCAACCTTGTGACATTGATCACAATAAGGGAGCAATGCAACCTTCTTCAACTCAGGAATGACATAGTGGAGGAGACTGTGGACAATGAGCCCTCACAGTTCTATTTCTTACTAGGTGGGCGCAAAGTAATGCAACGAGGGGAAAAAGAGATTGTTTATAGAGGGCTAAAAGGCCGAGTTCAAATTGTGCCAACATGGCAGTGAATGAATTCTATTGGGTGTAGCTTTTCATTCAATTGAAAGCTATATTCATGAATTCTATTGTAATGTTTCTTTAAATTGAAATCTATATTCATACATCCTATTGTAATGTTTCTTTCAATTGAAATATTTTATTTCAACAATTAGATGATTCTGACCATTGAATCTGTTTGTCTACATGTGTCTCTCTCTGTGCAAGTATATGTCATTTCTTTACATTTAGTATAACATATGCAGAGTTTGTCGTCTTATGTACAATTCCCCTCTCTCTCTCTCTCTCTCTCTCTCTCTCTCTCTCTCTCTTTTGCGCACACACACACACACACACACACACACACACACACACACACACACACACACACACACACACAACACACACACACACACACACACACACACATAATTGGGAGTTAGGTCTTCAAGCGAGCTCAATGGAGCGAGCTTTGGAGAGAGCTTTTTCTTTTTTTTGAGGACCACCTTCCCTAACTCTTCTTCCTCCTCTTGCTGCCCATGTGCTCCTCCTCCTCCAACATCCTCCCTCTCCTCCACCTCCTCTCTCCATATACTCCTCAAGCCACCCCCCCTTCCTCCATCTCCTTCTCCAACAACTGCCCTTACTTCCTCAAGGTCCTCCTCTTTTCCCACTCCCTTCTTCCTCTCTCTTTCCCTATCACTACCCTATCTCTTACTCCCTCTCTTCTTGTTTCTTTATTTCTCTCTATCATAACTCTCTCTCTCTCTCTCTCTCTCCTCTCTCTCTCTCTCCTCTCTCGACAATAATAAAATCTAGCTATCTAACCATCCTCCCCCTCTTTCTCTCTCTCTCCCCCCTCTCCCCCTATCTCTCTCACTCCCCAACTCCTCTCTCTCTCTCTCTCTCTCTCTCTTTATCGCCCCCCCTTTTCTCTCTCCCTCCCATCAGCCCCTCCCTTCCTTGTCTCTCACTCTCTCCCCTATCAATCTCTCTTCCCACGTGACCTCTCCAACCCCTATCTCTCTCTATTGCCCCTCCCTCTTTCTGCTCTCCTCTCTCTCTCTCTCTCTCTCTCTTTGTGTGTGTGTGTGTGTGTGTGTGTGTGTGTGTGCCACACTCTCTTTTCCTTCTTCCCACCTTCTCTTTCTCTATATCCCTCCATCTCTCTCTCCCCCATCCCCTCCCCCTTCTTTGTGTGTCTCTCTCTCTCTCTCTTCTCTCTCTCTCTCTCTCCTCTCCTCTCCCCCTCTCTCTCCTCTCTCTCTCTCTCTCCGTTCCTCATCTCTCTCTCCATCCATCACTCTCTTCTCGCCCCATTTCCTACGCATGATAAAGACATAATTTTTCTGTGTAATGGAAGGCTTTGCTGTAACAGCATCTCAGAACTGAAGAAATTGTCAAAACTTTGCGTTTTTGTTGCCGACTTGAAGGCAATGTCAGACAAAACTCGCAAGGGTGGAAAAGCCACACCTCGCCATGGAGAATGATGCAAAATCTCCAAGGAGTTTGGATGCTAATCCAACCACATCGTCTACAAACAACGGAAGCAATGATCATGGCTTACTTGATCTCGTTACAAGAAACCGTCGACAAGCAAGGTGAAGAGTTGCACGCTACTTGCAATGGAGAATGGACCGTTCTTGAAATGCAAAAAACACGCTTGATGCATCTTGAGAATGAAGTTCAAGAATGTAAACGCTCTCTTGTGGACATGAATGTAGTGAAAGAGCGCTTGAGCAAAGTTGAGAGTGATCATGTATTGAAAGAGGAAACGATAGATACAATACGACATGATGTATGTGAGATGAGAAATGCATCCAAATCATGGGCTGATATATGTAAGGATAATGTGGTTTCTACATCTCCTATCATGCAAGCCGTTGTCCAAGCGAAGAATGTAGAGAATGTGGACACTCAAGAATTGCAAGAACGACAAAAACGCTCAAAGAACATCGTCATTCGTGGAATCAAGGAGGAAAGCATGGAAACACCCCAATCTCTTGCGGTTGCTATTGAAGAGTTTTTTGCTACACACTTTGGCATGTCAGGAATCATGGCTTATGGTGCACATCGAGTTGGAAAACAAGGAGTCCCTCGCTCGGGAGAAAGACCTATTGTATGTACCATGGCTGATGAGGTAAAGAGAAAGATCATCCTTGACAATGGTTGGATCTACCTCAAAGGAACGGGTTGTAATGTATATGAGGATCGCACTCTTATGCAACAAAATGTACGTCGCAAAGCATACGAGGAAAGAAGCAAGAAGGTTAAGGTATCATCTCAAGAAGAAAAGGCACTTGAGGAGGATGCAAGTCCACCCAACAAATAGGGACACATGATCTATGAGACCAACTCACGCTTGCGAATAAGCTTTTGGAATTGTAACGGGTATCCATGGAATGCGGGAATTGGCATTGATGAGCTTACCAATGACTCCGATGTGATACTTCTTGTCGAAACATGGGAGCATGATGTGCAACGAATTCTTGGATTTGACAAATACGATGTACATTCTTTGATGTGGGCCAAAAATGCAAAGCAACGAAGAGGCCAAGGAGGCATAGCATGTATGACCAAAAAGGGTTTGAAAGATGTTTCCATTGTCAAAGAAGATAAGTATAAACGCTACTTATGGCTGAAAATCAGCCCACCAAATGGTCAAGTCATGTTTGTGGCCGGCTGCTACATTCCTCACTATGACTCCAACTTTTATGCTCGCTTGAATATGGATAGAGATCAGCCCTTTGTTGAACTAGAGGAAGACATTGCTTATTACAAGGATCAAGGTGAAGTCATTGTTTTTGGAGACATGAATGCTCGCACAAATATGTTACAACACGACACACAACAAGTCGACATGCCGCATGTATCAAGAAGAGTGGATGACTCATACATGTATAATCGAAGTTCTAATGATGCAAAAGAAGTGGATCACTTTGGAAAGTCACTTCTACATATGTGCAATAGTACCGGAATGCTCATTGCAAATGGTGTATCTCTATGGCAAGGCACCAATGACTTTACATGTAGAAAGCACAATGGTGCTAGCGTGATTGACTATATGTTGTTCTCAGAAGCCACTCTAGAATGCATACAAAGCTTTACACTTGGTGAATGGAATCCGGAATCGGATCATAGGATGTTATGTATTGACCTCAAGTGTGGTAAACGGCCCGAGCATGTAGCCTCCAATCATGATGTGAATCATTTGTACCTACGTCTAGACTTCAAACGAGCACTTATATATGCTGATATGGTGGACCAAATGTTAAGCATGATAGAGCATCAAGGGAGCCCAACATTAGAATGCAAGTGAAAAGTTTTCAAAGAAGTAATTTTCTCTTGTGCGAAGGAATGCTTTTCGGAGAAACACATGTCTTGCAAAAGGTCTAAGAAGGGTAGCACCAAGAAGAAATGGTTTGACATGGAATGTAGTCAAGCCCGAAAACACTTGCTAAGATTGGATGCAATCAAAGAC
This sequence comes from Adiantum capillus-veneris, assembly GCF_014529385.1. NCBI lineage: Eukaryota > Viridiplantae > Streptophyta > Polypodiopsida > Polypodiales > Pteridaceae > Adiantum > Adiantum capillus-veneris. The sequence goes on from NC_140947.1 coordinate 64,742,361, forward strand.
AAGGAAGTTTACTTGGAATGTTCACACACATACAAAGCACTTGTTCAAAAGAAGAGGAGAAGGTGGGAAGTCGAAAAACAACTTCTTTTAGCACAAGAGAAAGCACATGCATGTGGCAAGTTTTGGCAAAATCTAAAAGGCAAGCGCGTTGAGAGCTTTGGTGACTTGACCTTGAGGATATGTATATGCATTGTAAGAACCTCTATGAGCAACCCAATGTTGATAAGATGGAGGGTTGTAGCTCCCTTCCATTTATGTCTCCCTTCTTTACCATTGAAGATGTATGCCGCGCGCTTGAGAAACTTGCTACTCGCAAGGCAGGTGACCTTCAAGGTGTCAAGGCTCAAATGATTAAATGGACAAGCAAGAAAACACGATATTGGATATGCGATATGTTTAACCTTGCACTTCAGTATGGCATGCCTCATGATTGGAGTGCAAATTGGATCAAACCTTTGCACAAAGGAGGAGATGTAAACAATGTGAACAACTATCGCACTATAATGGTTGGTTCTTTGATGGCAAAGTTATTTGGATGTATCATGGAGATGAAGATAAGTGAATGGGCTGAAAAGAATGGCAAACGTGCGCTTGGCCAAGCAGGTTTTCGAAAGCATCATAGCACTATTGATCACCTTGTCACTCTTCGAGTTCTTATGGAAGCGTCTCGATTGAAAGGAAAAAAGTTGTATTGTTGCTTTGTGGATTTCAAGAAAGCTTTTGACATGGTACCGCGAGGAAATCTTTGGAGACGTATGCAAAGCCTTCAAGTGCCGAGAGAATTCATGCATGCAGTCTTTCGCATCTACCAAAAAGTGATATGTCGATTACGTATGGGAGATGGAATTTCAGAATTTTTTGCAAGCACTATTGGTGTCAAACAAGGATGCCCACTTTCCCCAACCCTCTTTGGGCTACTCATTGATGAATTGGAATACATGGTTCTTGATTTTATGCAACAAGAAGGCATAGAAGAGGTTAAGATTGGAAATGCGGTGATCATGCTTTTGCTTTATGCCGATGATGTAGTGCTCTTGGCACATACCTTAGAAGATGCACAAAAGCTTATGAGTGTCTTGGAACGCTTTTGCCTACATAGCGGGCTGATCGTGAATGGATCCAAAACCAAGGTTATGCTTGTAAAGACCCTCAATGACGAAAATCCATGCATTGTATACAACAATGAGAAACTTGAAGTGGTATATCACTTCAAGTACCTTGGCCTTGAGGTTCCATCCAATCATAAATGGAAGGATTGTGCAATGCGTCGCTTGGAAGCCGGAAAGAGGGCTTATTATGCATTTGAGAACATGTGCAATGCAGGAGAGATCAAGTGTTGGGCTCTCAAAAAGTACCTCTTTGACACATTGGTGACACCGGTGCTTCTTTATGGAGTGGAGGTGTGGGGTGGAAGCATCGGGAAGTCTACTTGGAAAGAGTTTGAGAATGTCCAAAAGCGTTTTCTCACCAACTTTCTCCAAGTCAAGACACAAACACCCTACATGCTCTTACTTCTTGAGTCCGGATCGCTTCCCATTGAGGTCTTGGGCATGGAAAGGGTTGTGGAGTACATGCGTAAGACACAACGTAGCCCTTTGCATCGACTTCCTAGAATCGCATATGAAGCAAAGTCAAAAGGTTCAAAAGACATGCAAGAGCAAAATACTAAGTTCGGGGTGGATGCTTGATATCAAGAAATGGTTTGGAAGATGGGATGCATGTCACTTGGTCAAGGATGCGTCGATCGACTCCCAAGTTAATGAGGCCTTCTTACAACGCCAATGTATCATGGCTTGGGAGAAATCTGGAGGTTCTCGCTTCAGCCATTACACCACACACGTTGCCCCAAACTACAAATCTCTCTTCTTCTCGGAACGAGGTAACCGAACCCATTCCTACATCCTTGAGCCCATCCCGTTGAGTGCGATCCGCACCATTGCCTCCATTCGTCTTAGCTCCCATTCTCTACGCTGCGAGACAGGACGTTGGGGCACTGGCGAGGAGTGTCATCGACTTTGCACCTTATGCCTCGTCAAGTGCGAGAGAGTGAGTACCACACACTACTTGAGTGCTCAGCTTTTGACCACATTAGGTCTCTCTTTTCCCCATATATTCAGCCATGAGCTCTCCCTACATACCTTCCTCTCCCAACCACGATGTGGACTCTCTATTGCGACGCTCATTTCAGCCATTTTTGAGCATCGAGAGTCACTTATGAACTCCACTCACACCACGTGACATGTTCATTTGGTCCCATAGGTCATATTTGACCTCCCAGGACGATAATAGAAACTATCTATCTATCTATCTATCTCTCTCTCTCTCTCTCTCTCTCTCTCTCTCTCTCTCTCTCTCTCTCTCTCTCTCTCTCTCCCCCCGAGATGAGAGGGAAGAAAATGGTGGGTGGCCGAGGGGGAGAGAGAGAGAGAGAAGAGAGAGAGAGAGAGAGAGAGAGAGAGAGAGAGAGAGAGAGAGGGGAAGAAAATGGTGGGGGTCCGAGGGGGGGAGGGGGGGGGGGGGGGGGGGGGGGAGGGAGAGAGAGAGAGAGAGAGAGGAAGAGAGAGAGAGAGAGAGGAGAAGAGAGAGAGAGGGGTGGCGTCGGGGGTGGAGAGAGAGAGAAGAGGGGATGGGAGCGAGGAAGAGAGGAGGAGAGAGAGAGAGAGAAGAGAGAGAGGAGAGAGAGAGAAGGGGGAAGAAGGGGAAGAGAGAAGGGCTGTTGGAGAGAGAGAGAGGGTGTAGGGGACAAATAATTAGAGGGATAGAGGTGAGAGAGAGAGAGAGAGAAGAGAGAGAGAGAGGGGAGAGAGAGAGAGAGAGAGAGAGAGAGAGATGAGGGGACAAAGAGAAAGAGAAGATGGCAAGAGGGAAAGAGAGAGGGCCTGTTGGAGAGAGAGAGGTGTAGGGGACAAATAAATAGAGAGAGAGAGAGAGAGAGAGAGAGAAGGGAAAGGAGCAAAAATTGTGAGAGGGAGAGGGGGGGGGGGGGGGGGGTGTCTTGTTATTGTTTTTAAGAGGGAAAGATTGGGAGTAAGTTACTAGTGCTTGTGCTTGTGCTTGGGAGGTTTTTTTTTTCTTTTAAAGGATCCCTTTTACTCCCAATCTTTCCCTCTTTAGAAAAAAAAAAAGGCACTCCCCTCCCCCCCTCTCACAATTTCTACCCATCCCCCCCCCCCCCCCCCCCCCCCCCCCCCCCCCCCCCCCCCCCCCCCCCCCCCCCCCCCCCCCTTTTCTCTCTCCCTCTTTGACTCTTGCCGGCTTGAGTCCCTTCTCCCCCTCCCCCCAACCTCTCTGTCTCTCTCTCTCTCTCTCTCTCTCACACACACACACACACACACACACACACACACACACACACACACACACACACACACACACACACACACACACACACAACACACACACACACACACACACACACACACACACACACACACACACACACACACACACACACACACACACACACACAAGCCTAGACAAGGGGCTGCCCTACAGGGAGACGTTAATCCGTAGCTCTGTCCTCCAACCAACCCACAATCTTTGGCCCCGGCACCCGTACAGCTTGTGTATCTCACTGGCTAGCAGCCTGTGCATGTTGAGTTGCTATGTTTGACGCCATTTTGAGCTTCTCCACAACAAGGCCGCAACCAACACATTTCAAAGCCATGCAGCATGTGCATCTCACCCCCATAGTCTCCGCATCCAAGCTGCTTGGTTTTGACACCGTTCCAAACCACAAGCAAGTAGCCGTGGCCACTCGGGCCTCATCCCAAGGCAAACTCTATTTTGCCAGGGTCGTGGAAACACCCCCAAAGATGGATAGCATCGCGCCTTCAAATTTGAAAAAAAATGAGGCATTAGCGGTATTGCTAGTGCCCTTTTATTAAGAAGGTGTGTGTGTGTGTGTGTGTGAGAGAGAGAGAGAGAGAGAGAGAGAGAGAGAGAGAGAGAGAGAGAGAGAGAGAAGGGGGGGGATGGGCCAACAGAGAGAGAAGGGAGAGAGAGAGGGGTGGGGAAGGGGAGGGGCCGACATAG